>NW_026692675.1:0-617329 GCF_021218885.2 Marmota monax | reverse complement strand
ACCTTACTTCTTCATTTTCCTAAGGGTATCTTTCAAGAAAGAGAAGTTTAAATTTTTTAATGCAGCCTAATTTATCATTTTTCATGCTTTTTTATATTTGAAAATCTTTCTACATAAAAATCACAGAAATTTTGTCCTATCATACAATCAATCAACAAGTGCATGAAAAAATGCTCACCATCTCTAGCAGTCAGAGAAATGCAAATCAAAACCACCCTAAGATACCATCTCACTCCAGTAAGATTGGCAGCCATTATGAAGTCAAACAACAAGAAGTGCTGGCAAGGATGTGGGGAAAAGGGTACACTTGTACATTGCTGGTGGGACTGCAAATTGGTGCGGCCAATTTGGAAAGCAGTATGGAGATTCCTGGGAAAGCTAGGAATGGAGCCACCATTTGACCCAGCTATTGCCCTTCTCGGACTATTCCCTGAAGACCTTAAAAGAGCGTACTATAGGGATACTGCTACATCGATGTTCATAGCAGCACAATTCACAATAGCTAGACTGTGGAACCAACCTAGATGCCCTTCAATAGATGAATGGATAAAAAAAATGTGGCATTTATACACAATGGAGTATTACTCTGCACTAAAAAATGACAAAATCATGGAATTTGCAGGGAAATGGATGGCACTAGAACAGATTATGCTAAGTGAAGCTAGCCAATCCCTAAAAAACAAATGCCAAATGTCATCTTTGATATAAGGAGAGCAACTAAGAACAGAATAGGGAGGAAGAGCATGAGAAGAAGATCACCATTAAACAGGGTTGAGAGGGGGGAGGGAAAGGGAGAGAGAAGGGAAATTGCATGGTAAAGGAAGGAGACCCTCATTGTTATGCAAAATTACATATAAGAGGAAGTGAGGGGAAAGGGGGAAAAAAAACAAGAGAGAGAAATGAATTACAGTAGATGGGGTAGAGAGAGAAGACGGGAGGGGAGGGCAGGGGAGGGGAGGGGGGATAGTAGAGGATAGGAAGGGCAGCAGAATACAACAGACACTAGTATGGCAGTATGTAAAAACATGGATGTGTAACCGATGTGATTCTGCAATATGTATACGGGGTAAAAATGGGAGTTCATAATCTGCTTGAATCAAATGTATGAAATATATGTCAAGAGCTTTGTAATGCTTTGAACAACCAATAATAAAAATAAAAAATAAAAAAAGAAATTTTGTCCTATAATTGTTTCCAGAAGTTGTATAGGTTTAACATATTCTTTTAAAATATTAACTTATATTCTTAACCTATCCTCATTTCAAATTAATATTTGTATATGAGAGATAAGAGTTGAGATTCACAGTTATTTCATATGGATATCTAGTTGTTGCACTGTTGAAAAGAATTTCCTACATGGAGATACTTGAATGTCTTTGTAGAAAATTAATTGACCCATCCATGTGGGTCAGTTTCTGGATTTTATATTCCATTTTAGAAATCCATATTCCTATTCCCACAGTAGCGCAATAATGCCTCAGTTACCACACCTTTATATTAACCTTTGGAATCAAGTGCACTAAACCTCCAAATTTATTCTTTTGCAAAAGTGTATCACCTATTTCAGGTTTTTGGACTTTCTCAAAAAGGATAGGATTTTGATTGTGATTGCATCGAATATAGATTTATTAGATAGATCTGATATCTTAACAATATTAAATGTTAAAATTCATGACCATGATTTTTTTAAAGAAAAACAGCTTTATTAGGAAAATGAAAATGATTATATGCTAAGTTGAATAGCTAAGTTGTACAAGGAAGGAACTGAAAATTCCTTTACTGATGTTCTCCAAAACTTGTATTCCATTAATATGCACCTTGTTCTTTACTCAGACCTGGAAAAAAAAAATAAACCCATGTTTCAAACAGTGGTGATTCTTCCCTTTACCATGCACAGAGATTCCTATGATTCCCTCACACAGGTCCTTCTGGACCAAACTTTCCTCTTCTTCCTCTACCTCATGGCTGTGATTTATCTCTTCATTTAGTTAGGTTTTCTTGCTCTCTCTCAACAATGTGCTACATTTTAAAATACAGATCTTACATGTATTTTGTTAAATTTGTGTTTTTATGCTACTTTAAATGGTATTTATTTTTTCAAATTATGTTATTAGTTTGTAGAAATAATTTTTTTGTTATAAATTTACCTCATATCCTATCATCTTGCTACATTTACTTATTCCAGTAGTTTATGTGCATGTTTATGTATTCCTTCAGACTTTTTCTTTTTTTTTAATTTTTAATATTTATTTTTTAGTTTTTGGCAGACACAACATCTTTCTTTGTATGTGGTGCTGAGGACCGAACCCGGGCAACACGCATGCCAGGCGAGCGCGCTACCGCTTGAGTCACATCCCCAGCCCCAGACTTTTTCTTTTCTATGTTCAAATCTTGTCACCTGAGAACATAGAATATTTTTCTTTTTATTTTCCTTCTTCTCTTTCTGTCGTTTTATCTTACTAGTGAGGACATCCAGCACAATGTTAGAGAACTGATGATAATAGTCTTCCTTGTCTTGTTCCCAGTATTACAGAGAAAAACATTTAGTCTTTGATTATTATGTGTTAAGTCAACTGTAGTTTTTTGGTCAGAGATCCTCCTTGAATAGGTTGAGGAAATTGCCTTCCATTCTTGTTTTATAGTTTTCTTATGAATGGGAGTTGAACTTTTTTATATTTTTAAAATACATAATTTATTTAATGTAAATTACAACAAAATTAAGGTGTCAAAATAAATAGAGGGGAGGCTGAGGCAGGAGGATTGAAAAGTTCAAAGCCAGCCTCAGCAACTTAGTGAGGCCCTAAGAGCAACATTGAATCTGTCAGAAAACAAAACAAATACAAAAAACAAAACAGATTGGGGATTTGGCTAAGTGGTTGTTAAGCGCCCCTTGGTTTACTCCCCTTTCCTCTTCCACAATAAATAAAATAAAAAATAAGATAAAACCCTAAAAATTCACATATGAAATCTGTTTTATGTAAAAACTTATTCATTTAGTGAGACACTGTATCATGGGAGTTGAATTTTTAATACTCTTTTTTTGTTTTCTGCATTTACTGGAACAATTACATAGCTTTTCTCTTTAAGTCACTGCTATGGTTTGGCAGTAGTTTGTCCCCCAAAAGTTCGTATGCTGGCAAGTTATTGGTCCTAAGGGTGGCAGCGTTTGGGTGGTAAAAGCTTTAAGAGGAAGAGCCTAGTGATATATTCTTCGTTTATTGTGTCATTGGGGATGGTGTCCTTGGAAGGGATTAATACCAGTCTGAAGAGTGAATTAGTTCTCCAGAGAATGGTTTGTTAGAGAGAACAAGACTGTCTTCTGTATGCTCTGGCTTGCTGTTTCATCATGTGTTCTCTCCCTTTTGCACATGCTTCTGCCATGTTGTCATCTACCACATTAGATAGCCAAGGGGCCTTCACTAGAGGCCCAACAGACAAAGCTGCCTAATCTTGGACTTCCAACCTCCAAATCTTTGAGGTAAATAATCTTTTATAAATTATCCAGGCTCAGTAATTTGTTACAGCAGCAAAAACTGACAAATATAGTCACGATCTGATGATTTGCATTGATAAATTTTTAATTTTTGAATGTTAAATAAAACTTGTACTTTGATAAATCCCACTTGGTTGTAATAAAATCTAACCTTTTTTCATATTGCTAGACTTGCTTAGAATTTATATATATACATACATATATCTCTAAATATATATATTTATATATATGTATATATAAAATATATATGTTGCTGAGAGCCTTGCTTACTTGCTAAAGCTGGCCTCTAGTGTGCAATCATCCTGCCTCAGCTTTTTGAGTTGCTGGGATCATAGGCATGTACCTGGCTTGGGTAATATTTTTGAAAGGATTACTTTTTGTTCATTCTCATAAGAGATTTTTAAAGCATTTTTTATTTATGATATGGGTGAAACACTAGCCTTATATATTCATTTGGAATATTTTTGAATAGCCTGTTCTTTTGAAAAAAAGTTGGACAAAATTTGTGTTTTCTTAAATGTTTGATCAAACTTACCAATGAAATAATCTGGGCCCGAAGTTTCCCTTGGGAGAAGATATTTAATTAGAAATACCAGTATTTAATAGATTAAATACCAGTATTTAATAGATAAAATACTGGACATTGTATTTCTGTCAATTATGGTAAGTTTTGTCTTTTGAAAATTTTTTGTCTAAATTGTCAAATTTATTGTCATATTGTTTTTCAAATAATTATGTTAGTTTTCTGGGTTGCTCAAACAAAGATCACAAACTTGGTAGTTTAAAACAATACTTATTCTGTCACTGTTCTGCAGGTCCAATGTCCACAATTATGGTGTCAGTTGGGTACAATTATTCTGACACTTGGGAGAATCTTTCCTTGCCACTTCCTAGATTCTGGTGTTGACCATCAGTCACTGGTGGTGTTGTCTTGAAGCTGTATCAATTTCTTCCTCTGTCACCATGTGGAATTCTCCCTGTTTCTCTGTGTTCACATGTGGTTTCTTCTTCTTATAAAGGCTATCATACTGGATTAGGGCCTACCCTAATGGGTTCATCTTTACTTGATTACATCTGCAAAGACCATATTTTCAAAGAAAGTTGCATTCATAGGTATGGATGTTTGGAGTCAAATATCTCTTTTTTTGTGTGTCAACTCATAACAGTAATATTCCTTCAGTATATATGCATTGACTGTCTATAGGACAGTATACTGCCTGCTACATTTTTTCTTTTCTCATATTGATGTAGTTGTATTTTTTTCTTTATCAGTCTAGCTATTTGTATAAATTTTATTGATGAACAGCTTTTTGTTTCATTTTTTTTCTATTATTTGTTCACTTTCTGTATTATCTTTTGTCTTTATTCAGTTTTCTTCTTTTTGTTACTTTTATTAACTGCTTTCATTTTTCTGGCTTACATTTTATCTCCCCCTTTTTCATACAAAACTATTTTAAAGCTATATATTTTCCTCAAGAACTATTATCCTGCATTCCACAAACTTTGTTACATATTTTTATTTGATCCATATCTTAAAAGTATGTTTAGGGATTTTCCAGATATATTATGGAACTGATTTCTAACTTAATGTTTTTGTGTGGTCAGAATATACTCTATGGTTTCAATACTTTAAAATTTGTAAATGTATGTCTTAGTACATGGCCTATCATGATGAATATTCCATATGTACTGGAAGCAGTGTACATTTTGTTATTTTGGAATGAAGTGGTTTTATTTATTTATTTATTTTTTTGTGATGCTGGGGATCAAACCCAGGGCCTTGTGCACGAGAGACAAGCACTCTACCAAGTGAGCTATATCTCCAATCCTGGAATGAAGTGTTCTACAAATGTCAGTTTGTCTTGATTGGTAGCTTAGTGTAGATCTTCTATTGCCCAGATGATTTTTTGGTCTAATTATCAATTTTAAAAAAAAATTGCTTTGAAGTATTCAAATGTGTCTGTGACTTCTGTACTTGTCTTGTGTTTATTTGGACTTCAAGTATTTTAAGGTTTTATTCTGTCTCATACACTATTAAACTTAAAAATTATCTTTGTTTTCCTTAGTTATATCCACAGTGCCATAAAGGGTCTATCTCTTAGTAGATACTAAATAAATATTTGATGAATGAACAAATGAATTATATTCATGGTATGGTCCTGGGCATGGAAATAATTTCTTGGTATGGAATTGTTTTTGACTGTTTGGGCTATTATAACAAAATATCATAAACTGGTCATTTTTAAAATGCAGGAATTTGTTTTTCACAGTCTAGAGGATAATCCAAGGTCAAAGCACCAACAAATTCAGTGTTTGGTTGAGAGTCTGATTTATATTTGGCTGTTCTTGATGAGTTCTTTCGTGGAGGAAGGAGTGAGGAAAATCTCTATAGAGTTTCTAGAATACAAATTCCATTCACAAGGGATTTGCCCTCATGAGCTGATTACCTCCCAAAGTCTCCATCTCCAATAGTATCACATGGGGAATTATATTTCATAATAAACTTGGGAGTAATATTAGCACTCAGTCTATAATAATAGGGAATAGTTTCTTTTTAGTATCTATAATTAATAGAGATATTTATAAATTTGTAATTCAGTGTTTGATTTTCTTATTTGGATAAAAAGATAGGACACGATGATAATCTCATCTCAGCACGAAGCAGGAAAGATCGAAACAACATAATTGGCTTAAAAACGTGAAAGAGAAAAACTGGAATAGTGGCTTGGTTGCTGAAGCTGGTTATGGTCATGCAACAAGGGAATGCAGAGAATAGCCCAAGAATACATAATGATCAATGACAGGCCCTAAGTCCAATGATTCCTCACTCAGGCTCTGCTTCTATAATTTCATCAAGACTGTTATGCAAAGGAAATATACAATATGTGACCTCACCATAATTCCCTGGAGGTATCAACATTTTGATCCTTTTTACTGCTGAGTAGTATTCCTTGAAATGGATACACCACACAGTTTGATTAACCATTCACCTATAGAAGGACATTTTGGTTGTTCCAATAGTTTTTTTTTCTATTTTATACATTTTAATTTTTTTATACCAGGTTTGTATTACTTTTATAATTTGAATTACAATTGATTTTTAATTTAAAATTTTTCAATAAATACAATAATTTTTATCATTTGGCCTTAAATTCCACTTTTCTTTTTTAATTAAATTATTTATTTATTCTAATTTGTTATACACCATGTCAGAATGCAATTCATTTCATATTACACATATAGAGCACAATTTTTCAAGTCACTGATTGTACACCATTTGTGTCTTCATACATGTACTTAGGGTAATGATGTCTAATTCATTGCATCGTCAATTCCCACCCCCTTGCCTCCTCCCTTCCCCTCCCTCCTCTCCCCTCCCCTCCCTCTCCTCCCCTTTGCCCTATTTAAAGTTCCTCCATTCCTCCCATGCCCCCACCTCCATCGCCATTAGGAGTCTGCATCCTTATATCAAAGAAAACATTCAGCCTTTGGTTTTTTGGGATTGGCTCACTTCACTTAACATTATATTCTCCAACTCCACCCATTTACCTGCAAATGCCATGATTTGATTCTCTATTAATGCTGAGTAAAGTTCCATTGTGTATATATACCAAAGTTTCCCTATCCATTCATCTACTGAAAGGGATCTGGGTTGGTTCCACAATTTTGCTATGTGAATTGTGCTGCTATAAACATTGATATGGCTGTGTCCCTGTAGTATGCTGTTTCCAGTAGTTTTTTTTTTTTTCATTTTTTTCTCTTTGTGATTACAAATAAAGCTGCTTTAAACAGGTATAACAAATTTAGTGTGCATATATTACATTTCACTTCCTTGAAATAAATGTCCAAAAGTTCATTTGATTAACCATTCACCTATAGAAGGACATTTTGGTTGTTCCAATAGTTTTTTTTATGAAAAGGAAATTATACAATATGTGACCCCAATTTCTGGGTTCTACGGAAGATACAAGTTTTTTATTTATAGGAAAGCACCAAACTATTCCTATTGTGCATAACACATTGTTAATGAGGGTTAATACTTTGAATAGATCATGCAACACCATCCTGTTATACAAATGTTATTGTATAACTTTATGTTTCCAAACTTGTTGGTCAAGTTGTACATATAATGTAACACATCCTATATAATTTACATATTTTGGCCATTATCTTTTTTTTCTTTCAGTGAAAGAGAAGAAAGTTGTGCTATTTTCTTTTGGATAATTTAGCAAAGTAAAGCCTAAGAACAGTGCTACTTACCAAGTTAATTTTTAGTATTTATAATTTTTTTTTTTGGCTAATGAAGATATAATTTTTCTTTCTCCCTGTAAGACTGGAAGACGCCGCACCGCACTACGAATGGGAGACACCACACAACACAGATCACCGAAGAGGTTCCGCTTTATTACAAAAGGCTGTGTGTTTATATAGGTCTAAGGAGAGGTAGCAGGGCTGAGGTAGATAACGGGTTGCCCGTTTATTGGCAAGCTCTTCCATATGTCAGTTCCGGAGCCCAAGAAGTTAATTCTTATTGGGGCTAAGGCTTCCCACAAGCAGGATTTGAACATTGGCGCCGGTGGGAACGTTTCATGCCAATGAAAGAAAAAGAGGAGAAAGAGGGTCATTAGGCGTCATGTTGGGGTTTTTCTCTGGGGTGCTGCTGCCATTATGTGTTTTCCCAACATTCCTCCCTTTCTGTTTTCTTAGGAATTGGGGCATCGTTGGTCAGATCTGGCTGCTTCCGGCTGTGCGGGGGCAGCGTAGGGCCTAGAATGGGAAGTGAAGGAATGTTCTGGGGGCAGGTCTGGGGATATCATGGCATCCAGAAATAAAACCCAGTGGCTATAGACAGCTACTTCCGTAGGGGTGAAGTCTATGAAAGTTCCCTGAAACCACAAGTCGTCGATGGCATCGAACCAGTCCTGGATGGAGGAGATAGTTGGTATCAGCCACTGATCCTGTAGCAGAGACTCTAGGAAATATTGGAAGCGTTGCCTTGACATGACATCACCTGCACCTGAAGAAAATCAGAGCAAACAAAAACAGGATGAAGATAAAACATTAAAGCAAATGTTAGTTTTTGGCAGAAGTTCCATGTTGGGGGACTGACAGAGAAGAGGCCAAGGGCCATGAGGAGGCTTAAAAGGACATAAAGGCTCAAGAATCCAGGATGGCAGATTAAGAGGTTCTCCGGGCTCATTGTCTCCCACTGTCCGATGTCCATTGCATTCCATCGCGCCTGGTAGTGAGCTTCAGCAATGAGTGAGCTGTTCTCTTTAAGATGTTGGGGGTTCATCGGTCATCAGATAGTACCAAAGCAGAAGCTGGTTGAAAGTTTGGTTAGACATCTTCCATAATTGGCCCTGTAGGAAGTGAAGCAGACAGGGCAGGAACAGACACATCAGGAAAAGGAGACATATGGGCCCTAAAAGAGGCAACAGCCACGATTGGAAGTGGGCTAAAAAGAAGGTGGCAAATGGGATTTGGTTTGGTGGATTTTTCAAAGAGGTAGCCAAGTCGGTGAGCTTGACTACATTAGTTTCCACAAGGCCTGATTCATTGATGTAGTAACAGCATTCTTCCCTCAAGAAAAGACAGGTTCCACCTTTTTTGGCTGTGAGTAAGTCTATAGCTCGTTGATTTTGAAGAGTAACTTGAGCCAAGGATGTGACCTGCCTTTGTAAAGATGCCAGAGATTCTGCCGTAGAAGTGAGCGCTTGTTCAAGTTTAGAACTTAAGTCCTGTACAGCCCATAAGGAGTGTCCTAGAGCTCCACCAAAAATTCCTGCTCCCACCGCAGATGCAGCCAGTGAGAGACCCACCAGTATTGGAAGGAAAGCAGACCGCTTATTCCTCACTGGGGGAGACAAGAGGGCCTGCACTTCAGCTGGGGTATAGAGAGTCAATAGTGGGACAAGCGTCACCAGTATACATGGGGTAGAGGTGTTGGTGAATACGATAGTGATGAGAGAACCATTACACCAGAAGAATGAGCCAGGTGGTGCATAGAGGGTGAAGTTAAAGGTGATGTTAGAGTGGCAAAACTTTGACTGAGAGACACCCAAGCCCAGGAGGCAGCGCCGGGGAATCACAGTATGGTTAGATTCCTCAGGCTCCCATAATGGAGCGTTGGGTAAAAGGGTTTGGAGAGAATGGTGGGCAGATGGAGTGGAGAAATTTGAGAGGTCAGAAGCTGAGAAGTTCAAGGGAACTGCTGCAAGCAAAGGTCGAGTCAGAGAGGTGGATAAGTAGCAATCAGTTGGTGTAATGGCGGGGAGGGTTAGATTTAAGAAGGTTACAGTTTCAGTAAGTAGTCGTAGTCATGAATACTGTGGTGAACTCCCGACATTAGGCTCATATGGATCCTGTATAGAGTCTAACAACTGCTGTTCAGAATGCTTTATGTCAGTAGAGATTATAGCTACTGAGGGCTGGGAGGGTTGAAGCTCTCGGGAGATGGAGATGGAGCCACAGGGGGTGGGAGAGGATATGTCACAGTAGAAGGAAGCATTTACCCTAGAGGTCCAGCGTGGATGGTTAGGGTCAGTGATAGCCAATTGATAGCCCCTTGAGATCAATCTGAAATTTCCAACGCAGGAATCCCCGATGCATGCATGTGGGTTATGAACGTTGCATGACCAGTAGGGGCACCCCCCATAGGTTTCGGGCCACCATTTGCAGTAATCCTCTGTCTGATCATATAAGAAGCAAAGGTAAGGCCTAGTGGTTGTTTTTAAAAGTTCAGAATTCTGGGAGGAGAGGGGAAGGAAGATAGATGCATTACATCCCATAGGGGCGCAATCAACCGAAGAAACTAGGCGAGTGTAACGAGTGCTGCCTTGGACATATGTCTCTCTGACTTTGAATCTCCAAGTATAAGCGGAGGATGATGATGTCCCCGGGAGAAGGGTGATGACTGTGAAAATACCACTTAGAAGAGTGGGAGTCATGGTGGAGTATGGGCGGTTATGCGAGACAGGCGAAGTTTTAGAGGATAGTTAGGATGTGGAGAGCAGGAGTAAAGGGGAGGTCTAGGAGGTGACTCTTGAGGCTCCTCTGGGGTAGTCTTTTCGTCAGCAGATGGGGCCTCCTAGTAATATGGCTTCAACCTAGAAATGTGAATCCAGGGGGTGAGACGGTTGCCTGGTAAGGAAAGTTTGGCGGCGGTGGGGGTACAGAGAATGACAGGATATGGGCCTTCCCATTTTGGGGCAAGAGGCCCTTTCTCCTCTGGGGTGTTATAATAGGCTAAACTTCCAGGTGTTAAGGGAAGAGTGTTTGGAGAGGAGTCTGGGTCCGGAAGAAGCCAGTCTCGATATTTCTAGAGTTCTGAGCGGAGATGAAACAAGAGAGGTAAAGACAAATCTCGTGTGAGAGGTCCTTGTGAAATGACCAACCCAGGGGGTATAAGAGGTCTTCCATACATTATCTCAAAGGGAGACAGTAAAGATGGTTTCTTAGGGAGAGCTCTGATCCGAAGCAAAGCCAAGGGAAGGAGTTTGACACAGTCTAAGTTTAATTCCATTGTTAATTTGGTAAGGACTTCCTTCAGAGTCTGATTTACCCTTTCCACTTTCCCTGAAGCCTGGGGGCTATATGGACAGTGGAAATGCCACTTGAAGGAGAGGGCTTGAGAGACCTTTTGTGTGATCCTAGAAATAAACTCAGGGCCATTGTCGGATTGTAGGGAAGTGGGCATACCAAACCTGGGGATGATGTCTGTCAGTAAGATTTAAGCTACAGTGAAAGCCTTTTTTTGGAAGTGGGAAATGCCTCCCCAACCAGAGAAAGTGTCCACAAAGACAAGGAGGTATTTAGTGCACCATACTGCAGGCATGTTGGTGAAGTCTACCTGCCAGTCAGCAGCAGGAATGTGTCCCCAGGCTTGGTGGGAGGGAAATGGTTTAGGCCTTAAAGGAGTATGAGGGTTGGTCCACTGACAGATCTGACAATTAGAGGCTATATTCTGTAGAATGGCTTTGTCAGAGGGGGTGAGGGAGAAGAAGCTCTGTAAAAAAGAGGGTAAAAGACTGAGAATTGGAATGGAATAGAGTATGGAGGAACTCAAAAAGATCCTTGTTCTTACTGGAAGAAGTAGGGGCTTCAGATGGACAGTCTAAAGTGGCCATTATATGTCCCCCAGGGGGGTCATAATTGGAAGTGATAGCAGCCATTCGTGCCGCCTGGTCAGCTTTGGCATTGCCCTCAATGATAAGAGAGCCGTCCTTCTGATGGGACCTACAATGGACAACTCCCAACTGGGTGGGTAAGTGGGAGGCCTCTATCAAATTGGTTATAAGAGCCGAATTAGTGATTGCATTACCTTTAGTGGTAAGTAGGCCTCGCTCCTTCCATATTGCAGCATGGGATAATAGAATATGGAAGACATATTTTGAGTCAGTATAAATGGTGAGGGATTTGCCCTGCGCAAGAAGGCAGGCACAGGAAATGAGAGGCGGGGGAGGTGTGGGGTGATATGTGAATGGTGACCTTCAATAATGAGAGTATGTCCCTTCCCAGAAGGGGAATGGGGCAGTGGCTCATAACGAGAAAGGAGTGTGTGAAGGACAAAAGGGATCCCTGCATATAACATGATAAGGGGGGTGTTTTTCAAGGGAAAATCTGTTTACCTCCTACCTTGACAATAGTTTTTGAGGATGTGGTAGGACCCCAATACTCCCTCAAGACCGAAAATGTGGCACCAGTGTCTTAAGAGGAAGGTAATGAAGCGTCCATCCACTAGAAATGTGACCCTAGGCTCTTGCTTCTTGATGGTAATAGTCGGGAGAGAGGCCCAGGGCTCTGTCAATCCTCCTCTGCCAAACCCAGGAGAGGCTGGGGTTGTGGGGTGGCTGACCAACCTCCCCTCCAGGTTGTTGGGCAGTCTACTCCCCAGTGTCCCCTTTGGTGGCATTTTGGGCAGGGGGTGGAGGATATCCTCGGCGAAGGACAATCCCTGGCCCAATGTCCCTCCTTACCACATTTGAGGCAAGCTCCAGGGGGTGTCTTATTAGGACGGCATGGTGATGACTTTCTCTGAATGACCTGGGTCAACATTTGGAATTTGGCATTTTCAGCCCTCTGCCTACGACGTTCGCTTTCATCCTCTCTACTATGGAACACCTTGAAAGCGACCGCGAGGATTTCAGTCTGAGGAGTAGCAGGGCCCTGTTCAAGCTTCTTAAGCTTGGCTTTAATGTCAGGGTAGCTTTTGGCCAGGAAATATGTCATTAAGACATGACGGCCATCAGGGCTTTCTGGGTCGAGGTTTGTGTGCTGCTGGAGGGCCTTGGTTAGTCTATCCAGGAATTCTGAAGGTGTTTCTTCCTTCTTTTGAATGACCTCCTGCACCTTTTGAAAATTAACGGCCTTGTGGGTGACCTTTTTTAGGCCCGCCAAGAGGCAGGATGCAAAAAGGTCACGAGACTGTAAGCCTCGAGGGGTATTGTAATCCCATAGAGGATCCTGCTCTGGGACAGCATGAAAGCCTGTGGGGTGGTTGGGATTGGTCCTATGATTTTCATCAGCATGGGCTTGGGCTAGCTCCCAGACCCGTTGCCTTTCCTCAGGGAGAAGTGTATTGGCCAGGAGCATGTAGATGTCGTGATGGGTAAGGCTGTATGCCTGCAGGACCCACTGGAACTCCCGAATGTAAGTGGTGGGATAAGTGATGAATGAGCCTAACTTCCTCTCTAACTGAGTAATGTCCAACATGGAGAAAGGCACATGTACTCTAATAACACCCTCAGGACCAGCTACCTCAGGAAGCGGTGCAATTGTCACGGGAGTAGGAGGGGGTCCCTTAGACCTGGTGACAGGAGGACTGAAAGAGGCAGTTGGCGGCGGACAGGAAGTAGAGGGAGGGGAAGGGGATGTCTCAGCAGAGGAGGAGATGGAACCGGCGGAAGAGAGCTGGGGGGAGGGGGATGAAACAGAAGGCTGAGGATCGGTGGAATCAGGCGGAAGAAGCGGAGGGTGTAGCGGGAGAGGAGGGGCGGATGGGGCTGGGGGATAAGGTGGAGGTTCATCTGCTGGGTCAAATGAGGAAGAATCTGCACAGTCAGGGGAAGAAGTAGGGGAAGGGAGGGGTTTACAAGCAAGGAGGACCTGAGAGGGAGAGCAGGAAGTGCAGAGGGCAGGGTGTTGGGCGAGAAGGCTAAAACCTTCAATGTATGGGACTTCTCTCCATTTTTTTAGGCGCAGGCAGTAGTTAAGAAGATCCTGAAGAAGGTTTGGATCTAACGAGCCTTCTGGAGGCCAATGATTCTCATTATCTAACGGATATGCGGGCCAATCTTGGGTACAGAATCTGATAAGAATTTTGGGCTTGAGATCTGGGGAAAGAGAGAGAGTAGCCAAATTCTTAAGGAGACACTTGAGTGGTGAGTTTTCGGGTATAGACGAGGAGGCACCCATGGTTAAAGAGTGGAGGAAGGGACAGCAAAGGGAGAAAAAGAATTAACCCAGGCCGTAGGGGCTTCCTGGAAGCGTAGAGCTGATGGAGGGTCACGTGGGCGTCCCCGAAGTGACCAGTCCACTGCGAATAGGCACAGAGGGCACAGCTCAGTCATCACCAACAAAATGCAGTCTGTGTGACCCTATAAGGTCAAGGCCACGGGCAATCTGACGTCAGGAAAATTTTCCCACCGGAACGAGAGAGAGTCAAGGAAGGAAGGAACAGAGCCCCAGCAGAATGCAGCTCTGAGCCGGAAGTTCAGCTCCGGGCTGAACACAGCTCCAGCGAGGTGCGGCTCCAGCGGGACGCAGCTCCCGCAGGATGCAGCTCCCATGGGACGCAGCTTCCGCGGAGGAGGAAGAGACCAGGGAGCCTCTCTCGTGTAAACCCAGAAGCCTCACACCCCAAAGGGAAGCGGGTCGCCAGAGGGTCCACTGCGACCGGTGAAGGTCTTAGTGGGGTGCATTCCCTCCTCCCTATTGGGTGTCAGGAGCGTGCTGGACGATCACGGTCGCGTCCCCTGCTGGCAGCCCAAAGGGAGTTGGTGAGCTGGGGAGGGGGAACTTACCTAAACCCGATCAGTGGTGAGTGCAGGGAGCCAGCGCCCCAAAAGACAGACAGGGCGAAATGTGTCGTTGGTGATGGCGATGGCGGAGACCAGGCTTGGTTTGTCGAGTACACCGTCTCCCGGGTTTTTGGCACCACCATAAGACTGGAAGACGCCACACCGCACTATGAATGGGAGACACCACACGACACAGATCACTGAAGAGGTTCTGCTTTATTACAAAAGGCTGTGTGTTTATATAGGTCTAAGGAGAGGTAGCAGGGCTGAGGTAGATAACGGGTTGCCCGTTTATTGGCAAGCTCTTCCATATGTCAGTTCCAGAGCCCAAGAAGTTAATTCTTATTGGGGCTAAGGCTTCCCACCAGCAGGATTTGAACATTGGTGCCGGTGGGAACGTTTCGCACCAGTGAAAGTAAAAAAGAGGAGAATGAGGATCGTTAGGCACCATGTTGGGGTTTTTCTCTGGGGTGCTGCTGCCGTTATATGTTTTCCCAACACTCCCCATAGTTCGAATTTGTAATGTTTCTGAAGCAGAGTTTTCTCTTTTGCATTTTCTCCTTTAACTCTTGTCTGCCACAGAGTGGGAGGTGTTGCCATGACACTCTGATCTCCTTTGAGTTATGGGTGGGGCTAGGATTTCCTGTCCTCATGCAAAATTGAGAAAAGATAAGATCTTTATGTGGAAACTACATGTAAAGTGATTGCAGAGATTCTGAGCTAACTCATTTACAGTTTTTTTTTCAGATTAATTTTTATTTTTATTTTTTTATTTTTTATTTTTTATTGGTTGCTCAAAATATTACAATGATCTTGACATATCATATTTCATACATTTTATTCAAGTGGGTTATGAATTCTTATTTTTACCATGTGTACAGATTGCAAGATCACATTGGTTATACATCCATGTTTATACATACTTCCATACTACAGTTATTTCTCACTTCCCTCTTTCTCTTTTCTTCTTACCTTTTTTTCACTTTTCTCTGTTTTACATACCACAGAACCTAGAGAGCAGAATCTCCTTCTTTTCTTTATCTACTTATTTATAGCAACTTTCCCACCATCTATCAATCAAATATATTTAGTTCAGAAGTACTTGTTTGGCTCCATTCTCTAGGAAAATAGAGGAAAAATGTCCTTAAAATAATAAGTAAATATTTGTAAGAATTCTGACCAGACTAGCAACTCTCAGAATACCTGCGAAATATCAGTATCTCCTTAAATATTTTAGATACTGGAGAATATTGCTGCTGTTCTGGGTATCATATACTTTCTTCCTGTTCAACATTGATCAGGAAAAGCAAGCCAATCTCAACTCTGTTTCTGAACAAATTATTTGTGGATCTTTCAGGTAAGGACAAAGGAGTCCTAGGCTACTGATTCTGGAGAGTGAATGAATCCTTAATTGTATCTGGTGGGTATTGATTTGAAGTCAAGGAGCAATAGAGTAAACTCAGAACACTAGAACTTTAGGGGAGAGAACTGAATCCCTTTGGTTAGAATATTTTCAGTAGAACCAAGTTAAATTTTGAAAGTTATGGTTAGAGAATAATTCTGGACTATTCAATATTTCTTTCTTTTGCAACTGAATAAAACAAATTACACAATGAGAAAAGTGAAGCAAGTATGTTTACCTTTTCCTTTCAATAGAAATAATATTATTTAGTTGAATATTTTGTGTTATTTTTTCAATTTAGCCTTTGTTCTTAGTTTAAAGTAAACTAGATAGAGATGTTTTTATTTTCTGGGGGCAAACAAAGTAATCTATGGTATGAGATTTTTTTCTTTATAAGTTAAAAACTTTCAAAAGATAAACACTTTGTATTTTAGTTTAGGAACAAAATCATTCAAGGAAATCTAATAATGCTTTCATCAATACCTTAAAACAGAATTAATTGCTTCTTTTAGTTTTCCTTGTCCATAATCGTCTCCTTGAATAGAACATTTCATTTACTCCTTTATTCCTTTATTCAACAGTATTTAGCTATTGCTATGAGAGAGGCATTATACTTGGTACTGACATTATAAAGTTAAGTGATTCTCAGACATTGCCCTGAGGGAGTTCAAAGAAGGCAGATATACCTATAAATAATTGAAATGCAAAGTGGTGAAGACATCAGTAATTTTACTAGTAAGATGTTCTCTTGGAGTTGACCATACTGAGGTACAGAATGTTACTAGGGATGACTTTTTTAAAGACATCCATTCAGTGGAGTTTGGAAGAAGAGAATGCATTTTTCTAGTTGGACACATTAGCAACCTATCCATAGCTGTTATCAGTTTTAATGTGTCCCTTATCATGCAGAAGAGAAGACTCACACTGAATTAAATTACAAGCAGATTGTCTGACAGGGAGGAACAGACTTATAGGAAAAGTAGAATGGGGACATCAGAACAATTTTGGATTTATTATCACAGTAGCTCTAAGTTTTGTTCTTACCTTATGGCATCACAGTATAGAGTGTACTGTGCTAAAAAGCAAGATGGTTTAAGACTAAAAACAAACACAAAACAAAGCAAAACAAAACAAACAAAACAGGAAACCATTGTGATTTGTGATTGAGGAATTAACAGTCTTAAATCTCTCAGGTAATCAAAGCTACTGCAGTTTTGGTCTGTTCTCTTTCTGAGAGCCTTCAGGAAGGTATTGCAAGCTGTTACTTTAATTATTTTTTTTCCTGATCATAGTAGGAGAGTTTCTTTGAAATGATAATATCTTATAGTTTTGTCCCCATGAGATCAAACTATTTTTCTATTCATCACTAACACAACAGAATTGCTCAGGCCTATAGAAGACCACAGATGGTGGGAAACGCCAACTTGACTTAGAAAGGGCTTTCAAAGGAATTCCTGTAAGTGAAAAAGAAAATCTACTCCAATATGCTTTTTGTTACCAACAACGTGTTGTGTGGGATGTATGAATTATAATGACTTTTTTCTTGAATCATTGTGAAGGAAGTTCCACTTTCCCATATCTTATTATGTTTCTCTGCTCTCCAGAAATGACTAAAGAGAATATTTACACAGTGGTGAAATTTCATGACAAAAAGAAGAAAATATGATGCAGAACTTCTAAAAGGAAATATGATTATGGTAAGCATCTAGTCTTACAGAATCATAAGCTTTAATAGGATCTTATATGTCCAGTAATTCAATGAACTTGTGTTTTTCTCTCTATAACTTCCCTGCCTTATCTACAATGTTGGAAAAACTCCAGGGAAATATAACTTATTTTCCCCTCAAGGAAATCAGTCATGAACTTTAACTTCTTCTTGAATATTTTTCTTTATTAAAATATTTCTTCCTGTACCTGATATGCATGTAACCTGCTTATACACCTTTAAGTAGTGAGGAAGTCCTAAAATACCTAGTGACTTCTGAGGCCGAGTTTAACATCTCAGGGTAACAAGTCACCAAATCTTCTTGGATCTGCAAATCACTTCAGTACTGTGCAGAAAGTGCCCTGTAGTACAGTGAAGATGTTTTATTTGATATGGAATCAAATAGAATAAGATAAGACCCTTATTATTTGAGGAAATAATACTAATGTTGGGCTATTGTCCAAATGCATTATACAGTAATGTTAAAATTCATAACCATTCTTTAATCTCTTTTGATTATCCTACTCAATAATATAAGTGGATACTTCATGCCACTTCATGTTTCCTCTCTCAAAAGATAGCCAGTAAAACTGAAAGAAACAATATTATTGTTTATGGCTTTTAAAAGCTTTAGCACACACCTTACATATAAAAGTCTGATTTATATATATATATATATATATATATATATATATATATATATATATATATATATATATATATATATTACTTTTGTAGTAATAGCAGTTGTAAAAAAATTGAAGAAAATGAATTCACATGATATATTTTGTAGTTAGTGACATTGGGAATTTGAATTTAGGACAGTGCAAATCTTATCATTCCAATTAATGTTTTAGTAAATATTAAAATTCTTCATATTAGCCATTTATTCCTAGATAACGTAAGGAGTCATTACTTGTATGTGTAAAGTGTATATGTCTGCACACATGTGTAGATGCATTCATTAAACAATTTGATAGCATGTTTCGGTGAAAAGATATTTTCTTTCTTTCTTTTTTCTTTTTTTTTAAATTTATACTGGGGATTGCACCCAGGGACACTTAACCACTGAGCCACATCTCTGGCCTTTTTTATTTTTTATTTTGAGACAGGGTGTCACTAAGTTGCTTTGGACCTCACTAAATTATTGAGACTGGCTTTGAATTTACCATTCTCCTGTTTTAGCCTCCCGAGCCAAAGGATTATAGTTGTGGGCCACCATGACCGGCCCAATGAAAAGATTTTCTTAAACTCACCTTTTTCATTGTCTTTTCTTGTGCTGTGTTCCAGTATGTGCTGTACCATCTCCGAAAATTTTATGCTTCTGTAATTGTACTTTGACCTACATTATTAAAATGTTTTGTTGGAAACACTGTTGTAATAATAGTTTAAAAAATATAGCTTAGTTTCTTTTATCTGGTTTATCATCCTAAGATGCTCTTGCTTTAATATAATTACAAATCAGTTTCTTTCAGGTCAACCCTATTCTAGGCACTGTGCTAGGTGTCGGTGATTCTAAAGAAGATACTGTATTTTATTTTTTGTTGATGTTTATTGCAATGCTTTCATCAGTTAGACTAAAACATTCTCAGGATCAGAAATTATACCCAAATACCTGCCTGTTTTGGTACATATGAGAGCCAAAAGGAGGTCAGTGTGGGAAGAGATTATGGGAGTAGGAAGAGTCACAGAAAAGGAAGCTAAAGAAAGAAAGACCAGATAATCAGGCAATTATGGATATTTCTCTTACATTCAAAGGAAGTCATTAAAAGCTTTTATATTGAGGGGAGAAAGAGTAAAGTTAGAATTGTAAGAGGATAGTCTGGCTGCTATATGAAGGATATATTAGATGAGGGTGAGTAGGAACAATCTGAAATTTCAATGTTGTGTAAAGTTGATGAATCTCATAGTGTAGGAAAAGTAGGCAGTGGCAAACTCATATGTTAAATAAAAATAAAATAAAATGGACTGAAGTAAAAAAAAAATCTGTGACTGTAAAACAACTTCATCTCCCAGGGTGCTCACTTAAAAAAATGGCAAAATAATATTCATTTTGCTTACTTCACATTGATGAGCCCTAGTTGGAAGCCTTTGGACACTAATGTTGTTAGCCTCTTAAAAGAACCAGGAGTCTCTGAAATTCAGCCAATTTCATATATTGAGAAGGAAAAAATTAAGGTTGGACCAGTAATACATTTTACTGTTATCGGTAAATAAGGTAACACTTAAGACAAAGGGTGTTTCTGTCAGATTAAAAAAGACATATTGGCACAAGTAGTCTTACAAATTTAGTTAAAAGAATAACAAAAAATGAAGTTTAGAAACTATCATGTTTAGAACTAGATATAAAATTAAGAGGTGTTTAATAATATTGTAATGATTTTTCTGTGTGTGTGTGTGTGTATGTATGTATGTGTATTTTTGGTGGGGTTAGGGGTGGGGACCAGAGATTGAACCCAGAAGTGCTTTACACTGATCCACATCCACAGTCCTACATACTTTTGTTTTGAGATGGTCTCACTAAATTGCTTGGGGGTATGCTAAATTGCTGAGGCTGGCCTCCAATTTGAGATTCTCCAGTCTCAACCTCCTGAGCATCTGGGATTATAGAGGTGGGCCTTTTGCCTAGCTACTTAGGTCCTTTCAAAATTGGTGGCTGGCCTTGAAATTGCCATCATCCTGCCTCTGATTTCCTAGTCACTGAGATTATAGGCTGGGCACTACCACACACAGCATACTTGGATGTATTTGTAAATTAACATGTGTGCACTATTCAAAAGAGTTAGCTAAACTAAACCTTGATTGCAGTTTAAATTTTGTAAAAGACTTCATTTGAGTTGTTGAAATTAATGTTCAAATGTTTGAATATGTTTCAAATTCTTTTAAATAATGAATTTGTTAGCTATTTCTTTGTAGCAAATTATCCCCAAATTTAATCTCACATCTTTTGTGAGTCAGGTACTTCTGCAGGACTGAGTTGGGTGATTCTGAATTAGGGTTTTTCACAAGGCCATCGTGGAATATGGATGAGGGCTACATCCATCTGAAGGTTCCACTAGGGAGGATCTGGCTTCCAGCCTTACTGGCTTGCTATATTGGCTTTTCTCAGGTCTTCCCAGGCTACTTATGGGAGACATCACTTCCTTTGCCACATAAACCTCTTGCTGGGATTATTCACATCATGGTTGATTGTTTCCTGTGGGAGTGGCAAAGAGAGAGAAACACACACACACACACACACACACACAGGCTTACAGGATAAGACTTATGGGAAGAGGATTAGTAAATACTATTTTGCATTTGCAAAAGCTTTTGGTCAAGTTTGTAATGATAAGTTTGCTTTCATGTATCCTCATTAAACTTTAAAGTCCTTAAGGCCACACACTGAAGCTTCCTCTCTGACTTCAACCCTAGATATGATTATTTACCATGTGAATGTGTGCTCCAGAAATTCAGTGGTGTAGATGAATTTTAGAGTATCATGTGAGACTGTTTGTAAACTTTATTTCATATGGCTTCCAGGAATTTTAAAAAGTTCAAATATGAGGGATGCTTTTTTGTGTTGAGGGCCACAGCCGAGTCGGGATGACGCATGGCATTTTTGCCAGAAGTAGTGGTTGAGAGGTGACGCCAGCAAGCCAGTAAGATGATGACTTTTGAGTTCTCGCGGAGTTCCCGTTGAGTTCTGGTTGAGCTCTCGCGGGAATTCCTGAAGAGTTCGCATTGGTTGGGGAAGTGCTGGAGGAGGGATTTCCTGTGTGTGGTTCCTGGAAGAGCCCCGTGGCGTTCGGGAGAGTTCCCGGGGAGCGTGTGTGAGTGTGCTGGTGGAGTTCAGAAATAAAGTTTATTGCTGCTTGAGTGGCTCGTGATTTGTGCCCAGCCAGACTGTGGCATTTTTGAAAACTTTTAAGACCTGGGCTATTTGCTTTAACTTTAAATCACATTTCCGAAACGTCTTTTCCACTTCTGATTTTGTCATTTTGATCTGTGGCCACTAGATGGCATCACCACATAAACCAAACTCTAAAATCAACTCTTGAAGTCTTGCTGGTCAGAATAAATTAATAAATATATTCTCATAATCTATTATTGAAAATATTAGAAGACCATTCATTGCACATAAATTTAGCAAAATATATTGGTAGCTTTAAAAATGATAGTACTTTTTGAGACAATGATTCTCCTTCTAGTTTTCTATCTTCAGAAAATAATATATGTGGACAGATGCCACATATTTTACATGTTTAACTAATACATTATTTGAATTACTAAATTCCAGGTTAAATCTTGTGTCCAACAATAACATAAGGGTTAAGTATATATGATATGATCATATATATATATATATATATATATATATATGAACAATTTAAAATGACTTTATTAAGCATTCAATGATATGAGAAATGCTTCTGACACGATGCTAATTAAAAATGGAGTCATAAAATAATGTGAGACTACTACTGTATATCATAGAAAATATATAAATGAAACATATTGATGTAATTTTATAAGAGACATTAGGATTTTTTTCTTCACATTTTTTCCTTGTTGCTCCAATTTTCAACAATGATTCACTGAAAATGACAACATATTATTAGTAAAATGAAACCAGGTTGACAACAACATAGCAAAAGAATAAAAGTTTTTTTAGTACCTATTATAATTTAAAATTCTTTGTCTTGTATTATATTAAACAATTAAAAAATACATTCATATAATATTTATCTCATGGGGTTTTGTTTTTTGCAGTACTGGGGATTGAACCCAGCGGTGCTCTACTGCTGAGCTACATCCCCAACCCTTTTTATTTTGAGACAGCATTTTGCAAGTTGTCCAGGCTGGCCTGAGACTTGCAATCCTCCTGCCTAAGCCTCCTCAGTCACTGGGATTACAGTACAGGTAGGTGGATATTGCTCTGGGTGTTGGTGATTCAAAACTAAGACACAATTTTTGTCTTTACTAAACATATGGTCCACTTGAAGAGACAGATTTAAGTAGATGTTTAGAAAAAAAGTATAACAAATGCAATGCTAAGACTCATGATGATGTAATACATTTTCTTTATCTCATTTAATAGTCTCAACTTTCCTAATTTGAACTCTTCTCTAATATTTGATTTATGGCTGTGACATGCTGAACTTTGTGCTTAGTTTTCATTGTTTTGAGATTTACAAGAGCAAACAAGGTAGAAGAGTTATCTGTGCATCAGTTACAACTATTATTTGTGCATCAGTTACAACTGTTTTTGTGGGAAAGGATGTTACCTATGTGTTAGAAAGGGGCTATTGGGGAAAAAAAAAGAAGGAAGGGGCTACTGAACACAGTGTGGCGATGTATGCCTGTAATCCCAGGGAGGACACTGAGGCAGAAGTATTGCAAGTTTGAGGTCTTCCTGGGCAACTTAGAAAAATCTGTCTCAAAATAAAAAGGGCTGGGATGCAGCTCAGTGGTAGAATGCCTCTGGGTTCAATCTCCAGTAGAGAGAGGGGGGGGGGAAAGAAGAAGAAGAAGAAGGAGGAGGAGGAGGAGGAGGAGGAGGAGGAGGAGGAGGAGGAAAATATTGATGCTGTTATTTAAGGAATATCATGATATAGAATACTGTTACTAAAATATCTTGATTTTTTTTGCCAACATTTGGATTGTGAAACCAAGATGATTTTTAATAACATGGATTTCCACAAGATTCTTTCCACCAGAACTCAGCTTTTTAGCACAATAAAGAGCATATGTGAAGAGGGAGAGGAGCATGTGTAGGCAGCTATTTATGAGCAGAGGAAGGAGTTTAGTAAGCTGCCTTTTGGGATGGTTTTCCCATTTTAGAGGCAGATGATTCAATTAGTAAGTGGAAAATCTGTTAAATTTGCAAAGCTCTGGGCTTTGGACTTAAGGGAGGTTTTGGAGAAAATGAGATCTTACTTTAAGATCTCCTTTTAAACACTGAGTTTATGATGCGGGTCTGGTCCAGGGCTCTCAGTAGGCTCACCATAAAAAAAAAACAAACAAAAAAAAAAAAAACAGTGCTGACAAGAGGGACACTGAGCAAACCTTCTGAAGCTGAAAGGCGAGTGGAAACACTCCAATGTGGCAACCAGAGTGAACATGTTTCCTTATTTTGGCAGCAAAATGGTGCTGGAGGTTAATGGCTCTTGCCCTATTGCTCACAGGTTTTCTACCAGAAAACTCCCAGTCTGCCTAATTTTGAGCTACTTCCACTCTCCTCACTCTCTTATTATCATTGTGGGCTCATATTGGTCATCTGGAGGCAAAAATGTAGCTTCCTCCAGGATTGTCCCTGTTTCTTATAAGGAAATTTTGTGCATGCTGTATCTTGAATGTAAAAAACAAAATTTGGGAAGGTCATAAAATTAATATCTTCTGATATTAATTACAGAAAAGTAGGACAAGAATGTTATTCTTCACCTATAAATGTATAATAGAGTACCAAAATATACTGCATAAATACATAGATGTGCATTTATCAATTGAGTGCCCCTTTGGGAATCACCTAATATTCCTAAATCTGTTTTTTTTTTATCTGAAAAATGAGGACGGATATAGGTCCTAGGTTCAGTTTGTTGAGGATTAGATGAAGTAATTTATGTCAAACAGTAACAACAGCAATGACCCCCCAGTCCTCATAAATAATACTTGGCATATGAATTACTTACATACTGGTTTGCCTCAGTAAACCATGGAATTTGGATAACAGCACCAACAGCCTGCATTCATTTTTATTTTATGTACAATTCTGTTTATTGTTGAATTATAATTGCACATATTAGTTAAATTTATTATTACATATTCATACATGTACACAACATAATTTGGTCAGTTTCATTCCTTGGCCTGAATTCACTTGTGAAGAAGGTCAGTAAAGATTAAAGGAGTCAGTTATGGTCTTACTTTCGTAAATAAAACCACCAAAGTAAATATATTACAAAAACATAGAACCTAAAGTTTCCATGACTGTGATAAAGTGTAAAAAAATACAAAAATCCAAAACAAAATCAACCAAAAAACCAAAATAAACTCCCACTGCCCTCAACAAAACAAAACAAAACAAGTTCTGGAGCCAAGCACTGTATTTTAAATCATCATACTGTTTAATACAATATCATGTTCTCATGTGAACGTTTGTTAGAGTAAACATACTAGACAATCCATATTCAGGAGGCCAAACTTAAACCAAGGAGTTAAGGATAAATCTTGAATCAATGTTATTTCTTTTTTAAATTAAATTTCTCCTAGTTCTGGCCGTTGGATGCAAGGGAAGAAAAAGGGAAGGTCCTTGTCAAAGTCTCTGCTGGTCTCGTGGTGGTTTACAGTAAGTGAGCGCTCAGTGAGACTTCCTGTGTGGTTTTAGTTAAGATACCCCAGGGAGCTCCAGCCACTTCTCTTCCTCTGCTGGGCTAGATGTGTTGTTAACCTCTCAGGAAGTGTCTGGGTCTATTTTTATGTTTTATTTTTATAGAGAATTGAGTAGAATGTTTTATAATGGACTTCTGCTTCTTATGATGGTGGAGGGTTGGGTTGGCATAGGCAAGTCACAGGTGGTCTAGAACTTGCTCAAGTGTTATTTAATTATATTTTATATTTTAGTATTGATTTGAATATGCTTTGACAAAACAATATCAATTGATGGCATTTGCTGAGTTTTAACCAATGAATGTCCAGTAAAAGTAGTATAAGAATGGTGAGGTGCCAATAGGAAGCTAGTTAGGCGTGAAAAAAATGCTATGTAAATTCACTAAGTCATTGGAATGTATCACTGAGAAGGAGTTCAGAGCCATACCTCTTTCTGGGATATGAGTTGACCCCCTCTGGTCACTGTGCCTATTTGTGGTATTATTACCTTCAGGTGAGGGGTGATGCTCTACTAGCCTAAACCTGGAGATTATCTTTTTCAGGTATCAAAAATTGGGATAAAAGCTGGGCACTGTGGCATTTGCCTGTAATCCCAGTGGGTCTGGAGGCTCAGGCAGGAGGATATGAATTCAGAGCCAGCTGTAGTAAGTTAGTAAGGTCCTAAGCAAGTCAGCAAGACCCTGTCTCTAAATAAAACATAAAAAAGGGATGGGAATATGGTTCAGTGGTTAAGTGCCCTGGGTTCAATCCCCGAAAAAAAAAATATATATATATATATTGGGATGAAGAAAGAGACATATACGTCAGTCTAGTTTTCATTCTCTAATGAAATCCTGTTACTTGTCACAACATGGATGAACTTGAAGGACATTATGCTAGTTAAATTAAGACAGAAAGATATTGCATCATCTCTCTTATATGTGGATTTAAGAAAGGTGAACTCATGGTAACAGGGAGTGGAAGAGTGGGCTATTAGGGGTTGGGGAAAATGGGAGCTATTGGTCAATGGCTAGAAACTTTTAGTTACAAGATGAATAGGCTCTGGAGACCTAATGGTTAGCATGTTGCCTAGGCAGGAGGATGTGAATTCAGAGCCAGCTGTAGCAAGTTAGTGAGGTTCTAAGCAACTCAGTAGGAGAAATTATATGCTTGAAATTTGTAAGAGAGTAGATTCATGGGTTCTCACCACTCTTACATGTAAGTGGTAGCTAACTGAAGTCATAGATATGTTAGCTTGATTGTTATGAATACATATATTCATAACATATGTAACTCAAAATTTGTACACTGTGAATATATGGGTTTTTTGTCAATCATATCTTAATAACCTGTATAAAAGCAATGAGCTATCATGTAAATGAGTCAACATATTCCCATTTTGTATTTAGGTAAAGAAAGAATTTTACATCCAGCTACATCCTTACTTCTGAACTGTGGTCAGCCTCTGATATTTAGATTGCTAGTTTCTCAATTTTTTATTTGTTCCACATCAGAGTTTAATGTTGGGGTTCTTCATAGCTGTGATTCATTTCTTCTAGCACTCATACCAGTGGATTTCCAATTTTAGTTTGCATTAGAAACACGGGTAGAGCTTGTTAAACTACAGATTGTTGGGCCCCATCTTAGTTTCTGGTTCAGCAATTTGCATTTTTAATAATGCCCAGATGATGCTTATGCTGTAGGTTATGGGACCACACTTGAAGAACCTCTGGTCTATGTTATTTTCCATAATTTTACAATGGGAATACAATTAAGCTTACCAACCCTTTGGTCAATCTGAGAATTCCCTTGTTGGAATTGTTTTCTCTGGCAGGAGAAAGCGCTGTTCATTTCCTTAAAGTTTCAGTTGGCTTTTTCTTTTCAGAGCCATAATTTCTGATCAGTTATTTTTTCAGTAGAATCACCTCTCATCCCTCATTAGGTTTCCCCCTTTCTTCTGTAGTAGTGACAGAGGAGCTTTGTCTGTTTATACAGGAATCTCACACATGAACAAGGAGTTTCAGTTCAGTTTCATCCAGGTCAGGGGCAAGAGTACCTCTTTGTGATTCCCAAACCCACCTGGGTATCCAAGTTTCCTACCTTTTCTTGAGTGGAACTTAAAAGTGTGCAGAACTGTTAACTGGCACATTGTCCACAGGTGGCAGACAGATGGTAGGAAGTGCATGACCAGGACAATTGGGCTCTTTCCTGCTCTCTAGAAGTTCTACTATGTTCAAAGTGTCTGTTAGTCTGCACTCCCACTTCATCTCTCACTCTGCTTCTCTGACTTCCCTTCTGGAGTGACTGGGAGAAATGTCTGGATCAGCAAGTGAGCATCTACTTCAGATTCTACAGGTAGACGAGTGTAAATTAATTCCAACTTGGTGAGACAAAGAGGGCCTTTCTGGGGTATGAGTGGGAGGAAGGGAAAGCTCCGAGAAAGAAAACAATCAGAGTGATAGCACTATAACTCTCAATTTATATAAAAATTCATATATATATATATATGTATTAGTTTAATCACAATTCTTTTTGAGCCCCACAAGTCTTCTGCTAACCACCCCATCTCCCTCTTTTTTTGGGGTGGGGGGTGCTGGGGATTGAACTTAGGGCTTTGGATATGCTAGCTGCACTTAACCACTACTTTTCTTGTTATTTGTACCAGGGATTGAACTCAGGGGTGCTTAACCACTGAGTCACTTCCCCAGCCTTTTTAATTAATTTATTTATTTTTGAGACAGGATCTTACTAAGTTGCTTAGGGCCTCGCTAATTTGCCAAGTGCGGCTTTGAACGAACTTGTGATTCTCCTGCCTCAGCCTCCCGAATCACTGGGATTACAGTTGTGTGCCACCATGCCTGACTAATGATCACTTTTTAAAAAAGATTAGCTCTCCGCTCCTTGTAGTATTTTCTAATTAAATCAAAATGGTATGCATTAAAAGATACATACATGTGAAATGTGTATGTTCATATTAAACATATATTTAAATGTGGATTAGTGTTTTAGTTAAATTTTTCACTGCTGTGAACAAAAGACCTGACAACAACAATTTTAAAGGAGGCAAAGTTTACTTGGGGACTCACAGTTTCAAAGGTCTCAGTTGATAGACAGCTGGCTCCATTCCTCAGGGCTTGGGGTGAAGCAGAACAGAATGTGGCGGAGGAACGAGGCTCAAGATGTCACACCAGAAAGCATACCCCAAAGGCCTATCCCCAGGGACCCACTTCTTCTAGCTCTACCCTATCTACCTACAGTTACCATCCAGTTAATCCCTATCAGGGGATTAATGTAGTGATAGGTTAAACCTCTTATAACCTAATCATTTGATCACTAAACCTTCTTACATTGTCTTACACATGAGGTTTTGGGGGACACTTAATGTCTAAACCATAACAGATTATTTTAATACATAGGTACTGAGTATATTTAACATCTATGTCTTTTAGGCTTTGTTTTTATTCTCTAACCACAGATGATATCATATGGATTCATGATACAAATGTACACCTTTGAGGAGAGAAGGGTTTCACCAAGTGTTTCACAGCATAGGAGGCTGTCATAAAAGTAAGATAAAACTGCTAAAATTTTAACAAACTCTTAAAGGCTAATTGTGGGTTTTCAGGAGTCACTGAGAGTCCTGGCTGCAGCATAAGTCCATGTTCACTCTCAGGGTCTCTTTTATAGACCTCCAGGAAAGCTCATGAGAAAGGGCAGGGCAGGACAGAGTCCACAGAAGCTTCAAGCATCCCTTTCCCAGATCCTTTTCTTACAAGGAAGCAAATGCTTTAAGATGCTGAGGGAGGGTCAAGATAGCCTCCTGCTCCCAGGAACCAGACCAAATTTGAAAGTTTGACTGCTTTGGGAAGAAGGTAGAAGCAAAAGCTTTTTTTCCCTCCCCCTAGTTTGGATGAGGTAGGATAATCCTCTCTCTTTCTTGGTCTTAGAGAAAATAAGATGATGCTGAGAGAGCGAGCTAGAAATAAAATCTCTGCGAAAAGAAGAGGAAACCACTGTTGCTTTGCCTTGCACTAGTTACCAATAGTCTACTTCCCGAAGAGGGTCAGCAAACTCTCACCAGTGGCCCTAGTGTGGAGAGCAGGCTGTGCCCTTCTCTGAGTTGCTTTCATGATATATAGGACAGTAGTTTTCAGGATGTGCCTGACTTTGAGTTATTCCATTTTGTAAAGCAGCAGTTTGCCATAGGTTGCTCCATTTTAAGCACAAGTGCCATGGTGGAATGACTGAGCATCTTGTTTGTACAAGAAATAACCACCAAGAGAGGGAAGATGGCGGCGAGGGGAGTGCATTACCCCCGTGTGCTGCTTCACTGTGTGGGAGTATGACAAGTCAGGACGGCTAAAGGATATCTTGTTAGGAATTTCCAGCAATAGTGGGGTGCGCCGGAACCTGGAGGAAGGATTTCCATCGCATGAGGATCGGCTACGGGGACTCAAACGCGAGAGGTTTGTCGCACGGAGGGTAATACTGCTTATTCAGCAAATCGCCCCGCGGCTGGAGTCTGCAAGGCGCGCTGGGATAGAGACGCAGGGTTACAGCGCTGCAGTTTCTGCCAGACGCGCAAGCACCGCACTCAGGGCTGAATTCTGGGTTCGAGACGGGGAAGGAAGCGGTCCATCTCGGTTCTCCACACCGGTCAGACCACAGAGGAGGCCAGCAGCCACCATGTTGGTAAACTGACGTCACCACACCTGTTTTTGACTGACCGCAGCTCATTCAGCCATAGAACAGGTAATTTCAGGCTGCAATTCGCCTGCGGCTTGCAGACAGATTGCTAGGGTTCAGCGCCTGGGGGCTTCTTAAAATCTGATCTTATCGGAGTGAACACGGAGCGAGGGGCGGCCAAGTCCCGGCTCCCGGAACCGTCCCGGAACCGCCCTGGCTCCGGGCTGCGGAGCCTGCGGAGGCTGCTTCTTGGACCCTGCTAATATCAGAGCAAACACGAAACACCAAGAAGCCGAATTCCAGCTCCCGGAACTGAGCCCGCGGGGACTGCTTCTTGGAGCTTACACTTATAGGAGCTTACACCGAGCACAGAGCGGCCGAGTTCCGGCTCCCGGAACCGTCCCGGAACCGCCCTGGCTCAGGGCTGCGGAGCCCGCGGAGGCTGCTTCTTGGACCCTGCTACTATCAGAGCATACACCAAACACTAGGCGGCCGAATTCCGGCTCCCGGAACTGAGCCCGCGGGGGCTGCTTCTTGGAGCCTACACTTATAGGAGCTTACACCGAGCACGGAGCGGCCGAGTTCCGGCTCCCGGAACTTCCCTGGACCGGGGCTAGGAGCCCGCGGAAACTGTGTCTCGGTCCGGGTCCTGCTGAGGGCAGGTCAGGACTCACCCATTGCTTGGGTTGCCTGGCAAGGGGAACGAAATGCTGCCATTCGCATAGGATACCAACATGGCAGAGATCTGATGTCAGCAGAAAGCGGTGGAGGAGAGATCTTCATCAATACCAGCGGTGACATAAGCAGTTGGTCTTCTGGTAAGGGGGGTGAGGCTCAGTCACCCGAGTCTCCTCAATTTGTCCTCGAGCCGGAGGGAAGGAGCCGGGCCGCCGCCAGCCCCCGGAGCAGGCCCAGCGGCTCGCCAGCGTGGTGACCGCGTGACCCCAATTGGAGAGGGGGCGGAGCGGAGCCGCCACCCACACCCGCCAGGTGGGCAGACCCACGACCCAGTAGTACATGGGCGTGGTAGGAGGGGCAGGGCAGAGCCGCCCTTCGCGCTTGCAAGGTAAACAGACCTGTGACAGCCTGGCGGGTCAGGCCCAGTGGCCTGCCAGTGTGGTACACACGTCACCCCAACTCGAGTAGGGGCAGAGCAGATCCTTATCCCACGCCCGGATCAGGCCCTGCCGGTGTGGTGGTCACGTGACCCCAATTGGAGTGGGGGTGGAGCGGAACCGCCACCCGTGCCCGCAGGGTGAGCAGACCAGTGATCAACCTGCAGATCAGGCCCAGGGGTCCGCAGGCGTGGTAGGAGGGGCAGGGCAGATCCGCCGCCAGCGCCTTCAAGGTAGGCAGACCTACAACAGACCGGCGGATCAGGCCCAGGAGCCTGCCGGCGGGGTACAAACACCACCCTAATTGGAGTAGGGACAGAGCAGAGTCGCCTCCCTTGCCAGGAACAGACCCAGCATCCTGCAGGCGGGGTAGTCACGACACCCCAATTGGAGTAGGGGCAAAGCAGAGCCTCCACTCGTGCCCGAAAGGTGGGCAGATCTGCGACCGACCAGCAGGACAGGCCCAGTGGCCTGCTGGTACGACAGACACGACACCCCAATTGGAGTAGGGGCAGAACAGAGCCGCCACCAGCTCCCAGAACAGGCCCAGTGACCTGCCGGCGTGGTAGCCACGACACCCCAATTGGAATAAGGAGAGAGCAGAGCCGCCGCCCGCACCTGCAGGAAAGATACGCAAGCAGTATGAAAAGACAAGGAAAGAAAGGACCACAAGCAATGCAGGTCAACGCAACTTTAGAAGAGGTAACAGCTGCAGCAGATGGAATGTCAGATAAAGAATTCAGGATATACATGCTTCAGATGATCTGGAGTATCAAGGAAGACATTAAACAGCAAAATCAGACAATGAAAGATCACTTCGACAACGAATTACGCAAACAAATCCAGGAAGCAAAGGATCAACTATACAGGGAGATAGAGGTTATAAAAAACAAGCAATCAGAAATCCTAGAAATGCAGGAAGCAATAAACCAACTTAAAAACTCAATGGAGAATACTACCAACAGAGTAGAACACTTAGAAGATAGAACATCAGACAATGAAGACAAAGTATTTCAACTGGAAAAGAACATAGACAGCTCAGCAAGACTGTTAAGAAACCATGAGCAGAACATCCAAGAAATATGGGATAACATTAAGAGACCAAACTTAAGAGTCATTGGGATACAGGAAGGTACAGAGCTCCAAACCAAAGGAATGAGCAGTCTATTCCATGAAATAATACAAGAAAACTTCCCAGACTTGAAGAATGAGACAGAATCCCAAATCCTAGAAGCCTACAGGACGCCAAATGTGCAAAATCATAAGAGATCCACACCTAGACACATTATAATGAAGATGCCCAACATACAGAATAAGGAGAGAATTTTAAAAGCTACAAGAGAAAGGAAGCAGATTACATTTAGGGGCAAGCCAATCAGGATAACAGCTGATCTTTCAACACAGACTCTGAAAGCTAGAAGATCCTGGAATAACATATTTCAAACACTGAAAGATAATGGGTTCCAACCAAGAATTGTGTATCCAGCGAAATTAAGCTTCAGGATGGAGAATGAAATTAAAACCTTCCACGATAAACAAAAGTTTAAAGAATTCGCAGCTAGAAAACCATCTCTTCAAAACATCCTAGCCAAAGTATTACAGGAAGAGGAAATGGAAAATAACAATGAAAACCAACAGTGGGAGGTAGGACAGTAAAGGGGGGGGGGAAACAATCAAAGAGGAAAACAAACAATGTTTAGTAACAGAAATAAACAAATATGGCTGGAAGAACAACCCATATCTCAATAATAACCCTAAATGTTAATGGCTTAAACTCACCAATTAAGAGACACAGGCTAGTAGAATGGATCACAAAACAAGACCCAACAATATGCTGCCTACAGGAGACGCATTTGATAGGAAAAGACATACATAGGCTGAAGGTGAAAGGTTGGGAAAAATCATATCACTCATATGGACTTCGGAAACAAGCAGGCGTGTCCATACTCATATCAAATAAAATAGATTTCAAGCCAAAGTTAATCAAAAGAGATAAAGAGGGACACTACATACTGCTTAAGGGAACCATACACCAACAAGACATAACAATCATAAATATTTATGCCCCAAACAATGGTGCAGCTATGTTCGTCAAACAAACTCTTCTCAAGTTCAAGAGTCTAATAGACCACCACACCATAATCATGGGAGACTTCAACACACCTCTCTCGCCACTGGACAGATCTTCCAAACAAAAGTTGAATAAGGAAACTATAGAACTCAATAACACTATTAATAACCTAGACCTAATTGACATATATAGAGTATACCACCCAACATCAAGCAGTTACACTTTTTTCTCAGCAGCACATGGATCCTTCTCAAAAATAGATCATATATTATGTCACAGGGCAACTCTTAGACAATATAAAGGAGTAGAGATATTACCATGCATCTTATCTGATCATAATGGAATGAAACTGAAAATCAACGATAAAAGAAGGAAGGAAAAAGCATACATCAATTGGAGAATGAACAATAGGTTACTGAATGATCAATGGGTTATAGAAGACATCAAGGAGGAAATTAAAAAATTCTTAGAGATAAATGAAAACACAGACACAACATATCGGAATCTATGGGACACATTGAAAGCAGTTCTAAGAGGAAAATTCATTGCTTGGAGTTCATTCCTTAAAAAAAGAAAAAACCAACAAATAAATGATCTCATACTTCATCTCAAAATCCTTGAAAAAGAAGAGCAAAACAACAGCAAAAGAAGTAGAAGGCAAGAAATAATTAAAATCAGAGCTGAAATTAATGAAATCGAAACAAAAGAAACAATTGAAAAAATTGACAAAACTAAAAGTTGGTTCTTTGAAAAAATAAACAAAATCGACAGACCCTTAGCGATGCTAGTGAAGAGAAGAAGAGAGAGAACTCAAATTACTAGCATACGGGATGAAAAAGGCAATATCACAACAGACACTTCAGAAATACAGAAGATAATCAAAAACTATTTTGAATCCTTATACTCCAATAAATTAGAAGATAGTGAAGGCATAGATAAATTTCTTAAGTCATATGATCTGCCCAGATTGAGTCAGGAGGATATAGAAAACCTAAACAGACCAATATCAATTGAGGAGATAGAAGAAACCATCAAAAGACTACCAACTAAGAAAAGCCCAGGTCCCGATGGGTATACAGCAGAATTTTACAAAACCTTTAAAGAAGAACTAATACCAATACTTTTCAAGCTACTTCAGGAAATAGAAAAGGAGGGAGAACTTCCAAATTCATTTTATGAGGCCAACATCACCCTGATACCTAAACCAGACAAAGACACTTCAAAGAAAGAAAACTACAGACCAATATCTCTAATGAACCTAGATGCAAAAATCCTCAATAAAATTCTGGCGAATCGGATACAAAAACATATAAAAAAAATTGTACACCATGATCAAGTAGGATTCATCCCTGGGATGCAAGGCTGGTTCAATATACGGAAATCAATAAATGTTATTCACCACATCAATAGACTTAAAAATAAGAACCATATGATCATCTCGATAGATGCGGAAAAAGCATTTGACAAAGTACAGCATCCCTTTATGTTCAAAACTCTAGAAAAACTAGGGATAACAGGAACATACCTCAATATTGTAAAAGCAATCTATGCTAAGCCTCAGGCTAGCATTATTCTGAATGGAGAAAAACTGAAGGCATTCCCTCTAAAATCTGGAACAAGACAGGGATGCCCTCTCTCTCCACTTCTCTTCAACATAGTTCTCGAAACACTGGCCAGAGCAATTAGACAGACGAAAGAAATTAAAGGCATAAAAATAGGAAAAGAAGAAATTAAATTATCACTATTTGCAGATGATATGATTCTATATCTAGCAGACCCAAAAGGCTCTACAAAGAAACTATTAGAGCTAATAAATGAATTCAGCAAAGTGGCAGGATTTAAAATCAACACGCATAAATCAAAGGCATTCCTGTATATCAGCGACAAATCCTCTGAAATGGAAATGAGGACAACCACTCCATTCAAAATATCTTCAAAAAAAATAAAATACTTGGGAATCAACCTAACAAAAGAGGTGAAAGACTTATACAATGAAAACTACAGAACCCTAAAGAGAGAAATAGAAGAAGATCTTAGAAGATGGAAAAATATACCCTGTTCATGGATAGGCAGAACTAACATCATCAAAATGGCGATATTACCAAAAGTTCTCTATAGGTTTAATGCAATGCCAATCAAAATCCCAATGGCATTTCTTGTAGAAATAGAGAAAGCAATCATGAAATTCATATGGAAAAATAAAAGACCCAGAATAGCAAAAACAATGCTAAGCAAGAAGTGTGAATCAGGCGGTATAGCGATACCAGACTTCAAACTATACTACAGAGCAATAGTAACAAAAACAGCATGGTACTGGTACCAAAACAGGCGTGTGGACCAATGGTACAGAATAGAGGACACAGAAACCAATCCACAAAACTACAACTATCTTATATTTGATAAAGGGGCTAAAAGGATGCAATGGAGGAAGGATAGCATCTTCAACAAATGGTGCTGGGAAAACTGGAAATCCATATGCAACAAAATGAAACTGAATCCCTTTCTCTCGCCATGCACAAAAGTGAATTCCAAATGGATCAAGGAACTTGATATCAAATCAGAGACGCGCCGTCTGATAGAAGAAAAAGTTGGCTACGATCTACAGTCGGTGGGGTCGGGCTCCAAATTCCTCAATAGGACACCCATAGCACAAAAGTTAATAACTAGAATCAACAAATGGGACTTACTCAAACTAAGAAGTTTTTTCTCAGCAAAAGAAACAATAAGAGAGGTAAATAGGGAGCCTACATCCTGGGAACAAATCTTTACTCCTCACACTTCAGATAGAGCCCTAATATCCAGAGTATACAAAGAACTCAAAAAATTAGACAATAAGAGAACAAACAACCCAATCAACAAATGGGCCAAGGACCTGAACAGACACTTCACAGAGGAGGACATACAGTCAATCAACAAGTACATGAAAAAATGCTCAACATCTCTAGCTGTCAGAGAAATGCAAATCAAAACCACCCTAAGATACCATCTCACTCCAGTAAGATTGGCAGCCATTAGGAAGTCAAACAACAACAAGTGCTGGCGAGGATGTGGGGAAAAGGGTACACTTGTACATTGCTGGTGGGACTGCAGATTGGTGCAGCCAATTTGGAAAGCAGTATGGAGATTTCTTGGAAAGCTGGGAATGGAGCCACCATTTGACCCAGCTATTCCCCTTCTTGGTCTATTCCCTAAAGACCTAAAAAGAGCATGCTACAGGGACACTGCTACATCGATGTTCATAGCAGCACAGTTCACAATAGCAAGACTGTGGAACCAACCTAGATGCCCTTCAATAGACGAATGGATAAAAAAAATGTGGCATTTATACACAATGGAGTATTACTCTGCATTAAAAAATGACAAAATCATAGAATTTACAGGGAAATGGATGGCATTAGAGCAGATTATGCTAAGTGAAGCTAGCCAATCCCTAAAAAACAAATGCCAAATGTCTTCTTTGATATAAGGAAAGTAACTAAGAACAGAGTAGGGACGAAGAACAGGAGAAGAAGATTAACATTTAACAGGGATGAGAGGTGGGAGGGAAAGGGAGAGAGAAGGTAAATTGCACGGTAATGGAAGGAGACCCTCAGGGTTATACAGTGGAGGGGGTAGAGAGAGAGGAGGGGAGGGGAGGGGAGAGGTGGGGAGGGGGGAGGGTGGATGATGGGAAAGGCAGCGGAGCACAACAGACACTAGTATGGCAATTTGTAAATCAATGGATGTGTAACTGATGTGAATCTGCAATCTGTGTATGGGGTGAAGGTGGGAGTTCATAACCCACTAGAATCAAAGTGTGGAATATGACATGTCAAGAAATTTGTAATGTTTTGAACAACCCACAATAAAAAATTAAAAAAAAAAAAAAAAAAAAAAAGAAATTTGTAATGTTTTGAACAACCCACAATAAAAAATTAAAAAAAAAAAAAAAAAAAAAAAAAGAAATAACCACCATGATGCTTGGCACAACCATAAGGCATGGTTGATAAATAATTGTTAAACATGACAACTTATCAAACTAAACCAAGGAGTACCTGCTCATGTGGACATTCCAGATCACATCAGGAACACCCAACAAAGGAGCTTATCAGCTTCACCTGACAAAACTCTCTCATCTAAGACCCATAAAAGGAAGAGTCCCCCTAGCTTGGACATGGCAGCACACTGACCCCATCACCTGGTCACTCATCACAAGCCTTGTCCAGGAAAGAGTCACCACAGTGATGAACCTCAAATTTCCTGTATTTTTGGACTTTAGCACAGTGTGGTTTCTCTTGCCCATGACGACAATGCAGCCCACTCCAAGCTGACACTTCAAACTGACACTGTGAAACCCAAACTGTCGACTTTCCAGAACCTCTGCTTTGACAGCTTTATGGGACTGGTTCATTAAAACCGTTATCTGACCACTTACAGTGACTCCTTGACTCTTCAAGTTCATCTCTCTCTACCTGTGCTCTTGGCACAGTATCCTGTAACCCTGTGGCTACCTTCACCTTTTTTAGTCTTTCTGTGACCTAAATATTTTCATGTGTGTGTGTGTATCTCTCTCTTTCATCTTTCTATCTTTATAATTGTGTGAAGCATGTTGTGTGACTTTAGTGTTACAGATATTTGAAATTGGAATAAAATAACTTGTGATTTCCCAACTTATGATTATTAGGTGACCCATAAGTATTTGGTGAATCATCAATGATGAAAGTGGTGTAACCTGTGAATTTATTGGTATTCAATACATTCCAACATTGTAGAAAGGACTGAGGTGTTTGTCTATGTTAATGGAATAGCTCACTTATGACACCTTGACAAAAACTTTCTGCTACTGAGTGAAGAGGAAATGAAAAATATGCCCTCCGATGAAAGGGGAAAGAAACCCTCTGGGATCAAAGATCCCACACTGATACAAGGTAGAGGTCCACTATGCCTACAGAAGAGAGATTCATTCCTGCAGAAGACTCCCCACAGGTCCAAAGATGAGCTCAGCTGCTGGGGAGGAGTGTGGAGATAGCCAAGTCACACAGGGCTGCCCAGGATTAAGGAGAGACCAAGGTAACTCAGAATTTCTTGTTTCTCCAACACTATTATACTTCATGTGGCAAGGCACAGAAGTGTACTACTGGTAGAGGGGCAAGAGTTTAGGGAGATAATCCATTCAGAGTGCAGGTATACAGGACCTATTAAAGTCAGAGAGAAGAACAAGAGCACTGCAAAAGAACCTCCAGCTCTCCAGACCCTGTACTGAGTGCAAGGGAGCATCAGCACATCACTGGAAGAATTTGAAGTCTGCCGTGTACTGATGGTGACCACAGAAACAAGAAAGCATAGACCAGCTCAAGCCTCCATTGAGTAAGTGCAGACTTACAGAAGAGGTGTCTGCACTCTGACTTGACATACAATGTTTGCCATTCAATAAAATGTTATTAGAAACACAAAAAGCAAGAAAATGACCCATTGTCAAAGTTTTTAAAAATAGCTTTTTTAATATTTAAAAAAAACTCAGGAAAAAAATCTAAAAATGGACATGAACATAAGGAGAACATTTTCAGATATATATCTCAAATGGAAATAGTGGAGCTGAAACTATGATATTAGAAATAAATATTTCTTTCTATGGGCTAATTAGAAGACTGGACAAAGGCTGGGGAAAAAACTCCCAGTGAATTTAAAGAGATTAACAAAAATTATGCCCACTATACCACGATGAATTTAAAAAGAGTGAAAAGCAATAGGCCATGGAGGAGCTTTGCAATAATAAGAATTATATTCATCTGTTAACTCTGCAAATCAGAAGATGATAAGGTGACATTTTTGCTGTACCAAAAGAAAACTGTACCAACTATTACTACATAAACAAATAAAAATATCATATCATAATGAAAGGATCAATGCAATTAAGTAGCATGACATTTCAAATGTTTGTATACCTAATAACAGAACCTGATGACATATAAATCCCAAACTGATGAATTGAAAGAACTAATCAAATCCTTAGTTATGGTAGTACACTCCTACATGCCTTTCTCAACATTACCAGAATGCTTAGACAAAAATCAATAAGGATATAGATCAAATTGATATAAGTGATGTACATAGAGGATATCACTCAATGAAATAAAACATTCTGTTCAAATGCACATGGAATATTCACTAGGCTAGAACTTAATTAGGGCAAATAAAAAGCACACAAATTTAAAATAATTTAAATCAGAGATGCATATTCTCTGACCGTATTGAATTAATAAAACAATTAACAGCAGAATATGTCTAAACCCTCCCATACACAGAAATTAAGTAATATATTTATGAATGACATATAGGTTAGGGAATAAATCATAATGGAGACATAAAAAGATTTTAAACTAAATGGAAGTTAAAGAGCAACATGGCAGAATTTGTGCCACTCTGGTAGAGGGGCACTTGCTGAGCTCGTGTTTAGAGGGAAGTTATAAAATGCTTTTCTTAGAAGAGAGGTCAGAAATCAATGATCTGAGAATCTATCATTAGAACTAGAAAAATAACAAATTAGCCCCAAAGACAGCAGAAGAAAAGAAATAATAAAGACAAGAGCAGAAATAAAAAAATTATGTACAGAAAAATCAGTAAATAAAAGTAACAAAAGCTGGTTCTTTTAATATAACAGCAAAGTTGATTATTCTAGAAGAAATGAGAAGACACAAATTATCAAAATCAGAATTGAAAGTAGTGATGTGAGTGCTACAGACATTTAAAGAACAAGTGAACATTATTAACAACTTCCTGCTAATAAACACAACAACATAAAACTATACAAATTCTTGAAATACACTCTTTCTAAATCCCCTTACGAACCACTGTTAACCTAATTAGCTCCATATCTATTAAAGTGATTCAGTTTGTAATTATAAAACCTTCCCACAAAGAAAACTCCACACTTCACTGGTAAATTCTGACAAATATTTAAGGAAAACATAACACCAGTTCTATCAGAAATTAGTTGAGAAACACTTCCCAAATCATTTTATGAGGCCAGTATTACTCTGATACAAAATTAGACACATGTTTTTTTTAAAATAAATACTATAGACCCATATGCCCCTAAATACAATCTTTAACAAAATTTTAGCAAATCAAATTTTTCAATATAAATAAGCTTAAATGATTTATGACCATTTGAGCTTTTTCCTAGAAATCCTCATTTGTTTTAACACTTGAAAACTAATTCACTATTTTGGCACAATAACAAATCCCTATCTTCAATGCAAAATATGCAGAAAAAATTTGTGGCATTATTTGACATCCCCTCTTGATAAAAGCTCCTCAAATCTAAGAATAAAATATAACTTTCCTGAGCCCACTAAAGGGCATATTAAAAAAACCTTCTTAAAGGTGAAAGACAGGTGCTTTACACCTAAAACTTGGAACAAGGCAAGAATATACCATTTTTTTTTCAAAATTATACTGAGTGTGTGAGCCAGTATAGTTAATCAGAAATAAGAGAACACATAGAGTTTAGAAAAGATGAAATGTATTTTTTTTTTTTTTTGCACTGGGGATTGAACTCAGGGCCTCACACATCTAAAAGAACACACATCAAATAAAATGATATTTGTATGAGTGCAGTAGGCAGCCTTTGAAACAGCTTCCTCTTGTTCTTATCTGGGTAAATTCTCCAACCTTAAGTATTGTTTAGAGTTAATTTCTCTAAGGATAGCATATAGTCAAAGTAATGGTATTTCACTTCTGTGATTAGGTTTCAAAAAATGTCTGGCTTCCATTTTTGATACTCATTTTAACTTGCTCTGAGAAAAGCCAGATGCCATGTGTGAGCTGTCCCTGGGAAGAGGCACATGTGGGAAGAAGAAGTTGATCATATATTTACATAAATCTCACTTTAAAATAAATGATTTGAAGAGTCACTTAACAAGGATGGCAAAATGATCATAAAACATCATGGATTATTAGAGAAATGCAAATTAGAACCACAATGAGTTCGCATACACCCAGTAGAATGGCTAAGATCAAAAAACAAACAGTACCAAGTGCTGGTGGGAAGATGGAATATATGAAAACCCTCACGTGAATGTGAAATTGTATAACCACTTTATGAAATCACTGGAAATTTCTTAAGAAGTTCAACATATACCTTCTTTATGACACAAATCACATGTATTCATGAAAGAGAAATAAAAATATCCACACAAATACTTATAATATGAATGTTATGGCTTCTTTATTCATAACCACCAACAGGAATAAGCAACCCAAAGTTCTCTAACCAGTGAGTGAATAGTGATTCATGCAGTGGAATAATTCTCAGCTCCAAGGGAGTGAACTACTGACACACAATCAATTTCAATAGCATTAAGCAGAAGAATTCATAATCAGAAACCTATATGCCATATGAATTCATAAATATGACCTTATAGGGAAGGCAAATTTATAGAGAGGTAAGTAGTTGGCAGTAGTTGCTAGAGGCAAAGTTGTTGAAAGGAAACCATCTATAAAGGGGCATGAGATATCTTCCTGGGAGATAGTATTCTGTATCTTAATTATGCATGTAAGTATGGAGTATATTTGTTAAAACTCATCAAACTGCTCTCAAAATGGGTAAAATTATTGTATGTAAATTATAGATCAATTAAATATTTCACATAGGGAGATCCTTCAGCCTTTAAAATCTTTATAACTTTGATCTGAAATAAGCAAAAATCTAAGTTTGACAAGAGATCTATTTCAATATGAAGAACCAAATACCTTGTTGCCCTGTCCACATTTTGCTGTGATGTCGAGTAAGCTTTTTAATTTCTCTGAGCTCAAATACAAAATTCTTTACCTACTTCACAGTCTTTATAAAACCAAATTGATTTACTACTTATTTATTTATTAGACAGCTCAACATCTATTTATTTAGTGTTTAAAATGTGCCTGATACTATGACTGGTAGGGATCAAGTAATGAGCAAATCAGATAGTTCTTAAATCTCATGGATCATACAATTTAATAGGCACAGTTAATAGTAGCCCTGGTGCATAATATTTTCATGTTAGGAAATATGTGGAATAACAGGGACATATATCTCAAGAGTGCAACCTGGTTAAGAACCAATAAATTTTTTTTTAAATAAGTGATTGAATTTTTTTTAGCTATAACTTGAAAAAATGAACCAGTTGTTTATGAAGAGAGAAGAAAGAAGAGATAAAGGGTGGTAAATGGGACAGAAGCTTGAACTTAATCCACAATGGTGGATTTGATAAAAACGAATGCAATTAGAATATTAAACTAGAAAAAAAGAGCCTAGGATAGCTACAGTTGTAAATAGGTACCTAACAAATAACTTACAAAATGATATCTAACCCACAGACTTGAAATGCTTTGTTATAAACCAGACTATCCATGTATATTTTGATCTATTTATCTGTGATTTTGATTTTTTTTCTTGTGTATCAGTTTTATTTTATTCTATTGTTTACCAGGGATTGAATTCAAGCCCTCACACATGCTAGGGAACTGCTCTACCACTAACTAAGCCACATCTCCAATCCGTTTTCTTTCTTTTGAGACAGGGTCTCACTAAATTGTCCAGCCTGGCCTTGAATTCATCATCCTCCTGCTTCAGCCTTCCAAGTACTGGGATTACAGGTGTGCACCACCATGTCTGACTCAAAGTTTTATTTTCTGTCTAAATCCTAAACACATGGGCATTGTCTAAATGTATCAATTCAATTGTTACTTATGTATTGAATAGTAAAGCATGGCTTCTGCTCGGATCTATATTTGGACTTGTGATCTCCTCTCAGATCTTTTAAGACTATTGAAATGTTTCCTTCCCAGGTAAGGTCTTCTGTTACTACTTGCATACTCCCTATCACCTTTTACCCCCAATATATATCTCCTCTTAGCTTTTATTACAATTTAACATAGTTCGTGTTTGACTTGTTTATTGTCAGCTATCCTCCTGTAATATAATCTTCATAAGCATAGAGGTATTTACTTGTTATATATGATGACTATTATATCTCTAGCTTCTAGAACATAGGTTGGTATATAGTCATGCAATCCATAAACACACATTAAATGAATGAATGAATATGTTACATTCATTAAAAAAGAAAAAAATCTACCTGCAAGAATTTTTCATTTTATGTTACAAGTCACTTAAAAATCTATATCTCTATTCTCATAATTAGCCAAAATTCTGAGAAAAATGTAAAAATTTTCACCTTAACTTGTTATATCTACTTTCATAGCTCAGCAACAATGGGTCATAGATTCAAATGTGCTGGTGGAACACAGGATTGTATTATCTGACTTTATAGGTTTTCATTATTTTACCTATTGTGTGAAGGAGAGCACCCTGACTGTGAGTCTGAGAGACTTCCTGTGTAAGGGGTTAGCTGCAATTGGATTCTACTTTCTCTGTTTTTATGCTTCTTTGCTAGCTGTTGGTTGGTGAGACAGACTTCTTCCCCAGGACTTGATATCAACCCATGAGACATAAACCATGCAGAGGTGAGAAGATCTTAAGATAACTGGCTATAAATACAATCTACTAATTTATTCTATGCTCTTGAGAATTGCTTCATTGTATCTGGTAGTAAATTTTGAGTTCTGTAAAGAACAGACACATCCTGGGGCAAGGGTGAAGTTGATAGTAATGGAGGAATGTTTGGGATTTGTCTTTTTGAAGTTTAATGAAATTTGTTCACAAACTTATTTATATGCATACACTCACACATGCTAGAGACAAACAATGAACAGGAAGTTTTGGAAACAATCCCCTTTATTTTCATTAATCATAAATTTTCTACCAAAACCAGACAAATGTATGTATATATCTTGTGCAATATTCTTATTATATGCATTTGCAATTCCTTATCAGAATATATAGTTAGGTAGATTTCCTATGCTTTTTTCCTATGCTTTTTCTCCCCTGAGTTTTCTATGAAATGAGAATGCATAATTTTATAGTTTCTATCACTAGGAGTTGTTGTGAGAATTAAACAAACTAATTTAGATAAATACTTGGAATAGTGTCTGGTCCATAGTTAGTATTTATTATTATTAACCTGAATGAAATAGACAGTCACTGATCAGCCTAAAAATGATGACGTGACAGAAAATGTTAGCTACCAGAATTAGATTAAATGGATGAATGTAAAGACCCAAATGCAATCATAAACTCATATATTAAATTATTTTTATCACATATATACATATATATAATTTTATTTACTGAGGGATTTTGGGGGGTGGTTATTGCTTAGCTCTCAAGCAATATAGAGGGAGCAGTGTGGTTTGAACAAAATTTTTACCTTGATGGTGGATGGTCTCTTCAATTCCTTCGGAAATCTGGTATTGCTTTTGTTTTAGTATGTTCCTAGGTAAAATCAGTTCTAGAAGCTTCTGCTTGGCCTTTCCTTTATACCACAGGCCAGGAAACCAAAGTGATGATTCTCATGAGTGTATTTTTTTGAATTATCCATTAAGGAGCTAGAGAAATAACCACAGGATGGGAAAGGGCTGTGAGACCGAGCTTTAAAACTCTGCGGATTACTACAATGTGCTACTCTGACTGATGGACCACAGTGATGTTTTTGATCCCCTGGGATTAGTGTCAGGTCAGAGCAAGGATACATTAGTGCCCCCAAGAGATGGATCATTCCTTATCTCCAATGTAGCTACTTTGGTAAAAGTCAGAAGCCCAATGGTAATGACAGTACAGATTTTTGGCAGTGTGCTGGGCTTCAAGGGGATTTAGTCTTCCCCTTAATTCATTTCAATTAATGCTGGAAATTTATTAATGAGCTGTGATTCTGTTTTTATGAATCAGCTTAGACTTTTCTTCACTTGACCTAGAAAATTTCAGCTTCTACGGATCAAGTGAGAGTTTGGTGAACTTCTCATCTATCTCATTTCCATTTTGGAAACACCATGATCCATCAGCCCATGCCACAGGTCTGCACAAGCCAGACCATCATGATTGCTGCTTTGACTCTGCTGTCATTCTGGTACCATGTCCACCTTACCTGTGGTGATCAAGCGTGTAGCACTTGGCTCCTCTTTCCATTGCATTTGGGTTTCCCAATTCAGTACCAGCAGTTCTCATTGCAAAGTTTGGGCTATAGGTAAGTGGGAGAGCTTTATAAGAATGATTGGGATCTACTCAAAAACTTATTTCTCACATTAACAGTGAAAGCCTGGATCCTGGATCCTCCTAGTGTGGTTGAGTGTGTCTTTTTAAAATTTTTTTTTGAGAAAAGGGAAAAAAGGTTTATTTATTTGCTAGCAAAGGAGAAACACAGGGGACTCCTGTCCCAGAGGCTGTGATTCTGCCCATCAGCAGGAACAGTGGGCTTTTAAAGAGGAATTCAAAGGCTGCATTCCACGTGTTCTCTGTTGGAGTTGTAATACATTTGTTAATTTGGGAGAAAGTAATTTCTGAGATCTTCTGGTGCCATTCCCCGAATCTGGATTACTTTGATCCTATGGTGGCTGTGTGCTCCAGGACAGGTAACTCTGTCTAGGATGGGAAAGATTGAGTGTGTGTGTCTTAAAAGACTAACCGGTTCTAATATTCCAGTCTCCCTAATTTCCTCATCTACATTATATCAATGCAGGTCTAGGCATGCATGTTAAAAATTTAACTATTTTTAATAATTGTAGATATTTATGGAGTTGATGGGATAGTACAATACATTTGGAGATGATTAAATCAGGCTAATCAATATGTTCATCATCTTATGTGTTTATCACTTTTTTATAGTGAAAAAAACCCTACTCTTACAGAGTTTGAAATATGCAGTGTATTGCTATTAATTATTGTCATCATGCTGTGCAGTAGGTCCATAGAACTTATTTTCCTTACTGAAATTTTGTGCCTTTTACTTACATTTCCCTTTCTTATCTCCCACCTTGCTTCTTCTTTTTCCCAGCCTCTGGTCATCACTATTTTATGTTTTGCTTCTGAGTTTAGCTCTTTTAGATTCTGCCTATGAGTGAGATCATATGGTATTTGTCTTTCTGTGCTTATTTCACTTAGCATAGTGTCATCATGTTCATCCATGTTGTCTCAAATGGTAGCATTTCATTCTTGTAGCTGAATAATATCCCACTGCAAATATATAGCACATTTTCTTTGTCCTTTCATCTCTTGATGAAAACTTAGGTGGCTTCCATGTCTTCACTATCATGGATGCTGCTGCAATGAACATTGGAGCACAGGTACCTCTTTCACTTCCTTTGGATTGATGCCAAGAAATGAGAGTGTGTATTATTTAATTCTGTTTTTACCCTTTTTGAGCAACCTCTGTATTGCTTTCCAAAATGCTATATTAATTTTTGTCACAACTTTTTTTATGATGGTACTGGAGATTGAACACAGGACCTTGTGCATGTGAGGCAAGCACTTTACCAACTGAACTATATTCCCAGCCTTAAATGCTATAGTAATTTATATTCCCACCAAAGTTTCTGTTTTCTCCATGTATTTGCTGACACTGTGTCTATCTTTTTAAATAATAATAATTCTAGCAGCTGTTAAATGATATCTCATTGTGGATCCTTATCTCACCCCATCTGTAAGAATCAACTCAAAATGGATTAAAGATGTAGACAAAATACCTGACACTGTAAAATTACTAGAAAAATCATGGGGAAAAACTCCATGATATTGGTCTGGGCAGTGATTTCTTGGGTATGATCCCAAAAGGACAGACAATGAAAGCAAAGATAGACAACTGGGATTGCATCAAACCCAAAAGTTTATGCACAGAGAACTAAATAAGTTAACAGAGTGAAAAGACAGCCCATAAACTGGGAGAAAATATTTGTCAATTATGCATCTGTTAAGTGGATGATATCCCAAATATACAAGGAATTAAAAATGCTCAATAACATACATTAAAAATGGTCAAAGGACTCAAATAGACATTTCTCAAAATAAGACTTACAAATGATGAACAGATTACTAACCATCAGGAAGCCCACATTGCTAAACATCAGGGAAATACAATAAAGTCACAATGAGATATCACTTTGTTGTCTTCTTTGTCTTGTATCTCTTTTAACCTTCCTCAATTTCAATTTTTTTTTTGGCATGGCAATTTTATAGATAACAGTGTGTATTTCCTATTGCTTTACACTAAGTAGTATAGAAAATCTGTTCTTCAAATTTTAGTCATATTAAGATTGGCTAGTGGTTTCAGGTGGTCACTACTTAATCTTTTTATCATAAATTTGATTTTGATTAGTATTTCATTATGGGTTCTTTGATGAATCTCTAATCCAGTCATTCTTTTTATGGTTATCTGCATTTGTGTGTGTGTGTGTGTGTGTGTGTGTGTGTTACTGGGGATTGAACCTGGGACCTCACACATATTAGGCAAGCACTCTACCACTTATTTGCATTCCTAGCCTTTTAACTTTTTTTGATACATGGTTTCTTTAAGTTGTCCTTAAATTTGTGATCCTCCTGCCTCAGCGTCCCAAGTTGAGTCACTGGGATTACAGGTTTGTGTCTGATCAATTTAGATTACTTTGAAATATAGGCATTATAGGAAAGGAAAGATAAATACTTAATACTTTTACATTGTCACTTTTTAGAGTGTGATATTGGAGCCTTAGTTACTTTTAGTGGTATACTATGAATTGCTTTTGTTTTTTATTTCAGATATAATTTTGAACTCCATCTATGCTATATATTTAATAATCTGCAGTTTTTAAGTATTTTTTCTATCCCAATTGATAAGGCTTTTGAGAACTGGGTCATCTGCATGTTAAATCCTGTGTGTATTTTTAGAAGGACAAGCAAGAAAGCAAGAGGATTTAGTGACTCATGGTCAATATTTCAATGTGAAGTAGCAGGTGAGGCCATCTTCTGAGAGGTGTAGAAAGTAATTTAGAAATTCTAAGCATTAGTTACTGGAAATAACTGTTGAATTAAGAAAAGGGTATGAGCCAGCAAGTATGCTGTATGTGCTAAGGAACTGACTGACAATGAGAGCTGTAAATTTTCAGCAACATTAGTTGCATCTGTGCAGCTTTGAAACTGTCATCTTGGTTTTAGAAACTTGGGTGATAAAGATGCGATGATGAGTATAAAATATTACAGAGATGGTTGATTTTAGAGTTAAGTGCATGGAGTATGATACAAGATTATTAGATGATCTTCTGAAATTAGGGTTGATATGCTGCAGTGTTTGGATTTGGGTAGGCAATTAGGAAAGGAGAAGGGAGTTGGTTACAAAAAATGGTACTATTAGGAAATGAGAGGTCACTGATGTGTGTTTTACATTCAGAACAAGAACATCGCCATGGGAGTAGATTGATGAATCCTGGCAATGGTTACATTTATTGTAATTGCAAAGATTGTAACTATGGCAATTGATGTTAGCTTTTCATTAAGTAGACCATAAATTTGAATAATGGTGAGTAGGAGCAGAATTGGAATTAAAGAGACTTTGTTGTATAATAAATTCTTGATGGATTTAAAAATAGTTATACACTTGGTGTTTTCATATTTTTATGCTTTGATTTTGGAATAGATTGCTATTTCTTGCAAGGAATTTTAGCTTTCCTTTTGCACAAATTTATTAGAAGTGGCTGTATGACCTCTTTCACTGTGCATATTCAATGAACCCATTATAACCTTGAAGTAAATATAGAGGAAAATCTCTTTAAAGGGAAACATTACAGGAATCACACACTTTGAAATCATTATTTGAGGTTAGAAGGTATAAAACCAGTGAATATTTTCTTCTTTTCATTTCATATTTTCTGTTTTATAAATGTGGATTGCTATTTTATGTACTTTTAAAAGAGTATGTTACAAATTATAAACATTTGTGTTTAAAAATCCCTTTTATGTTCTAGCACTTCAAAATATTTTAACCTGGTATTTCTCTTATGTACTTTCATTTATTTAGCATCACTTACTTTATTACTTAGAATTACAATAAATGATCATGATAGAGTGATCTATTAAAGCTGTTTGTGATCTTAATTTTATAATATTAACTAAAGTTTATTGGTGTACTTCTGAATGCTAAAGGCAATATGGGGAAGATTCAAAAGAAAATAATATCTCCTCACCAGGAGTTGAAGATCATTCAGTTTTACCAGCTACTATAGGTATGCAGTGAATACTTATAGGACTGATTTTTTAAAATGAACTTTATCTCCTCTCCTATTTCAAATTGTAACTTTAAAACTTTACATTGAGCTTTAGTGGGGCTTTTAGTTTTTTTCCACTTCTCCTCATGGTTACCGTTTCTTTATTATAGTTAACACATGAGTTTCACTTAGGAAGCCTCTATAATATTGTTATATTGATGGGAGTATTATATGCTTGTGGATTTATTTTCTTCAATAGTGAACCCTGGAGATTAATGTGCTTCCCATATCCATTTCGATGGGTTTCTTTTTGTGGGTATGTACTACTGCTTAAACTTGGAGCAGTTTGTTTATACTTGAGACAACAAGATTTATCAGTGCTGTCTTAACAATACTCTTGGGTCTGGCAGAAATAGTCTATTTCCATGTATTCATTTCTAGGAATTTGGCAGAAGAGCTCTTCTCAACATATAGACTTTCAAGATACAAGGAAACAATTTTTCTCTGGTCATTTAATCTGAGGAAATAAATGAAATACATCAAAATTATATGTCTTAAAATGGGGCTGGGGATAAAGGTGTTTTTTGTTCTCAAAAATAAGTCTGGTACATGTCAAGGAAAATGTTCTCTGCTGCTGCAGAGAGAAAAGTTACTATTTTTCAGAAAAAGAGAGTACATAGGACAAGAGTGACAAGTTATGCCAAAACCTGGGTTCTCCTCTCATTAAGTCTGAGAACAAGGAGGAGCAGTATGCTCACTGTGTTAAATCAGAGTAAGTGCTTCACGAGAAGCACTCAAGTCCAGATGGCTTGAGTTAGTATAATTATTTATACTTTTTTCTACTCTTATCCCCATTTGGTGGAGGCATTTGTACATAATGCTTATTTGTAAAGGAGGAGACGCAGGCATAAAAGAAACCTGGAAGAAGCATTTTTTAAGCCAAGAAAAGTAACCTTGATATGGGTGCCATGGAGTGATTTACAATCTTTTTTTTTTAAATTACATATGTTGCATCTTCACATTTTAGTGTATCATAAATTGCTCAGGATTTAGCTTCTCAGTATTGATGTAAACTTACAAAAGGAAAATTGTCTTTGATGAAATGAGTAGTCTAAAGCAGCTGACTTACTGAGTTCCATTCTTCCACCATCCATGTTTGGGAAAGATCACACTTTTGGAGGGAGGATTAATATCTTACTATCATTGGCCATGGGGAAATATCAGATGAAAAATAAAGAATTAAAGAAATAAAATAAATATGGGTGGAATGGTTCTTCACAAATAAATTTTGGTTTACTTGTAACCCAGAATGACAGAAGCTTTTCTGTTCTTGGTCTATCACATTTGTCATCATTTATAAAGTTTTGGTATATAAAGTCAATCCAACTGATTCTGTAGATTTATTTCCAATGATTCCATTTAGGCATTGAATTCCATTTATAAAATTTAGTCTTAATAATGTTATTTCTAATAGTGTACTATGAAGGATGAATAAAAAACCCTTATGTTTGCTAGTTTACAAAACATTAGTATTGTATACTACTAATACCCAGCAAAAATATGAATTAATGGGCATTTGAGACTCAACACTCTTTTATACACACACTCATACACATTTATTCACACTCACATGCTTACTCATATACTTACACTCTAACACACATATCCATTCACACAAGCACATACAATAATACACATACATACACTAACACACACATACACACAAACACATTCACACATACATATACTAACACATTTTCACACACAGTCATATACATAAATACACTCAGGCACACTCACATAACACAAACATATACACTCACACACACATACACACCCATGCACCCGCACTCACACACACCCTCACACAAATGCACATTCAAACACTATCTCACACCCTCACACACTCAACTCATCCACCACACTTACACAAATACATGTACTCGCACATACACACACACTCACATACACACTTAAACACACTCTCACATACTAACACCTACTCACATGCACACCTACACTCACAAACATACATACACTTCCACTCATACATTCACACACACTAACATACATACACACACATACATACACCTACACACATACACACTCACACTCAAACATGCATAAACTAACACACACTCAAACACACTCAAACACAAATACACTTTCACACACACATGCACATATATACACCAACACACACATACAAATACACACAAGCAGATCTACACTCACACCTATACACACTCATACACACTCACACCCCAACACACAGACACACTCACACACATAAAACACACACATAATAATACACTCAAACACACATACACACAAAACTCGAACTTGTCACATACTCATACACATACACACACCATACAAACACACTCTCACACTGACACACATACCTACACTAATTCACACATACATACCCACACATCCTTACACAAATACACACACAGACACACTCAGACATACACATACATTCACTTAAACACACACACACTCACTCATACACATGCACACACACATGTACATAAACTAACACACTCATACATATACAGTCACACTGAAACACACTGAAATATACTGAAACACATTTACACACAAAATAGACACATAAACACATTCACTCACACACATACACAGTGCATTCACACACATATACACACTCAAACACACACTCACACACATATACACACATTCACTCACACACACATACTACAGTCACACACATAATACTACACACATACACACACTCTAAAAAACATACACACATACACACATTGAAACATATACACCCATACACACAAGCACCCCCCACACTGACTCACATACATACACACATCCACTCACACATGTACACACTACATTCACACACATACACACTCACACATTTGCTCACACACATACATGCACTTAAACACATACACACACAAACACACACACTTACACACATGCACACCCACACTAACACACTCAAACACACACTCATTTAAATGCAATTAACATACCTAACTACCGAATTGCATACTTATCTATACAGTACATTGTAGAGCATTTACTGTTCATTTTTTATTTTCGTGGCACTCAGAATTGAACCCAGGACCTTGTTCATACCAGGCAAGCCACATTCTCAGCCCAACAACGTATATTTTTTAACATGTTTCTATAATACACATACATTTTTCTAGGTATTACAGGGTTTCTCTTCTAAAGTTTAACTGCAGTGGAAAATATATGTGTGTGTGTGTGTGTGTGAGAGAGAGAGAGAGAGAGAGAGAGAGAGAGAGAGAGAGAGAGAGAGAATGAATATGTTGTTTTGGGGAAGAAAATTAATCGCTTCACATTTTAATCTATATAAACATATTTGAAATGAATACGATATGCCACTTTGAATAAGGATTACAAATCATTGTCAAAATTTTGATGTTTACAATATTTCAGACTTATGCAAGCATACTTTTTGTGCACAAAATCTTCAAAAAATTATGATTCCTGAGGGGAGCCACATTGAGTCACCATGGCTTCCAGTCCTGATGCACCATGAGGATCTGAAAGATCACTGTAGCCTGGCGCAGTAGTGCCATGACTTGTGACTCCATCTTTCCCCCGACTCGGATAGCAAGGCCAGTCTTCTGAGTAGGCATACCCCTGGAGTTGAGCTACACTCATCTATTCTTTTGTAATCTTACGCCTTTGCCCTGTTTGAGATAGAAAGTTCCATGGAAACTCCCTTTGTGTATCCCCTTCTCTTGCTCTGCCTTTGGGTGTGGCCTTGCTAGATGTCAGTCAACCTGCTGACAGCAGATATCATGAAGCTAGACTCAACCCCCCTGAAACCTGATCCCTTGCATCATTTGAATGGTTTCTCCCCAATAAAAGGGTTCAGCGCATGCTCTTTCTCTCTTTCCATGGACCCCCTAAGGTCAAAGGAGCTGTCACAGGACCCAAAGAAAAAGGTATTTCTCTGTTTCTGGTTATTTCGTGCAGGCCAGTTCACCTGGAGTAACTTTGAGTGTTTAGTCATGGAGCACGACAGATTTGCATTTTACAGATAGATTCACATTTTACAGATATGGAAATGCTCAAGCAAGATAATTTACTTGTGACATAGGGAATAATTGGCTCAATCTGGTTTAAAGTTTGTAACTATTGTTTCTTAATTTTCACTGCCACATGAAATTCCATAATGTGGATGTATCTTATTTATCCATTCTCTACATGATGGGAATTTTCCCAGTTTTTACTGATATGAATAGTTTTTCATTAAACATTCTTAAACATGTCTTCTGTGTAAGATTGTTTTATGTTCTTTCTTCTCATTATCACAAATCACATACACAAACACAGATTCTCATATACTAACACCTACTTACACACACAGTTCCACTCAGTCACACACACTGGGTAATAGGGTAGGTAAAAATTCAACTTTAAAAAATAATTCCAAGTTACTTTTCAATGATTTTAGCAAAAAGTTTAAATGTATTATTTTGGTGCTAGCTGTCCTCAAAACTTCTGTTGCTAGTCTTCTTAATTTGTGCCAATTGGTTTAAAATATCTCCTTCGAGTCTTGATTTTCATTTACCTAGTTCACTGTCCTGTTTCCATATTTATTGACCACATATGTTTATTTATGTGAAATATCTCTTCTTGATTTTATCCATTTCTTCCTATTGGATAATTTTCTTATTGACTTATTAAACCTCTTTATTTGCTTTTTCAACTAAATTACTGGTTATATCTCCAAATCTGGGGCTTGTTTTTTTAATGTGCTTTTTAAAATGTCTTTTGAAGAACAGCAGTTTTAAATTTAGTGCAGCCATATTAATATATTTTCAATACTTTTTGAGAGTCCTCTGTAAATAAAATTCTATCATTGCTAATGTGAGTCATATTAGAAGTTCGAATTTCCTCACAACACTGCATTCGATCACAAATGAAATACAGTTATTGGATTGGATTATACAAAAAGGAAGCTAAATGTCAGCAGGTATGACAGGATGGCTCAAAACATTCTTGGATCCTGTAAGTTTTTATTTCATACTCTTACTCAGTTTTCTACTTAGTAACGGCTTCATAGATTATAAGCTAACAATGGAAAAATACTTCAGGACATGATAATGCCCTTAAATTTCATTTGATCTCACTTCTCAGGCAACCAAATGTAAACCTTGGAGTCTCAAATAATCAGACACAAAAGGCATGATGTCCTTCCAGGTCACTTAATGGGGAGGGTTCATCTAAACACAGTAAAACACATTTTGCCTTTGTTTATCTTTTGTGTATTCTTTGACATTAGTTGGGTTGGCTGTTTGGAAAAAAGGGGAAAATATGATGATGAAAAAAAGTTGTGTCTAAACAATCCCTCCCTGTATGTGATATTAGTAGCTGTTTACTTGGTGTTGCTTAATAATTGAAAAAGTTCCACTACCAAGTAAATCATCCACTAATCTGAACTTTTAATATGATACTATCTTTCATGTCATTATTTTGCACAAGTTGACATAATTCTTCGTAGCTACGTAGAAAATGATAAGAAAGCTATGTAGAAATGATAAGAAAAACTCTTAGAGGTATCAATGGGGAACAATATGAGGGGAATGGTCTTTTGAACACAGTTTTTATTGAGTGCCAACTATGTGCTATGCACTATTTTAGGTATGGAAGCTACAGCGATTAATAGAAGATACAAACATATCTTGTCCTTTTGGATCTTACATTCAAGTACAGGAGCAGTAACATTGGTTGGGTGGGTGATGATAGACCCAATAGGGCAGGGAAGTTATATAATATATTGGAATATAATAAATATTGTGGAATGCTATGAAGTCCCTTACTTCCTGCTACAGCGAAGAGTACTTGTTTGTGTATGGGCATAAGAAGAAGAGATTTCACTATTTTAAATAAAGCAGTCAGAGAAAACATTAATGAGACAGTTCACTTGTATAATGACTTGAAGGAGGCAAATGAGCTGGTATACTGACCCCCAAGGGGAAATGGGTTTATCATGGTTCAGGAAACAGCCAGAGGGTCTGTGATACTGGAGCAAAAACGAGCAAGGGGACAGATGTAGGTTAGAGAGATGATAAGGGTGAGATTATATAGGAATCCAAAGGCACTGAATATAAAGTTTGATTTTTTTCATGAATGATATGAAATGTTGTTAAGTGGTTTTGAGCAGGAGGACAATGAGAGTAAACTTCCTATTTTAAAAAGTTACTCTGGGTACTGTTTTGACATTAGATTTTGTGTGTGGAGGGGTAGAGATTGGAATGCAGTGTGTATAGTTGAATCTATTGGAGTCATTCAGGTATGAAATGATAATGGCTTGTTGAGATTAGGTAGGATTAATACTGGTGAAACATGGCAGAGAAGTCAAGGATGATTCCAAGGTAATTGTAAGAATTGTGATGCCATTGGTTCTCATAAGGAATATTATTTCAGTTTTAAATACAAGTTTGATGAATTTATTAAACATTTTGATATCTGTGAGGATGACACATAGGCATTTTGGAATAAGATTAAAAAATTTAAGTGAAAGGTATATTCTAAGGATGGAAATCTAGCATGTGTTAGTGTACAGATGATATGTGAGCTCCAGGAATTCTGAGATCTAAGTCTTTGGACATCCAAATGCTGATGGTACAAGGATGATCAAGATAACAAGAAAATGTTTCTGCAAAAATTAGGGAGATGGAAGAAACACTATGAAAGACCAATTTAGGATAATAAGATGTCTTCAAAAAATAACACTAGTGAGATAAGAATTTAAAAAGTTGATGACTTCTTGTGAATAATTACTTTTGTTACATAAAAAGATTACTTTCAAATTTATATGTTCTTGGAGGAAAATTAAAATTACATATGTTTTCTCTTGTATGTTTTAGCCTAACCTTAAAAATGCATGTATCAAGCTTGTAACGTTTCCTTCAGGCATGTCTTGACATTTTTTCTTTAGTAATTTGTCTTTTAAGTTCATTGTTTCTATTAGGTGAACCAATATTTAACATCTAAGTAGAGCAAAATTGTCTTAATTCATTTGAAGTTTATTTTGGGGTGTGAGAGAGAAAGCTGAACTAGGTACATGTGAATGCATGATGGAGTTCTGTAAATGCGAACATTGCAATTAAGTAATCAATTGCCATAGTATGGTTTAAATTATTCATTTTTCTTTCACCATTTATTTTAATATTATTTGTATCATATACTAAAAATTAATACTTGAACAATTTACATCATTTTATATGTAATTTAAATATATCATGATCTGTGTAAACATACTTGGTTATTTTCTTGAACTTGTATACTACTGCCTTAAATTATGAATTGAGCTTTACTTTTTGTGATAGTCATTTTACTTCCCAGAGTTCTGTGGTTTGATAGTTCTCTTGCCCTTTTAACCTTCTACAGTATTTGGGGACATAGAGCCCTTAACATTCCTTTTCTCTTCCCCCTCCGCGATTCTCTCCTTCACCTTCGACCAGCCACTTGAGAGGCTGCATTGAACGGTCTTGACAGGAGAGGGCACTCTTGTGTAGGAATACAACAAAGTGCCCCAAATAATCCCAGTTCACAAAAAACCTTTTTCATTTGAATGAAGATATTACGGGAAGAACACAAAAAATAAGAATCAAGACATTTAATTTCTCCATTAAAAACAACCATGAGGCCTGGGGTTTTGGCTCAGTAGTAGAGAGCTTGCCTTGCACCTGTAAGGCATTGGGTTTTATCCTCAGAACCACATAAAAATAAATTTTAAAAAGGTATTGTTTTCATCTACAACTAAACAAATATTAAAAAATAACCATGAAACACACACAAAATGTAAAGCAACACTACAAACGGACTTAAATATCCTAAGACAAATAAAAATTAGACACATGAACCAAAAATTCACAAGGACCAAAAAGTATATAAACTAGAAAGAAAGGTAACAATTCTTTTTTCCCCATTTTTACTCACCCATTACAACTTTTTAATCTAAATAATAAGTAGTAACTCTTTGTATTTCATTTCCTTTTCAGTATAGGTTTTCCTCACATAAATTTTTATTAAATTCATTCTCGTCATCAGGCAATTTTTTTTTCTAAAAGCATGCAACAGCACAATTGCCATAGTATGGCAATATATTTTCACTTTCAAGATTTTAATCATATCTATCCTATGAAGCAATGTTTCTGAATCTTTCTAACTATAAGCTCTTTCTAATTTGCTCTTTGCATATGTGTGATCACAAAATTCCTTGTAACTGGATTCTTCATCGCACAGTTTATGATAGGGGAACCTTTCCTAAAATGTTGTAAATTCTATTGCTTTGACAATTACAGGCCAAAAAAAAAAAAAAGAGAGAGAAAAGAAAAAAGACTCAGAAAAAGAATAGATCAATGAAACAAAAAAAAACTCAAAATCAGATTATCAAAATTTTATACAACCAGGAAAACAAAGATAGAAACTGACTGTGGTCCTGAGATTTGAGGAACTAAGTTTTTATCTTTAATTTTTGAAAGAATTCTTAATACAGTTTCAGTAATAAGGTTTCTGTTTTGTTTGCTTTGATAACTAATTATGAAATTTTTGTTGTTTTTCCTTAGTTGGATATAATTCTTTAATTTGTCTTTAAAAAAAAGGATTGTTTTGTCTTAAATATAGTTTACCCAAATAAAAAAAGGTAATAGGTATATAAAACTGTGTTTTCTATCACAATGATTTCTTTTTAGGTTATTTTTGGTACTTAATAATTAAACATAATAGTGTGGTTCCATGTGACATATCTGTATATGTACTTAATTTGATCAATTTCTTTCTCCAGTACCTCCTATTCCTTCCCCTCTGCCCTCCCTCTAATCAGTTTCCTTTACTCTATACTTTCTCTTTGATTTTATTTTTATTAGTCTATTATAATTACATGTAAAAGTAGGATTCATTGTGATACATTTGTACATGCACATAGCATAATTTGGTCAATTTCATTACCCAGTACTTTGCTATTTCCTACCACCTTCCCTTTCTCTCTCTCTTTTCTCTCTCTGTTCTGCTGGTCTCTCTTCTGTAGAAAATTATTTCTAAGACTAAAGGTATAGCTCAGTGGGGGACCACATACTTGGTATGCTGCCGGCCCTTGCCCAATACTTACCAGATTGGCTGGCACTAAAAAAATTGTATCTGGCTCATAGGCTCTGGATACTAAGGAGAGAAAGCTCCTTTTGTTGCAGGCACCCCTTAAGAGTTATTGAAAGGATAGTATGGTGGCCACACAATAGCATCTATACTCACGGTAGATACCTGGTAATTCACATTCACAGCAGTGGAGGGTTAGTTCCTATGCCCTAAAAGTGGATTTCACCAGAGGGTTCAGAGTCCAGCCATCCAGCAGAGACCAGCATCTCCCTAGCAATAGCGGAGGTGTGGATAGAATCTAAAACACCCACCAATACAGTTCCAAACTTCATCCAAAACTAAACGCAAATTACTGGAACTTCCAATTTAGAACTCTGTATCCACCCTGCTATAGGATTACACAATCCATCAGTACTCCCCATTCTATCCCACCTTACACAAGGAGACTAGAGCTGAGACTATTATATCCGACTGGCAATTGGACTTAAAATTCCCCAGCTCTGGACCCAAAGGTTACAGATACAAAAATAAATATAAAGAATGAAAATCCATCCCTGCCAACTGTTTTGACCACAGTGGAAACAAGCCCTTTATTTCTCATTAAAGATTTTTCTTTTTCTTCCTTTTTTCTTTTTCCTTATTTCTTCTTTTCCATTCATAGTCCCATTTTAACTTTTTAATCCCCTTTTTATAAATTTTAACTTAAAATTTATCAAATATTTTTGTCATTTTGTATTATTTTTTAGCTTTTTCCATTATGCATGATTGTGTGTGCATGCATGAGTGTGTGTGTGTGTGTATGTGTGTGTTTCTCACTGTGCTGAAGGTTTGAAAAAAATATATATTTATATAGTTTTACTTTCACATCAATTGCTTTCCTCTGTACTTGTTTATTATTTAGCCTTGATTTGATTACGTGAGTGTTTGAGTTGTTTTGCTCTTACATTTGCTGGTTTGCTCATACATTGTTATTGTTCCTCTTTTCTGCCATTATTCACTTTTTTCCCTCACTAATAGCAAAATTTTTCTGTACCCCTCTCCCCCTCTTTTAAAATTACTTTCAGTTAATTTTCATTCCTTCTTCTTTACAGTTGACATCTGCTACCTATCTCCTGCCTGCCATCCTATTACTTTTTGAAATATGTCAAACTTTCTTTTGCCTTCCTACCTTATTTTCTCTGTACTCAAGAAATTATAATAACAATAAATAATATAATTATACGGCTTATGAATTTCCTACTCCATTCATGTTGTGATTATTCATACAATGGATGAAATAGGAAACATCTGCTGTCAAATGACTGATCTAGTTCACAAGATTTTATTGTTGGTACTGAGGGTAAATGTTAAATGCTGACCCCACCATAGCTAAATAGGTGGCAATTAGTGTTATAGTTAGTCAGTGTATCTGTTGCTGACATTAGTGCTATTCCTGGCTTCCCCTCTCTCTAAGATGGGCTGGAAAGTTATCGGATATTTAGATATCACAGAGTAGAAATGCTGGTGCTAATAAATACTAACAGTTCAGCCAAGCAACAATGAATCTCACCTTACACATGATTGGGGCCCACCTGAGTCTTAATAATACTTTGACTCAGCTGGGCACAGTGGTGCATCCCAGTGGCTTGGGAGGCTGAGGCAGGAGGATCACAGGTTCAAAGCCAGCCTTAACAATTGAATAAGATCTAAAGCAACTTAGTGAGACCCTATCTCAAAATAAAAAATAAAAAGGGCTGAGTATATGGCTCAGTGGTTAAGCACCCCTGTGTTCAATCCCCAGTATCACACACACACACACACACACACACGTGCACACACACAAATAATACTTTGACTCATAGAATTAGGGATTCAAGTACCCTAAACCAACAGCCAAGCTTCAAGGAGGAACAACCTTCTGAAATTCAGAGAATCATTAGAAACTATTTTGAATATTTATACTCCAATAAACTGGAAAATCTAGAAGACACTGACTAATTTTCAGACACATATGATCAGCCCAAACTGAGCCAGGAAGATATAGAATACTGAAATGGGCCAATATCAAATAATAAAACTGAAAAAGCAATTAAAATCTTTCAATAAAGAAAAACCCAGAACCTGATGGATTCTCAGCTGAGTTCTACTAGACCTTTAAAAAAGAATGAACACCAGTCTCTCATTATTGAATGAAATTGGGAAAACATTCTCCAATACATTATCACTCATCCAGTATCAATCAGTTATCAAAACCAAAGACACATCAAGAAAAGAAAATGTGATGTAGATATACACAATGGAGTATTACTTAGCCATAAAGAAGAATGACTTCGTGACTTTTGCTGGAAAATGGATGGATCTGGAGACTATCATGCTAAGTGAAATAAACCAATCCACAATAACCAAAAGTAGAATTTTTTTTTGATATGTGGAAGCTTACTCACAATGAGAGGGAGAATAGAAGTTCAGTGGAGTAGACAAATAAGAATGAAGGTAAGAGAAGAGTGATGGTAAAGGGATGGTAAAAGGAAAGATAGTGGATGAATCTGACATAACTGTCCTATGTACATATATAAATATACAGCAGTGACTCTCATCATTGTTTGCCCACAAGATATTAATTAAAAACTATGGTGCTGGGCATGGTAGTGCACACCTGTAATCCCAGCAGCTTGGGAGGATTTCATATTCAAATATAATCTCAGCACTTTAGCAAGGCCACAAGCAACTTAGTGAGATCCTGTCTCAAAATAAAAAGTAAAAAAAAAATGGGGATTTGTATTTAAACATCCCCAGGTTCAATCCCTGGTACCACACAACAACAACAACAACAGCAAAAATGGAAGAAAGATCAATAGAGTCAAGGGAGCAGAAGTCCAGGGAGGAAAGGGGAAGGAGAGGTACTGGGGACTGATTTAGAGCAAGATATATTCCCTGATTTTATAATATAATTATGTCAAAATGGATTCTACTCTCATGTATGATTAAACAAAAAATAACCAATAAACAAACAAAACTTTTCCTCCTCTAAAAAAAGAAAACAAACAAAAAAACCCTTCAGTCCAATATCTCTGATGAACATAGATGCAAAAATTCTTAATAAAATATTGGCAAATCACATTAAAAGACACATTAAGAAGATAGTATACCATGATGAAGTGGGATTTATCCCAAGCATTCAGGTTAGTCAAACATATGCAAATCAATAATTGTAATTCATCATATAAATAGAATTAAGGACACAAATCATATGATCAACTCAATAAAAGTAGGAAACACCTTTCAAAAAATTTAGCACCCACTCATATTAAAAATGTGGGAGAACTTAGGGATATAAGGAAATTACCTCAAAATTATAAAGACTATTTATGACAAACCCAAAGCCAACATCATACTGAATGGAGAAAAAGGGAAAGCATTTTATCTAAAATAAGGAACAAGACAAGGATGTCCACTCTCACCACTTCGATTCAATACATTCTTGAAACATTAGCCAGAGAATCAGGCAAGAGAAGGAAATTAAAGGGAAAATAAGTCAAATATTTCTGCTCACTGATGTCTTAATCCTATTTCTAGAAGACCCCAAAAAACTCCACCAGAAGACTTCTAGAGATGACAAATGAATTTGGCAAAGTAGCAGGATACAAGATCAATACCCATAAATCAATAGCTTTCCTGCACTTCAACAGTTATTCTACTAGGAGGAAATAAGGAAAACTATCCCATTCACAATAATTAAAAAAAATACTTGGGAATTAATCTAATCAATGAGGTGAAAGATCTCTACAATGAAAATTATAGAATGCTGAAGAAAGATTTTGAAGTAGACATTAGAAGATAAAAAGATCTCCTAGGTTCTTGGATAGACAGAATTAAAAGTGTCAAAATACCCAAACTACAAAAGCAATATACAATATGAAGCATGTGTATATAGAAAATCTAAATAACTGATATCAATGCAATCCTAAAAAATTGCTAATGACATTCTTCACAAAATTAGAAAAAACAATCTTTAAATCCACTTAAAAGAATGAAACCCAGAGTACTTAAAGCAATACTGAGAGAGAAGAGCAATGCAGGAGCCATCACAATATCTGATCTGAAATTATACTACAAAAGCATAGTAAAACAAACAAACAAACAAAACCAGCATAGTATTGGCATCAAAATAGACTTTAAGACCAATGAAATGAATAGAAAACACAGACAAACCCACAAATTGAAGTCATCTGATACTTGACAAAACTGCCAAAAATGTATGTTGGAGAAGAGATAGCCTTTTAAACACGTGGTGCTGGGAAAAGTGGATATCCATATGAAGAAGTATGAAACTAGATCACTATCACTCACAAGAGTTATGAATTAGACCAGAAACTTTGCAACTGTTAGAAGAAAACATAGGGTCAACATTCTATCACATGGGGCAGGCATAGACTTCTCAATAAGACCCCTAAAATAAAAAAATAAAACCAAGAATCAATAGGTGGGATATCATCAAATTAAAACACTTCTGCACAGCAAAGGAAACAAGCATAAAGTGCGAGCCTACACAATGGGAAAAATCTTTGCCAGTTGCTTCTCTGGTGGAAGATTAATATCCAGAATATATAAAGAACCCAAAAAACTCAAAATTGTAAATAACCCAATAAATAAATGGGCAAAGAACTAAATAGATATTTCCTCAAAAAAGAAATACAATGGTAAATAAATATATTTTAAAAATGTTCAACATATCTAGCAAATCAGGGAAGTGCAAATCAAAACTACACTAACATTTCATCTTATCATCAATAAGATAGCAATTATCATGAATGAAAATAATACATGCTGATGAGGATGTGGGGAAAAAAGGTATACTCATACATTGTTGGTGGGACTATAGACTAGCATAACCATTTTGGAAAACAGTATGGAGATTTCTCAAAAAACTAGGTATGAAACACCATATCATCAAGCTATTCCACTTCTTGGTATTTATCCAAAAGAATCAAAATCAGTATTCTATAGCATTTAATTGCTGCGACCAAAAGACCTGACAATAACAATCAGAGGAGGAAAAGTTTATTTGGTGGTTCATGGTTTCAGAGGTCTTAGTCTATAGATAGCTGACTCAATTCCTTGGGGCTTGAGGTGAGGCAGAATATCATAGCAGAAGGGTGTGGCAGAGGAAAGCAGGTCATGATGTGGCCATCAAGAAGCAGAGAGAGAGAGCTAAACTCAGCTCACAAAGTATATATCCCAAAGGCATGCTCCCAGGGATCTACCTCCTTTAGCTACACCTTACCTGCCTACATTTAACACCAAATTAATCCTGTAAGGGGATTGATGCACTGATTAGGTTAAGCATTTCTTTTTTTTTTTTCTTTACTTTTCCTTGTTTTTTTTTAGAGAGAGAGAGAGAGAGAGAGAGAGAGAGAGAGAGAGAGAGAGAGAGAATTTTTTAATATTTATTTTTTAGTTTTTTGGTGGACACAACATCTTTATTTTATTTTTATGTGGTGCTGAGGATTGAACTCAGTGCCCTGCACATGCCAGGCGAGCGCGCTACCTCTTGAGCCACATCCCCAGCCCATGGTTAAGCATTTCTTTTATAGCCCAATCATTTCATGTCTAAACTTTCTTGCTTTGTCTCACGTGAGCTTTTGGGGGACACCTAATCTAAACCATAACATATAGTAATACAGCCACATTAATGTTTATAGAGAACAATTCACAATAGTTAAATTATGGAATCAACCCAGATGCTCATAAATAGATGAATAGCTTAAGAAATTGTGATACATATACAAACTGAAAATTTATTCAGCCATAAAGAAGAATTAAAATGTGACATTTGCTAGTAAATCGTTGGAAATGGAGAACAGTCATGCTAAGTGAAATAAGCCAGTCTCAGAAATCAAGGGTCAAATGTTTTCTCTAATATGTGGAAGCTAGAGCAAAATAAGAAAAAGAAGGAGAGAAATATTACATATCATAAAGATAGGGAAGATCAGTAAAATAGAATAAGTAACTTGGGAGGAAGGGAGGAGAATGGGAAAGGGTAGGAAATGCAGAATGCATTTTAAAAATCACACTATGTGCATATGTAAATACATCAAAGAGAATTTAATTTTTATGAATAATTAAAAAGAACTAATAAACAATAAATGAATAGATGAGCAAAAGAAAAATGAGTAAGAGAAGGAGAATGGGGGAAGGGGAGAGGGGAGGGGGAAAGGAGTGGGAAATGTGAATGGAAATCAAATGCCGTGCATGTATGATTTTGCAGGAATGATGCTAACTACTATGTAAAACTGTAATATTTTAATATGACAAAATAAAGAAAAAAAGCCAAATCTGAGACAATTAAAATTATTTGGAAGAATTTCTTCTTTGAGATATGATGGAGAAGCTTACAATGATAAACACTCTTTTAAATAAAATAAATAGATTAATGGCCATTTTTAAAATTTTTTAAATTAATTTTTCTAAAAATAAATGACAGTGGAATGCATTACAATTCTTAAGATCATCCACCATTAAAAATGTTGCCTGCACTATATAGACAGCAATTAAGAAAGATTTAGATCTTTGTCAGAGGAGATAAAATTCATTGTTCTTTACATAATTTACCAGATCATTAAAGAAGGGTGATTAAAATAAATATCTATCAAAGAGAAAAAAAGAAAGAAAATAAAGTAAATAGATAAGTCAGTTAAAATACAAAAATAAATTCATATTGCAAAATATTAATCAAATGACAATTAAATCTTGAGGACTTCCAAGTTTTCACATTTTTGCTTTAGAATATTCTAAAGCAAAAATGTTAATTCAACAATTAAGTTATAATGATTATAAATGTCTATGGTTCTAATATTGTTGCACCTATGTACATAAAACAAACACTACTCAATATAAATAATCAAATAGACTCAAATACAATAATAACTGGGTGATTTCAACACACCTCTTTCACCAGTGGATAACTTCTCCAGAGATAAACTAAGTAAAGACTCTTTGGATTCAAATTATACTACTAATCAGATGGAACTGCAGATATCTATAGATATTTTATCCATCAGTAATCAAATTCACTTTCTTCTCAGTAACTCATGTAACCTTCTTTAAAATAACCATACTATAGAACACAAGAAAATCTTAGCAGATAAAAAAAATTCAGAATAATTCCTTGTAGCCCTATCAGATCATAATAGAATAAAATTAGAAATCAATAACAAAATAAAAAACAGACTCTATTTTAATACCTGGAAATTAAATACTACACCTTTAAGTGAGTAATGGATCATTGAAGAAATTAGGGGAGAAACAAAAACATTCTTAGAAACAAATAAGAGCAGAGATACAATATATCAAAATCTCTGGGACAATATGAAGGCAATTCTAACAGGAAGTTTAGATGAAAAAGAAGATATAATTACAGACATTTCTGCAATCCAAGGATCATTAGAAACTATTTTGAAAATTTATACTCCAATAAAACAGAAAATCTAGAAGATATTGACACATTTGTAGACAAATATGACCTACCAAATTTGAAGCATGAAAATCTAAATAAACCGATATCAAACAATGAGATTGAAACAGTAATTAAAAGACTTTCAACAACAAACAAATAAGCAAAAACAAAACAAAAAAACAATCAGGACCAGATAGATTCTAAATCAAGTTCTACCATATTTTAAGGAAAAACTAGTGCCCGTCCTCCTCAGATTATTTCCTGAAACAAAACAATCCCAATTTCACTCTAGGAAGCCAATATCATCCATTTACCAAAGTAAGAAAGGACACATGAAGAAAAGAAACTTCAGACCAACATCCCTGATGAACATAGATGAAAATTTCTTAGTCAAATATTAGCAAAACACATTCAAGAAGACATTAAAAAGGTAGTAAGCCATGATCAAGTGAGTTTCATACTGAAGGTGCTGGTTAGTTCAACATATGTAAATCAATAGTTGTAATTCACCACATAAATAGAAATAAGGACAAGAATCAATGATCTTCTCAATAGCTGTAGAAAAAACTTTTGACAAAATTGAGTATACATTCATGTGGAAAGCCCTGGAAAAACTAGGGGTAGAAGAATGTATCTTAGCATTATAAAGGCTATATAACCCAAAGCCAACATTATACTAAACATTCTCTCTCTCTCTCACACACACACATACACACACAAATACACACAAATTGTTTAAAAGCATTGCTTCCAAAATCGGGAGCAAAACAAGGATGTCTACTCTTACCACTCGTCCTCAGCATAGATCTTGAAACTTTAGCCAGGCTCATCCTCTGAAACTGTAAATCAAAATAAACTTTTTTTTCTCTTAAGTTGTTCTTGTCAGGTCCTCTGGTTGCAGGAAAGAAAAACTGACAAATGCAGAATTTGGTACTGCGAAGTGGGGTCATTGCTGTGACTAATCTTACCATGCGATATAGAAGCATTTGAAAATGGTTTTTGGGAGGACTTTGGTAAAGTTTGGAAGTGCAGGCTAGAAAAGACTGTTGTAATCAGAGCCTAATGGGCAATGCTGGTTGGAGCTTAAAATAGCAGAATACCAATAGAACTGCAGAGAGTAAAAACTGAGTTCATGAGGCTCAAGAAGGGAAGGATTCTATTGGAATTTGGACTAGAGGCTGTTCACATTACATTCTAGCAAAAAAAGTTGTCTACATTTTGCCCATGTCCTGAGCATTTCTGTGAGGCCCAATTTAAAGGTGACGGACTAATTAATTTGGCAGAGAATTTCAAGGTAGCACAGCATTCAGGAAATAGCATGCATATCACTGGTGGCTTCTGGCCAAGTTTAATCACCAGCAGAAATTTTGAAAACTTGCAATTTGACCAGGAAAGTATGTGTGCAACTGGAGCCAAGAAAATTGTAGTAGTTGAAGAGAATATAGTCACTGAAGAGATGCTAAGTTTTTTTCACAGAGACAAAAATATAAACCTGAAAGGCCTACTTCCAGTGACCTACTTCCTGTAGCCACACCTCACCTGCCTGTAATTACCATCCAGTTAATCCATTCAGTTGAATTAATCCACTGATTAGGTTACAACTTTCATTATCTGATCATTTTATCTCTGGACATTATTGCATTGTCTTATTTATGAGTTGTGGGGGTATACCTCAAATCAAAACCATAACATTTTTCCCTGGGGCCCCAAAAGTTCATGCCCATCTCATAATGCAAAATACATTTAGTTCATTTCCCAAAATCCCTCTAGTCTGAACAGTTCTAGCATTGCCAAAGTCCAAGGTCAAAATCTTATCTGGGCCTCAAGGAAAACTCTTGACTGTGAGCCCCTATAAAGTTCAAAATTGAGTTATGTAAATCCAATATATAATGGCACAGAGTAACATTTCCATTCCAAAAGACAGGAAAAAGGGACATAGTAAGAAGTAAGAGGACCAAAGCAAGACTAAAATCCAGCTGAGCAAACAAGTCCAGTAGCTCCACATCTGAGGCATATAGCATTGTGATGTTGTCTCCAAAGGGCTTGTTTAGAGAATTTGTAAAATTTCTCCTCATATATTTGGTAGGATTTATCACTACAGCCTTATGCTTTCTGTTTTGGAAGGCTATTAATTGTCTATTAAATTTGGTTAATAATCATAGGATTTCTGAGAATTTCTATTTATGCTTGTTTGAGTTTGAGTACTTCCTTTATTTTAAGAAATGTGTCCATTTCCTCTAAATTATTTTCATATTTGTGAGTATATTATTATTCATAGTATTCTTATATTATACTTTATTGTTCATGGGATATGTTATGATGTCTTCTTTTTCATTTCTGGTATTAGTAATTTGTATCTTCTCTCTTTTTTCATAAACTAGGTACTGTTATTAATTTTAATGATATTTTCAAAGAACCAGCTTTTGATTTTTTTTTTTTTGCTTTCCACTTTCACTATTTTTTAAAATTTATGTTTAAAAGTTTCTTTTTTTCTGATTGCTTTAGTTTATATTGTTCTTCCTTCTTTAGTTTCCCAAGGTGGAAGTTTAGGTTTTTCATGCTCTATTTTTCTATCATATGTAGTTCAGCCAGAAATTCCTTCCTAAGCATTGATTTTACTATATTTCATAAAAGTTTCTACTGGAATTTTTTTTAACATTTATCTTTTAGTTTTATATGGACACAATATCTTATTTTATTTTTATGTGGTGCTGAAGATCAAACCCAGTGCCTCATGCATGCTAGGTGAGCATTCTACAACTGAGGCACAACCCCAGCCCTCCATTGAACTTTTTTGATGACCTCGTTTTTTATTGAATCTCCAAATATTTGTAGATACACCAACTCTCTTTTGTTGATTTCTACAATATGTTGCAATGTTTGAGAAAATATTTTGAATGTTTATATCATTTAAAATTTATTAAGGTGTACCTTATGGCCCCAAATGTGATCTGTCATGTCAACTATATACTTAATGATTTTCTGACTGCTGGATCTGTCAATTACTGACAAAATATGTCAACATATAAAATTATAATAATTTGTTTCTTCATGCAACTCTATCAGTTTTGCCTCATGTATTTTATGTACTGTTTATAGTAGTTACACAACAAGAGTTTTTATATCTTCTTGGATACTTGACATCTTCATCATTTTTGCATGTCCCTGTGTATCCTTTGTTATGCTCGAATTTGGGACTCCAACAGACTACCAGAGACAAAGATCGATGTAAGCAGCAAAGAGGTGTTTATTGTGAGCTAGCTCAGTCCTCTGTGCGCACACAGCAACTGGTGATGCTGAGAGGCCCCAAGCCAGGGTTTGCAGCAGTTTTATACACTCTTTGGGGAAGGAAGGGACTTCACATACATCATAGCATCTCTTAGAAAATCATCACACACCACGAGAAAATCATAAAACAACTCTAAACCATGATTAGCACATTCACAGGTAGGAACAATTTGGGTAGGGGTGATTGGCTAGTACAAGAGGGGGATTCATTTGAACTGATTGGTTTAAACCACGAGGGGAGTACATGCTGAAATACATGGTTTCCCAACACGTTATCAACCACCATAAACTACTGGGAGGGTTATCTGGCATCCCAGATTTTCCTGGTCTCATGCTGATTGGTGATTGCTAGGGGGTTGCTATGGGTCCTCACCTAGCCTGACTGAGTCAGGGACACCTGGCTCCACAGATCTCTCCTGTTATTTGTAGACAAACAACTCAGCAGGGTGGGTATGTGTCTAGGAGTGCTCTGTGGGTCTTTCCAAGGACAAGGGTCATGCCTCCTTCCTTGGACAGGCTTTGCTCTGAGGTAGAGGCTGGTTTCTCATCTTGATAATGTTCCAAGTTTTGATAGTGTAGATAATCATAAGGTTATATCTATATAGTGAAAGTGAATTTTATTTTTGTTAAATTTGTTTTAAAATATGATAAATTATTATTAATTGAAAAAATAAAAAATGGATTGTTTGTAAACTCTACAGTTAAATTACATTTCACTGCATTCCTTAATTTGACTACAATTTAATATAAGTTTAAATTGCATAATGCTGAATCTATTATTGAGGAGAGCTGCCAGTAAAAGTAAAAAAGGTAGAAATTCCAATGCATTAAATACTTTAAGTTTTTCAAATGGTTTATTTTTTTAAATATTGGATTCTAATTGTTTATATATTCTGTATGCCTTTCGCAAAACTTTTCTTTTTTTCTTTGTGTTCTTTAAAAGTTATAAATGAAAGATATGAAAATTTACCTTAATTGTTTCTTAAATATCATTGTATGTGGTTGTAGGAAATAATATAAATTGTACACCATGTGTTTGTTCATGGAACTCACACATTTACTTGGGTTAACATGTGGCCAGTTACTTGGTAGTGTGAGGGTTATAAAGGTAAGTATGCATAGTCCATTAAGGTACTTATAATAAATGAAGGAGCAAGACAGAAATTATAATGCAGAGTAATAACATGATGATAAATGTGAGCCTGGCTGTGACAGGGGTATGTAAAATGGACCTTGCCCAAATGAGGAGTCTGTGGAAAGTTTGCACATTTGGAAACATTTTTCTCTGATATATTTAATATTGAAGTGAATGAAAATGGGAAAATATTATTTCAGACAAAACAGCATGTTCAGGATATATGATTTTTAGTTTCAATGTTTTTCATATGCCCCAGAGAGCACTATATAAAAAAGGAGGTAAAATATATTTTGGCTTTTAGAGGCTACTGGAACAAAGAAATGAGATGGTATGAATCCCACACTCAGGAAATAGTGGTAAGTGAAATACAATAAATTGGAATGTATAAAAAAAATGAATGTATATATAGCAGAACAGTAAATAGAAAAACAACTGTATGAGTGGTTGGGTGCATGTAGTGGGCATTTCTTCTCACACTTGTAGATGTAGAGCAAAAACTCTGTTGCTAAAGCTGTGGTGGAATCTGTGACTTTCAGGGGATGTGTTGTTCAGTCTAGAAGCTCAGCATGGTCAGAGGTGCTGAAATAATGACCTGAATTATGTGTGAACTATTTGATGGAAAGGTGTCAAATCAAGCTGTTTCTGCAAACATATTTCTTAGAACAGAAAGTACAAAAAGATGAGGAAACGGGAAACCTTTCTGGGCAATGAGGTGAATAAGTCACCTGTAGATAAAATGTGATTGATCTAAAGATATACATAAATTAGAAAAGAGGAAGAAAGAAAGCTGAGCTCTTACCCGCACACAAAATTTGACCATCTAATGCTCAGGAATTAGGCTGATATGACTTATATCAAAACTAAATTCATTTATTAGAAATGATATTAATATCTATTGATATCATGAATTTAGGCATTATCAGTAATTACATCTTCTAGCACAACACAAATGTGAAATTTTTTATAAAATGGATTATCTAGAAAAGAATTTAAATCCATGATTGTGAGTTAATGACTTAAAGTATATTTACAAATCTCTTGCCAATATTAAATGTATATTCCACTCAGATATGATGTTTTCTCAAAAAAATTTTTCTTAATTAAGTATATGAGGTCAGATCCAGGGGTCCTAAATACAAATAGTTTTGTTTTATAAACACATATGATACTACCATCAGTTCTAGATTAGAAAAAAAATAATTGTAGATATTGCTGCTGCTGGTGGTCTTTGAAACTATTTTCCCAATATTCTCGTGTGCAATTTCTGCAGAACATTGGGCCAACTTAATGGAAGCTTATTGTGTCCCCCATGTTAGTATATAATGCTAGTTATGGGCAGAATGCTCGTCATGTTTTCTGTAATTCACTGTACAGTGTTTGCATGTATTTATAGAACATAAGCACGTAAGAGAAGAAAATACAAAATAAGGTAAGTTATTTTCAATATAGTCTCATTTAATTAATAATGGTTCATTTTAAGACATTGTTTCTTTCAGTTATTCTTTCAGATACATGAATATGACTCCTCCACAAAAAAGAAATTAGTAAACAGTATATTATCATACCATATATATGGAAATACAAAAATAATACAGAGAAGAGGAATTGCTTAAGGTAGGTTCAAGACAATTCAGAAAGCTTTGGGGTACTTCATTGCATATTTTTATAGATCATATGTGCTGCTTTCATTTGTACCTTCAGATTCTAGGAACTGCCTTCAAAAAGTGAGCACGTTTTTAGGAGAGACAAAGAGAATGCCTCAGAATTTTGCATTTCTTACCTTATCCATTGGTACTTTGTAGGAGGAAGAGTTGATATTTAAGTCTTATCCTTTTTCATCTATAGAGATTTTAAAAATAAGAAAAGGCGGCCTTTCTTATTCCTTCTTCCTGTCAAATTCAGTAATAAGATGTTATTGTGAACATCCAAGCTTTGAATATTGAATGTCAAAAATTATCCATCATGCTCTTCTGTAGATATTAGACAACCAAATCTTTCATTATGTTGTCTTTAATGCCTGTAAAATTAGACTGAAACATTATTAGTTATGTGGACTGACATTTAATATAAGCACAAAACCATGGGTGCTGACCTCAATTTGACAAAGTCTTATTATCAGTGAAAATTTTTGCCTGATGACAGACCAGTTCCTTGAGCTTTCTCTACAGTTTTAGAGAAAAAAAATTAGGTCTTTGTCTCAGAAATGTGTAAGAATTTCACTGTGCTCAAAATGATTCAAGATTGGATGATTCAAAAGGCATTAGCAGTACTATTCTGCTGAGCTCTCTTATCATCTTCTGTGTCTTGAGTTTTTGGTGGTTTGATAGTGGATCTTAGATATTTGCATTTCATAGCAAAATGTGAAAATTAAATATCATTATAAAGGCTATAAATAGCACAATGATTATAATGTGATCCTGACCTGTGTGAGGATTAACTAAAATATAAGCCTTCACTAGAGTACATCATGTCATCAATATTTGAGGGTTTAGTATGTGTAAATAGTGAAATGATTTCTGTTTAAAGTCTGGCTGTTGACCAAAGAAAACTTCTATAAATTCAAGAATCATAGAAATATAATTTTAAATAATTATTTCTTCATGATGTTTTAGATTCGATTTCATTTTTAAAGTACTATTAAAATATTCTGATGGTTATGTTGGCTATTACCAGAGGACCCTGAGCTATAAAAATAATTTCCAATAATTGTGAATTCATATTTGATAGCCAAATAATCAAAGCAACTATACTGCTACTTTTACATGCCCTATAGTTTACCTATCGAATTAATATGTATTGCAGATAATTAGATTTAGGATAAGTATTCAAAAGTCTAGGTTGCCATAAGTTGATAGAATCATTAAGGGTCCCACCTCTGTTGATTTTATTCTTTTCTCTTCCATGAAGTAAATGTTCTGTAATTGCAAACCCAGGTTGACAGAAATCATGTGATGGCATAGTCAAGAAATTATAAAATGATTTGAAAAATTAATATCAATCACTATAAAGGTAGCTTGTACCCTCCTAAGAGAATCTGCATAGCCAAAATCCAAGTTTTGATTCTGTAACATAAACTTGTATTTAACATAAACCTGCATACAACAGCTTCAGATGCTTCAAGTTAATAGAATATTAGAATAGGGCACATGAGACTAAATTGAGATATTGAGTCAGAACGCTAGTCCACTAGAAGGTTTAATATAAGCTTTGTAGATTAAATCATAGGTCATGTAAAAAACTGAAAAATCAACTAAATGGCTTCTTTGGAAGGTTTGTATATTGTTTGATCAGGAAGACTTGTATGGTAGAGAATTTTATTGTCTTAGTGAAAATAGTATTTATCTCTTCAGTCCAAGCAGTTTTATTTATAACTTCTGATACCTCCAGCACTAACTTTGCCTCACAATGTTCCGCAAGGGGAACAACTCATCCCAGGGCTTCTTTGTGTTCAGTACCACTGGTCAGTCATCCTTTACCTAACTCTTGACCAAGAAGAGGAATGGATGGTGATGGGCAGCTGCTGATGCTGCAGGTCAAAATATACTTAGATGGCAACATTGTTCCTAATCCTAGGCTCCAGTTTGTGTGGAATCTCCTTCCTCAGCAACTATATCCTCTGCCTACAACATGCCTTCACCTCCCTGGTAGCTCTCAGTCTCCTTCACTATTGCTAATCCCCATTGTTTGGGGGGCAGCATTTCATATATTTTTAGCTCAATTTTAGAGACAACTGAATTAAAAAAGTAAACTTATTAATTAAAAACTGAATTCGTGGAGTGACATGAAGATGATTGAATAAAATGTCTCAATCCTCACAACCCCCACAGAAATACTAACTTGGTATTATTCATGGATGTCACAAGAGCTCTGAAGTCCAGGTTAGAAGGGATGGCACCTTAGTGGAACACAGAAACAAGGAATAAATGCCTTGACAAAGGTAAGAAGGACAATTTCACTTTCCCCATGTCACCTCTCCCCCAATCTATTGCAGGGCAGCACCAAAAGAGTTTCCTTTATATTAGGAATTTGACCCAGCTATCTCACTCCTTGGTTTATACCCAGAGGACTTAAAAACAGCATACTACAGGGACACAGCCACATCAATGTTTATAGCTGCACAATTCACAATAGCTAAACCAAGCTAGATGCCCTTTAATAGATGAATGGATAAAGAAAATGTGGAATATATACACAATGGAATATTACTCAGGAATAAAAGAGAATAAAATCATGGCATTTGCAGGTAAATGGATGGAGTTAGAGAAGATAATGCTAAGTGGAGTTAGCCAATTACAAAAACCCAAATGCCAAATGTTTTCTTTGATATAAAGGGAGAAGGAGCATAGGAGGAATAGACAAACTCTAGATAGGGCAGAGGGGTTGCAGGGAAAGGGAGGGGGTATGGGGTTATAAATGATGGTGAAATGTGGTGATCATTATTATCCAAAGTATATGTATGAAGACACAAGTTGTGTAAATATACTTTGTATACATCCAGAAGTATGAAAATTTTGCTCTATATGTGTAATAAAAATTGTAATGCATTCTGCTGTCATATATAAATAAAAAATTAATAAAAAATAAATAAAATAAATTTTTTTCATTTGGAAAGACACAGGAAAAAAAGAGTTTCCTTTGATACAAGAATTCTCTCATGGAGTAAAGGGAGAATGCAGTAAAAATCCAGCTTTGTTGGTGATTCTGGCACCAGGCTTGCTTCAGTGGACTCAATTCCAAACCCATCCTCATAGACCCTGGCTCCAGTCACATCTATTTATTATTCTGGAACTATACCCATGCACCTTCAGATTAGGCTAGATAACTTATCCAGAATCTGTGTTCAGGCTGACTAGTGAAATGCCCCTGCTGAAGCTAGTCTGCAAGGACTGGGAGAAATGACTGCCTCTTCAAATGTCCAGGTACTAATACCAAACTGCAAGGATTATGAAGAATCAGGAAAACCTGACAACACCAAAGGAATATAATAAAGCTCTGATAACCATTCCTAAATAAAAAGATCTACAAACTACTTGACAAATGGTTCAAAATAATTTTCTTAAAAAGCTTTGTCATCTACAAATGAACTAAAGAAATCAGAAAAATATAAATATAAGGAGTTTTTGTCATGAATAAAATCTACAGAATTGAAGAAAACAAATAATAGAGCAGAAAAACTACTATTAAAGTTAAACATTCATTAAAGGGCTTATACACTAGACATAATTAAGCAGGAAATAAATTAGTAAGTTCAAAGACAGATCATTTGAAATTACTCAAAGAAACAAAAAGAAAAATGAATGAAAAAGAGTGTCAGAAGATATATGGTTAAAATCAACTGAATCTTATGTGCATCATGGAAATCCTAGAAGGAGAAGATAAATTCAGAAAGTTTATTTAAAGAAATAATCACTAAAACTCCCCAAATATGGAGAGGGATATGGACATGAAACCCAAATGAACCAAAGGTGTGGAATCTAAAGAGATCTACATTGAAATACACTACAATTGTTAAAAGTCAAAGATAGATCATTTCACATACAGCAAGAGAAAAGTGATTCATCACATACATGGGAACCCCTGTAAAGCTATTGATATATTATTCTCTGCATAATTTTCACACACCAGAAAAAAGCAGGATGATATATATTATTAAAGTGCTGAAAAAAAAATCAACAACTACCAACTAAGAATAACACTCCTAACAAAACTGTTAATTAAAAATGAGTAAAAGGAAAAGAGAGGAGGGCAGAGTAGATCTAGGCAGCAACTCTTGGCTCCTCCATGGCTCAGAAATGGAGCTGTGAAAAAAAAGCTGACCAGCTGACCAGAGAAGTGCGTGACAGAGCAAACACTCTAATGCTCATTATTGGACTGCTTGAGATATTAAGGGACTTGAAATTTGGTTACTGGAACAGAAAATTAGAGAATTACTTGATTTTAATCACTAACCAGGGTGGTGTCAGGGAAGAGGGGTAACAAAGAGAGAAGGAGAAAGAGGAAAAGCCCATAGGCTTATTTCTTAACAACTACTGATAGATAAGCAGACAAAGGTAAAACTGTAAAGAAGCATCAAAGACAGTGAAAGATATTGTGCAGTTTAGCCCACAGTGTGGGCTGAAAGCTATGTTGGGCAGGGCAGCCACTTTGTAGAGTCTGCAGCTATCCAGTCTCCCTAGAAAAAATTAAATGAATCTACAGATATTCCAACATACATATACTAACAAATGAACTGGGGGAATGACTCTGAAACAGGGTGTTTCAGTAATCCATCTAGAAGGAAATTGTAGAGGGATTGTTGCTACTGAAAACCTTCCCCCTCACCACAGACAAGAAGAGTGGGGTGGAGCAAATCTCTCCCAAGGAGTTCGGACCCCAATCCAGTGCTCCCTGAAGCATCTGCAAGAGCTCAGGCAAAGATGGGTGAACTGACAACCTACCCTCATCATGATGTTGAGTAAAATTCTATTGATTTCCAGAAGGTAGAGGCTTCTGTGCAACTGACTGTCCACATAGAGCCTGCACTCACAGGGCCCACAGTGCAGACAGCCATCAAGCACCTGGATAGTACATATAAAGAAGCCCCACTGGAAGGGTATGGGCACTCAGGGATCACAACCACCAGCCATAGGTGCTCAGATAAAATCAAGCCAATTGATATCCAGCCAGTCATGGAGACAATACCCTGGGATCTACATTAACGAGGGTGAACACCTCTGTGCTATAGACCATCCACAAAGAGCCTGTATTCTTGGACCCCACAGCTGCAGAGAGCCACCAACCTCTATGCCACTATGAAGAAGCCTCTGCAGAGGAGGGGAGTGGGTGCTCCACATTACACAGAAGTCAGTGACAGTCCTGAGCTCTGCACTCTGTGCCCTGCACCCAAAAGAAGTAGCCAGCAGACCCAACATTCTACAAGTATGTAGACTTGGTCCTGTGGGTTAACAAACACCATCTGGAGAGAAGGAAAATATCTCCTGTGCCCTAAAACCTCTAGGTGAGTCCACAACTGCAAATCCCAGGGTATCCAGTTGATTCATTTCTTATTCAGATGAATGGACCAACAAAAGGAAATTTCTGAGGATAACCCCTAGCAGCCAACAGAGAACCTTATGCATAAACAATGATGGTACATCCCATGAAGAGACTTACAGAGGAACATGATACAGTCAACAGTCACTACCCAGTGAACCCAGATACAAGTCCACTGACCTGAAACCTGTGCACTCCAGAGGGAACCGCAGACATACATCCCCACCAAGGGCCACCCAACACTACATCAAACAGAACACAGTATCTGTACTTTAGACTGCCAAACTCCACACACTCTGAAACATACACAGGGGAGTTCACACTGGACTTGACAGTAGTGAATACAAAAAGCTTTTCTTCAGGAGGGCACATAAGACTCTACCCGCTAACAGAATAACCTAGCTGCTAACTCACAGGCAACTAGGAACATGTCCTTCAATCCAGCAGAAAGCTAGTAGGTACCTGGACATACCAAAGATCAGAACAGACCTCCTAGAATTGTATCACAAATAAATCAAAATGGCAGAAATAAAAATCATTTGTATAAAAAATGAAATGTAAATAGTCTAAATTCTCTAATTAAAATTTATAGATCAGCAGAATGAAAACAAGCAGGACCCAACCATATGTTTCTTTACAAGAGACTCACCTTATAGGCAAGAACTTTCATGAGCTGAAGGTGAAAGGTTAGGGAATGATATGTCATGAAAATTGAGAACAAAATGTAGCAGGAGTAGCAACTCTTATATCTGACAAAGTAGACTTAAGGCAAAATTAATCAAAAGAAACAAGGGTTACTTCATACTGGTTAAGGAAACTATCCAACAGCAAGATATAATGATTGCAATCCCAAATAAGGTGGAGGGGGTGGGGATAAACAAAGAATAGAAGAAAGATCAGTGGAGTAGACAAAGGGGAATGAAAGGAAGGCGAGAGAAATGGGATAGGGAAAGACAGTGAATGAATATAATATTCTTATGTACTTGTATATTCATATGAATCCACAATCATGTGCATCCACAAGACACTAATTAAAAAATAACTGGATAAATATCAGTAAGATCAGTAGAGTAGAGGAAAGGGAGTGGGGGAGGGAGTAAGGGAGAGAAAGGGGAAGTACTGGGGACTGAATTAGGAAAAAGCACATTCAGTGTTCTTTTATAATTATGTCAAAATCAGTGCTATTTTCATTTATAAATAAAAAACCATTTAAAAATAATTTTGTATATAAAAAGATAATTATTGTAAGTATTTATGCCTCTAATATTAGCACACTTATGTATATAAAATTAAATCTACTCAATAAAAAGAATCAAATAGACCCCAATAAAATTATAACTAGGTGATTTCTTTTTTAACACAATTTTTAAAAAATTTATTCTTTTTAGTTTTACATGACAGTAGAATGTATTTTTACATGTCATACATACATGTATATAACTTCCCATTCTTGTGGTTGTACATGGTGTGGAGTTACAATGGTCTTGTATTCATATATGAACATAGGAAAGTTATATCTGATTTATTCTACTGTCTTTCCCATTTTCATCCTCCTTCCATTCTTCCCATTCCCTCCTATACAATTTGGTGAATCTCCACTCCTCCCATCCTGCCACCTATTGTGAGTCAGCATCCACATATCAGAGAGAACTTTGGCCTTTGATTTTTGGGGATTGACTTATTTCACTTAGCATGCTAGTCTCCATTTCCATCCATCTAAAAGCAAATGCTATAATTTTATTCTTCTTTATGGCTGAGTACTATTTCATTGTGTACATATATCACGTTTTCTTTATCCATTCATCTGCTGAAGGGCACCTAAGTTGGTTCTATAGTTTAGCTATTGTGAATTAAGCTGCTATGAACATTGATATGGCTGCATCATTGTAGTATGCTGATTTTAAGCTTAACCTTGGGTATATGCCAAGGAGAGGGATAACTGGGTTAAATGGTGGTTCCATTCCAAGTTTTCTGAGGAATCTCCATTTGCTTTCCAGAGTGGCTGCACCAATTTTCAGTCAACTGAGTGATTTCAACACACCCCTGTCACCAATAGATAACTCTTCCAGAGATAAACTAAGTAAAGACTCTTTGGAATTAAATTATACTATTAATCAAATGGAACTGCAGATATCTATAGAATATTTCATCCATCAACAACCAAATTTACTTTCTTCTTAGTGACACATACATTTTTCTCTAAAATAACCATGTTTTAGGACACAAGAAAGTCTTGGCAGATATAATAATAATAATAGAAGTAGTAGTAGTAGTAGTAGTAGTAGTAATAGAGATAATCCCTTGTATTCTATCAGATCATGAGGGAATGGAATTAGAAATCAATAATAAGATAAAAAACAGAATCCATTTTAAAATCTGGAGATTAAATAACACATTTTTGAATGAAGAATGGATCATAGAAGAAATGAGAGGAAAAATTTAAAAAATATTAAAAACAAATAAAACAGATAAATTTATGGGACATTATGAAAGTAGTTAAAAAAAGGAAAGTTTATGCCATTGAGCACATACACAAAAATCAAAAGCAGAAAGATCCCAAATAAATAATCTAATGTTACTCCTCAAGGTACTAATAAAGGAAGAACAAACTATTTCCAAAATCAGTAGAATACAGGAAATAATTAAGGTAAGAGCTGAAATACATGAATTAAAGCAAAACAAACAAACAAACAACAACAACAACAACAAAACCAAAAACCAAACCAAACAAAAAACCCCACAAAGGATCAGTGTAACAAGTTTGTTTCTTTGAAAAGGTAAACAACATTGATAAACCCTTAACCAAACTTACCAAAAGAGAGATGACTCAAATCAACAAAATTAGAGATGAAAAAGAAGTTATTACCACACATACTTCCACATTTTGGAAGGTCATTAAAAACTATTTTGAAAATATATACTCCAATAAACTGGAAAATCTAGAAGATACTGACACATTTGTAGACAAATATGACCTACCCAAGTGGAACCATAAGCTTATAGAAGACCTAAGCAGACCAGTAACAAACAATGAGATTGAAGCAGCAATTAACAGCCTTCCAACAAAGAAAATCTCTGGATGAGATGATTTCTCAGACACATTCTTCTAGATCTTTAAAAAACTAATGACAATCCTTAAGTTATTCTCTGAAATAGAAAAGGAGGGAACATGCCCAATTTTATTCTATGAAACCAGCAAAAAACTTCAGACTGTTGTCCCTAGTGAACACAGATGCAAAAATCCTTAATAAAATATTGGCAAACCACATCCAAAATCATATTAAGATGATAGTATATCATGATCAAGTGGGTTTTATTCCAGGGATGCAAGGTTCATTCAACATATGCAAATCAATAAATGTAATTCTCCACACAGATAGAAACAAGGACAAGAATCACACAATCTTCTCAATAGCAGCCCACAGCCTTTGACAAAATCCAGAATACATTCATGTTTAAAACACTGTAAAAACAAGGAGCATGGGAATGTAACTTGACAATATGAAGGCTATATATGACAAACCCAAGGCCAACATCTTACTGAATAGAAAACAAAACAAAACAAAACAAAAACTTGAAAACATTTCCTCTAAAATCAGGAATAAGACAAGATGTCTATTCCTATTCAACAAAGTTTTTGAAACTCTAGCCAGAGCAAGCAGTCCAGAGAAGGAAATTAAAGAGACACAAATAGGAAAAGAAGGAAGTCAAATGATCTTTCTTGGCTGAGGATATGCTCTTATCTCTAGAACACCCAAAACCTCCACTAGAAGACTTCTAGAGCTGATACAGAAATTCAGCAAAGTATCATAAAAAAGATTAGCATTCATAAATCAATAGGTTTCCCACACTCTACTAGTGATTCTGCTGAGAAAGAAATCAGAAAAATTAACCCATTCACAATGACCTCAGAAATCAAAAACAAAAAGAACATAGGAATAAATACAACCAAGGAGATGAAAGACCTTAGAATATGGAAAGACTTTCAGTGTTCTTGGATAAGAATTCACATTTTCAAAATGGCCACACTACCCAAAGCATCATACAAATTCAATGCAATACTGATAAAATTATCAACCAATGACATTCTTTATAGAACTAGAAAAAAACCGCTCTAAAATTTATTTGGAAGAACAAGAGACCCAAAATAACCACATTAATACTGAGCAAGAATAATGATGCTGAGGTATCACAATATGATATCAAATTTTCTACAGAGATATAGTAAAAAAAAATGGCTGGGCACAGTGATGCATGCCTGTAATCCTAGGAGGCTGAAGCAGGAGGATTGTGAGTACAAAGCTAGCCTTAGCAACTTAGTGTGGCCCTAAGCAACTTAGTGAGACCTTGCCTCTAAATAAAATATAAAAAAGGGCTGGGCATGTGGCTCAGTGGTTAAACACCTCTGGGTTCAATCCCCAGACCAAAACCAAAACAAAACAAAAAAACAAAACATGGTATTAGTGTCAAACCAGACACGAATTCCAGTGGAATAGAATAGAAGACACAGAGACAAACTCAAATAGATACAATCATGGGATACTTCAAAGTGCCAAAAACATATATTGGAGAAAAGATATTCTTTTTAATAGATGATGCTAATAAAGCTGGATATCAATATACTGAATAATGAAACTAGATCTCTATCTTTCACTGTGCACAGTCAACTCAACGTGGATCAATGTGGATAAACCTTTTGCAACATCTAGAAGAAAACATAGGGTCAACACTTTAGCAAATTGGTTCAGGCATTGAATTCCTTAACAAGACTCCGGCAGCTCAAGAAATACCACCAAGAATTAATAAGATGACATAAAAATTAAAATGCTTCTGTATAGGACAGGAGACAGAAACATAAAGAGAGAACCTAAAAGAATGGGAGCAATCTTTGCCAGGCACTCTTCTGACAATGGATTAACTTCAAGCATATATAATGAACTAAAAAAAAATACTTATAGAAGATGCCATCAAAAGTTTACCAACCAAGAAAAGCCCAGAACCAGATGGATACACAGCCAAGTTCCACAAGACCTTCAAAGAAGAACTAATATCAATACACTACAATTTATTTCAGGAAATAGAAAAAGAGGCAGCACTTCCAAACTCATTTTATGAGGCTAATATCACCCTGATCCCAAAAGCAGGCAAAGACACACCAAAGAAAGAAAACTTCAGACTAATATCTCTAATGAACACAAATGCAAAAATTCTCAATTCTGGCAAATTGAATAAAAAACATATTAAAAAGATAATGCTCCATGATCAAGTGGGATTCATCCCAGGGATGCAAGGTTGGTTCAACATACAGAAATCAATAAATGTAATTCATCACATCAAGAAAATTAAAGATAAGAATCATATGATCATCTCAATAGATGCAGAAAAAGCATTTGACAAAATAAAGCACCCCTTTATGTCAAAACACTAGAAAAACTCAGGATAATAGGAACATATCTCAACATTGTAAAGGCTATGTATACTAAGCCTCAGGCCAACATCATTCTAAATGGAGAAAAATGAAAGACATTTCCTTTAAAAACTGGAACAAGACAGGGATGCTCTCTTTCACCACTTCTATTCAACATAGTTCTTGAAACACTGGCCAGAGCAATTAGATGAAAGAAATTAAAGGGATATGTTTAGAAAAAAAGAACTTAAATTAGCACTATTTGCTGACAATATGATTCTATACTAGAAGGCCCCAAAAGCTTCATCAGAAAACTTCTAGAACTAGTAAATTAATTCAGAAAAGTAGCAGGATATAAAATCAACATAAATCAAAGGCATTTCTGTATCAGTGACAAATCCTCTGAGAAAGAAATGAGGAAAACTACTGATTTTACAATAACCTAAAAAAAAGATACTTGGGAATCAACTTAATGAAAGAGGTGAAAGCTCTATACAATGAAAACTACAGAACTCTAAAGAAAGAAGTCACAGAAGACCTTAGAAGATGGAAGGATCTACCTTGCTCTTGGATAGGGATAATTAATATTATAAAAATGACCATACTACCAGAAGCACTATACAGATATAATGCAATTCTGATCAAAATCCCAGTGGCATTCCTCATAGAAATAGAGAAAGCAATCATGGAATTCATCTGGATAAATAAGAAACCCATAATAGCTAAAGCAATCCTTAGCAGGAAGAGTGAAGCTGGTGGCATCACTATAACAGACCTTAAACTGTACTACAGAGCAATAGTAACAAAAACAGCATGGTACTGGCACCAAAAAGGACTGGTAGACCAATGGTACAGAATAGCAGACACATAGACTAACCCACAAAATTACAATTATCTTATATTAGGCGAAGGTGCCAAGAACATGCATTGGAGAAAAGATAGCATTTTCAACAAATGGTGCTGAGAAAACTGGAAATCCATATGCAACAAAATGAAATTAAACCCCTATCTCTCACTATGCACAAAACTAAACTCAAAGTGGATCAAGGACCTAGAAATTCAATCAGAGACCATGCGTCTAATAGAAGAAAAAGTAGGCCTAATCTTTATTATGTGGGATTAGGCCCCCAACTTCCTTAATAAGACTCCTATCGTGCAAGAATTAAAACCAAGAATACATAAATGAGATGGAATCAAATTAAAAAGTTTTTTCTCAGCAAAAGAAACAATCTGTGAGGTGAACAGAGAGCCTACATTCTGGGAGCAAATTTTACCCCTCACACATCAGATAGAGCACTAATCTCTGGGGTATATAAAGAACTCAAAAAGCTAAGCACCAAACAACAACAACAACAACAACAACAAAAAACCCAATCAACAAATGGGCCAAGGACCTAAACAGACACTTTTCAGAAGAGGATATACAATCAATCAATAAATACATAAAAAATTTTCATCATCTCTAGCAATTAGAGAAATGCAAATCAAAACTACTCTAAGATATCATCTCACTCCAGTCAGAATGGCAGCTATTATGAAGACAAACAATAAGTGTTGGCAAGGATGTGGGGAAAAGACACACTCATACATTGCTGGTGGGACTGCAAATTGGTGCAGCCAATATGCAAAGCAGTATGGAGATTCCTTGGAAATTTGGGAATGAAACCACAATTTGACCCAGCTATCCCTCTCCTTGGTCTATACCCAAAGGATTTAAAAATACCATATTACAAGAACACAGCCACATCAATGTTTATAGCAGCACAATTCACATTAGCTAAACTGTGGAGCCAACCTAGATGCCCTTCAGTGGATGAATGGCTAAAAAAATGTGGCATATATACACAATGGAATTTTTATTCAGCAATAAAAGAGAATAAAATCATGGCATTTGCAGGTAAATGGATGGCATTAGAGAAGATAATGCTAAGTGAAGTTAGCCATTCCTCAAATCAAATGCTGAATGTTTTCTCTGATATAAAGAGGCTAAGTCATAGTGGGGTAGGGAGGTGGAACATGGTAGGAATAGATGAATTCTAGATAAGGCAGAGGGGTGGGAGGGAAAAGGAGGGGGCAGGGGATTCACAGGATGGTGGAATGTGATAGACATCATTATTCAAAGTACATGTATGAAGACACAAATTGTTGTCAATATACTTTATATACAACCAGAGATATGAAAAATTGTACTGTATAAATGTAATAAGAATTGTAATGCATTCTGCTGTCATTTATTTTAAAAAAACCAATAAAAATTCTTATTACTGAAAAAACAAACAACCAAATCAGTAAAAGAGCAAAAGAACTAAATAGACATGTTTCAAAAGAAGAAATACTATGTCCAACAGACATATGAAACAATACTCAACATCCCTACTATCAGGTAAATGCAAATAAAATTTACATTGAGATTTCATCTCACTTCAGTTAGAATGAAATCATGAAGGATACAAATAATAACTACTTTCAAGTGTGTGTGTAAATGGTGCACTTATAAGTTGTTGGTGAGACTGCAAAATAGTGCAATCATTTTGTAAAGCAAAGTGGACTTTTCTCCAAAGACTGGGAATGGAATCACCATCTGATCCAGCTTTCTCACTTCTTGGAATTTATCCAAAAGAACTAAATTCAGCATACTATAGTGATACAGGCACACCAATGCTTATAGTAATGCTATTCCCAATAGCCAATTTGTGGATCCAGCCCAGGTGTCTGTCATCAAATTAATGGATAAAGAAAATGGCACTTAAACACAATAGAGTTTTTCCTATTCATAAAAAATAAAATTATGGTATCTGATGGTAAATAGATGGAACTGGAGAACATCATGTTAAGTGAAATAAGTCAAACTCGGAACATAAAGGTTAGAAACTCAAGCAAAATATGGATAAAAAAGGGGATTAGGAGATCTCATAAAAATAGAAGGAGAATTAGAGTAGTATAAGAAAGGAAAAGAGGAGCAAGGAGGATGAATGACAAAAAGAAGGAACTGAGAAATGAAATTGACCAAATGATGTAATTCACATACATGAATTTACTAAAATGACTTTTCACCTTTATGTATCTATAAATCACCAATTACAAAAACAATAAATGAATAGAAGGAAGATCAGAAGAGTGGAGGTAGGGTAACAGGGGGAGGAAAGAAAGGTGGAAAAAAGAAGTACTGGGGATTTAAATAAAACAAATTATATTCCATGCATGTAGGATTATGTCAAAGTGAGCCTTGCTATTATGCAAGACATAACAATAATGCACTAATTAAAATGTAAAAAATGATTTTGAAAATTATTAGAAATTAACATAAAATTAAAATTGTTTTCAAATGGGAAAAAATGAGGAAGAGAGAAATAAAGATTTTTCCAGATAAACAAACATTGAGGAATTTTGTCACCACTTTGAACTTTTTACAACATGCTAATGAAAGGTGTATTTCAAACAGAAGGATACTAAACAACAACACAAAACCATAAGAAAACACAAGAAAAATTTCACTGGTGAAAATAAAGATAAAAATACAGCAAAATGTGATGCTATCAAAGTTATATACAAGTCACTTTTAACTCTAGTATGAATGTGAGAAGACAAAAATATTCACAGAATTATAATGCAAAACACTGATACATGGATGTACACAAAACAAGAAGTAAATTCTGATGTTAACAGCATAAATAGGGGGATGAGAATGAAAGTATTGGATTTGTATATAATTGATATTATTTCAAAAAACTTATATTAAAAAATAAGAAGAAAAAATTCAAGGTATACAACTATAAAAAATCATCAAATCACAAAAAGAGAGGATAAGAGGAACAAATAACTTCAAAGGAGACTAAAAACATTTAACAAAATGGCAATATGCACTAATAATGGAAACACCGATGCTAACAAATGTAAAGATGTTCTGTGTTCATCGATTGGAAGGACTAACATTGTTAAAATGTTCAGAGTACTCAGAACATTTTCATTGAAATAAGTAAAACAATCCTAAAATTCAGAGAGAATCATAATTCATGCATATGCAGTCAACTTATCTTCAAAAAGTTTACCAAGAAGGCACAATGAGTAAAGAATAGTTTTTTTTTAAGTAAATGGTTCTGTTAAAAACTGTGTATCGGGGCTGGCATGCGTGCGGCCGGGGTTCGATCCTCAGCACCACATACAAACAAAGATGTTGTGTCCGCCGATAACTAAAAAATAAATAAAAATAAATAAATAAAAAAAAATAAAAACTGTGTATCTACAGACAACAGAATGAAAATAGAGCTTTATCCTTCTGTGCACAAAGATAGAGTCAAAATAGATTAAAGACTTAAATGTAATACTGAATTATAAAGTTACTAACAGAAAACCAAGAGAAAAACCTTCTGGCCTTAGCAAGGATTTCTTGTACATGGCAGTAAAATTACAGAAAACAAAAGAATAAAGAAGTGGGATTATGTTGAAATAAAAAACTTCTGCATAGCAGGAAACAACAAAATGAAAGGGCAATGTACAGAATGGTAGAAAATATTTGCAAACTATATACTGAATAAATGATTAACATCCAAATACATGATGAACTCCTGAGACAGCAAAGAAACTTATATTACCCAAGGCAATAAGGGGCAAAAGTTACTCAATATACATTTCTTGGGATCCAACATGGCGGCGGGCGCAGAGAGATCAAGTCTCTGACCTCTTCAGCTGCGCGGGCATAGGGAGTCTTAAACCGTCTAAATGCTGTTTGCTCAGGATCACTACGCAATGCTGAGCTGACGTGATCTGGGGCAAACAGTCTGGGCCTCTCAGAACACACACCGAGCCCGGATCGGCTGAATTCAAGCTCCCATTCGCCTGCGACTCGCAGACAAACCGCTGTGACTCAGCACTAAACGATCCGGCTGAAAAAACTGGTCGGCCTTTCTGAACCTGCGGAGGTTAATACCAACTGAGCCTTCATAGGCAGTGGCCACAGGATTGAGACGGGGCTTGGGAGAGCCAGTCAGGACCCACCCGTTGCATTGGTCACCCAGCAAAGGGAACGAACTGTCGCCATTTGAATGGGATACCACCATGGCAGAGAACTGACATCACCAGAATGCAGCGGAGAAGATAACTTCATTGAAACCGGCGGTGACAGGTGTGTAACCCCCTAGCCCTCCCTCTCCACACAGTGGGGAAACCTCAAGGGCCCCTCCCAGCTCTCCCGTGAGCGTGATAGTCAGACCAAGGGAATCAGGAGTGGCGGGGGACCCACGGCGCAGAACCTCCGGCTACCACTCCCACCAGTGCTGACAACTGAGGTCTCTTGCACTAGCTACTGGGGGTGTGGCTACCGGAGGGCAAGCAAAATTTTCTGAGGGTTCTCAGCCCCAAGCTCCACAAACTTAGGGTCTGAGGGAATGGCAAACAGGGAGAGTGTGCCCAGTCATTCAAGAAAATAGGGCTCCTGGGAGTAGCAGACCTGGCGTGTAGCCAGTATTGTGGTGAGCATCACTGGTGAGCGGGGCCTGGCTGGAGGAAAAGTGGGGAAGTGACTAGACACAAGAGAAGGCCCTAGGCACTCAGGATTGGAGACCCGCCCAGTCTGTGAGGAGGAGCTGCTGCACAGTGATTGGTTCCCGCGTATTGAGAGGAGAAGCTTGGCCCAGTGGGCACAGCTCCACCTACTGGAAGAAAAGTTAATAAAACTCTAAGACTGAATTTATTAATTTTTTTTTATTTGGGTTTTTTTTGCATTTTCATTTTTTTTATTTTTAAATTTATTTATTTATTTTTAAATATTTATTATTATTTTTTTATTTTTTATTTTAATTTTTTTGATTATTTTTAAAATTTTTTTTCTTTTTTTCTTTTCTATTTTTTTCTTTTGTCTTTTCATTTCTTTCCAATTTCCTTATTCCCTCTTCCTTGAATTCTACCTGCTTACTCTCATTCTCTTTAGTGACTTCTTCCCTTCCCTTCTAATACCTTTCCTCCCAAGCATCAAATAAATTTATAGGAGTAAACAGTAACTCAGCAGTCAAACAGAACAAGAAGTAACATGAGCAGCATGAAAAAGCAAGGAAGAAAAGGAGTACAAACAATGCAGGACAGCCTAAATATTCAGGAGGACCTAGAGGCATCAGAAAAATGGTCAAATAAAGAACTCAAGGAATACCTTAGACAGATGGAATGGAATCTTAAAGAGGATATGAGACAGCAAATTCAGACAATGAAAGAACACATTGAAAATGAATTACATAAACAGATAAAAGAAGCAAATAAGCATCTTTATCAGGAGATAGAGATTATAAAAAAAATTGAAGAATAATTCTAGAAATGAAGGAAACTATAAACCAAATCAATATACATTTCTTCAAAAAAGTTTATGGAAGCCAGGCATGGTGGTGCATGCCTGCAAATTCAGCGACTTGGGAGTCTGAAGTAGAAGGATAGCAAGTTTGAGGCCAGTCTCAGCAATTTAGTGAGATACTGTCTGGAAGTTCATTCCAAGGAGGGTGGCATAGTGCTAGGGTCTTTGGGGACAGGCCTGGATACCGGAGCAGCTGGAATGTAGGATGAGAGGGTGCCTACAGGTAGAGTAGAGGGCGACCTAAATTAATAGGGACCAGTTGTGGGGCTGGTCTGGAGCTAGACTATGAATATGTGTGTGCCCTCCTGAAACCTGAGTTGGAAAAGGCTGGGATGAGAATGGAGATGTGATGGGAAAGGAGACTCCATCAGAAAGTACCAACCTAGATTTTCAGGCACTGAGTGACACCATCTTACTAATATCACTTCCAGAATATTCTATATACTTAATAATAAATCTAAAATAGCCAAATTTATAGAAGTAGAGTGGAAAGTGGGGGTGGAGGACAATGGATATATTTTTAGTTATATAAGATGAAGAAACCCTAGAAATCTATATTAAAGCATTAAAGCATAGAACCCATAGTTAATAAAGCATATGTGAGTGTATGTGTGTATAAGACTATATATATATAGTCTTATATATAGCTGATAAGACTGTATGTGTGTGTATATGTATGTAGATATATATGTGTGTGTGTGTGTGTGTGTGTGTATATATATATATATATATATATATATATATATATATATATAACAAATTTGTATACTTAAACATTTGCCAAGTGTAGATCTTATGTTACATATACTTATCACTCTCAAACACACACACACACACACACACACAGAATAATAATATATAAGAGGGCAAGAGGCAACATTTCGAGATGCTGGAGATTATATATATATAAATATATATATCTCCACCACTTTTGCAAATATGGTGACCAAAAGAATGATCTTTAGTTTAAATTAAACCTCACTTATTATCAATTAGAATTAGAATCTTTGAATGTGGCAGGGAGGTGGGGGTGGGGGGTCAGTCTCAGGAAGATGGAAGGGTAGTCAGTAGACTACAGCAAAGAGACCAAGGAAAAGGAAAAGGGAAATACTTGGAATTATATAGGCCAAATTTTATTGTTATATTCTGTTCATGTACAAATATGTAACAAATTTTACCGTTATCTACAACTATAATGCACTAATAAAAATATGGGAAAACTTTTAAAAAAATAAAAGAAGAGAATTAGCATCTTTTGCACTTTGATGATACACTTTTCAATGTGCATTAAAACATCATACTTTTTACCCATTTCTTCTTACTGATTGTAAGGAAAATAAAAGAAGACACAGAGACAAGATCCAGAGGCAGGAAAAGAAGTGGCTCCTTATCTAAGCGTCATGTTTATTTATACAAACAGGTTACGTTAGGTCATTAGTACCACAACTACATCTTTGTTTAGAGTATCAGTAAGGTTGCTTATTTTGCAGTTACATTCTACAGTTACAATAAAGGATGTTAGGAGCTTTGTGCAGCTCTCAAGAATGTCCATTGTATAAAGTTCCTATTACATGGACAGATTTAGGTTCAGTGAAACATTGTGGTTTTCTAACATGAGAGTCCCTTTCATCCCAGGAGCTGTGTGCCTGAGATGAAGGTTGAGGCTGATAAGACTCTAACACAGAGCTTTCTTGTGAAGGACATTGCTACAGTGGCCAGTCATCCTGTGTCTTTACATAGAATTTTCCCAGCAGCAAGCCATTCTGCGTCTTTGCACAGAAATTCCTAGCAGCCAGGCATTCTGTGCCTTTGCACAGAAACTTCCTAGTCACCAAGCATGCCACAATCATGATTTATCAGAGACCCCAATTCCTAACACAGAACACCTACAACTGATCTATTGTAGTCTTAATATACAGAACTATACATCAGTATTTTTTTTTTACATAAATTATAAATACATTGCTTTTCTTCTGTAAGGGTAAATCAATTATTTTCAATGTTGGTCTTCATTTGTATTTTCCTGTCTTTATCAAAGATTGAAAATTCAGGCATTTACATTGGCACATGCCTGTAATCCAAGCAGCTCGGAGGCTGAGACAAGAGGATCACAAGTTCAAAGCCAGCCTCAGCAACTTGGCAATGCTGTAAGCAACTTAGTGAGACCCTGTTTCAAAATAAAAAATAAAAAGAGCTTGTGATGTGACTCAATAGTTAGACACCCCTAAGTTCAATAGTATCCCTCCTCAAAAGGATTAAAATTCACTCACTGTTTTCTTCTATTGTATGTATTATTCATGTTCATTATTTCATTTACCTGTAAATTTTTACACATAGGAATTTTTTTCCCAAAGAATATCCAGTTGTTCACACACGATTTGTTGAATATTCTACAGTTTATTGTCAGATTGACTCACTTCAGTCAATTTTGTGGAACTTAGAATGGCTGGAGAAAGCAATTACTAGTTAATAAATTGAGTAAAATTTAGTTTATTAAAGTGTATCTCATATTATAACTACAGAAATTATCTTAAATATGTATATACTTATATTAAAATTATAATTTTGATTATTCCAGAAAAAGAAAAATTATAAATGTGGTGCTATGAGAATTATAATAGGGGAAATTGACCTAGTTTAAGAGTTCCCTGAAGTCTTCCTAAAGGAATACAGATTGAGATAGACGTTAAAGTGTTGAAGTCCTTTATTAGGTAAAGAAAACAGGGAAAGAGCAGACCACCAGGGGAGCTCAGGCCCCAGCAGATCCACCCACACTAACCTGCATGAGACCTAGGCTCACAGTAGGCCTGGGTCTATCCTGCCACCCACAGACACCCGCTGGAGCTCAGGCTCTTTCAACCAGGAACATCTCTTTCAACAAGCAGATCACTTAGGTCTGCCCCAGATCTGCCCACACTGACAAAAGTGAGACCCAGGCCCAGGGTAGGTCTGAATTTGCAACCCCCACCCGCCACCTGGGAGCCCAAGCCTAACCCACTTTCATCTTGAAAAACTGCAGACATTGCCATAGCTGTCCCCATGCAGAAACCCCTTCCTTTTGATAATAAAGAGAGCCTAGAAGCAGCTGCATCTCAGAACAGGCATTTCAAAGACAGTGTAAGGCCCACCCTTTCAGCCCCATCTCTGTAAGACGTTGCATCCATCTTGTGGCTCCTCCAATATTATCTCGAGTTTCCTCTGCTTTTGCTGCTACCATCTTTAGTTGAAGTAGCATATATTGAGGGACACCAGCAGGGTCTGAAAGCCCAGTATCAAGGTGAGGTACAGAAAATCTCCATGTGTACTACAAGAATATAGGGAAGAAACTGTCATATCTCAGATCCACACTGCAAGAAAGGAAGACACGTAGACAACATGAAAAAACAAGGGAGGAAAGTGTCCCAAACAAACAAGGATACTACAATAACAGAACCCATGGACAGCACAGTTGATAAAATGTCAGAGGAGTTCAGAAGGTTTATAATTAAAATGATCTGTACATTAAAGAATGACCTAAATGAGCAAATATAGGCAAAAATTGGTCACTCCAACAAAGAGATAAGAGAGCAAATACAGGTAGCAAAAGATTACTTCAAAAAACAGAGACTATGGAAAAAAACAAACCAGAAATCCTTGAAATAAAGGAAACAATAAACCAAATAAAAAAACTCAATAGAAAGTTTAACCAACAGAATAGATCACTTGGAAGAAAGAACATCAGATAATGAAGACAAAGTAAACAACCTGGAAAATAGAGTTGACCACACAGTGAAGATGGTAAGAAACCATGAGCAGAACATCCAAGAATTATGGGCAGCATTAAAAGACAAAAATCCAAGATTTATAAGGGATAGAGAAAGGCACAGAGTTTCAAACCAAAGGAATGCACAGTCTCTTCAATGAGATAATAGCAGAAAATTTCCCAAGCATGAAGAATGAATTGGAAAACCAAATACAAGAGGCTTACAGGACACCAAATGTACAAAATTACAACAGGTCTACACCAAGGAACATTATAATTAAAATGCCTAGCATACAGAATAAGGATAGAATCTTAAAAGCTGCAAGAGAGAGGAATCAGATTACACGTAGGGGGAGACAAATTCATATCTCAGCAGATTTTTCAACCCAGACCCTCAAAACCAGGAGATAATAGAACATATGGAACAACACATACCAAGCTCTAAAAGAAAATGGATGCCAATCACGAATCTTCTATCCAGCAAAATTAAGCTTTAGATTTGATGATGAAATAAAAATCTTCCATGATAAACAAATTTAAAAGAATTTACAATTAGAAAGCCTGCACTACAGAACATCCTCAGCAAAATATTCCATGAAGAGGAAATGAAAAACAATGATGAAAATCAGCAGAGAGAGGCATTACACTAAAGGAAAAACTAATCAGAGAAGAAACCAAGTCACGTTAAATACCAAAAATAAACAAAAATGTCTAGGAATACAAATCATGTCTCAATAATAACCCTGAATGTTAATGGCCTAAACGCTAAACTCACCAATCAAAATACAAACACTAGCAGATTGTATAAAAACAACAAAACAAAACAAAACAAAACAAAACCCAACAACATGTTGCCTCTAAGAGACTCATCTCATAGGAAAAGAAATCCATAGACTGAAGGTGAAGGGTTGGGAAAAATCATACCACTCACTTTGACTGTGGAAGCAAGCAGGGGTTTCCATCCTCATATCAAATAAAGTAGACTTCAAACTAAAGTCAATCAAAGGGATAAAGAAGAACACTACATACTGCTCAAGGGAACCAAACACCAACAAGCCTTAAAAATTATAAATACAGATGCTCCAAGCAATGGAGCATCTATGTTAATCAAACAAACTCTTCTCAAGTTCAAGGGTCAAATAGACCACAACACAATAATTTTGAGTGACTTTAACACACCTCTTGCACCATGATTATGCACCATGATCAAGTGGGATGTATCCCAGGAAAGCAAGGTTGATTCAACATATGGAAATCAATAAATGTAATTCATCACATCAGTAGACTTAAAGGTAAGAACCATATGATCATCTCAATAGATGAAGAAAAAACATTTGACAAAATACATCACCCTTTCATGTTCAAAACGCTAGAAAAACTAGGGATAACGGGAACATATCTCAACATTGTAAAAGCTATCTGTGCTAAGCCCCAGGTCAACATCATTATAAATGGGGAAAAATTGAAAATATTCTCTCTAAAAACTAGAACAAGACATGGATGCCCTCTTTCACCACTTCTATTTAACATAGTTCTTGAAAGACTGGCCAGAACAACTAGACAGACAAAAGAAATTAAAGGGACATGGATAGGTAAAGAACTTAGATTAGCACTATTTGCCAACAGTATGATTCTATACCTAGAAGACCCAAAAAGTTCTACCAGAAAACTTCTAGAACTTGTAAATGAATTAAGCAAAGTAGCAGGATATAAAATCAGCACCCATAAATCAAAGGCATTTCTGTATATCAGTGACAAATCCTCTGAAAGGGAAATGAGGAAAACTATTTACAATAGTATCAAAATATATAAAGTACTTGGGAATCGACTTAATGAAAGAGGTGAAAGACCCCTACAATGAAAACTAAAGAACACTAAAGAAAGAAATTAAAGAAGACTTTAGAAGATGGGAAGATCTACCTTGCTTTTGGAGAGGCAGAATTAATATTGTCAAAATGACCATACTACCAAAAGCATTATTCAGATTTAATGCAATTCCAATCAAAATCCCAATGGCATTCCTCATAGAAATAAAAAAAGCAGTCATGAAATTTATCTGGAAAAATGAGAAACTCAGAATAGCCAAAGCAATCCATAGCAAGAAGAGTGAAGCAGGTGGCATCACTGTACCAGATCTTAAATTATACTACAGAGCAATAGTAACCAAAACACCCTGGTATTGGCACCAAAACATACATATAGTAGACCAATAGTACAGAATAGAGGACACAGAGACTAACCCACAAAATCACAGTCATTTAAATTAGACAAAGGTGCCATAAACATACCTTGGAGAAAAGATAGATTCTTGAAGAAATGGTGCTGGGATAATTGGAAATCCATAAGCAACAAAATGAAATTAAACCCCTATCGCTCACCATGCACAAAACTCAAAGTGGATCAAGACCTAGGAATCAAACCAGATACACTGCACCTATTATAAAAAACATAGGCCCAAATCTCTATCGTGTTTGATCAGGCCCCAACTTCCTTAATAAGACTCCTATAGCACAAGAATTAATATCAAGAATCAATAAATGGGATGGATTCAAAATAAAAAGCTTCTTACCACTTCTATTCAACATAGTTCTTGAAACACTAGCCAGAGCAATTAGACGAAAAAAATTAAAGGCATAAATATAGGAAAAGAAGAACTTAAATCAGCATTATTTGCCGATGACATGATCTATACCTAGCAGACCCAAAAAGTTCAACCAAGAAACTTCTAGAACTAGTAAATGAATTCAGCAAAGTGGCAGGATATAAAATCAATATCAATAAATCAAAGGCATTCCTGTATATCAGTGACAAATTCTCTGAATGGAAATGAGGACAACTACTCCATTCATAATATCCTCAAAAAAATTAAAATACCTGGGAATCAACCTAACAAAAGAGGTGAAAGATCTATACAATGAAAACTACAGAACCCTGAAGAAAGAAATAGAAGAAGACCTTAGAAGATGGAAAGATTTACCTTGCTCATGGATTGGTAGAATTAATATTATTAAGATGGTCATATTACCAAAAGCACTTTACAGATTCAATGCAATTCCCATCAAAATCCCAATGACATTCCTTGCAGAAATAGAAAAAGCAATCATGAAATTCATCTGGAAAAACAAGAGACCCAGAATACCTAAAGTAATTCTAAGCAGGAAAAGTGAAATTGGTGGTATTACAATTCCAGATTTTAAACTATACTATAGAGCAATATTAACAAAAACAGCATGGTACTGGCACCAAAACAGGCTGGTAGACCAATGGTACAGAATAGAGGACACAGAGACAAATACACAAAATTACAACTACCTTATATTAGACAAAGGTGCTAAAAACATGCAATGGAGAAAGGATAGCATCTTCAACAAATGGTACTGTGAGAACTGGAAATCCATATGCAACAAAATGAAATTGAATCCCTTTCTCTCACCATGCACAAAAGTTAACTCAAAATGGATCAGGGAGCTAGGAATCAGACCAGAGACTCTGCAACTAATAGAAGATAAAGTTGGCCCTAATCATCACTTGGGGGCAGGCCCCAAATTTCTTAATAAGACACCTATAGCACAAGAGTTAAAACCAAGAATAAACAAATAGGATGAATTCAAACTAAAAAGTTTTTTCTCAGCAAGAGAAATAATATGTGAGGTGAATAGGGAGCCTACAACCTGGGAACAAATTTTTACCCCTCAAACATCAGATAGAACTCTAATCTCTAGAGTATACAAAGAACTCAAAAAGTTAAACAACAAAAAAGCAAATAACCCAGTCAACAAATGGGCCAAGGACTTGAACAGAAACTTCTCAGAATAGGATATACAATTAATCAACAAATACATGAAAAAATGCTCACCATCTCTAGCAATCAGAGAAATGCAAATTAAAACTACTCTAAGATACCATCTCACTCCAATAAGAATGGCAGTCATTATGAAGTCAAACAATAAGTGCTGGCGAGGATGCAGGGGGCGGGGGAAAGGTACACTCATACATTGCTGGTGGGACTGCAAATTGGTGTAGCCAATTTGGAAAGCAGTATAGAGATTCCTTGGAAAGCTGGGAATGGAACCACCATTTGACCCAGCTATTCCCCTTCTTGGACTATACCCAAAAGATCTAAAAAGAGCATACTACAGGGACACAGCCACATCAATGTTTATAGCAGCACAATTCACAATAGCTAGAATGTGGAACCAACCTAGATGCCCTTCAATAGATAAATGGATTAAAAAAATGTGGCACTTATACACAATGGAATATTATTCAGCACTAAAAAATAACAAGATCATGGCATATGCAGGGAAATGGATGGCATTAGAGCAGATTATGCTAAGTGAAGTTAGCCAATCCCTAAAAAACAAATGCCGAATGTCTTCTCTGATGTAAGGGGGGTGACTCAAAATGGGATAGGAGGAAGGATATGAGAAGAAGACTACCACTAAATAGGGAAGAGAGGTGGGAGGGAAAAAGAGGGAGAAGGGGAGTTACACGGAAGATGGAAGGAGAACCTCATTGTTATACAGAATACATGTATGATGTTGTGATGAGAAAAAGAAAAAAAAGTGTGTCACATTAGATTGGATAGAGAGAAAGGATGGGAGAGGAGGGGAGGAGTAGGGAGGATAGGAAGGGCAGCAGAATAGAATAGACATTATGATTGAGGTATGTACATTCCATGTATGTATTATATGTCAAAATACATTCTGCTGTCATGTATGACTAAAAAAAATAAAAATTAATCGTATGGTAAAAAAATAAAATAAAAAAATAAAAGCTTCTTTTTTTTTGAAAAGGCATTTATTTTTTTAAATACCTTTATTTAATTAATTATTGTATTTATTTTTATGGAATGCTGAGGATCGAACCCAGGGCCTCACACATGCTAGGTGAGTGCTCTACCGCTGAGCCACAACCCCAGCCCCAAAAAGCTTCTTCTTAACAGAGGAAACAATCTGTGAGGTGACTATAGAGCCTACTAATTTGGAACAAATTCTTAACCACACGCATGTCAGATAGAGCACTAATGTCTAGAATACATAAAGAACTCAAAAATTTTAACACCAAAAAAACCAAATAACCCAATCAATAAATGGGCCAAGGAACTGAAAAGACACTTCTCAGGATAAAATATACAATAAAAATATATAAAATAATTTTCAACATCTCTAGCAATTAGAGAAATGCAAACAAAAACTACTCTAAGATTTCATCTCACTCTAGTCAGAATGGCAGCTACTAAGAATATAAACAACAAGTGTTGGCGAGGATGTGGGGGAAAAGGCACACTCATACATTTCTGGTGGAACTGCAAATTGGTGCAGCCAATATGGAAAGCAGTATGGAGAATCCTTGGAAAACTGGTAATGGAACCATTATCTGACCCAGCCATCCCACTCCTTGGTGTGTACCCAAAGGACTTAAAAACAGCATATTACAGGGACACAGCCACACCAGTGTTTATAGCAGCACAATTCACAATAGCTAAACTTCAGAACCAACCTAGATGCCCTTCAGTAAATGAGTGGATAAAGAAAATGTGGTATATATACATAATGGAATATTATTCAGCATTAAAAGAAAATAAAATAATGGCATTTGCAGGTAAATGGATAGAGCTGGAGAATATAATGCTAAGTGAAATTAGCTAATCCCAAAAAACCAAATGCAGAATGATTTCTCTGATTTAAGTATGCTGATTCAAAATATGCTGTGGAAGTAGGGGTGATGGAAGGATAAGTAAACTCTAGATAGCACAAAGGAGAAAAGGGGAGGGAAGGGAAGAGGGGGGCATAGGGGTAGAAAAGATGGTGGAATGTGGTGGTCATCATTAGCCTAAGTACATGTTATGAAGATATGAATGGTGTGACTCTACTTTGTGTACAACCAGAGATATGAAAAATTGTGCTTTATATGCGTAATGTGAATTGTAATGCATTCTGTTGTCATATATAACAAATTAAAAAAAGACAAAATTATATTTTAGTAAATAGTGAATTTGGACATTTAAAAAAAGAAAAGGGGGAGATTGTGTTTAGGTGAAGACATTGAGACATACTAAGTCCAACTGATCACCTCTAGGGTTCTTTATTAACAAGTTTCAAGTGGTGAGGTGACATTTACCTATATGGGGACATACGTAAAGGTTAATATCATTTTTTTCTCTGTTTTTTTCCCTCCCTATTTCCCTCCCTCCTTTTCTCACTCCTCCTCCTTGTTTTTTTTTTCCAGTCCTGGAAATTGAACCTAGGACCTTAATATGCTACACAAGCTCTACAGATAAGCTACACTCTAACCCTCTATTTTATTTCAGAATTATTGAGCTTAAATAGTGCATATTTGTGGCATTAAGAGATGTTAAGTGACAAGGAACTTTATCAGCTGAAAACTAAAGGAGAAATATTTTTAGCATACATACATTTATAAACATCTGCTCACATGGGCCAATGGAAGCATTGAGAATGAAGGAAGATACTAAACAAGTATAGAATAAGGGAAATTTTTAAGATGAGAGTGATGAATAACATTGAATACTATTGAGAGCTCAGATAAAAGAGAAGTTTGAGGGTCCATTAAGTGGATCAAAGAACAGTACAGATGCCTCAGAGTTATAGGGGTTATAGGGAGAGGAGTCAGATTACAATGGAATGAATGAAAAGTGAGTGTAAGCTCAAATGCAGGTGACATTTTGGGAAATTTTCTCTGCTTCAGAGTATTAGAAAATGAGGATAGTAGGTATATTGAAATTTGAGATCAGATGAGGTTAGAAATCCCATGCAATTTTTAGTTAATGGGGATAATACTATTAAGAAAAAATATTCAAAGGGAACACATGTGACAAGTAGTACATGATTCTTGGGTGGCAGGAAAAAATGAATCAGAGATGAAATGAACTTTATCAAACAGTAAGAAGAAAGCAGCTTTCTAACAGGACAGAATGGGATTAGGAAGAACGTACATGTGAGGAAGTAGCTATGACAGTTTTAGTCTGATAACCTGATGACTCTTAATTCTTTGTGTTATAGATCATCTTTTGAGAATAAGGGGGGGATGTGGAACCCTCATAGATTTGATAGGAGTGACGAATGCAATAAAATTAATTTCAGAGAATGTGGAAGAGTGATGACCAGAGAAATGTAATAGGATTCCTTTCAGTGTCAACACAATTTTGTATTGTTGACAGTGAATTTATGTCCCAGTAAATCTGACTTATTCTGCAAGCACTTGGCTCCTCAGGCACTGACAGAAAAGATGACTTCATATAGGAATATAATTTTGCTGAACAAGTGGGACCAAGAGAAGTTCAGGGGAGTTTCATGTATCAGTAGAAGTGTTTTGAAATAACACCATAGACTCAATTTGGACATGCTTCAGTCTGTGAAGAAAAGTACAGAGTGGTTGATTAAAAGAGTAGATTTGGAGAGAAGCTGGAGAAGCTACTAAAATCATAGCACTTTTCTGTAGGAATGAAATGAATTAATACACTAAAGAGGTGATGTGTCTACAGGTGGGACACTTTTAAGAGGTCATTTTGAGGTTTTAACATTTAAAAAGTTATGACAAGGGCTAAGGCATAATAATCATGTTATACTACATTATACTATATATAATATCTGAAATATCAATACTATGAAGACTTTAATAGAGATGAAAGATTCAAAGATTAAGATAAAATCCCTCCCACAGGATTAGTTGACTGGGTGGCATGGAAGAGAAGATATTTGAAGGTGGGAGGGCAAAGAGACTAAGGGCCAGGTCAAGAAGGATAGTGCACAGGGGCACTGAAGAATAAGAGATTATGAGTCATCATGGATGAAATGAGAGAATTCTTGGGGGATACAGGCAACATGAAAAAGAAAAAAATAAACTTTTATGGGGCTCATAAATAAGGGTAGAGGTTTAGGGAGATTTATATGAGTACCATGGTTCTGAGTCATTAGATACAAGGAAAGTCAAATTGGAAATGTAGAGTACGATAGGTATTTTTTTTTTTTCATATTCACAAGCTTGTAACCACTGAATTTATTAAATTACATCTGGGGGAGAAAATAGTTTCTATAAAAGTATGATATGCTATGTGTAAATGGTAGAAAGATCAATAGAGGGGAGAGAATAGGAGAGGGAGAGAGGAGGGGAAGAAGAGGAACTGGTGACTGAGTTAGAACAAGATATATTTCATGCTTTTATAATTACATCAAAAAGGAGCCTACTGTCATGTATAATTAAAAAAATTAAAGAAATAAAAAAAACTATTATACATTTTTGATAAACAGCAATGTGAGATAATTATGTGACTACAGCTTTTTAATTTTGATAATTTGAACTTTTTATTTAAATTATTTTCCTTCAAATTTTTAAATTTTAAATGATATAATTATTGATTATTCTATACCAGATTGTACTATACTACATTATGCTCTAATATAGAAAATGCAAACTTTATGAATGGATTCTGGTAAGCTTTCACTGAGAATTATTAATCATAAGTTCAGTGAAATGGTAAAAAATCACTTCTACTTGGACAAATCTACACACTACTGTGCATATTCTGTGGGATTCTTGTTATGTCACCCATAATACAGCATGCAGATTGGTTGAATTTTCTTTCTAAGACCTCTGACTTAAAAGGGTATTTCTTATTTAACAGCCATGAATTTTTACATTTTCTCACTCATTTTTATTAATAGGGAAGATATATGATTTATGAAATATTTTGCAAAGTATCAAAGTTGGCAACCTATTGCAGTCAAATTTTCATTCCCTAACATGTACATTGTGGGGGAGGTGACCTACAAATCAGAAGCTATAAGAACTTCCTTTGTTTTTTCTCACAGACCATGATTCACAATTACTCTGTCATTTTTATTTTTTTTTTTTTAAAAATCTAAGATCTTGCCTGGATATTTTTACATCAGATTATTAGTCATAGAATTTTACAAATTCAGCGCGACTATTTTACATTGCTTCATACATAAGATTCTCTTACAAAGCACTCAGATTGATTCTGCAATAGGTGAGTATAAGTGCTTTCACTTATTTGCTTCTTTTAAATTATAGATATCTGTCATTATTCAATAATAATTCAGATCACAATACAGAATGTGTTAAATGATAGATCGGAGAGAAAACAGTTTCTGTAAAAATAAGTAGTTTTTCATTGGCAAGCAATCGTGTAAGGTCTGAATCAAGCTATGCTTTTCTTTGTTTCTTTTGTCCTGGAATTTTTTTTTTTTTTTTAGTTTTTAACCATGTATCTAGCCTCTTTTCTCAAATTAAAATTTTGAATAACCCATCATTTTCTCACTATTTTAAAGTGTTTGATAAACAGATGCACATATTATTAGACTTTGAAACTTACAAGTTTCTTTCCAGAATGGCGAATAATATAATTTGTATATTATACAGACCCAGGTGAAAATGATGGCTGGTTTCTTTTCCTGCACATTGTACAACTTACACAATTGTATTTGGTTTAAAATATTTACTGATTTTATGGATAAATGTCATATCATTGATATTTTTGTTTGGATTTCTTTCATTAGCTATGAAATATGTCTTTTCCAATACTTATCTGTGAGATACTTCTTCCCATTACCAATAAAAGTGATGTATTGTATCTATACTTTGCCTTAACTCTTTTCCTCACAGGCATGTGGCCTATTACTTGTACTATCTTTCCATTCTTTTTATTGTGTCTTGGTTTGGATTTAAAAATTTTGCTTTCTCCAAAGTTTGTTCAAGTATGTTTTGAACAAATTTTTCATCTGATTCTATCACTATGCTTACTTTTTAATCTATTCTTACAATAATGGATTTTTTTCATTTCTCCCCACACAAAATTTATTTAACTATCTCAAATACTTAAACTGAAACATTCTTATCTTCCCTGTCCTTAAAATAGCTACCATATTTGTTGGTGAAATCTCCTTAAACCTCTTTGAAGAAAGCAATTTGACAAAAAATGTAAAAAAATCCTTAGTTGTTTTTTTTTTTTATAAATTTCAGTTTGGTTTTTATTTTAGGAAAAAAAAAATAACCATGAGTGTGGAAAAGTGTTTTATATAAAGTTGTTTGCTTGTTCAATATTTTAAAATTTTCAAAATTTTACCTTTAAACAGCTTTTAACATGAATCTGAACTTTTAATGAAATAAAAAGTAATGCAAAACTTTCAAAACTCAACCTACATATCACCCAATAAACACAGTGTATTACAAATCTTGTTCTGCTTTGCATTTTAAGGACATATGGTATGTTAAGTAATTGATTTTCTTCCAAGATATAGATGAACCATAACTTTTTCATGACTCCCTTGTAGATCATCATTTTTGTTGATAGTCTTTATACATTTTTTGTTTTCCAATGTATTAGTTAGAAAAAAGTAATAGTGACCAAAACCATGTGTACACAACTTCAAACATGTGTTTACTATTTGTGTCAGAAAATTATTTAAAGGGGAAAGTGAAAAGTCAGAATATTTTGTTTTAATTATAGTGATAAATAATTTTCTAGACACAATCATTTGCTAATTCAAAAAAATTGTTCATTGTTAAAATAGTGTTTTATAGGTGAATATTGTTCTATTATTTTAATTTGCATTTATGTATTTCTAAAGGAACATTTCCATTTTGTATTGGATTTTGTGAATTCCTCTTTCTTTCTTTCTTTTTTTTTTTTGTTGTTGTTGGTTATCTGTGAGGCAATTCTTTCCATTAACAACAAAAGTGATGTATTTAAACTTTACCTCATAGGTATGGGGCCTAACTCTTTTCCTCATAGGTATGGGCCCTATTACTTGTATTATTTTTCCATGTTTTTTATTGGGTGAATTTTTCCCATGTTTCTTGGGAAAATTAATGGCATTAATGATACTATTAATTTCAATAGTCTATGTGTGTGCCTCTGGGGTGTATGTGTGTGCGAGTGTGTACAAATAGATATGGCCTGTTTCAGCAGAAAAGTTGTTACAAACAGAATTACAAACAGAATTTCCCAAGTTTCTGAGTTGTCATTCTTTTAATAGTAGACTCCTCTGAATAATACATTATTTCAGGATAACTTTCCTACCTACTTGATTTTAAATAAAGTGAATTATTTTATTGTATTTTTCATTAAAATAATATATTTTTCTATTCCTATGTATCATCTTTATTAATTCTGTATACATTACTAGGGAGGAAAAAAAAACTGGATGCTTCTTCATACCTTGTAACTAATTCAAAGAGGAAAAGAAATCTTAGAGCTTTACTAATGGAGAGTAATATAATTCTTTTGACTAAGGAAGATGGAGGAAGTTCAGAGAAAGATTTAGATTAGCATTTTTCCTTATTTCATCCCTTTAACATCATACTTAAACACTTATGCCTCAAAACTAAGTATTGTTCACTGGTTTAGTGTACAATGAATACTTAACTCTTTTTAACGTTCTGTTGCAGACATTAAAAAACAAAAGAGGCAAGTTATCAAGATTGAGCTGAAGCTGTTTGAGCCTTTTCAAAGCGAAGATACCCCAAAATAAGCAAAATGAATGCATAATAAATAAACAAGAGGGCATTAGTACAGGACTGAAATTTTCCAAATCTCAACAGAAGCAAATGCCCAATACAGACCAGAATGCTGTCATATTGAGAGAACAGCATTTACAGCTCAGAGAACTGAAATTTAACAGAACATCTGATGTCCGGTAAGGAAAATGCTGTGTTAGAGAAAAAAAAAAAAGGTATAGTGCTATAAATTATTTGATAAAAGATACATCTTAATCCTTGAGTTTAGGTTTAGAAGATTACCCATCTCAAAACCATTAAAATAATTTCTCACACACTCTCTTTTTATCACCTTCCTTAGTTCTTTCAGGATACTAACATGGAATAGGTTATCTCTTAAAGTAGTCTGTTCATTTCTTGTATATTATTATTGTCCCAGATTTCAACAGAATTGCACTACTTATTAGAACAATTATACTTAAGTGTATGGAGGTTGTGTAAATTCTGTTTCTTTCAATGCTTTTTAATCATTATTGATGCTAGTTTTCAATTCTGTTCAGTCTAATTGAGTCCCACATATGTATAAGATAGATTATAGGAAAAAACGTTGTAAGAATATTTGGAAGTAAAACTTATAAGACTTCATAATTACATAATTGATGAGATAGTGAAGGTAAAATTAAGACAGTAAATATTTTTTACAAAATATTTGAATGAGATTCTTACTTTAAATGATTGAGTAGTTAGAAGCAGTTAATAATTTTCCTCACCATTAGAACAATAGCCTATCACTAATTATTAATCTGATAAAAGTCAAGTGATATCTGGAATTTGGATATCTCTTGGTTGTTCATAAGAAAATTTTCATAAAGAAATATGATTTAAGAGACTGGACTGTAGGTAGAGGCTGGGACAAGTGAAAAATACTGATAAGCAGGTAAGATTGCAGAGACATGGGAGGGAAACATCTATCATAGAGAAGCGAATATATATGACTTGGGCAGAGGAAGACTCAAGACAAATGAATGTGAATACATGACCATAGAAAAGTAGAAAATAATATAAGGCCACAATAGAAGAATCGTCAAGTAATGTGCAAGGGAAAAATTATCTCCTTAATTTCTCCCCTCTGTAACTGAATGCACTGGGTTCTCTTTTGGATGAATGCAAAGCCAATGAGTACAACCAGAAGATAAATTAATGGAGAAAGGTTTATTACCTGTAGTGAGTAAGGAGAGCCCTGAAATTATCTCCAAATTGATGTTCTCACCAAAGAAGGGAAGCATAAAGTTTTTTTCCAAGGAGAGTATATACATTGTCTTATAGGATCATCTTCAGGGGCAGCACATTTCTGAGCATGTTCAGTACAGGATCCTAATGCAGGAAGAAAAAATAGTGGACACATTTTTGTGTGTATTTAGTTCATAGACTTTAGTTCATGTAGCTCAAGTTTGTAGAGCACAATAAAAGGGTTAATATGGTGGACAAAAATGCTTCTAGGTATGGCCAGTTCCAGGTTATAAATATCATGGACACAAATACTTCTTGGGCATGCTCAATTTGATATTATAGTGAGCTAAGTTTACTTTATGTGCCTAACAGAAAAAAGTGGGAGTGGTTCTGTGACCTTAGTGATCTTGGCTGGTTCTTCATAAGTTTCTCCAAATAGTTTTGGCTGAAACTAAAGGGAAGGACACTTTGAAGGTGATTAAATATAGGAATTTGCCCCTAAAGGTGCCTGTCTTTCTTAGTACACAACACTTCCAAGTCCCTACTTTACTTTGTGAATTCAAGTCTCATCATAATATGTTTCTTTAAAACACAAAACTTAATGGAACTCCAAATCATTTATAAATGCTGACTGGGTGAAGTTTCCCAACACTTTCATGCTTCAAGAAGTAATTCCTACTTTTCACCCAAACATCAATGCAATATCACATTTTTAGAGAAATATTTCCAGGTTTCATGTGTCTAGCTGAAGCCAGTGTGAACATTCAATGTTTCTTGGGAAAAATTAATGGCATTTTTTTTAATCTCAGAAGAGAAAAATGTATTTTATTACTTCCCCTTGACTGATATATATTGATGGAATGGTTAATAAATTAACGTTAAAGATCATGTGGGTTTTAGAAGTCAACATTTTATTTTCATAGCATGTTACTTGCATAACAGTTGTATTTTCTCTAAGTGTACTTTGTCTCTAAATTTACTAGCAGTGAGGAAATGTTTCAGGATTGTCCAAAGTTGATAATTTGTAGATCTCTGGGCAAAAGATGGTCTAAGATGTTGGTGACCTACCATAGATTTCAAGCTGGACAATTTTGGAAGGAGGCAATAGTAGGGGGAAAAATTTGGAGAGCAAGATACTGGGGGTCTTAAGGCAGTTGAAAATTATTAATTTCATGATGATCTCATTGAAGAATTAGAAAATGGAAAGCTGCCCTTTAATTGTGAGATGTAATGGTCCTCAGTTTTTATATTTGTTGATTTCTGGAAAGTGAGAAAACACAATTATTTCTTTCCTTTTATATATTTTTTTTTTATTTTTAGACCCTGGGTGAAGTTTAGACCCACAGCATGGCATGTGACATCTGGCATCCTAGTAGTCTTGTGTATGGTTTTGCTGACAACAGTGAGTGTCTTGCTTTCAACTGTAAGTAATTAAAAAAGCAAGTGACTCTCTATGAGGCTTTAAAGCCTATTCCAGAAGGCTCTTCCTCAGGTCATAAGCCCTTGGACAGGAGGGCATATTACTCAAAGATTCCTCAGCAGCCCCTGATTACAGGTCTGCATCCTCCAGTCCTTTAATAAATACTCACCAGACAACAAAACACCATTACAGATGAAATGCCGCAGTCTGGCTGGGCACAAAATAACTGAGCCACCACGAGGCACTTGTAGGTTCAAACAAGAACTACTTTATTGCCAGAAGCCCACCGGAACACTCTTGAACTCCCTGGAAAACCCGGGAGAACCAACGGGAACTCAACAGGAACTCCTCGGGAACTCAACAGGAACTTAAAAGTAGCGGACACCTGAGGCAGCAGGAGCCGCCCCATTGCCAGACAGCAGAGGTCTACACACACAACTGAATACACAGCTTGTTTCAATCCAACATCATCCAGTTACAGCAATCAGTCATTATCTTAATAATTATACATAGCTTAACTCAATTATCATCATCTCAATGGCTCGCCGGGTCACCTCTCAACCACTCCCTCTGGCAAAATGCCAGGCGCCATCCCAACCTGGCCGTGGCTCCCAACAATGAAAGAAGAAAATCCTGTCTTCAAAATTCCTCCATGTCCACGTGAAAGTTTGGAGAAAGAATCTTTTTTTGATGACATAAAGGGCATTGGGTCTCATGAGCCAATAAAAATTAAAACCCAGTCAGTCCAAAAATCATTTGAACTTGCATCAGTCATTCAGTTAAATCCCTATAGAATTGCTGAAACAAAGTCTCTGCAAAACAACCAAGATGCATTCTTTGAAAATATCCAGTAATTGTGGAAAAACTAAAGAAGATGGCGGCGAGGGGAGTGCATTACCCCCGTGTGCTGCTTCACTGTGTGGGAGTATGACAAGTCAGGACGGCTAAAGGATATCTTGTTAGGAATTTCCAGCAATAGTGGGGTGCTCCGGAACCTGGAGGAAGGATTTCCATCGCACGAGGATCGGCTACGGGGACTCAAACGCGAGAGGTTTGTCGCACGGAGGGTAACTGCTTATTCAGCAAATCGCCCTGCGGCTAGAGTCTGCAGCGCGCGCTGGGATAGAGACGCAGGGTTACAGCGCTGCAGTTTCTGCCAGCCGCGCAAGCACCGTACTCAGGGCTGAATTCTGGGTTCGAGACGGGGGAAGGAAGCGGTCCATCTCGGTTCTCCACACCGGTCAGACCACAGAGGAGGCCAGCAGCCACCATGTTGGTAAACTGACGTCACCTTCCCTGTTTTTGACTGACCGCAGCTCATTCAGCCATAGAACAGGTAATTTCAGGCTGCAATTCGCCTGCGGCTTGCAGACAGATTGCTAGGGTTCAGCGCCTGGGTGCTGCTTAGAATCTGATCTTATCGAAGCAAACACCGAGCGCGGGGCGGCCGAGTTCCGGCTCCCGGAACCGTCCCGGAACCGCCCTGGCTCAGGGCTGCGGAGCCTGCGGAGGCTGCTTCTTGGACCCTGCTACTATCAGAGCATACACCAAGCACTAAGCCGCCGAATTCCGGCTCCCGGAACTGAGCCCACGGGGACTGCTTCTTGGAGCTTACACTTATAGGAGCTTACACCGAGCACGGAGCGGCCGAGTTCCGGTTCCCGGAACTTCCCTGGACCGGGGCTAGGAGCCCGCGGAAACTGCGTCTCGGTCCGGGTCCTGCTGAGGGCCGGTCAGGACTCACCCGTTGCTCTGGTTGCCTGGCAAGGGGAACGAAATGCTGCCATTCGCATAGGATACCAACATGGAAGAGATCTGATGTCATCAGAAAGCGGCGGAGGAGAGATCTTCATCAATACCAGCGGTGACATAAGCAGTTGGTCTCCTGGTGGGGGGGTGAGGCACAGTCACCCGAGTCTCCTCAATTTGTCCTCGAGCCAGAGGGGAGGAGCCGGGCCGCCGCCAGCGCCCGGAGCAGGCCCAGCGGCTCGCCAGCGTGGTGACCACGTGACCCCAATTGGAGAGGGGGCGGAGCGGAGCCACCACCCACACCCACAAGGTGGGCAGACCCGCGACCCAGTGGTACATGGGCGTGGTAGGAGGGACAGGGCAGAGCCGCTGTTCGCGCTTACAAGGTAAACAGACCTGTGACAGCCTGGCGGGTCAGGCCCAGTGGCCTGCCAGTGTGGTACACACGTCACCCCAACTGGAGTAGGGGCAGAGCAGATCCTTCTCCCACGCCCGGATCAGGCCCTGCCGGTGTGGTGGTCACGTGACCCCAATTGGAGTGGGGGCGGAGCGGAACCGCCACCCGTGCCCGCAGGGTGAGCAGACCTGTGACCAACCTGCAGATCAGGCCCAGGGGTCCGCAGGCGTGGTAGGAGGGGCAGGGCAGATCCGCCGCCCGCGCCTTCAAGGTAGGCAGTCCTACAACAGACCGGCGGATCAGGCCCAGGAGCCTGCCGGCGTGGTACAAACACCACCCTAATTGGAGTAGTGACAGAGCAGAGTCGCCTCCCGTGCCAGGAAGAGGCCCAGCGTCCTGCAGGCGGGGTAGTCACGACACCCCAATTGGAGTAGGGGCAGAGCAGAGCCTCCACCCGTGCCCGAAAGGTGGGCAGATCTGCGACCGACCAGCGGGACAGGCCCAGTGGCCTGCCGGTACGACAGACACGTCACCCCATTTGGAGTAGGGGCAGAGTAGAGCCGCCGCCTGCGCCTGCAGGGTAGGCAAACCTGCAATCGACCGGCGGATCAGGCCCGGTGGCCTGCCGGCGTGGTACACTCGTCACCCCAATTGGAGTAGGGGCAGAACAGAGCCACTGCCAGCTCCCAGAACAGGCCCAGTGACCTGCCGGCGTGGTAGCCACGACACCCCAATTGGAATAAGGAGAGAGCAGAGCCGCCGCCCGCACCTGCAGGAAAGATACGCAAGCAGTATGAAAAGACAAGGAAAGAAAGGACCACAAGCAATGCAGGTCAACGCAACTTTAGAAGAGATAACAGCTGCAGCAGATGGAATGTCAGATAAAGAATTCAGGATATACATGCTTCAGATGATCTGGAGTATCAAGGAAGACATTAAACAGCAAAATCAGACAATGAAAGATCACTTCGACAACGAATTACACAAACAAATCCAGGAAGCAAAGGATCAACTATACAGGGAGATAGAGGTTATAAAAAACAAGCAATCAGAAATCCTAGAAATGCAGGAAGCAATAAACCAACTTAAAAACTCAATGGAGAATACTACCAGCAGAGTAGAACACTTAGAAGATAGAACATCAGACAATGAAGACAAAGTATTTCAACTGGAAAAGAACATAGACAGCTCAGCAAGACTGTTAAGAAACCATGAGCAGAACATCCAAGAAATATGGGATAACATTAAGAGACCAAACTTAAGAGTCATTGGGATACAGGAAGGTACAGAGCTCCAAACCAAAGGAATGAGCAGTCTATTCAATGAAATAATACAAGAAAACTTCCCAGACTTGAAGAATGAGACAGAATCCCAAATCCTAGAAGCCTACAGGACGCCGAATGTGCAAAATCATAAGAGATCCACACCTAGACACATTATAATGAAGATGCCCAACATACAGAATAAGGAGAGAATTTTAAAAGCTACAAGAGAAAGGAAGCAGATTACATTTAGGGGTAAGCCAATCAGGATAACAGCTGATCTTTCAACACAGACTCTGAAAGCTAGAAGATCCTGGAATAACATATTTCAAACACTGAAAGAAAATGGGTTCCAACCAAGAATTGTGTATCCAGCAAAATTAAGCTTCAGGATGGAGGATGAAATTAAAACCTTCCACGATAAACAAAAGTTTAAAGAATTCGCAGCTAGAAAACCATCTCTTCAAAATATCCTCGCCAAAGCATTACAGGAAGAGGAAATGGAAAATAACAATGAAAACCAACAGTGGGAGGTAGGACAGTAAAGAGCGGGGGGGAAATAATCAAAGAGGAAAACAAACCATGTTTAGGAACAGAAATAAACAAATATGGCTGGAAGAACAACCCATATCTCAATAATAACCCTAAATGTTAATGGCTTAAACTCACCAATTAAGAGACACAGGCTAGTAGAATGGATCACAAAACAAGACCCAACAATATGCTGCCTACAGGAGACGCATTTGATAGGAAAAGACATACATAGGCTGAAGGTGAAAGGTTGGGAAAAATCATATCACTCATATGGACTTCGGAAACAAGCAGGCGTGTCCATACTCATATCAAATAAAATAGATTTCAAGCCAAAGTTAATCAAAAGAGATAAAGAGGGACACTACATACTGCTTAAGGGAACCATACACCAACAAGACATAACAATCATAAATATTTATGCCCCAAACAATGGTGCAGCTATGTTCGTCAAACAAACTCTTCTCAAGTTCAAGACTCTAATAGACCACCACACCATAATCATGGGAGACTTCAACACACCTCTCTCGCCACTGGACAGATCTTCCAAACAAAAGTTGAATAAGGAAACTATAGAACTCAATAACACTATTAATAACCTAGACCTAATTGACATATATAGAGTATACCACCCAACATCAAGCAGTTACACTTTTTTCTCAGCAGCACATGGATCCTTCTCAAAAATAGATCATATATTATGTCACAGGGCAACTCTTAGACAATATAAAGGAGTAGAGATAATACCATGCATCTTATCTGATCATAATGGAATGAAACTGAAAATCAATGATAAAAGAAGGAAGGAAAAAGCATACATCACTTGGAGAATGAACAATAGGTTACTGAATGATCAATGGGTTATAGAAGACATCAAGAAGGAAATTAAAAAATTCTTAGAGATAAATGAAAACACAGACACAACATATCGGAATCTATGGGACACATTGAAAGCAGTTCTAAGAGGAAAATTCATTGCTTGGAGTTCATTCCTTAAAAAAAGAAAAAACCAACAAATAAATGATCTCATACTCCATCTCAAAATCCTTGAAAAAGAAGAGCAAAACAACAGCAAAAGAAGTAGAAGGCAAGAAATAATTAAAATCAGAGCTGAAATTAATGAAATCGAAACAAAAGAAACAATTGAAAAAATTGACAAAACTAAAAGTTGGTTCTTTGAAAAAATAAACAAAATCGACAGACCCTTAGCCATGCTAGCGAAGAGAAGAAGAGAGAGAACTCAAATTACTAGCATACGGGATGAAAAAGGCAATATCACAACAGACACTTCAGAAATACAGAAGATAATCAAAAACTATTTTGAATCCTTATACTCCAATAAATTAGAAGATAGTGAAGGCATAGATAAATTTCTTAAGTCATATGATCTGCCCAGATTGAGTCAGGAGGATATAGAAAACCTAAACAGACCAATATCAATTGAGGAAATAGAAGAAACCATAAAAAGACTACCAACTAAGAAAAGCCCAGGTCCGGATGGGTATACAGCAGAATTTTACAAAACCTTTAAAGAAGAACTAATACCAATACTTTTCAAGCTACTTCAGGAAATAGAAAAGGAGGGAGAACTTCCAAATTCATTCTATGAGGCCAACATCACCCTGATACCTAAACCAGACAAAGACACTTCAAAGAAAGAAAACTACAGACCAATATCTCTAATGAACCTAGATGCAAAAATCCTCAATAAAATTCTGGCGAATCGGATACAAAAACATATCAAAAAAATTGTACACCATGATCAAGTAGGATTCATCCCTGGGATGCAAGGCTGGTTCAATATACGGAAATCAATAAATGTTATTCACCACATCAATAGACTTAAAAATAAGAACCATATGATCATCTCACTAGATGCGGAAAAAGCATTCGACAAAGTACAGCATCCCTTTATGTTCAAAACTCTAGAAAAACTAGGGATAACAGGAACATACCTCAATATTGTAAAAGCAATCTATGCTAAGCCTCAGGCTAGCATCATTCTGAATGGAGAAAAACTGAAGGCATTCCCTCTAAAATCTGGAACAAGACAGGGATGCCCTCTCTCTCCACTTCTCTTCAACATAGTTCTCGAAACACTGGCCAGAGCAATTAGACAGACGAAAGAAATTAAAGGAATCAAAATAGGAAAAGAAGAACTTAAATTATCACTATTTGCAGATGATATGATTCTATACCTAGCAGACCCAAAAGGCTCTACAAAGAAACTATTAGAGCTAATAAATGAATTCAGCAAAGTGGCAGGATTTAAAATCAACACGCATAAATCAAAGGCATTCCTGTATATCAGCGACAAATCCTCTGAAATGGAAATGAGGACAACCACTCCATTCAAAATATCTTCAAAAAAAATAAAATACTTGGGAATCAACCTAACAAAAGAGGTGAAAGACTTATACAATGAAAACTACAGAACCCTCAAGAGAGAAATAGAAGAAGATCTTAGAAGATGGAAAAATATACCCTGTTCATGGATAGGCAGAACTAACATCATCAAAATGGCGATATTACCAAAAGTTCTCTATAGGTTTAATGCAATGCCAATCAAAATCCCAACGGCATTTCTTGTAGAAATAGAGAAAGCAATCATGAAATTCATATGGAAAAATAAAAGACCCAGAATAGCAAAAACAATGCTAAGCAAGAAGTGTGAATCAGGCGGTATAGCGATACCAGACTTCAAACTATACTACAGAGCAATAGTAACAAAAACAGCATGGTACTGGTACCAAAACAGGCGGGTGGACCAATGGTACAGAATAGAGGACACAGAAACCGATCCACAAAACTACAACTATCTTATATTTGATAAAGGGGCTAAAAGCATGCAATGGAGGAAGGACAGCATCTTCAACAAATGGTGCTGGGAAAACTGGAAATCCATATGCAACAAAATGAAACTGAATCCCTTTCTCTCGCCATGCACAAAAGTGAATTCAAAATGGATCAAGGAGCTCGATATCAAATCAGAGACGCGCCGTCTGATAGAAGAAAAAGTTGGCTACGATCTACAGTCGGTGGGGTCGGGCTCCAAATTCCTCAATAGGACACCCATAGCACAAAAGTTAATAACTAGAATCAACAAATGGGACTTACTCAAACTAAAAAGTTTTTTCTCAGCAAAAGAAACAATAAGAGAGGTAAATAGGGAGCCTACACCCTGGGAACAAATCTTTACTCCTCACACTTCAGATAGAGCCCTAATATCCAGAGTATACAAAGAACTCAAAAAATTAGACAATAAGAGAACAAACAACCCAATCAACAAATGGGCCAAGGACCTGAACAGACACTTCTCAGAGGAGGACATACAGTCAATCAACAAGTACATGAAAAAATGCTCAACATCTCTAGCTGTCAGAGAAATGCAAATCAAAACCACCCTAAGATACCATCTCACTCCAGTAAGATTGGCAGCCATTAGGAAGTCAAACAACAACAAGTGCTGGCGAGGATGTGGGGAAAAGGGTACACTTGTACATTGCTGGTGGGACTGCAGATTGGTGCAGCCAATTTGGAAAGCAGTATGGAGATTTCTTGGAAAGCTGGGAATGGAGCCACCATTTGACCCAGCTATTCCCCTTCTTGGTCTATTCCCTAAAGACCTAAAAAGAGCATGCTACAGGGACACTGCTACATCGATGTTCATAGCAGCACAGTTCACAATAGCAAGACTGTGGAACCAACCTAGATGCCCTTCAATAGACGAATGGATAAAAAAAATGTGGCATTTATACACAATGGAGTATTACTCTGCATTAAAAAATGACAAAATCATAGAATTTACAGGGAAATGGATGGCATTAGAGCAGATTATGCTAAGTGAAGCTAGCCAATCCCTAAAAAACAAATGCCAAATGTCTTCTTTGATATAAAGAGAGTAACTAAGAACAGAGTAGGGACGAAGAGCAGGAGAAGAAGATTAACATTTAACAGGGATGAGAGGTGGGAGGGAAAGGGAGAGAGAAGGGAAATTGCATGGTAATGGAAGGAGACCCTCAGGGTTATACAGTGGAGGAGGTAGAGAGAGAGGAGGGGAGGGGAGGGGAGAGGTGGGGAGGGGGGAGGGGGGAGGATGTGAAAGGCAGCGAAGCACAACAGACACTAGTATGGCAATTTGTAAATCAATGGATGTGTAACTGATGTGATTCTGCAATCTGTGTATGGGGTGAAGGTGGGAGTTCATAACCCACTTGAATCAAAGTGTGGAATATGATATGTCAAGAAATTTGTAATGTTTTGAACAACCCACAATAAAAAATTTAAAAAGAAAAAAAAAAAAAAAAAAAAAAAGAAAATATCCAGTGATCCAGGAGCAGACCTTTCTCGGTATAAAATGGATGTTACTGTAATTGATACAAAGGATGGCAGTCAGTCAAGATCAGGAGGAGAGACAGCACACATGAATTGTATACTGTTCAGTGAAACTATGCTTCTAAAGATGAAGAACAGCAAAAAGGAGAGAAAAATCCAAATGGAGAAAAAAAATGAACTATAGTTTGGAAGATATGTTTGATTTCACAACACGTGAAGAATATGAATCTTGTTTGGCAGATAATTTCCCCCAGATGGCAGATGAAGAGGAGGAATGGTTTGCTGCCACAAAGAAACCAAACATACAAGTTGATCAACAATATAAAGTCAAGCAGAAAATATTTCTGGAGTTACATTTTAAAGATGGTCAGAGAGACTAATTTCCAAAAACTTCCTCATATTGAGGTAGTTCAGAAAAAAGAAGAGAGAAGAAAGTTGTTTGAGCACACATGTAAAGAATATGAAATATTTTTGTTAGTAGTATTATGCAGATATGTCAGGAAAAGAAAGAAAAAAGAAGTTAGCTTCATGCTCAACACACCAATTTCGCTATATTCCACCAAGCACACCAGAGAATTTCTGGAAAGTTGATTTTCCTTCCACACAGACTTGTATGGAAATAGGTTATATTAAAGAAGATCTGATATTTGTCCCCATTCAAAAAGACGGCAACCTTACAACACAATGTTTTCTCCAAAACACAAGGAGCAGAAGACAGATATATATATTTGAAGTGAAAACTAAAGGATGGAGGAAAGTTTTTCCTTTTTTAGTTATTTATAGTTAAAATTGGTATTAAACATCAATTACTTTAGGTTAAAATTTAAATTTTAATATATTTCCTTCTATTATGTGAAACTTTGTCAACTCTTGAAACACATGACCAAAGGAAAAAAACCAAATCCTTATAAGCTAATGCTAAAAATATAATGTTGATAATATGCCTCTTGGGAAATCATCAGGTTTTTTCTTTTCTTTTTCTAATAACTTATTGTACCTCCCTCATTGTTTGGCTAAGCAGTGGGGAAGAGGTTGTAGGAGGTTGACCATGTTTAAGAAAACTATATTGTTCATTGAATTAGTGGAGGTAGTATTCACAATGTTTAAAAATAAAAGAATAAAAGATCATAAGCCTAGTTTCTCTCCCCACCCCATCCTTTCCCCAACTTTTACTTTTTCTCTCAGATAGCTTCTAAACCCAGGAGCTATTCCCATGCTGTTAAAAGGAGCATAGGACCCAAGCTAAATGGATCCCTCTGGACAAGCATGACAAATAGGCTTTATCTGCCATAAACATCCACCCTATTCCTCACAGTCTTAAGATTCTGTTGTAGGGCTCATGCTAGAAGGCACCAAATCATTTGATTTAGGCTCAGATTACCTACAATTAACCAATGTACTGAAGCTCTTTGTGGAGTTAAATCATCTCAGAAGGAATTCATTTTGAAGTTTAAGACCACATCCTTAGTATAAAATACTGTTACTTTCCCCTGCCATAAAAAGTTCCTTATGGGCTGGGGTTGTAGCTCAATGGTAGAGTGCTTGCCTTGCATGCATGAGGCCCTGAGTTCAATCCTCAGCACTACATAAAAATAAATAAATAAAAATAAAGATATTATGTCCATCTACAACTAAAAATATATATTTAAAAAAATTTCCTTATGGATTCTCAGGGCTTTGGCATTGGATGATTTCTCAAGTCTTTTTATAATTTGTATATATGTCACCTCAAAAACACTAAAAGAATGTCATTTTATTTCTTACAAGTGTCATAAAGTTTTCTCTTTCATGAAATGAGTTGGTTTTGAAGAAAGAAAAAATAATTCTCAGATGCTGCTCTAAAAGCTAATGACAAAGCCCAACCAGGTTAAGAGTAAAAGGTCAGTTCCCCTCCTGAGCAAGTGTTGGTAGGAAGTGTTGCCTGTACATATGTTACTGAGATCTCTTATTAAAAGAAATTTGAAGTTACATAACAAACTTCTCCACTTGTTTTTTGTTTCTTTGTTTTCACAATAGAATTCTTAATAACGATGAGGGCATTCTCTAGTTCAACATAGCATAAGTCCATAAAAAGGCAATCCTTTTCTCTGTGATTGACAAGGTGAAGAGCTAGTGCCCTCTCAAGTTCAAAATAAAATAAAATTTTACATATTTTCCACACTTTACAGACAAACGTTCTAGGGAGAATAATTTGGACTATAGCATTACTCATTTTATTTTCCATCTCACAACAGGCTGTCTTTGTCTCAGTATTTTAAGTAATTAGGTCTAAAGTAAGCAATACACTGAGCAAACTTTATAGTTGGGAGATGAACAGGTCAAGGAGAGGAGTGAAGGGGGAGCACTAAAACTGAAATAACAACACAATGTGTAATGGTGGCCTTTATTTCACTGTGGGTAGCAAAAAGTCACAAGTCACTTAGCATGTCTGTGTGTTTAGCACACTGAAAAGTTTGGAATAGCCTGCAAATATTCATCCTTATTTAAACATAGAAATCTAGTAGTTGCATAAGTAATGCTGATAGTACTGTTTAGTCATTGAATATATTTACATTTCTAGACTGTTTCTGTGGTCTTAGCTCACAACTGGATTGGGTTTGGAAATAGTTATTATCATTCTTTCAACGAAACCAAAATCTGGCCAGAAAGCCAGGCTGCCTGCTTGGATTTGAATTCTCACTTCTGAAGATAGATACTGAAGAAGAGCTAGGTTAGACATTCCTATTCTGTCAAAACTGTATTTGTTTTGGAAGCATTGGTGATGAACACCATGCTTTGACAAGCTGAATATTCTCAAGGATGTATGATATTATCTCATTTGATTTATTTTATTCAGAAATAAATTAGAGATACTATGTCACTAGAATATTTAATAATTCAAGAAACCAAAGCAATATATGAAGTAATATTCTGAGATTTGGTCTAGTAGTATTAAGGGGGTATGTGCAAGCCCTTGGGAGATCATTTACCATCAACTCTTTTTTTTTTTACCATCAAGTCTTGAATCAGGAAGGAATAGATCATAATATACACACATTTATGGTTTATGAATTTTTTTTTCAACAGGATGTCTTATCAACATTTTGAATGGTAGGATGGATAGGTCTCAAAATCAATTAAACCAATGGGTCCTGGTTATGGGAAGATGGCACCACTGTGGAGAAAAGTCTGTAAGTACAGTGTTTGGATAAACTATACTTTTATGAAAGTAATGGGGTTGTATTTGTGTTACCTAAATTACAGAAAAGCAACTAAGAAAAAGGGAATTATGCTATATGATGACCAATATGTGCAAAATAATTGGGAAAAAATTTCCAGCTCTCTTAAAATAATTTCACCTTTAGAACATTTATATTTTTAACTTTATTGGACTCCTAGGAGGTATTTGTGAATAATTTTATGTAAGTTTAGAAATCTATAAACCTATATTATTTTCTTGTATTTGCTATTTGATTTATAATTCTATTTACATAAATAAAATAGGAATACACAGTGCCTAATATTTTGTATTAAGCTTACTGTTTTGTAATTAAAGACTATCAGTCAACATAGTATTTTCTTTTGTTCTTGTTTTATTCTATTTTTTATCCTTTTAGGCTTGTATTTGGTTTTGCTAATTTTAAGTTTGAGATAAAATTAGTATTTGCACGTACCACACCTTGATTTTTAAAAGTCATTGTTATTGTTATTTCTACAGAGTACTACTGCAGGAAAAGAAGAGGCAAAGCTGTTCTTATGTGAATGAAAAGTATATTTATTCTAATAACTGTTCCTCTAGGAAAATTTATATCTGTGAGTTTAATATATAGCAACATCTATTTTACTCACACATGTTGTTATTAAACCCTAACAAGACACCAACTACATTGGTTATTTGTTGATTTTATAATTTTTAAATAAGTTGTGGCTAGATTGTATGATAGGAAACTATATGACAACTGCTCATCTGGGAAAATATAAGTTTATGACTTTAATATATAGCAGCTTCTGTTTGATATACTAACCAATAAAATATTCATAAAATATTTGGTTATGTTTTATATTTTATAAAATTGATTGATTTATGTTTTTAATAATTTATTTCTGAGTATTTTTACCACATTCATAATATTATAGTTAAATTTCTGAAATTTTTATTTGTATCAGGATGAGGAAAACTTATCACCTATACATTTCTTGGGTGTAATTATCCTCCATATTATATTTCATATAACATTAATTCATTAAACAGAGTTAGCAAACACCATCTATGAACTAAACAGCTTTGGAGAATTCCAGGGATATACAGGTAAGAAAAGTTTTTGTATCAGTTAAATCTCCTCTCCCCTCCCCTCCCCTTCATGTCTGTGTGTTTAGCACACTGAAAAGTTTGGAAAAGCCTGAAAGTTCGTCCTTCCTTCCTTCCTTCCTTCCTTCCTTCCTTCCTTCCTTCCTTCCTTCCTTCCTTTCATTTTTCTTTTTTCTCCCCTCTCCCTTCTCCTTCTTCTTCTCTCCCCTCTCCCTTCTCCTCTCTTCCTTCTCCCCTCTCCCCTCTCCCATCTCCCTTCTTTCTTCCTCCTCTTAAGACACAGGGTCTTGCTATGCTGCCCAAGTAGGACCCAAGCTCCCAGGCTCAAGAGATCCTCCTGTTTCAGTCTCCTGTATAGCTGGGTCTATAAGTGTGTGCCTCTAGGCAAGCCTTAATTAAGATTTTGATATGAAATATATAACTTTTGAGATTGTTCCAAAGATTTAACAAAGTTACCACTTAGAGCAGTGAGGATAAGTTTAATGAAGAAAACAGCAACAAATAAAAATTAAGGTTGAAAAGTTAAGAAACTCAGAGTGAAGCAACAGTGAGAAGCCACTACCATTGCTAGTCAGTGGTACACTGAGGTTAGCTGGTATGGGATCCAGGTCTATTTTTCTTTCTTTCTTTTTTTCTCTCTCTCTATATAAAAATAAATGTAAATGTGCCGCAGTCTGGCTGGGCACAAATCACGAGCCACTCAAGCAGGAACAAACCTTATTTCTTTTTTTTTTTCCTATTTATTTATTTATTTATTTATTTTTGAGGTTCTTTTTTTATTTTTATATTTTTTTCTTTTAATTTTTATTGTTGGTTGTTCAAAACATTACATAGTTCTTGATATATCATATTTCACACTTTGATTCAAGTGGGTTATGAACTCCCATTTTTACCCCGTATACAAATTGCAGAATCACATCAGTTACACATCCATTGATTTACATATTGCCATACTAGTGTCTGTTGTATTCTGCTGCCTTTCCTATCCTCTACTATCCCCCCTCCCCTCCCCTCCCCTCCCCTCTTCTCTCTCTACCCCCTCTACTGTCATTCATTTCTCCCCCTTGTATTATTTTTCCCTTTCCCCTCACTTCCTCTTGTATGTAATTTTGTATAACCCTGAGGGTCTCCTTCCATTTCCATGCAATTTCCCTTTTCTCTCCCCTTCCCTCCCACCTCTCATCCCTGTTTAATGTTAATCTTCTTCTCATGCTCTTCCTCCCTACTCTGTTCTTAGTTACTCTCCTTATATCAAAGAAGACATGTGGCATTTGTTTTTTAGGGATTGGCTAGCTTCACTTAGCATAATCTGCTCTAATGCCATCCATTTCCCTGCAAATTCTATGATTTTGTCATTTTTTAATGCAGAGTAATACTCCATTGTGTATAAATGCCACATTTTTTTTTATCCATTCGTCTATTGAAGGGCATCTAGGTTGGTTCCACAGTCTTGCTATTGTGAATTGTGCTGCTATGAACATCGATGTAGCAGTGTCCCTGTAGCATGCTCTTTTTAGGTCTTTAGGGAATAGACCGAGAAGGGGAATAGCTGGGTCAAATGGTGGTTCCATTCCCAGCTTTCCAAGAAATCTCCATACTGCTTTCCAAATTGGCTGCACCAATTTGCAGTCCCACCAACAATGTACAAGTGTACCCTTTTCCCCACATCCTTGCCAGCACTTGTTGTAAGATAACAAATAACCCAATCAACAAATGGGCCAAGGACCTGAACAGACACTTCTCAGAGGAGGACATATAATCAATCAACAAGTACATGAAAAAATGCTCACCATCTCTAGCAGTCAGAGAAATGCAAATCAAAACCACCCTAAGATACCATCTCACTCCAGTAAGATTGGCAGCCATTATGAAGTCAAACAACAAACTTTATTTCTGAACTCATGCGAATGCCACCCACACAGCCCTTCCAAGAACTCCTTCTTTGTCCGATCTCCACCAGCACTCCACGCGCACTCCCTGGGAACTCTCTCCGCCCTCAACGGGGCTCCGCGAGAACTCCAAGGGGAACTCTGCAAGAACTCAATGGGAACTCAACGGGAACTCCACGAGAACTCAAAAGTAGTGGGCCAAGGCAGCAGCGGCCGCCCTATTGCTGGACAGCAGGGGTCTATTTACAACTGAATACACAGCCTGTTTCAATCCAGCGTCATCCAGTCACAGCAATTATACACAGCTTAATTATCATCATCTTTTTATTATTATTATTAGTTGTTCAAAATGTTACAAAGCTCTTGACATATCATATTCATACATTTGATTCAAGCGGATTATGAACTCCCATTGTTACCCCATATACAGATTGCAGAATCACATCGGTTACACATCCACTTTTTTACATACTGCCATACTAGTGTATGTTGTATTCTGCTGCCTTTCCTATCCTCTACTATCCCCCCTCCCCTCCCCTCCCCTCCCCTCCCATCTTCTCTGTCTATCCCATCTACTGTAATTCATTTCTCTCTCTTGTTTTTTGCCCTTTCCCCTCACTTCCTCTTATATTTAATTTTGTATAACAATGAGGGTCTCGTTCCTTTACCAATTATCATCATCTTAATGGCTTTCTGGTGTCACCTCTCAACCACTCCTTCTGGCAAAATGCTAGCCGCCATCCCGGCTGTGGCTCTCAACATAAATGAATACATTACCATTTGAAAACCTTGTGTTGATATGACATTCATGATGGAATATAGAAGTTTTATGTTTTTAATGCAAGGGGCAATAATAGACACAAGATTTTAAAAAAAATTTCTTAGAAAAAAGAAATCATCACTGTCAGCATATTTATTCTTTTTGTTCAAAATACCTGTCTTAAAGTTCTGACACTCTTTCTTTTGCTTTATCTAGTCTACTAACTCAAGAAATTAGAAGGAACCAAGGCTATATAAAACAAACCCAAAGCCAATATCATACTTCATGGGGAAAAGTATTTCCTCTAAAATTAGGAACAAGACAGAAATGTCCACTTTCACCACTCCTATTCAACATAGTACTTAAAATTTTACCCAGAATAAGTAGACAAGAGAACAAAATAAATGTGATACAAATAGGAAAGAAAACGTCAGATTCTCACATCTTGTTTTCAGATGATGTGATCTTAGACCTAGAAGATTTAAAAAGCTCCACCAAAAGACTTCTAGTATTAAGAAGAAGAATTCAACAAAGTAGCAGGATACAAAATCAATATACAAAGACCAATAGCTTTCCTATGCACCATGAATTAATACACTGGAAAAATTTCAGGAAAAAAATACCATTAATAATTGTCTTTTAAAAAAGCTGGTAATAAACCAAATAAAGGAGGTAAATGACCTGTACAATGAAAATTATAGAATAATGAAGAAAGAAATTGAAGAAGAAACTAGAAGATGTAAAAAACTTCCCATAAAGATAGCCATACGCATAGGTAGAATTAATATTGTTAAAATGGCTATATTACCAAAATTGATCAAGATATTCAATGCAATCCCTATTAAAATACCAATGGCATTCTTTACAGAACTAGAAAAAATAGTACTGAAATTCACATGGAAGAATAAATTACCCAAATAGTCACATCAATTGTAAGGAAATAAAGCAATGCTGGAGAAATAATATCGAACATCAAATTGTACTACAGAATTATAGTAACAAAAACTGCATGGTATTGGCATAAAAACTGCCGCAGTCTGGCTGGGCACAAATCACGAGCCACTGAAGCAGGAACAAACTTTATTTTTGAACTGCAGGAAAACACTTCACACAGCTCCCGGGGAATCCTCCCCAACTCCAGGCGGCTAGTGCAGGAAACCCCAGCCGGAAATATCTCTCCCGGAAATCCCTCCTCCTGCACTTCCCCAACCAAAGGGAACTCTCGGGGAATCCCCGGAAATCCCCACGAGAACTCCAAAATAGTGCGAGAACTCAAAAGTTGCGGCAGAGGCGGATAGTAATGCCTCGCCTGTCAATCAATACTGTTGGAAAAATGCCAGGGGCCGTACAGACTCGGCCGTGGCTCTCAGCAAAAAAACAAACACATAGACTAATGGAACAGAATAGAAGACATAGACACAAATCCACACAGATGCAGTCATCTGATTCTTGACAAACATATCAAAAACATACATTGGAGAAAAGACAGCAATTTTAAGAGCTGGTGCTGGAACAACTGTATATCTATATGCAGAAGAATGAAAAAAAAAATCAAATCAAAGTGGATCAAAGACCTAGGAATTAGACCAGAAAACTTGCAACTTCTAGAAGAAAATGTACGGTTGTCATTCCAACATATACACGCAGGCAATGACTTCCTCAGTAGGACTCCAAAGGTTCAGGAAACAATACCAAGAATTAATAAATAAGATGACATCAAATTAAAAAGCTTTCTCACTGCAAATGAAACAAAAGAATGAAGAGAGAACACATGAATGGGAGAAAATTTTTGTCAGCTACTCTTCTGATAGAAGATTAATTTCCAGGATATGTAAAGGGCTCAAAAGACTTCCCATTAAAAGAAAAAAAAATAATAATTTGGCAAAGGAATCAAACAGACATTTCTCAACAGAATAAAAGCAAATAGCCAATAAATATATTTTTTAAAAAGTTCAACATCTCTAACAACCAGGAAAATGCAAATCAAAACTACACTGAGATTTCATCTCACTCCAGCTAGAACGGCAGTCATCAGAATAAAAGTAATAACAAATGCTGGTGATGATGTGGGAAAAGGAACACTTTTGGTAGGACTGTAAATTAGTGTAGAGATTCCTCAAAAGACTAGGAATGGAACAACAATATGACTCAGCCATACTACTCATTGGCATTTATCCTAGAAAATCAAAGTTAGCATACTATAGCTATATATGCATACCCATGTTCATAGCCACAAAATTCACAATAGTCAAATTTTGGAGCCAGTCTACGTGTGAGATATATATATATATATATATATATATATATTTTTTTTTTTTCAGTCACAAAGGATAATAAAATTATATTATTTGCCTGCAAATGGATAAAACTTGAGAGCATTATGTGAAGCAAAATTTGAAAAAGTCAAGGGTTGTATGCTTTTTCTCTTATATGAAAGCTGAAGAAGCTAAGGGATGGGGAAGAAGAAAAGAATAAGGGAGAGGAGGAAATCTATTGAATATAGAAGGGAGACCAGTAGAGTAGAGGTAGATGAGCCATAGAAGGGAGGAGTTGAGGGAAGGAAGAGGTACTGGGGAATAAAATTGACCAAACTATTTTATGAGCATGTACAAATATGTAACAATGAATCCCACTATTTTGTATAGTTATACTGTACTGACAACATTTTTTTAAAAAAACATTCTTTGCATTCTTTATCAATTATTTCATTCATGTTGGTATGTTTCAAATCATTACTAGAGTTATGATCTTTAGGATGTGTTATATTACTCTGTTTCTTTATGTTTCTTATGTTCCTATGTTGAGATTTGTGCACTTGACGGAATGGATATCTTTACCACTTTTATAGGATGACTTTCTTTTTAGGTGATTTTTTTTCTCAAGATGTGTCTTGGGATATTAGCTTGTTATGCAATATTGAGTTTATTTCCAGTTAGGAACCATAGTGTAACTTCCCTGCAGTTTTTTTCAGTTATGATTAGTGAATTGGGCACAGTGCTTATCATATCAGAGTCAGAGAGATCCACTGTCTGTAAATCACTCAAAAGTGTGGACAGTCTGTTGAACACAGTGGAACACGCCTATAATCTCAATAGCTCAGGAGGCTGAGGCAGGAGCATCACAAGTTCAAAGCCAGCCTCAGCAACTTAGCAAGACCCTAAGCAACTTAGCAAGATCCTATCTCAAACAAAACATAACAGAAACCAAAAAAAAAAAAAAAAAAATTAAAAAGGGCTTAGGGATGTGGCTAAGTGGTTGAGTGCCACTGGGTTAAATCTCCAGTATCAAAAAACAAAACAACAACAATAAAAAAAACCAGTGTGGACATTCTGCATTTTGGCAGTTCAGGCAGGTGGGCTGTATACAGAGAGTGTATGATATGCACCCTGTGTAGCTACTTTTGCAATGGGAGTGGTGGTCCTTATTGGATGATGGAGGCACTTTTGATATTGACTCTTTACTTGAGAGAGGTTGTAGTATTTGCTGTTCTAGTCATGGTGAAAGACCTGAAGCTTTGTCTCCGGATTAGATTCTATTGTGGGTTGTGGTGTATCATGGGTGGGGCAGGGTGGGGGAAGTAATCATGGCACTATCTCTGTGGCACTCAAAAGCCAGTCTCATTAGTAGTGAGTGATCAGACAAGGTGCAGGTGCAATGGATGGTGGGGATCCACCTAGGTATGGTAGCAGCAGAAACTATTGTTCCTCTCTGCTGCTTCTGTGGTCACTGTGCCTGGTAGCAGGACCTCAAAACCCCCGAGGTGTGCATGACTGGGAATGGAAAAGTAGCTGGGTTCCCCTCCACCCAATCTCTCAATTCTTTCAGTTGTAGTTCCCTAAGGGATTGAGCAGGAGGAGTGAGTTGAAGCTGGAGCCAAGAATAATTCCTCTCAGCTTAGGTGTTTGAGGAGTTAGCTAAAGAGGAACACAGCTGGCCCAAAGTCTCCCTGCATCCTTCTTGGTCTCTGAACTCCTGGGGCCTGGGCAACAGCTGGAACTGCTGCAGCATTGCTCCAGACAACCCCAGCACGTCTCTTTGGGTGGGGGAGCAGTGCAATCAGTGTTCTTTCCCTGCCTCATTAGTAACTGGTATCTATGAAGAGTGTTGAAAGAATGGTGACAAGAAGCATGTAAATAACTACCCTTAGTCCTGGCACCTGTGTGAAATCACACATGAGAGCTTGTACCCTGGTCTCAGAGGGAAGGCTCCCCAATTCCCCAATTTTTGAGTGAGGTGCTCTCTATTCCTTCCTGTGTCATCTAACAAAACCCTTCAGTGTAGTGCTCTCAGGGAGTTTGTGACAGAGTCACTCTACTAACACATGTTTGATTCATGAGATGGCTGCTGCTTAACCAGTGCAGTGGAGTGTCTGTGGGGTAAGTGCTGGGGTTTCTAACCTCTGGAGCAGTTCAAAAGCAGGCATCAGGTATTTCTCAGGATGGCTCCTAGCTACAGCACTGTGGGTCTTCACTGGGGGATGAAGTGAATTCCTTTCCAAAGTCTAGGCTACTGTGTAGAATTCAGGTTTCTCATCCATGTAGGAGGTGAGCCTGTAAGAATTGAGAAGTTTTCTAATAGCTAGGATTGCAAGAATCTGTACTGACAGTTTGCTGGTACTCTCTCTCACTTGTACCTATGTGGACGGCACAGCACCCTGGCTACAAAGCCAGGGCAGCAGGCACTGAGTTATTTTGTCTTCCTAAACTACTGTCCTAGGTCGTTGAATTTTACAAGGTATCAGTTTTTCCCCTGTTGAATTCCAGTGTTCTACCCATGACCATTCACCTCAATATGCAGTTATACACCTCTTGCTTTGTTTTTCTTTCTGGAAAGGCACATGAGTGCTAGGTGCCTGTATTTAGTCATTTTGCTAATCCAAGCCAGTTTATCTGCTTAGTTCTTATGATGGTCTGGATATGAGATTTCCCCCAAAATCTCCTGTGTTAAAAAAGAAAGTGTAACCCAGTGAGTCTGTTAATCTGATTAATGGATTAATAATTTGAATGGATTATTGGGTAGTAACTAGAGGCAGGTGGGCCATAGCTGGAGTAAGTGGGTCACTCAGGACATATATTGTGGATTATATATTATGTTCCTGGATCCTTGTGCTCTTTCTCTGCTTCCTGGCTACCACAACAGAGCAGCTTTCTTTAACCATTTCCTTCCATCATGATGTTCTGCCTCACCTAGGGCTCAGAACAATGGAATCAGCAGTCTGAAACTATGAGCCAAAATACACTTTTCCTCTTCTAAATTGTTCTTGTCATGTATTTTTGTTACAGTGAAGTGTAAAGCTGACTAACAGTTCTTAAATTATGTCATATGTAAACACCTATAATCCTTACTTATTAAGAGTGACTCAGTTTAGATATAGTTGTTCTTTCATCATTATATTTTTCTTCTTTCCTTCAACTTCACTTGTTAACACCAGGGTCTTAGTCCATTTTGTGTGACTATAACAAAAGACCTTACACTACGTAAGTTTAAAGAAATGAAGGTTGTTTTATTCATGATTAAGGTAGATGAACAGTTCAAATGGCAGAATATCTGCAAGAGCTTCTCTTGCTACATCACAAGATGGTGGAAGCAACACATATAAATAAACAAATAAAAGCATTCTGTCCATCTACAACTACAAAAAAGAAAGAAAGAAAAAAAAAGAAAAAAAAAAAGAAAATTGCTACTTGCAGAAGAAGCACATAGTTTTGTGCCATCTATCTTCCAATAACTGTTCTGAAGTTGATCAGGTTTAATTTTTAACATCAGAAGAAGTTAAAAATTGCTTTTTTTCCCCTTGTAGTGCTGACAATTGAGTCCATAGCCTCACAGATGCTTGTGAAGTTCTACTACCTACATGCTACATGCTACATGGAAGTGCTACATGCTACCACCGAGCTACACAGTTGCAGATAATTTTAAGATGATTGAGATGGATACTACTAAGGAAACATTGAACAATGAAAAGAAAGACGAATAAAAATAGTGTGTGGGTGGAAGTAGTGAATGGATCCAAACATAGATAAATGGATTAAAAAGAGTAAAAAGAGCACAACTTTCTAAGAAGACAGACATATGATAGGAAGCATCAAATAGAAATAGGTGACTGAGAGATTTTTAGTCTGATAATCTGATATTATTTCTCGGTAAGCATAGGTCATCAGAATCAGGGAGGATGTGGAACAGTCAGAAATTCATTAAGGTGGAGAATGTGTAATAAAATTAATTTCAGAGATGAAAAGTGGTGACCAGAAAAAAAGTGATAGGATTTCTAATGGTTTCCAAAGATGTTCATATTGGTGACAATGAATTTACGTTGCTACTGAATTCCTAGGCCAGAGGGCTAAATCTGGGAATCCCAACACACTGAGTCTGGCCACTTACCTTAAAAACAAATAGAAAAAGTAATGGTGAAAAGCATGAAAGGAATTTTCATCAATATGGTGATATTGGGAAGACAAAACAAACCATCATTTCCAGCCCTGTCTTTGGAGATACTGATAGGTGCTTCCAAATTATATAAACAAAGAGGACAATAAATATTCAGAGTCAAGCAGTCTTGGTCAGACTGTGTGCTAGTTGATCGTTTTCTCAATACTGGTCCCGTGTGCCCTTGTCTGTGCTGATAAGAAAGTTGCTGTTCCCCAGGTTAGTGTGGGGTTTCAACTCATTATAAGACATTTGTCCATCACATCTTTGTTTCTGGAAAATGTTATGAAGGGCAGATTGATAAAGTTGGCAATGAAACTGGAGGAGCTAATAAAATCACAGCTTTTTTATGTTGGAAAGAACTGGAAACCAGCAAGTTAAAGAAGTGATGTTGTATGTACAAATGGGAGACACTAGTAGGCCATTTTTGAAATGTGCTATTTAAAGGTTATATCACCAGGGTATTATACCAAAATATGTTATACCACACTATGCATAAAAATTAAACACAATGAAGATTTTTTTTTTTTTTTTTTAGTGGTGCTGGTGATCTAACCCAGGGCCTCGTGCATGCCACACAAGCACTCCACCTTTAAGCTACATGCCCAACCTCCATCCAGACTTTAATAAGCCATTTTTGAGATGAAAGATTTGAAAGTTAGGTTAAAGACCACTCCCATGAAAGTAGTTGGCTGAGGCTGCATGGAGGAGGAAATATTTGGAGTTGAGAAGGTGAAGAGACTAAGGGATACGGTGGAGGAGGATCATGCATACAGGCAGTGAGGAATTAAGAGAGTTGTGAGACACAGGCAACACGAAAAGGGAAATAGAAAGGTTTCAGGAGAGTGGTGTGAGTACCATGTTTATCAGTCTGATGACACAGCCAAAGACAGCCAAACTCAGAAATGTATTTTGTAATTTCTTTTATACTCACAAACTTGAGACCAATGAATGTATTAAATTGTATCTTGTGGAGAAAGTAGCTTCTATAAAAGTCTGACATGACTTTGTTGGATAAACAATGTCAGATACGAATGTAGCTATCTTTTAATTTTGAAAGTTTTAAATCTTTGTTCAAATTATTTAATTTTAATTGATATAATTATTAATTATTCCATACAGATTGTGCAGTGTCATATTTTGCTATAATAAAGAAAATGTAAACACTTAGGAATGGATTCTGACATCAGCTTCCACTGAGAATTATTAATTATAAGTTAACTGAAAAGCTAGAAAAATAACTGACAGATTTATATGCTACGTGTTTTGTGGGTCACTTGTTCCGCATACTCTCTAATGCAACTTGTAATTTGGTTGATTTTTCTTTTCCTTTGAGGTCTCAGACTTGATAAGGACATTCTGATTTAGCAACATTTTCTCTCCCTCATTTTGTCGCGGTGGTGAGCTACAGATCAAGAGCTACAAGAACTTCCTTTGTTTTTTTTTTTTACAGACTCTGATTCACAAATATCATATGCCATTTTAAGTTTCTTTTGATTTAAATTTTTGTTTACACATTTCACACCAGATTATCAGTTGTATACTTTTACTAATCCACTGCAGGTATTTTACACTAAGTATTCCTAAAAGTCTTTTATAAAACAGTTAAATTGAGTCTGCCAGTGGGTAAGTATCATTGTTTTTTACTTGTTTGCTTCTTTCATGTTACTAATATCTGTCATTCTTGGGTATTAATTAATTCAGGTCTCAACAGAGAATGTGTTAAATGATAGCTTTGGGAGAAAATAATTTCTGTAAAACTATGGCATGTCTTCATTTCATAAAAAAATAATGTGGGGTGTGAATCTGGATCTCCTTTGTGTTTCTTTCATGTAGGAAGTTCCTTTTTATTTTATTTTGCCAACTGCGTAGCCTCTTTATCAAATTAGTTAACTGCATAAGTCATCATTTTCTCACTATTTTGAAGTGCTTGTTCAACATATGAATACATTATTTGGCTTTTTTAGTTACTGATAAATTTCTGTGCAGAAAGGTGTTGACAATATATACATTTTCTAGAGGCTGATGTGAATGATGCCTGCTTTCCTATTCTGCATATTGTTCAACTTTTGTAATTGTATTTTGTTTGTAAATATTTGATATTATAGCTGAAAATGATACATCATTAATATTTTTATTTTCATTTCTTTGGTTAGCAGTGAAATATATCTTTTCAGATGCTTACCTATGATGAAATTGTATTATAAAAAGAATGTATTTATATTCAAATTCTTCTTTCTCTGTGTGTGACTAAATTTATAATTATTTATCTGTACTTTCTTTTTATTCTCTTAGTCTTGGCTTACCTTTAACATTTTGGTTTTGAAGTTCGAGTATATGATATGAAATTAGTAATGTCCATATGTAATGCTCCCATTTGGAACCAGTTTTCCATCTGATTCTATCCCCATGCCCATCTTATTATCTGTTCTCAAACCAATGATTCATTCCTTCTCATACAAAAGTTACATAATTATTACAAATTGTTGAATTGCAACGTTCTCATCCTGTTATTAAATTAACTGTTATATCTGCTGGTGGGTATATGAACTGAACAAACACTTTTAGGAAAGCAATTTGACATAATGTAAAAAACAAAACAAACAAAACAAACACTTAATTTTTTTTATTTATATATTTATTTTAGGAAAAATAGTCCTAAGAAATAGTCATGGATGTAAAAAGTGTTATGTACAAGGTGGTTATTTGATATTTTAAAATATTTTAGATTTCACATTTAACAAGATTTTAACTTGTACTTTAGTTTTCAATGAGGTACAAAGTAATGCAAACCTTTCAAAACTCTACCTACACATAACCCAATAAACACAGTATATTACAACTCTATTGCCTTGCTTTGTGCCTCAAAAATATTCTTTTTAAATTTTTTTTTATTTTTTAGTTTTCGGCGGACACAACATCTTTGTATGTGGTGCTGAGGATCGAACCCAGGCCGCACGCATGCCAGGTGAGCGTACTACCGCTTGAGCCACATCCCCAGCCCTTAAATTTTAATTATTAATTTTTTCCACACTTTTTAAAAATTGTTACATTATGGTTGTACATAATGATGAGATTTGTTGCTATATATTCATATATGCACACCATATGGCAATATAATTTGGTCAGTAGCACTCCCCAGCACTTTCCCTCTCCCTCTCCTGCTAGATTATTCTTTTATCTAAGCTATTGATGTTGCTTCAGTAGATAGATGTACCATAATTTATTCAACAACACTTAATCATGATCACTTTTGTTGAAATATCATTGTACTTTGTTTTTTTTTCTGAAATATTTATCAGAAGAAATAAATAATTGAAAAACCCATGGGTTGTGTATCTTCAAATCTATATTTGACATATCTGTAGGATGAATAATTCAAATTTAAAAGTCATCACTGTTACTTTTAATAAATATTGACAATTTTCTACTTGCAATCACTTGATAATTAAAAATTGTCAATTAAAATATTTAGTGTTATCAAAGGTGAATATTGTTCCATTATTTTAATTTGCATATATTTCTCAGTGAAAATCTTATGCTTATGTTGTATTTTGTGAGTACCTGCCTAATTCCCTCATTTTTGATATTCATTGAGGTTTTCTCATTAATTTAAATGGTTTGTGTTTCCCTCTGTGTGTGTTAAATAACAGATATATTTAGCTAAAAAACTATATTAGGCAAGCAACTCCAGAATTACACAGTTATATTTAAATGTTAATTTCTCAAGCTTCTGAGATAAATCTGTTTTTCCTAATAAATATAGAATCCATTAAATAATACATGTTTAAATAATAGGCTATATATATATATATATACATATATATATATATACATATATATATATATATACCTATATATATGTATATATACATATATATATATATACCTATATATATATGTATAATTTAAAATAAAGTGAAAAATTTAAATTTTTAATTTTCCCGATCTTGTTAAATGAAGGTAGAATTATTCCTCTGAATAATGAAGATGGGAAGTTCACAGAGAAATTTAGATTTGCCTTTCCTCTTGTATTACCCTATAATATCGGACCTAAATGCTTTAATATCAGAGTGAATACATTATTCATTGACTTAATGATGCACTTTACTCTTATTTACATTTTTGTTTCATAGATCTTAAAGAACGAATGAAGCAAGTTATCAAGATTAACTGAAGTTATCCAGGCATTTTCAGATTTTAAAAAATGCCTCAGAATAAACAAAATGAATGTATACTAAACAAAGAAGAGATAAATTACACAGAAATAATTTTTTTCAAATCTCAACAGAAGAGAAGACCCAAGGAAAAGCAGGATTCTGTAATATCAAATGAAGAGACTGTAAACTATGTGCCACTGAAAATCAACAGAACTTCTCAACTCAAACACAAAAAATTGTTTGTTAGAGAAAAAAAAGGTAAAGTGCTATATAAGTATTTTGTTTAAAAGATATATCTTGATTCTTGGGTTTGGAAGATTACCCCTCTCAAAACCATTATCAAATTTTCACATTTTCTGTACAATAATTATCTATCTAAAAAGCAACTTCCTGAGCTTTTTCAGAATACTTTGTAGAATAGATTATCTCTTAAATAGTATATGTTCATTTCTGTAAAACATTGACCCAGATTCCAACATAATTGTACTATTTTTAAGAAGTATATGCTTAATAGAATGGAAGCTTTGAAATTCTGTTTCTTCCTATACTATATTAAAATTATCATTGATGCTATTTTTTAATTCAATTCAGCCTAAATTCAGTACCATAAATATTTGTTGAACTTTTACTATTGGCCTGCTCTTGGCTGGACATGCAACCTAAAAAGATAAAGGAGCAATAACTACAAGAATTTTAAAAAATGACATGTTATTGTCACAGGAATGACAGATTATATAAAGTGAATGTTAACAATATTTTGAAAATAAAATTTAAAAGACTTCATAATTAATGAGATAATGGAGTTAAAGGGGAGAAATTAAAAGTTGTTTCAAAATATTTTAACAGGGTTCTTAGTTTAAGTGATTGGTAGTAATTTTCTGTATCATTAGAAAAACAGGCTATCACTAGTGACTAATCTAGTTAAAGTCAGATAATATATGGCATTCTAATTTCTCTTGGTATTTCAGAGAAAAATGTGTAAAAAGAAATTGGATGTAAAGGCTAGATCTCTAGACAGAGACTGGGACAGGTGTGGAAGAGTGGGATGTAAGTATGTTAGATTGCAGATGAAAAATATAAGAAGGAAACATCTGTCAGAGAGATGTTTATATGTTATAGGTAAGACTTGAGCATAGGAAAATTCAAGACAAATATGTGAATACATGACCAGAGGGAAGTACAAAAAAAGTGTTCGAAAATAAAAAAAAATGATCAATTAAACCACAAGTGAAAAATTATCTCCTTGAATTTAGCCTGTTCTCCTCCTCTACTGCCCTCTTTGCTTCCTGAATTCCAGAATGACTGTAATTTATTTCATGAAAACTCAAAGCCCAAGAGCATTAGATACTGCCTCTCTAGGTAGAAATTCCCCAACACTCTCATGCTGCAAAATGTTTCCCCAAAATGCAATGCAATGTCACTTTATCAGAGAATATTTCTTTTTTTTAATATATATATATATATTTTTTGAGAGAGAGAATTTTAATATTTATTTTTTAGTTTTCGACGGACACAACATCTTTGTTTGTATGTGGTGCTGAGGACCGAACCTGGGCCGCACATACGCCCGGCGAGCGTGCTACCGCTTGAGCCACATCCCCAGCCCCATCAGATAATATTTCTAGGTCTCCTGCTTTTAGGTGAAACTAGTATGAACATTTCCATATTTGCCATATTTATTTGTTGTCCCCACTCCCAAAAAAGATGTAATTTTTAAATTACTTTCCCCTTGACTGAGATATTGGTTGAATGGTTGAATATTGAAGATCACATGAGATTTAGAAATCATTTTATTTTCATGGCTCGTTTTTATTTGCATGACAGTTGTATTTTCTCTAAGTGCACTTTGTCTTCGAGTTTATTAGCACAGAAAACATGTTTTGGAATTGTCCAGAGTTAATAATTTGTAGAACATCAGGGGTAAAGGAGGCTTTAAGATGCTGGTTTGTTCTTCTTTTTCTAGGGCTTTGAGATATAGTGTGAGGTCATTTATTTGTTGACTTTTTCTTCTTTTAAGGAATGAACTCCATGCAATGAATTTTCCTCTTAGTACTGCTTTCATAGTTTCCCAGAGATTTCGATATGTTGTGTCTATGTTCTCATTTACCTCTAAGAATTTTTTAATCTCCTCCTTAATGTCTTCTGTCACCCATTGTTCATTTAGTAGCATATTGTTTAGTCTCCAGGTGATGGAGAAATTTTTATTTTTTATTTTGTCATTGATTTCCAATTTCATTCGATTATGATCTGATAAAATGCATGGTATCATCTCACTCCAGTCAGAATGGCTGCTATAGTATCTCTACTTTTTTTATATTTGCTAAAAGTTGCTTTGTGGCATATTATATGGTCTATTTTAGAGAAGGATCCATGTACTGTTGAGAAGAAAGTGTATCTCCTTGTAGCAGATGGAACTATTCTATATAAGTTTTTTTCTCAGCAAAAGAAATAATCTGTGAGATGAACAGAGAGCCTACATCCTTGGAGCAAATTTTTACCCCTCACTCATCAGATAGAGCACTAATCTCTAGAGTATATAAAGAACTCAAAAAGCTAAGCACCAAAAAAACAAATAACCCAATCAACAAATGGGCCAAGGACCTGAACAGACTCTTCTCAGAAGATGATGTACAATCAATCAACAAATATATGAAAACATGTTCATTATCTCTAGCAATTAGAGAAATGCAAATCAAAACTACTCTAAGATATCATCTCACTACAGTCAGAATGGCTACTATTATGAAGACAAACAGCAATAATTATTGGCGAGGATGTGGGGGATAAGTTACACTCATATGTTGCTGGTGGGACTGCAAAGTGGTACAGCCAATATGGAAAGTGGTATGGAGATTCCTTGGAAAACTGGGAATGGAACCACCATTTGACCCAGCTATACCTCTCTTTGTTTTATACTCCAAAGACTTAAAAACAGCATACTACAGGGACACAGCAACATTAATGTTTATAGCAGCACAATTCAGAATAGCTAAACTGTGGAGCCAACCTAGATGCCCTTCAGTGGATAAATGGATTAAAAAATGTGGCATATATACACAATGGAATTTTACTCAGCAACAAAAGAGAATAAAATCATGACATTTGCAGGTAAATGGATGACATTACAGAAGATGATGCTAAGTGAAGTTAGCCAGTCCCCAAAAAACAAATGCTGAATGTTTTCTCTGATATAAAGAAGCTGACTCATAGTGGGGTAGGGATGGGGAACTTGGGAGGATTAGATGGATTCTAGATAGGGCAGAGGGGTGGGAGGGAAAGGGAGGGGATAGGTGATTAGCAAGGAATGTGGAATGTGATGGACATCATTATCCAAAGTACATGGATGAAGACATGAATTGTTGTCAACCTAACTAGAGATATGAAAAATTGTGCTGTATACATGTAATAAGAATTGTAATGCATTCTGCTGTCATTTATTTTTTTTAAAATCAATAAAAAAAAAAGATGCTGGTGAGGATGGCATTGGTGAAATACCCTGGACTTCAGGCTGGACGAGGGAAAAGTGAATTTTAGAAGGAGCCAGTAGCAGGGAGGGAATTTGGAGAGCCAGGAGGTGGGGTTCTTAGTGCAGTTGAAAAATTGTTGATTTCATGATGACCACATTGAAGCATTAGAAAATGTGAAGCTGCCCTCCAAGAGTGAGAAGTAATGATCTTTGGTTTTTGTATTTGCTGCTCTTGGAAAAGAGAAGACTCAATCATTGTTTTCCTTTCTTTTATTTTTAGACCCTGAATCTACAGCGTGGCTGGTGATAGCTGGCATCCTAGTGGTCTTGTGTATGGTTTTGCTGACAACAGTGGGTGTGTTGCTTTCAAACTGTAAGTAATTAAGTAAATATTTGTTCTCGTTGCAACTAAAATATCAGCAATATGATGTATGTATATGTGTGTGTATCTATATACATATATAAATATATTCACCATTAAGAATGAATTTTACATTATCTTAATAATTATATTCTAAATAGTATTAATTACTATCATAATTTTTTGTCACAGTACTTTCTAGAAGAGAAGAGCAAAACAGAAAAGTTTCTACCACATCTTCTAAAGACAATGGTGAGTATTAACTCTGGCCAGGCCACTTCCAATATTTTTCTTTATTGGGGCAAAGTTTATATCTTCTTAAAACTTAACTTCAGTGAATCATGATAGACAAATTTGGATTTATCATATGATCATCTGTATTTGCAAAATACTAGGTAAAATAAGGAAAATGACATAGAAGAATGTGGAAAGGCTCAAAGTATTATAAATAATAAATGAGTTGTATTATCTGTGATTTTATTATTAGGAGAAAAGGTTAATTTAAGTACATGTTGAATAACAAGTATGAACCATTCATATTACTTGTGTTTTTGTTTTTATTCACTTAGTTTGAAAATAAAAAGAAATCAATTGAACAGAAATGAATCATAGGGAAACATAAATTAAATCCCAATTTATAATCACTACAGAAAAGATTGGCAATACCAAATAGGATGCAGGATGAAGTTCTAGCTCACATGCCCAGCATTCTACTCTTAGACATTTGAATAAAGAAAATGAAAACTATGTACATAAGAGACTTGTACACAAATGTTTGTAGGTATTTTATTCAAAACAACTCCAAACTAAACATTCAAAATATCCATTATAGACAAATTGTTTTTAATCATATGATGATATTATCAAATAGGGACCCACTGCCCAAAGCACATAGCAAACAATATTATGGCACTAGATTTCTGCAAAAAGAAAAATTTTATTGTGCAACCAACCAGCAAAGAGGCCAGAAGCTCTTAAGTTCAGATTGGCCTCTCAGGTGAGTTGGTTGTCAGGGGAATTCACACGGAGGAAGAGAGGACAAGTTGCTTGTTGATTGGAGGTCATGTCTCTTCACAGCTCAAAAGTTTCTTTTTGGGGGAGGAATTCATGTTCTACACAAGGGATTTTGAGCTTGTGACATTTTTGACTGAAAGATTAGGGTTTTTGTTTGTTTGTTTGTTTGTTTGCTGTTGTGTTGATGTCCATTTTTAAAAAGCCAGTTTCAAACTCTTAAGAGTCATTAAGGGAAAGGTTGGTGGTTTTTCATTGTAGATAATTTAAGAACTTCTTTTTAGTTTTATTTTATATTTTGGTTCTTTTCAGTTATATAAGACAGTAGAATCCACTTGACATAATTATAAAATAACTGAACTTTTTTAATTAAATGAGTTATGTTTGGGTCTGTCTAGGCCTTAACCAATTTCAATGGATGAATACCTAGAAATAAAATAGAATGAAATATTTCTACATACAACATGGAAAATCTGAAAAAACATTGAGTGAAATAAATTGGTCTAAATAGTTCAAAATTATTAAATCTTATTCATTTGTCAAAACTCTTCAAACTACATACTTTAAATCACTGAATTTTATTTTATGTAAATTATACCTCTATAATATTAATTTTAAAACTGCACAGAAGGAAATAATTAATAACAATGATTTTCTGTCCAATTTTTCCTTCTTTCTTAATCTTTAGTCTTGCTCCCAATAGGCAAATGCCATTAACTCTTCAAGCTTTTCCTTACTACTTTCACATTTCAAAATAATGTGTTCTTACTACTACATATTGAGTTATGCGTTTTAGATGGTAAGCATTGTTTTCTTATTATGATCATAATGAAACCGAACTTTTTCAGCTTCTCCTGGGGTCTGCATAAACTGAGGCCTCTGTGGCAGAATAGTGTTGTACCTCTTAATGACGGGTTATGCCTTCCAGGGTTGTAGCAAACCCCAGCTCACTGCCAGTTTCTTCTTTCTGAGTTCTTGTCTCACTAGTTGAAAAATTAAATCCAGAAATCCATAGATGAGGATGAGTGGGTGTAAGAGAAGAATTTATTCATGTGTGAAGAGAAGAGATGAAACCTTACAGGGTGAGAAGGGATGGGATAGCTGAGTGTACTAGTTTAGAGGTTTATATATGGTAACAAAGTTATTGGTACAAATTTATGCTAATCAGGATTCAGAAAAGTACTATTGATTCAAAGTTATGCTAATCAGAATTTAGAAAAGTACCAAGGCTATTGTTTAGCCCTGCAATCCCATTGGGTCTGCCCCACTTCTGCTTTCCTACTGCAGGTCTGCAACCCCAGCTTTCTAGGAGGTTGAGGTTAGTAGATGGTGCATGCTTCAGGGTCTAGAGCTGCAGCCTGTGTGGAGTGGGCTTCTGCACCAGGTCAAGGCCAGCCTTGCTGCAACAGAATGGGGTGCCCCGGTTTGCCTCAGATCTGGCTTGCCAGTCTCAGGCCCTCAGGCCCTCTGGGGCATGGCAGGCTCTAGGGGGCTGTGCCACCTGTATTCCAGCCTGCCTGGACTGCCTCTCCACTACCTCACTGCAGTTTTTCTGAAGCCTCTCTGGGGAGATTATTGGGTTTGGCTGTGCTGATAGGCAGCCAGGGAGCCATCTCAATAAGAACATAGTGGACGTAGTTCCCCAGTCTTCTCTCTACTTTATCCTCCACATGTATCATAATCATATGATGACATTCCTCCTAAATCCCTTTTGTCTCCGTCTCATCAGGATTAACTGCACACAATTATAGGGGATTTATTTCCTTATAACTCTGTTTGTACCCTGCAAAGATTCCAGTTCTTATTTATTTATTTATTTATTTATTTTACTTAAAGGATTAGTGAACTATTTTTTTTTCTTCTTGAGGACAAACATAATGACTCCCTAAAATTGTTTCATGAAACTTATATTTCAGGCTTTGAATATAATTTAAATGATTTCTATTTTTCTTTCTACTTAATTAATACTGAGAATTATTTGATGAAACTATATTTTGTAGCTGGGTGTGGTAGTACATGCCTGTAGTCCCAGCAACTCCTGAGGCTGAGGCAGGAGGATCACATGTTGAAGGCCAGCCTTGGCAATGTAGTTAGGTCCTAAGCAATTTAGCCAGGCCCTGCTACAAAATAAAAAAATAAAAAGAACTGAGGATGTAGCTCAGTGTTTAAGCACCCCTGGGTTCAATCCCAAGTACCAAAAACAAGACAAAAAATATTTTGTAAAGTATTATTTCATTTTTTTCCTTCAATGAAAGTATTGACCCATATTATATCATTAGATTTCAGATTCCTTGAGACAAATTTTATATTGCTTTTTAAAATTACTTTATTTTCTTTTTCATAAAGGTTTTTTGAAATTGTGCAACTATATGCCTTCTTGTGGAATTCATTTGTTCATTTATTGTTTTGTATTTAATTCACTGGACACTCAATTAATTCTTATAATTTGGAATTCTATCACTTCTAATTATTATTTCAATATTTGGAGTTGAGACATTAATTTGATTTGTGTACTTTTTAAAAATTTATGGAATAATTGTTAAATACCTTACTGGTTAATTACAGATATTTCTTAAATACCCTGCTATTTGGATTTTTTATTTTTCCACTTTCATTTTCAGATTCTCTTTCTGAAATGTTATCAGTTATTCCATGTTTTACTTTCTGTGTTTGTTTTTGCTCTATTTTGCTTTTCTCCATGGATTAACTTCGAATTCTCCTGTATTTAAATTATCCTATTTTCACTTTTTGATCTTTATAGATCTTATATATATATATATATATATATATATATATATATATATATATATATATTTTTTTTTTTTTTTTTTTTTTAAACAGAGCCTAATTTTGTTAAGGGATCCAAAATATTTTATTTATAGAGGTTTTGTTCTGGGTGTTTATTTTGCCTTTATATTTTTATTTGAAGTGGTTCTGTTTTCAATTTAATGTATTTTTTCTGTGTTGGAGACTTAACATCAGACATCTTTTTATCACCTACTGCTTAGAAACAGAAAGCATTAAAAAAGCATTAAAAAGCTGAGTGACATTCTGTTTGAGGAATAGGGAACTCAGGTTACTCTGGAACTCCATGTTACTTTCCAAAAATTGTAATACCCAGAGGAGAGTTTTAGTTTACTTTTCCCTCTACAGATTATTAACTCTATCTGCTGTTGTTTTAGAGAAAAGTTTTGAGGTAGGGTTAGGTTATATATATATTTGGGGGGTGTTAATGGGGTTTGAACTCAGGGGCATTCAACCACTGAGTCACATCCCCAGCCCTATTTTGTATTTTATTTAAAGACAGGGTCTCACTGAGTTGTTTAGCACCTTGCTTTTGCTGAGGCTGGCTTTGAACTTGCGATTCTCCTGTTTCAGCCTCCTAAATCACTGAGATTACAGGCGTGAGCCACCGCACCTGGCCCTTTATATTTTTTTGAGACAGGGTTTCCCTAACTTGTGATCCTCCTGCCTCAGCCTCTGAGCAGCTAGAATTACAGGCATGTGCTACTACACCTGGAGAAATCTTGTTTCTTAATAGCTGACCCTTTGTATTTTCATCTCTCTCATGAATTAATGCTCTCTTAGTTATTTTATTTCTTATAGAAATTTATTTAAACATTTTCTTGTCTTTTCTCTCTGCTCATGTTCTTTCCAGTCATTCTGTCCTTTCATTTTTTCTTCCTCACCTTTATGTTTCTTTTCATTTCTTATTCCTTTACTGCTCTCGTTGTACTTCTAACCTTGATAGTAGAACAAGTCAAGCTCTAAGAGCCTAGGAGAGTGAAGGTTGCTTTGAGGAGTTAGGAGCCAGGGCTCCTGTTCCGATCTCTTCCTAAGGGCTGCAGTTCACCAGCTCAGGCATCCATATTTACATTTAATGAAACCCAGCTTCCCTTTATCTCCTGCCTAGCTTCAAAGGTCTAGATAGACAAAGTTTCTTAAAAATCCAATATCTTTTTGGATTTTTATCTAGATTTCTAGTTTTTAAAAAAGGTCATCAAGGTCCAAAATAGCTATATCTTGAAATCAGTGAGGTGTACTGACATCAAAGCTATCACTAGCTGGAAGTATTTTTAATCTTAACAATGGTGTTGCCAACATTAAACAGCTGCAAGACAAAGGATGAGGCTTTAATTTGAGCAAGAGAGTTGAAAATTAGATTATTGTGTAATACTTGGAAATATCAAGAACTTTTTTTCTGTATTGGCTCTAGTTGAAAATAAAGACTTCTCTGTCATTTCTCAGTTAGGCAGTCTTAGAATTTACAGTCACATTGCCTATCTGATTCTGGATTGGTAGTGATACCACTGATGATGAGATTCAATCACAGTCAAGTTTCATTTCTCCAGATGTTAATTTTGAATATCTGAGAAACACTGAGGCAAATGTAGAAAGCAATTTTTATTTATAGATTAGAATGGAAACAGACTTCTCCACAGAAATGGGGGTCCCAGATCTGGATATTCAAGGATGTGGGGATGTCTCACCCCTTTTATACTTTTTAGATCTCCTTTGTTCTCATGCCATCTTTCTCCCTTTATCTTGCTTACGTGACCAAAAGGTGGGCCAAAGATGGAGTGATTCTGGGCAGGAAGGGAACAGTCCAGGAGGTATTAATCAACAACTCCTTATAGGGAGGAACAATTCTCTGGGGGCAGTTACCTGGGCAACAGGTGAAGGAGGAGGGGGAAGGGCTTTGGAGATATCAGCCTTTGATTTCTTTTCCTTTTGAACTAGTTCCCATATCCCCTATCAGACCCAATTATTTATTATATAAACTGACTGCCTTTTGTCCCCCTGGCTTTAGTAGTATTCCAGGCTGCTAAACAAGAGCTGAAATAACAAACAAAATAATTAAGTGCTAATACATTTAGCTAATGTAATAATCAAGGAATATAACCACAGATTTTTCAAATATTAGCAGTGGAATTAAAGACACACAAAAGACTGAATGAGAAATTTCCTATTTTTAGGAAAGGACCAAACATAAACCTAGTGTTTGCCTCAGGTTTTAAGAATTGAGCATAAAATTAGTTGTGATGGCTCATGTCTGTAATCCCCATGGTTTGGGAGGCTGAGGAAGGAGGATCACAAGTTCAAAGTCAGCCTTGGCAATCTAGTGAGGTCCTAAGCAACTTAGTGAGATCCTGTCTCTAAATAAAATATTTAAAAGGCCTGGGTTTGTGGCTCAGTGGTTAAGCACCCCTGGGTTCAGTTCCTGGTACCAAAAAAAAAAAAAAAGAAAGAAAGAAAGAAATTGAACCTAAAGCAATAAATACCATGAGTAAGCTTTATGTTTGGGAGATAAACATCCAGTCAAGGAGGGGAGTGAAGGAGGAGCATGAAAAGAGCAGTAATAAAGCAATATGTATTGGTGCCAATTATCTAACAATAGCAGCAAAGTGTCACAACAAATGGCTTAGCAAGTGTTTTTATTCAGCACACTAAAAAGTCTGGGAAAGCCTGCAAGGGTACCTGGCACATTTGAGTAATCCAAGGGATGGAGAAAGGAAATAGGAAAAATAATAACTCATCAGAAGAAGATATGGGTAAAAGATATGAGTGAAATGACCATAAAAGAAAAAAGTACAAATATAAATTATTATATGATTGATGCTAAGTTCATAGGCAATTATGAATGTTTTCATTATATAATGGTTAACAGTGGCCTTATTATATTAGTCTTATTAATGTTGATTTACTTGATCTACTTTTCCTGACATATATTATCTACAACATATATATGAAGATGTTAGTATTAACTCAATAAATTGACAAAAATATAAAATAATACAATTTATGTCTCTCTCTCTCTCTCTCTCTCTATATATATATATATATATATATATATATATATTGAAATAACCTTGATGAGATGGATACAGACCAACATCTCTCCTCAGAGAGAGAGAGAAGAAAATGCAATCAACTTTCTAAAAGACAAAAAAAAAAAAAATTAAACTGTATTTTGATGGTTATAAGAATTACAAAATGAAGAAGCTATGCAAAAAGTTTATTTATAAATGATTGGAGCATTAGTTTCAAAATTATAGCATTTTTTTGTATATCCAAAATGATTATTAATAAAAAAATTTCCACCAGAATTGGAATCATTAAGTAGTTGGTTTTTATGCTTACATTATATATTGTTTAGCCATTTAAATATGTGTACCTCATTTTAATCATGTCAAATATGCTTATAATATTATTTGATATGTAGTTTTCTTATAATCCATATTTTATATTATTTTCATATGGAAATTTCAAAATAAGCAAAATTTCTTATTTATTTATCATGGTTAGCTATGGATTGTGCAAAGATTGCTAAAAAATGGTACAAAAGTGCTTACAGTGGGGATGCAGCTCCCTGGTAGAGCACTTGCCTTGATGATGAAGCCATGGGTTCTATCTCTACCTGTTATGGTTTGGATGTGAGGTGTCTTCCAAAAGCTCACATGTGAGACAATGTAAGAAGAAGGTTCAGGGGAGAAATGATTGGGTTGTGAGAGTCTTAATCCAATCAGTGAATTAATTCCCTGATAGAGATTAACTGAGTGGTAACTGAAGTGGTAGGTTGTGGAGGAAGTGGAAATTGGGCATGGCTTTCAGGTATATATTTGTATTTGGCAAGGGTAGTTTCTCTGTTTCTTCTTCCGGATCTTGATGTGAGATGAATTTTTCTGCCACACTCTCCTGCCATGATGTTCAGTTTCACTTTGAGTCACATTGGGTAGAGCCAGACTTATGGACTGAGACCTCTGAAACTGTGAACCCTCAAATAAACTTTCTCTCCTTTAAAATTGTTCTGGTCAGATCTTTTAGTCACAGCAGCAAAAAAGCTGACTAAAATACCAGCACAGTCTAATATTCATCTGTATTACAAACACATGAACTTTATAGTTGTATAAAAAGTTACTCATAGACTTGATTACCCATTTAATATGCTTATATTTCCTAGAATGTTCCTGTGATCTTAGTTCTCACAATGGGATTGGGTTTGGAAATAGTTACTATCATGTTTCCAATGAAACCAAAACCTGGCCTAAAAGTTATACTGCCTGTGTAGAACTGAATTCTCGTCTTCTGAAGATACAGACCCAAGAATTGCTGGTAGGGAAGACAATCTTACTTTTCTTTCACATTGTAACCATATTTGGTTTTGAAGTATTAGTGATGAACACTATAATTTGGCAAATTGAATGTTCTCAAGGATGCATTATATTTTATTTCAAATTTGTTTTCTCAAGGAAAAATTAGAGAAACTCTATCACTAGAATATGTAACACTGCAAGAAAACCAAACTAATCAAGTAGTACTATCTTGAGGTGGGGCCTATTAATACTATGTGAATGTGTGCAAGCTCTTGGGAGAACTTTTACCACTAATTACTGAGTTAGGAAGGAACACATGGTAATATATGAACATTTATGGATTATGAAATGTTTTTCCAATAGGATCTCTTATCAACATTTGGAATGTCGGGATGGATAGATCATAAAATGTGTGAAATTGATTGGTTCCCGTTAATGAAAAATTGTACCAAAATGAATGAAAGTCAGTAAGTATAATGTTTGGATAAATTGGACTGTTTGAGAGTAGTTTGTGTGTGTGTGTGTGTGTGTGTGTGTGTTTACTTATGACCTGCAACATATGGGAGATAATTGGGAAAAAGTTGCTAGCCCTTTCTAAGTAATGTCACATTTTGGAACATTGTTAACCTACTAGATTTAGAAAATTTGCGCATAGTTTTAGATAAGTTTAGAAATGTATAAACCTATCTCATGTTCTTTTATTTGTTTTTGATTCATAATTTTAATTACATAAACAGGATAGGATTAGATAGTGCTTAATATTTTTCATGAGGCTTACTGTTAGGTAAGACTTGTGAAGACTATTAATCAGTGGGGTGTTTTTTCTTTTTTTGATATATTATTATTTTATTAGTCATATGGATTCAGCTTAATATTGTATTCAAGATTTTGGCATGCATGGATTAAACCCATTTATTTCCATTTTTGAGTGTTATATTGATAGACTTTGGTACTGAGATTCTGGTAGCTTACTCAAACAATTGGAATAGATTTCTTTTTTTTTAAAGCAGTAGCACATTTTATTAAAATTTAATATTATTTTTTCTTATATCAGTTTATTTGTTGTTTTATTTGCTTTTTAAAATTCTTTTAGGTTTGTAATTATTTTTGCTAAGTTTGTTGAGATAAAATTAGTATTTGTATACACCATACCTTGATTTTTTTACCCATTTAATTTATCCTATATGTTTTGATATGTACAAGGTATACATCACATAGTACCTCATAAATATGTATACTTTTTATGTTCTTAAACCTTTTTTCTTCTGAAATAGTTAGTTTGGCATGGTGCTGCATGCCTATAATCTCAGCAACTTGGGAGCCTGAGGCAGGAGGATCCTGAGTTCAAAGCCAGCTTCAACAATTTAGTGAGGCCCTAAGCAACTTAGCAAGACCCTGTTTCAAAATAAAGCATAAAAAGGACCGGGGATGTGGCTCAGTGGTAAAGTTCCCCTAGGATCAATCCTTGCTACCAAAAAAAAAAAAAAAAAAAAAACAGGGAAAGGACCTAACTGTGAAGAGCCTTGGTTTCAGGTATGTAAACATTAGTGGAGCCCAGGGGACAGAAAGAGTCTTTTGGGTCCAGAGTTGGGAATGTTCCTGAAGGAGGCAGCAGATAACTTGGACTCTCATTTGTTCCATTTGTTTATTGTCTACTCAGCCTTTCTCAAAATATCTCCTATGGACAAGGGAAACTGCCATATTCTCAGCATGTTCCACCTTTTCCCCACTCAGAGTTCTCGGTGCAGAGCAGGTATAAAGCACAAAGAGAAGACTGCTGAAGCCTCCAGTCAATTCAGATTGGCCTGAGTTGAGGCTTTCCTGTTTGTGTGATTGGTTCTTCTGAATTTAAAGGAGACCCTCCTTTCTTTCTTTCTTTGAACCGGGGAATGAACTCAGAGGTGTTTCAACACTGAGCTACATCCGCAGTCCTTATTCTACTTTTTATTTTGAGACAGGATCTCACTAAAATTTCCCAGGCTGGCCTTGAACTTGGGATCCTCCTGCCCAGCCTTCAGAGTAGCTGATATTACAAGTCTGCATCACCATGCCCAGTGTAAAAAAGTATATATTTTTTCTTTTCTTTTTCTTTTACTTTGTTCTTTTTAGTTATACATGACTGTAGAATGGATTTTGACATATCATACAAACATGGAGTATAACTTCCCATTCTTGTGGTTGTACAACTTGATTTTTAAAAGCTGTTGTTATTTCTACAGAGTTCAATTGATGAAAAAGAAGAACAAGAATTGTGCTTATATCAGTGGAAAGTACATTTATCCTGAAAACTGTTCATCTAGGAAATTTTACATATGTGAGTTTAATATACAGCAACATCTGCTTTACTAACACAATATTATTAAATCCTAATAAAATATTTACAAAATACATTGGTTACTTGTTGACTTTATAATTTTTAAAATAAATTATGGCTGACTAATTTTATGCACTCTGAAGATTTTGGTTAAATTTTTAGCTTTTTAAATTGTACTGGGGTTGAGGAGAATTTAAACATCTTGGTATTAATTATCCTATCACAATTCATGTTGATACTAATTAATTAAGTATCAAATAGCAACTATACATTAATCAACTTTGAAAATCCAAGGGATATGATGAGAAGAAATATTTTTGTATCATTTAGTTTTTTTTTTTTTTTAATTTTAAGAGACAGGGTCTTTTACGTTGGTCATTCCATCCTCTTGGTCCAGTTTCCCTAGTAGCTACAACTATAGGCACATACCACTATGCCCAGCTAAACTTAAGGTTTTTGACATGAGATGGATACCTTTTGAGATTGTTCAAGAGATTTAATCAGGTACTACTGAAAGCATTGAGGACATGTATAATTGAAAAACAAGAAATAAAAAATACAATTTAAGGTTAAAGAAGTTAATATACTCAAACGACCTGAAGTGGTAAGCTATTACTATTGCTAAAGAGCAGCTACTATAAATCACTTCAAAAATTTAAAAGCAAATAGTAAATCTTACAGAGAAAATAAAACCATGAGAGAAACCAAAATAAAATGCTAGAACTAAGAGATTAGTAAATAAAATGAAAATTTTAAATATTCTATATATTTAAATAAATAGAGGCTAAATTTTTCAAATTGTAGTTTAAAGAATATAATTTACATAGAAACATAAGATGCTTGGCAATTCTCAGGAACTTAAAAAATGGAAAACCAAAACTGGGGACATCATCATCAAAGTAATAAAAATTAAAAATGAAGAAAATATATTGAATACTGTCATAGAAAAATCATATTCAATGGAATAATGATATAGGAAATTGACTTTTTTAAAAATCAGAAACAGTGGAGATGGATAGGCACTAGAACACTCTAAAGGTAAAAACAAAGTCTCAAAAACCTACCAAGCCTTCTGATTTCTGGTCCAACCTTGTTGAGAGCTGCAGCCGAAGGGGCCCCAGCAAACTTCCAGCTGATTGGCTCCTCTGTGGTGATGCTCATTGGGCTATTTCCCCCGCCCTTTCAGACCAGGGAGCTGCTCATTGGGGGCCTCTTTTGGCTCCGCCCACTTGACCCAGCCAATCTGCCTCAATAGCGGGAAAATTGAAAATGACCTAAAGGTTCCAGTTGAGAGTGCTAGCCAGAAGTGCCTGTGGTGGCGGTTGAGCTCTCGGAATTCCTGGAGCGCTTGTGTGGTGCAGCCTGTGTGCTAAAAATAAAGTTCGTTCCTGCTTGACAAGTGGGTCATGAATTGTGCCCAGCCAGACTGTGGCATTTGGTGGCCCGTACTGGGAACGAACCTGCGACCTTGGCGTTATCAGCACCAAGCTCTGATGAATCCAATTTTTAAAAGTTTAGAGTAAAAAGGGTTATTTTAAGTTTATCTTTGGGGGATATATACCCCTTCCCAATTCCCTCTTTTTTGCTTTAATAAGTACATTTTAATAGTTTGATGAGCAAAATTGTTTAAAAGAGGTAGAAGTATAACCAGGGGCATTATCTGTTTTTAACTGTTTTGGAATGCCCACAGTGGCAAAATTTTGTAAGCAATGAGCTATAATATCTTTAGTTTTTTCTCCGGCATGAAGGGAGCCCATCAAAAATCCTGAAGAAGTATCAACTGTAACATGCAAATATTTTAATTTTCCAAATTCTGGCAAGTGTGTGATGTCCATCTGCCAAATATGGTTAGGTATCAGTCCTCCAGGATTGACTCCAAGATTAACTTGTGGTAAAAAGGTCACACAATTTTGACATTGTTTTATTATTTGTCTAGCTTGTTCCTTAGTTATTTTAAAACGCTTTTGTAAAGTATTAGCAATGACATGGGACCTTTTATGAAAATTTGAGCTTTTTCTAGTGTAGAGAAAATATGTATGTCATGTGTAGTTTTATCTGCTAAATCATTGCCCAAACTAAGGGCTCCAGGCAATCCTGTATGTGCCCTGATATGTCCTATAAAGAATGGATCTTTTCTGTCCCAGATTAGACTTTGTATAGTGGAAAACAAAGAGAAAACAGTAGAGGAAGGGGAAATCCTACCAGCATCTTCAAGGGATACTATAGCATTAACTATATACTGACTATCAGAAAATAAATTAAATACAGAATCTTTAAACATCACAAAAGCTTGTAATACTGCATTAAGCTCTACCTTTTGAGCTGATTATTTGGGTACTAAAAATGTAAAAGTTTGATCAGGGGTAACTACTGCTGCTGTACCATTATTTGACTCATCAGTGAATATATTTGGAGCATTAATGATAGGTGTTTTTCTTGTCATTTTTGGAAAAACTACAGGATGCGAAGACCAAAAAGACAACAAAGGATTAGATGGTAAGTGGTTATCAAATGAAACATTAGATTTGCACATGATTATTGCCCAAATATTTAACTCATTAGCTAACTCATCAATTTGATCCATAGTGTATGGAGTAATAATTTTATTGGGAGAAATTCCAAACACTCCCTTTGCTGCTTTTATTCCTTTGAGTATTAATTGTCCTACAGCCTCAGGATACCTAGTAAGAATAGTGTTAGGAGAATAAGATAAATGTATCCATAATAATGGACCTTCTTGCCAAAATACTCCTGTAGGAATATTTTTTGTTGGTAGTTCAATAAATAATAAAGGCAAACTTATATCAATTCTATACAAATGCATATTTTCCATATATGTTTCAATGATTGCCCATGTGACCCAGCCAATCTGCCTCAAGAGCGGGAAAATTGAAAATGACCTAAAGGTTCTGGTTGAGAGTGCTCGCAGGAAGTGCCCGTGGTGGCAGTTGAGCTCTCGGGGAATTCCTGGAGAGCTCCTGTGGTGCAGCGTGCATGCTAAAAATAAAGTTCGTTCCTGCTTGACAAGTGGCTTGTGAATTGTGCCCAGCCAGACTGTGGCACTACCTGTAAGGTAGTTAGAATTTGTCATTACCATTCTGATGAGAAGAAAATCCTGAATGGAGTGTCAATCAACAACTTTCCTTAGTTTCTCCAGAAAACTGATCTCACAGAGCTAACCACAATTAGAGAGACAGAGACATGGACATTGCAAATCACATCTTATTGGAGTAGAAGTCTAGAAGAATATCACTGAGTGGTAGGATTGAATGTTTATGTTCCCCTCAAATTCACAGGTTGAAATCCTAATCCCCAGTGTGATAATTAATTAGGTCATGAGGGTGGAACCTTATTAATGAAATTAATGCCCTTTGTAAGAGAGATCCCAGAAAACTCTCTGACCCTTTTTCTGGTATGTCAGGATATAAGAAGTTGGCCTCTGCAGCCCAGAGGAGGCCCCTTAATAGCAAGTAGCCAGCCAGAAAATGGCATCATAATCTCAGACTTAGAGCATTCACAACTGTGAGAAAGACATTTTGCTTGTTGAGAAACTACCTGGTTTATGGCATTTTGTCCCTGGGTTAGGAAAACAGTTATTGATGTAATGCTACACACTCAATGTGGACAAACATTAGACTGAAAACTCAGGGGGACTCAGTCTCAATGGCTGCCCACATTTTGATTATTTTACCTCCAGGATCCTTGTTCTTATGGTGAAGGTTGGTGAATAAACCTTGTGGTATATCTGGCACAGAGGGAAAATTCACTATTTTTAGAAGCATTCAGAGCATTCTGTTTTTTTGTAACAAGTCCTGCTGTCAACAGAAACTATTTTACAAAACCTAATGGTGTGTTTTTAACAGCATATAACCAACCTGGGGAAGGAGTAAGATCAAAATTCAGCCTGCTCTGGTCTTTCAGGAACCAGAAATAGCAGAAATGTTGGAATTTTGAGATTAGGAATTCTGATCCTATGTAAATAGAAGAAGAAGAGGCAACATACAAGAATTATTGGGCAAAGTAAACAGAGGATGTAAACAATAAGAATCAGAAAAAAATTCTGGAAATAAAAAATATTGTACCAGGGGCTGGGGATGTGGCTCAAGCGGTAGCACGCTAGCCTGGCATGCGTGCGGCCCGGGTTCGATCCTCAGCACCACATACAAACAAAGATGTTGTGTCTGCCGATAACTAAAAAATAAATATCAAAAATTCTCTCTCTCTCTCTCTCTTTAAAAAAAAATATTGTACCAAAAAGAAGAAGAATGCGTATAATAGTCCAATAGACTGAAAATGGCTGAGAAAAGAATATGTGAGATGCAATAAGGGTAAATAGAAACTTCTGAAAAGAAAATGTTGAAAGAAAAGAAGAATGAAAAAGTTGAAAGAGAACATCTGAAAATTGTGACATAATTACAAAAGATATGTGCATAATGGGGACTCCTGAAAGAGAAGGGAAAGGAACCAAAGAGGTAATAGTAACTGTTTTCTGAGGTAATAGTGACTGTTTTCCAAATTAAATATATGTATCAGTCCACAGATCTAGGAAGCTCTGAGAATACCTAGCATGATAAAGAAAGAAGCAGGTAAAGAAAGAAAGAGCATAACTCCAACTTTTTAAAAAGATAAATGAAATGACTAATAAGCCTTTAGCTAGGCTAACTTTGGAAAAAAGAGAATAATTTGTAAAATTAAACAGATTGTCAACTTTTAAATTTGTATACATGCTTAAAGTTTGCCTCATATTTAAATAGTAATAAAATGCAACATGGTAAATGGATTTAGGAGCACCTGTAGCATTTAAGTTTGAATTTAAATTCATTATAATTAAAGCTATTTAGAAACACAGTTCTCCAGTTGCATTGAAGTTGTTTTTATTCTCCTTCAGCCTACCACAGAAGAAATCCCCCTAGGAGATGGTGTCTGTGGTCTACCAGCCATGCCACCCTCCCAGGAGGCTGCTCTCTTGGTGCTGGTGATCTTACCCACCACAATAGAATGCTGATCACTGTCACTAGGTGCTTAGTAGGTTAGGAAAGGACTGGGTGGTGTCCCACTCTGAGTCGAGCTTCAGGTGTTGTGCATAATTCATTTGCCTGCTCTTAGGTGGGTGTTTAACTATCCTTCTCTTCCTTGTGTCAGGCAGACAAACTTACCTTTGTGTTTGTTGCAAATCTTACACAAGCTGGACTGTGTGGTGTAGGAGAATATTTCATACCTCTATTTGGTGTAAACCCAGACCATCTTCAGAGCTCTGAAACTTTTATTTCATCAATTTCTGATAAGAACTTAAGAGCAGCCAAAGAGCAAAACTTCCTAGCTAGAGACTAATGTACAGAGTTGGTTTCAAATAAGCGAGGTTCTTAAGGACCTTAAAGTGAAAACCATGAACTAGCAGGTTGAGATGACTCCACCACTAATACTATGGCCCTTACAAGACAATTCCCATAGAAACTAACTTTAAAAACAAACAAACAAAAAAAGAAGCTGGGCAAGGTGGCACACACCTGTAATCCCAGAAACCTGGGATGTTGAGGCAGGAGGATCACAAGTTCAAAGCCAGCCTCAGCAATTTACTGAGACCCTAAGAACTTAGCAAGACCCTGCCTCAAAATAAAAAATAAAAGGACTGAGGATGTGGCTCAGTGGTTAAGCACCCCTGGGTTTAATCCCTGGTACACAAAACAAAACAAAACAAAACCTCAAAAAACAAAAAAGGAGGCCTCATAAAACCATAAGAGAAATCCTAATGGTGAGCATAAAAATAAGAACTATTAAATATGCAGGAAAATGTCACACTTGAATATTAAAGAATTTTTTTTGTGGTGTTTTTGTTTGTTTGTTTGTTTGGGTTAGGGGGATTAAACCCCAGGCACTTAACCACTGAACCAAAGATAGATATTATTACCCCAAATGCTATTATATAATGTGCTATTCATGGCAGTATTTTGTTATAATTGCAAAAGTCCAGAATAAACAAAAAAAAAGTTTCTTGAAATAAAACTGGTTAATCAAATTTTGTTACAACCATGTAGTGTAACATTTGCAATTGCTTACAGAAAGTGGCTTGTTAAGTACTAATAGGGAATTATCTACAAGATATATTTTCAAATAAAAAATAAGCAGACAGCCCTATTGTGTAGTCATGTAGCATTTGGTTTAACAGGTAGCATGCATGTTTGCACTTTCCAAGATTATCTTTGAAATAATAATTTTAGAACCTAGTTATTTTTTTTTCACTTTTGAGAGAGGTGATTAAATGAATAGGACATGAAATGGGAATGAAGAATTGTTTTACATTTTATAATTTTATTTCTATTTACATTGTAAATAATGTGAATGTATTATTTACCTATTCAAATAAATTTAATTGAATAATTAAGAAAAAATAAATGTAAACTCTTTCACCCAATCAGGATGAATTTGTTTATACTCTCATTTGTTGATTCTTGACATTTCAAAAACTAAATTAATTTTTGGATTTACTTGACTTTACTTATAGAAAACTTCTTGTTTTATCCTTGCTTAGGCATGTTTTGAGAGACAACAATCTTTTGTAAATCATTCATGGTTGATTGAGATGAGTGAACACCCTAAGTTGTTACTTTTCTAATAGTAATCAAAGAATGAAAACTTAAGACTTTGATTTTAACAATTGTATGAGTTAGTAAGACAGGTAAATCTCTTTCCAAATGTAATGGAAATATATAGCATTATTAAAATATGTTGGCTTGAGACATCCACTTTTCATATCAGTTGTAGTTGTTCATTGAAAATCATTTTATCATATAATATATTTATTGCATAATGTCATTCCTTAAGCAAATATTTATTAGCATAACTAAAAAATATGTGTGGGGCATAAATCAAAGGCATTCCTGTATATCAGCGACAAATCCTCTGAAATGGAAATGAGGACAATCACTCCATTCACAATATCCTCAAAAAAAATAAAATACTTGGGAATCAACCTAACAAAAGAGGTGAAAGACATATACAATGAAAACTACAGAACCCTAAAGAGAGAAATAGGAGAACAGGCCCAGCGGCCTGTGAGGGGCAGAGCCACCCCCCACCCCCCGCGCCTGCCAGGTAGGCGGAACTGTGACCACCCACAGAACAGGCCCAGCGGCCTGCTGAGGGACAGAGCCACCCCCTACCCCACCCCACCCCCGCACCTGCCAGGTAGGCAGAACTGTGACCACCGACAGAAAAGGCCCAGTGGCCCGCGGAAGGGCAGAGCTGCCAACGACTCCTGCAAGGTAGGCAGGCCTGCGACCCACCGGCAGAACAGGAGCAGCGGCCTGCTGAGAGGCAGAGACGCCCCCCCCCCCCGTGCCTGCAAAGTAGGCGGAACTGTGACCACCAACAGAACAGGCCAGACCTGCAACCGACAGACAGAACAGGCCCAGTGGCCTGAGGAAGGGTAGAGCCGCCCCCCCCCCGTGCCTGCAAGGTAGGTGGACCTGCTACCCACCGGCAGAACAGCCCCAGAGGCCTGCATAGGGGCAGTGCCACTGCCTGCGCCTGCAAAGTAGGCAGAATTGCGACCACCGACAGAACAAGCCTAGCGGCCCGCAGAGGGACAGAGCCACCGCCCGCGCCTGCAAGGTAGGCGGACCTGCTACTGACCGGCAGAGCAGGCCCAGTGGCCTGCAGGCGTGGTAGGCACATTGCCCCAATTGGAGGAGGGGCAGAGCCGCCGCCTGCGCCTGTGAGGGAGACTTTGCAACTATACAAGACCAATATAAATATATAAGGGGAACATTCAATAGCACAAAGTTTCACCAAGCAGAAAGAAACACGAACAGTATGAAGAGACAAGGAAAGAAAGGACCACAAGCAATGCAGGTCAACTCAATATTAGAAGAGGTAATAGTTGCAGCAGATGGAATGTCAGATAAAGAATTCAGGATATACATGCTTCAGATGATCTGGAGTCTCAAGGAAGACATCAGATAGTAAAATCAGACAATGAAAGATCACTTCAACAATGAATTTCATAAACAAATCCAAGAAGCAAAAGATCAACTATACAGGGAGATAGAGGTTATAAAAACAAACAAACAGAAATCCTAGAAATGCAGGAAACAAAAAACCAACTTAAAAACTCAATTGAGAATACTACCAGCAGAGTAAAACACTTAGAAGATAGAACATCAGACAATGAAGATAAAGTATTTCAACTGGAAAACAACATAGACAGCTCAGCAAGACTGTTAAGAAACCATGAGCAGAACATCAAAGAAATATGGGATAACATCAAGAGACCAAATTTAAGAGTCATTGGGATACACGAAGGGACAGAGTTTCAAACCAAAGGAATGAGCAATCTATTCAATGAAATAATACGAGAAAACTTCCCAGACTTGAAGAATGAGACAGAATCCCAAATCCTAGAAGCCTACAGGACGCCGAATGTGCAAAATCATAAGAGATCCACACCTAGACACATTGTAATGAAGATGCCCAACATACAGAATAAGGAGAGAATTTTAAAAGCTACAAGAGAAAGGAAGCAGATTACATTTAGGGGTAAGCCAATCAGGATAACAGCTGATCTTTCAACACAGACTCTGAAAGCTAGAAGATCCTGGAATAGCATATTTCAAACACTGAAAGAAAATGGGTTCCAACCAAGAATTGTGTATCCAGCGAAATTAAGCTTCAGGATGGAAGATGAAATTAAAACCTTCCACAATAAACAAAAGTTAAAAGAATTTGCAGCTAGAAAACCATCTCATGGCTTAAACTCACAAATAAAGAGACACAGGCTAGTAGAATGGATCACAAAACAAGACCCAACAATATGCTGCCTACAGGAGACGCATTTGATAGGAAAAGACATACACAGGCTGAAGGTGAAAGGTTGGGAAAAATCATATCACTCATATGGACTTCGGAAACAAGCAGGTGTGTCCATACTCATATCAAATAAAATAGATTTCAAGCCAAAGTTAATCAAAAGGGATAAAGAGGGACACTACATACTGCTCAAGGGAACCATACACCAACAAGACATAACAATCATAAATATATATGCCCCTAACAATGGTGCAGCTATGTTCATCAAACAAACTCTTCTCAAGTTCAAGAGTCTAATAGACCACCATACAATAATCATGGGAGACTTCAACACACCTCTCTCACCAATGGAGAGATCTTCCAAATAAAAGTTGAATAAGGAAACTATAGAACTCAATAACACAATTAATAACCTAGACTTAATTGACATATATAGAATATACTACCAAACATCAAGCAGTTACACTTTTTTCTCAGCAGCACATGGATCCTTCTCAAAAATAGATCACATATTATGTCACAGGGCAACTCTTAGACAATATAAAGGAGTAGAGATAATACCATGCATCTTATCTGATCATAATGGAATGAAACTGAAAATCAACGATAAAAGAAGGAAGGAAAAAGCATACATCACTTGGAGAATGAACAATAGGTTACTGAATGATCAATGGGTTATAGAAGACATCAAGGAGGAAATTAAAAAATTCTTAGAGATAAATGAAAACACAGACACAACATATCGGAATCTATGGGACACATTGAAAGCAGTTCTAAGAGGAAAATTCATTGCTTGGAGTTCATTCCTTAAAAAAAGAAAAAACCAACAAATAAATGATCTCACACTTCATCTCAAAATCCTTGAAAAAGAAGAGCAAAACAACAGCAAAAGAAGTAGAAGGCAAGAAATAATGAAAATCAGAGCTGAAATTAATGAAATCGAAACAAAAGAAACAATTGAAAAAATTGACAAAACTAAAAGTTGGTTCTTTGAAAAAATAAACAAAATCGACAGACCCTTAGCGATGCTAGCGAAGAGAAGAAGAGAGAGAACTCAAATTACTAGCATACGGGATGAAAAAGGCAATATCACAACAGACACTTCAGAAATACAGAAGATAATCAAAAATTATTTTGAATCCTTATACTCCAATAAATTAGAAGATAGTGAAGGCATCGATAAATTTCTGAAGTCATATGATCTGCCCAGATTGAGTCAGGAGGATATAGACAACCTAAACAGACCAATATCAATCAAGGAAATAGAAGAAACCATCAAAAGACTACCAACTAAGAAAAGCCCAGGACCGGATGGGTATACAGCAGAATTTTACAAAACCTTTAAAGAGGAACTAATACCAATACTTTTCAAGCTACTTCAGGAAATAGAAAAAGAGGGAGAACTTCCAAATTCATTCTACGAGGCCAACATCACCCTGATACCTAAACCAGACAAAGACACTTCAAAGAAAGAAAACTGCAGACCAATATCTCTAATGAACCTAGATGCAAAAATCCTCAATAAAATTCTGGCGAATCGGATACAAAAACATATCAAAAAAATTGTGCACCATGATCAAGTAGGATTCATCCCTGGGATGCAAGGCTGGTTCAATATACGGAAATCAATAAATGTTATTCACCACATCAATAGACTTAAAAATAAGAACTATATGATCATCTCGATAGATGTGGAAAAAGCATTCGACAAAGTACAGCATCCTTTTATGTTCAAAACTCTAGAAAAACTAGGGATAACAGGAACATACCTCAATATTGTAAAAGCAATCTATGCTAAGCCTCAGGCTAGCATCATTCTGAATGGAGAAAAATTGAAGGCATTCCCTCTAAAATCTGGAACAAGACAGGGATGCCCTCTCTCACCACTTCTGTTCAACATAGTTCACGAAAGAAATTAAAGGCATCAAAATAGGAAAAGAAGAACTTAAATTATCACTATTTGCTGATGACATGATTCTATATCTAGCAGACCCAAAAGGGTCTACAAAGAAACTATTAGAGCTAATAAATGAATTCAGCAAAGTGGCAGGATATAAAATCAACACGCATAAATCAAAGGCATTCCTGTATATCAGTGACAAATCCTCTGAAATGGAAATGAGGACAACCACTCCATTCACAATATCTTCAAAAAAAATAAAATACTTGGGAATCAACCTAACAAAAGAGGTGAAAGACTTATACAATGAATGCTACAGAACCCTAAAGAGAGAAATAGAAGAAGATCTTAGAAGATGGAAAAATATACCCTGTTCATGGATAGGCAGAACTAACATCATCAAAATGGTGATATTACCAAAAGTTCTCTATAGGTTTAATGCAATGCCAATCAAAATCCCAACGGCATTTCTTGTAGAAATAGAGAAAGCAATCATGAAATTCATATGGAAAAATAAAAGACCCAGAATAGCAAAAACAATGCTAAGCAGGAAGTGTGAATCAGGCGGTATAGCGATACCAGACCTCAAACTATACTACAGAGCAATAGTAACAAAAACAGCATGGTACTGGTACCAAAACAGGCGGGTGGACCAATGGTACAGAATAGAGGACACAGAAACCAATCCACAAAACTACAACTATCTTATATTTGATAAAGGGGCTAAAAGCATGCAATGGAGGAAGGATAGCATCTTCAACAAATGGTGCTGGGAAAACTGGAAATCCATATGCAACAAAATGAAACTGAATCCCTTTCTCTCGCCATGCACAAAAGTGAATTCAAAATGGATCAAGGAGCTTGATATCAAATCAGAGACACGCCGTCTGATAGAAGAAAAAGGTGGCTACGATCTACAGTCGGTGGGGTCGGGCTCCAAATTCCTCAATAGGACACCCATAGCACAAAAGTTAATAACTAGAATCAATAAATGGGACTTACTCAAACTAAAAAGTTTTTTCCTCAACAAAAGAAACAATAAGAGAGGTAAATAGGGAGCCTACATCATGGGAACAAATCTTTACTCCTCACACTTCAGATAGAGCCCTAATATCCAGAGTATACAAAGAACTCAAAAAATTAAACAATAAGAAAACGAATAACCCAATCAACAAATGGGCCAAGGACCTGAACAGACACTTCTCAGAGGAGGACATACAATCAATCAACAAGTACATGAAAAAATGCTCACCATCTCTAGCAGTCAGAGAAATGCAAATCAAAACCACCCTAAGATACCATCTCACTCCAGTAAAACTGGCAGCCATTATGAAGTCAAACAACAACAAGTGCTGGCAAGGATGTGGGGAAAAGGGTACACTTGTATATTGCTGGTGGGACTGCAAATTGGTGCAGCCAATTTGGAAAGCAGTATGGAGATTTCTTGGAAAGCTGGGAATGGAACCACCATTTGACCGAGCTATTCCCCTTCTCGGTGTATTCCCTAAAGACCTAAAAAGAGCATGCTACAGGGACACTGCTACATCGATGTTCATAGCAGCACAATTCACAATAGCAAGACTGTGGAACCAACCTAGATGCCCTTCAATAGACGAATGGATAAAAAAATGTGGCATTTATACATGATGGAGTATTACTCTGCATTAAAAAATGACAAAATCATAGAATTTGCAGGGAAATGGATGGCATTAGAGCAGATTATGCTAAGTGAAGCTAGCCAATCCCTAAAAAACAAATGCCAAATGTCTTCTTTGATATAAGGAGAGTAACTAAGAACAGAGTAGGGGTGAAGAGCATGAGAAGAAGATTAACATTAAACAGGGATGAGAGGTGGGAGGGAAAGGGAGAGAGAAGGGAAATTGCATGGAAATCGAAGGAGACCCTCAGGGTTATACAAAAGTACATACAAGAGGAAGTGAGGGGAAAGGGAAAAATAATACAAGGGGGACAAATGAATGACAGTAGAGGGGGCAGAGAGAGAAGAGGGGAGGGGAAGGGAGGGGAGGGCGGATAGTAGAGGATAGGAAAGGCAGCAGAACACAACAGACACTAGTATGGCAATATGTAAATCAATGGATGTGTAACTGATGTGAATCTGCAATCTGTATATGGGGTAAAAATGGGAGCTCATAACCCACTTGAATCAAAGTGTGAAATATGATATATCAAGAACTATGTAATGTTTTGAATAACCAACAATAAAAAATTAAAAAAAACAACAACAACAACATAAAAAAAGAGAGAGAGAAATAGAAGAAGATCTTAGAAGATGGAAAAATATACCCTGTTCATGGATAGGCAGAACTAACATCATCAAAATGGCGATATTACCAAAAGTTCTCTATAGGTTTAATGCAATGCCAATCAAAATCCCAATGGCATTTCTTGTAGAAATAGAGAAAGCAATCATGAAATTCATATGGAAAAATAAAAGACCCAGAATAGCAAAAACAATGCTAAGCAGGAAGTGTGAATCAGGCGGTATAGCGATACCAGACCTCAAACTATACTACAGAGCAATAGTAACAAAAACAGCATGGTACTGGTACCAAAACAGGCGGGTGGACCAATGGTACAGAATAGAGGACACAGAAACCAATCCACAAAACTACAACTATCTTATATTTGATAAAGGGGCTAAAAGCATGCAATGGAGGAAGGATAGCATCTTCAACAAATGGTGCTGGGAAAACTGGAAATCCATATGCAACAAAATGAAACTGAATCCCCTTCTCTCGCCATGCACAAAAATTAACTCAAAATGGATCAAGGAGCTTGATACCAAATCAGAGACACGGTGTCTGATAGAAGAAAAAGGTGGCTACGATCTACAGTCGGTGGGGTCGGGCTCCAAATTCCTCAATAGGACACCCATAGCACAAGAGTTAATAACTAAAATCAACAAATGGGACTTACTCAAACTAAAAAGTTTTTTCCTCAACAAAAGAAACAATAAGAGAGGTAAATAGGGAGCCTACATCCTGGGAACAAATCTTTACTCCTCACACTTCAGATAGAGCCCTAATATCCAGAGTATACAAAGAACTCAAAAAATTAAACAATAAGAAAACGAATAACCCAATCAACAAATGGGCCAAGGACCTGAACAGACACTTATCAGAGGAGGACATACAATCAATCAATAAGTACATGAAAATATGCTCACCATCTCTAGCTGTCAGAGAAATGCAAATGAAAACCACCCTAAGATACCATCTCACTCTAGTAAGATTGGCAGCCATTAGGAAGTCAAACAACAACAAGTGCTGGCAAGGATGTGGGGAAAAGGGTACACTTGTACACTGCTGGTGGGACTGCAAATTGGTGCAGCCAATTTGGAAAGCAGTATGGAGATTTCTTGGAAAGCTGGGAATGGAACCACCATTTGACCGAGCTATTCCCCTTCTCGGTGTATTCCCTAAAGACCTAAAAAGAGCATGCTACAGGGACACTGCTACATCGATGTTCATAGCAGCACAATTCACAATAGCAAGACTGTGGAACCAACCTAGATGCCCTTCAATAGACGAATGGATAAAAAAAATGTGGCAGTTATACATAATGGAATATTACTCTGCATTAAAAAATGACAAAATCATAGAATTTGCAGGGAAATGGATGGCATTAGAACAGATTATGCTAAGTGAAGCTAGCCAATCCCTAAAAAACAAATGCCAAATGTTTTCTTTGATATAAGGAGAGTAACTAAGAACAGAGTTGGGAGGAAGATCATGAAAAGAAGATTGACATTAAACAGGGATGAGAGGTGGGAGGGAAAAGCAAAGAGAAGGGAAATTGCATGGAAATGGAAGGAGACCCTCATGGTTATACAAAATTACATACAAGAGGAAGTGAGGGGAAAGGGGGAAAAAACAAGGGGGAGAAATGAATTACAGTAGAGGTGGTAGAGAGAGAAGAGGGGAGGGGAGGGGAGGGGAGGGGAGGGGAGGGGAGGGGGGATAGTAGAGGATAGGAAAGGCAGCAGAATACAACAGACACTAGTATAGCAATATGTAAAACAGTGGATGTGTAACCGATGTGATGCTTCAATCTGTATATGGGGTAAAAATGGGAGTTCATAACCCACTTGAATCAAAGTGTGAAATATGATTTTTCAAGAACTATGTAATGTTTTGAACAACCAACAATAAAAATTAAAAAAAAAAAAGGTTGAAAAAGTTTTATCGTAATAGCACTAATCAAGAAAAAGCTGCAATGAGGGTTGGCATGTAGCTCAGTGCTACAGCACTTGTCTAGCATGGGTGACTACTCCGGGTTCAATTTCCAATTAAATCACAAACACCCCCCCACACACACACACACATATGTGGGGTGTGAATGGAGGAACTTTGATTGGGCAAAGGGGAGGGAAGGGTGGGGAGGGGACATGGGGGCAGGAAAGATGGTAGAATGAGATGGACATCATTATCCTAGGTACATGTATGACTGCATATATGGTGCCGTGCTACATTATGCACAATCAGAGAAAGGAAAAGTTGTGTTGCAATTGTGTACAATGAATCAAAATGCATTCTGTCATATATACCTAATTAAAATAAATAAAGTAATTAAAAAATTTTTTAAAAACCAAAAAAAAAATATGTGTGGAATCATTTAGTGAACAAAAAATTTGTGACATATGCATAAGCTATTAAATAATAAGAATTAATTGTTCCTAAAACTAATTCATTATTGATGATAATTAAGTAAAGTTAGGAAGAAAGGGTACTGAAAGTGGTATATAGATAAAGATTAGATTCTTTTTCTTCTGAGTTTTCTGGAACTCCCAGGAAGTGACTAAACACAGAAAATCTATTATATGACACATTGTAACTAGAAATAAAAAATATCTCCATTTTCCTGTGACTCATTAAAGTGCAAAGAACATGAGGCTTCAGTACTAGTCTCACCTCCAGTATTGAAAGAGGTGGTTGGCATTTTCAACATGAGTTACTTTTTTCTCTCTAAGCCTAATGTTTTGCACATGATACAAAATGTTAACATTTTGTAAATCTGAACAATGAGAATGGAGATCATGGATCTCAAATTATAATACGTGGTAGAAAATGTTGCATAATTCTTATTTTCCTTCCAATGAACATAAATTTAACTGACAGCAAGTAAGAAGTAATAATTTCAACCATCAAAAAATTGCAGTGGTGAAGTCACCAACCATCACCCATTCATTACAGTCTTTTTGAGGCATCTCATCTTAAGCTGTGCTTTTATGGTTTTCCTCCTATCTTCTTAAATGCTTTTCTCAGAAACCTTTTGTGTTTATTGCCATCATCCCAATACCTTACCCATTTGGGTGCTCAAAGGGTGAGAACTCAGATATTCCTATGGCCACATACCTCATAATATTGCTTAATAATATCAATACACTTGATTCGAACCATCATCTGAACTTCATAATCATACATCAAAATGTTGATGCGATGTCCCCATAGACATAAAAATGTTTAACAAACTTATAAAACATATCTGAAACTAAACTAAACTGATATTCCCTATCAGTCAATGACAACAATATTTTTGCAAAACTGTTTGGACCCAAAACTTTGGAAATATCTCTGTCTTCTCTTTCACATGTTTTCAAAATATATCCAGATTCTGGCTACACTTTGCCAGCACCAACTCTACCAACCTTGATCAAGCCACCATTATCTCTTGCCTGAAGGTTCCTAAGAGCTCTTAAATCGGTCTCAAAGAGCTCTTAGGCAGACTCAGCAACCCTATTTAAACTACCTCCACTGACACACAATCTAATGTCAATGGAGTATTCAGAGTGACCTTTTAAAATAGGAAATTACCTCTTGTAATTCCCTTGCTAAAACCCCCTTCAACAGTTTATCACAATATTCATGCATAAATCACAGTGTCTACAATGACCTCAAATTTGTGCTTTTTAGTAATTGCTGTGATTCCAGTGCATAGAATCATGTGTGACACAAAATGAGAACTCCATAAATACTGGGTTGCCTAGCTCATTGCCCACCATAAATTCCCCATGGTACTTGGGTTTATATATATAACAAATTTCGGGGGTCATTTTCTGGACCAGCTGTCTGGACATCAGTCAATAATTCTATGTTGACTTATTAATTCAAGTAATTGCTAAAATCAGGTAGAACAGTGCAAGATAATGTCATGAAAATATTAATGGCCAAACTAGAGATATAGGATTATAGATTGATCTAGAAATGGATCCTTTTCAGTTCCTAAGTGTTACCAAGTAAATTTCTGTGAACATCACTCAGAGGAAAGACAAGGTTTAGATACAACTGTTCTTCCATTAGTATATTTTTCTTCTTTCCTCCAATCTTATCTGTAAAAACAAGTGTATTAATTCATTTTGTGTTTCTATAACAAATACCTGACACTGGGTTATGTTTACAGAAATGAGATTTATTTTATTAATGATTTTGGTGGCTGAGATGAATAAACAATATGGTGACTTTACAGGGCCTTCCTCACTACAGTAGAGAGAGAAGTGGTCACCTGCAAATGAGGTATGCAGCCTTTATGGCATGTATTTTCGAATAATTATTTCAAAGTGTTTTCACAACCAGTTTTTGCATTTAGAGTTCAAGAGACTTGTCACTAAGATAAGAATAGCTTTACAATTAATTCTCCCCATATGCCTGAAGTAAGAGCTCATACAGATATGCTAACGTGCAAAATGTAAGTTAAATACCTATGTGAGAAATAGCAATGTCTTCCAAAGAGTGAAGGATAAAAAATGCAGAACACAAAATGCAGGGTTCTGTTGGAAAAAAAGTGCCTGTAAACATTTATGATACAGTTAGTCTATTAACTTATTTTACTTCATTTTTATATATAAGAGCAGAATGCATTAAAATTCATAATAAACATACAGAGCACAATTTTTCATATATCTCTGGTTGTACACAAAGAAGAGTCACATGTCTTCATACTTGTATTTGGAGTAATGATGTACATCTTATTCTGCCGACTTTCCTACCACCATGCCCCCTCCATTCCCCTCCCTCCTCTTTGCACTATCTAGAATTTATATAATCCTCCCCTGAACCACATTATGAATCAGCATTCTTAAATCAGGGGAAACATTCAACATTTGTTATTTTGGGATTAGCTAACTTCAATTAGCATTATATTCTCCAACTCTACCCATTTACCTGCAAATGCCATGATTTTAATCTCTTTTACTGCTAAATAATATTGCATTGTGTATATATATATCACAGTTTTTTAATCCATTCATCTATTGAAGGACATGTTAAGTTGATTCCACAGTTTAGTTTTATGAATTGTGCTGCTATAAACATTGATGTGGCTGTGTCCCTGTAGTATGCTGTTTTTAAGTCCTATGGGTATAAACCAAGTAGTGGAATAGCTGGGTCAAATGGTGTTTTCATTCCAAGTTTTTCAAGGAATCTCCATACTGCTTTTCATAATGGCCACACTAAATTGCAGTCCCTCCAGCAATGTATGAGTGTGCCTTTTTTCCCACATCCTCACCAACACTTATTGTTGTTTGCATTCTTAATAGCTGCCATTCTGACTGCAGTGAGATGAAATCTTAGAGAAGTTTTGATTTGCATTTCTCTAATTGCTAGAGATGTTGAACATTTTTTCATATGTTTGTTAATTGATTGTATATCATCATCTGAGAAGTGTCTGTTCAGTCCTTGGCCCACTTATTTATTGGTTATTCATTGGTTATTCAAATTTTGGTGTTAAGTTTTTTGAGTTCTATATATATCCTAGAGATTTGTGCTCTATCTGATATGCGTGTGATAAAAATTTGTTCCCATATTGTAGGCTTTCTATTCACCTCATGGATTGTTTCTTTTGCTGAGAAGAAGCTTTTTAGTTTGAATCCATCCCATTTATTAATTCTTGATTTTAATTCTTGTGCCAAAGTAGTCTCATTAAGGAAGTTGGAGCCTAATGCAACATGATGAAAATTTGGGCTTCCTTTTTCTTCTAATAGATGCAGTGTCTGTGACCTAGGTTTAATTCCTAGGTCCTTGATCCACTTTGAGTTGAGTTTTGTGCATGGTGAGAGATAGGGGTTTAATTTCATTTTTTTTTTTGCATATGGATTTCCAGTTTTCTCAACACCATTTGTTGAAGAGGTTATCTTTCTCCAATGCATGTTTTTGGTGCCTTTGTCTAATATAAGATAACTGTAATTGTGTAGATTAGTCTCTGTGTCCTCTATTGTATAACATTGGTCTACTAGTCAATTTTGGTGCCAATACCATTCTGTTTTTGTTACTATTTCTCTGTAGTATAATTTAAGGTCTGGTATAGTGATGCCACCTGCTTCACTCTTCTTGCTATGGATTGCTTTGGCTATTCTGAGTCTCTTATTTTTCCAGATGAATTTCATGACTGCTTTTTCTATTTCTATGAAGAATGTCATTGGAATTTTGATTGAAATTGCATTAAATCTGAATAGTGCTTTTGGTAGTATTGTTATTTTGAATATATTAATTCTGCCTATCCAAGAACAACTATCTTTCCATCATCTAAGGTCTTCTTTGATTTTTTTCTTTAGTATTCTGCAGTTTTTATTGTAGAGGTCGTTCACTTCTTTCGTTAAGTTGATTCCCAAGTTTTTGGGTTTTTTTGAGGCTATTGTAAATGCGGTATTTTCCTCATTTCCCTTTCATAGGATTTGTCACTGATATACAGAAATACCTTTGATTTATGGGTGTTGATTTTGTATCCTGCTACTTTGCTTAATTCACTTACTAGTTCTAGAAGTTTTCTGGTGGAACTTTTTGGGACTTCTAGGTATTAAATCACATCTTCAGCAAATAGTGCCAATTTGAGTTCTTCTTTTCCTATCCGTATTCCTTTAATTTCTTTTGTCTGTCTAATTGCTCTGGTCAGTGTTTCAAGAACTGTGTTAAATAGAAGTGGTGAAAGAGAGCATCCCTGTCTTTTTCCAGTTTTTAGAGGGAATGCTTTCAATTTTTCTCCATTTAGAATGATGTTGACCTGGGGCTTAGCATAGATAACCTTTATGATGTTGATATATGGTCCTGTCATCCCTAGTTTTTCTAGTGTTTTGAACATATTTTCTTGGAGTACAAATTTTCAAAAATAATTATGAATAATCTTCTGCATTTCTATAGTGTCTCTTCTGATATTTCCTTTTTCATCACGTATGTTAATAATTTGAGTTTTCTCCTTCTCTTCATTAGCATGTCTAAGTGTTTGTCAAAGAACCAACTTTTTGTTTTGTCAATTTTTTCAATTGTTTCTTTTGTTTCATTCATTGAAATAAAGAGACACATTAAATTCATATGGGTTTTTAAATATTACTATTTCTTTGTGGTTAGCCAAATCCCTTCTCCTTTCCTTATTTCCCACTCAAGTTTATTACATGTCTGTTAACACTTTTTACCCATTTGTGAAGGTTGTTATTTTTTTTTATTAATCTATATGAGCTTTCAATATGTGACTATATATCACATTAACTATATATTTTTTGTTTGACCAAATTTATCATTTTTAAAGAATCACTTCATTTTAAAAAAATTATTTTTTAGGTATGGATGGACACAACACAATGCCTTTATTTTTATGTGGTGCTGAGGATCGAACCCGGGTCCTGCAGTGCGAGGTGAGTGCTCTACCACTGAGCCACAATCCCAGCCCAAGAATCACTTCATTTTGTATTTTTTTTCTTTTTGTGTTTTTCAAACAAAAATTAATAATACAATTTTTTGTTCTGCTTTTGTGGCTATTGTGTTAGTATTTCATCACCAATAAATCACCAAATATTCTAAGTTCCAAACAGGAAGATTCCAAGTTCACTGTCTTGCCATTGTAGGATTTATCATGCACTAGAGACCAAAAAAAAAAAAAAAAAAAAAAGAAAACAAAACAAAAAAATGTTACTTTGTAAATGAATTGGAAAATACCTTATGAAACATTCAATGAATTTTGCTGGAACAACTGACTATGTTTTCGGAAAAAATAAACTCAATGTTTGGAAAAAATGTAACTATTAGTCAATAACCAAAGATATTGTTTTTAAATTAAAATTTTTATTTTTGCTTAAAAGGAAAGGTAAATTTAAAACATGGTGTTATAAAACTATAATAGACCTAATTGACATAGATCAGGAGTTCTCTCAGAGTTTCCTGAGAGAATGCAGATTGAGATAACCTATTAATAAATTTAATTCTTATAGTTCTATTAGAAGAGGGAGCGGACTGGGGATGTAGTTCAGTGAGTGAGCACTTACCTAGTGTGCTTGAGGCCCTGGGCTCTATCCACAGTATTACAAAAGAAAAGGGGGCACAGGAGGAGAAAGAACAAATGAATAAAGGGAAAGAAAAGTGGGAGAAAGTGTTTCAGGTAAAGATGTCAGGGCATTCAAAGTCTCACTAGTGTTAATAAGAATGGCCCTTCCTTCACTAAGGAGGGTGGCTTGGCAGTAGCATCCAGACAGGGTGAATGTTGATACCTGTGAGACTGCAGAGACAGCCTGGCTCACAGAGGCAGAAGTTTGAAAATCATCTGTTGTTTAAAACAGGCCAGGCTTTGTGATCGACACAGTAGTGTAGAGAAGGAAATAAATAGGACAACTCCAAGTTTCTGTCTTTATATTCAGTTGAAATGTGGTGAGCTTTTCTAACATAGGAACATATTTTTAAGGGAAATATTATTTACTTAATTTTCATTTGGGAATGTTGAGTTTGAGCAGTTAATGTTTGGAACATCAGGAGGAGATGTTGATTGATAGGAAAATGTATAAGATGAAACCTAATGGACAAATGTTTTCAGCACATGCACATTATGAATACCTGTTTATGGTGGTAATTTAAATAGTGAGGACAGGTAAAGATATCAAGAAAATATAGAGCCAGGAAAGAGGTGCTTAAGAAAGGAGTTATGAATGCTGATGACAAGAGGTCCATTGAGTGAAATAGATCAAATGTCACCTAAAAGATTGCAAGAGCCTTGGAATCATGGGAATGGAACCAGATTTTAATGGGTTGAGTAGTGAGTATAAAATCAAATGCAGACAGAACTCTGGGAACTTTTGCTTATTTAAAAAAGATTGAGAGTGAGGATAACAGGTATATTGGGATATGAGGTCAAATGAGATTGAAAATAGCATATAGTTTTAGGCTGATGTGAAGGATACCACTATTACAACTGAATATTCAGAAAGAAAGAGGTATAGTTAACAGTGTATGACTCCTTGGTGGAAGGAATGGTTGGACCCAAATAAAGAGAAAATTAACTTTATCAATGAGTAAGAAGAATTCAGCTTTCTAACTAGTCAGAAGTAAGATGAGAAGCATGTGTGTGTGTGTATATATAGAAGGGCAGCTAAGAGATTTTCAGTCTGATCAGTGTCTTCTCTTTCTGTGCAATATGGATTATCTCAGAATAAGAGGAATTATATGTGAAAGAGTAAGAGATTTAATACAAAAGGAGGATGTGCAATAAAATTATTTTCATAGAATATGAGAGTGGTGACAAAGTAATGTAACAGGACATACCGTATCAGTGTCAAATAATTTCATGTTGGTGACAATGAATTTGTATCACAGTAAATCAGATCTATTCTGCAAGTACTTGTCTCAACAGTCATTGACAGAGAAATAAACAATTTCAGATAGGATTATAATTTTGCTGAACAAGTGGGGTAAAAGAAGTTCAGGAAAACTTAGTGCACTGGCAGAAATACCATACAATGGAACCAATCTGAACATGGAGAAAGGTAAAGAAGGACGAAGACCCACAGGTTAGAAGCAGAGTTACAGATAGGGCTGGAGATGCTAATGAAATGAAAATATTATTTTCCAACTTAGAAATGATGTGAACAAATTTGAGTGTTGATGTTTGTGGAAGGTGGGAGACTTTAGTAGGACATTTTTAGATGAACCATTTAAAGGTTATAAAAAAAAAGACACATCTTACTCTACTATGTTGTACTGTATCGTTCTATAATGAACAAACTGTTAACACCATACAGAATTCAGTAAGTCATTTTTGAGAGGTAACAGTTAAAATTCATGACTATGACTAATGTGCTGCCATGGTAGTGATTGGCTGAGACAGTGGAAGAGGTTATTTGGAGGTAGAGAAGTAAAGAGTTCTAATTGCCAGTATGTATGAGGATGGGGGGGGGCAACATGATGGAGAGAAAGGCTGTGCTTCATCATCAGTGATGAATACAAAGGATGTCTGGGAGAACCTAGGAAGGAATGTGAATAGGGGAAATAAACTGTCATGGGAAGATGAACTTTGTAAGAAAAAAGATGTGATCAAGGCTAGAGGGAAATGATGTCAGTAGGGTGGTTCTGAGTCATCAGGTACAAACTACCTAAATTTGAAATTTAAGTAGGGTAATTTCTTAATGCTTGTTAACTGGTGACCACTGATGTCTTTCAAGTTATAGTTATTTGTCATACCACACCAGACTATATTTTCTATATTATGCTAAACTTAATGCAAGCACTATTCGATGTGTTCTAGTTTGGCTACCACTAAGAATTATTAAATGCAATTTAACAGGTAGAGTGAAAAATATGATTTCTATTCCAACAAACCTACATGCATTTTTATGTGCTCTATGAGATTCTTCTTCCTTGTATCCTCCCATGAAGCTTCAGTTTGGCTCATTTTCTTTCTTAGATTTGATGTGGTAATGATCTCATCAAGTAGTCTTTAATTTTTCTCTCTTATTGGTGCATTTTAGTTGTACATAACAGTTGGGTTCATTTTGACATAAAGATACAGGTATGGAAGTATACAAATTAACTTACTCCACTTCAGTTCCCTGGTCCTCCCCTTTCTCTTCCCTCCTCCCTACCCCCATTAACCTTCTTCTACTCCACTGACCTTCCCTCTATCTTTATGATCAGAGCAATCCCCCACCACCGCTTTATTTGACCCTTAATTTTCTAGCTTATTGAACTTAACAAGATATTCTCTACTTCCATCCATCTAGTAGCAAATGCCATAATTTCATTTTTTATGGCTGAGTAAAACTCCACTGTGTAGATACAGCACATTTTCTTAATCAATTATTAATGGGCATCTGGGCTGGTTCCATAACTTGGCTATTGTGAATAGTGCTACTGTAAACATTGGTGTATCTATATTTGTAGAGTTTGCTGATTGCTGATTTTAGTTCTTTTGGATAAATGCCAAGGAGTTGGATAGCTGGGTCATATGGTGGTTCCATTCCTAGTTTTTTTTTTTTTTTTTTTTTTTGAGGGATCTCCATATTCTTTTCCAAAGAGATTTTTCTAATTTGCTGTCCCATCAGCAAAGCATGAGTGTACCTTTTCCTCCACATCCTCACCAGCATTTATCACTATTTGTATTTTTGATAATTGCCGTTCTGACCAGAGGGAGATGAAATCTCAGTGTATTTTTAAATTTCATTTCCCAGATTGCTAGAGATGTTGAAAATTTTTTCATGTATTTTTTTTGGATATTTGTGATTCTTCTTTTCAATAGCAGCTTTTTTATTTAATTCTTCCTTCATTGATCTTAAATGGAAAGATCTATGATGTATAAAATGTCTTTTTTTAAAAAAATTCTTTTTAGTTTTATGCAACACTGGGATGCACCTTATCATAATCTCAAAAGCATGTAACCCAGCCTGCTGTTGTTTACTGAGAGTTTCTTCTGTAGTGTATTCACTCTGTCTTGAATTTGGGCAGGAAATAAATGTTTTCATATGCTTTTCTTATTCTGGGAGGCCTATTTGACTTTCTGTCAAGGCTCTGCATGCAAGCCATTAGGAACCAATATTAAGCACAGTAAAAAGTAGGCTGCTTACAGTTGTAATGCTTGGAATTATATTGTGGATTTTCTTATTTCTCCTTCCATATCTATTATTATTGTTACTTTGATTTTCGATGTTCTCATCTTACTTTGTCCTCTCCCTCACTAACTTGTATTTTTCTCTCTCAAATAAAGCTTTGTTTCATTATTTGATTCAGACTCTTTTAAAAAATATTCAGGGAGAGAATAAGTTTGTACTTGTACCTTTTGTAAAAATCTGTCTGTTATGTTCCAAACCAGTAATTTTTTTTTGTTGTTGTTTCTTTTAGGTTTTTAAAATCTGCTTTTATTAATTAATTGTAAGTAAAATAAATATTTCAAAAATATAAACATAATATAAACTTAATTGATGTCCAACATTTCAAGTCTTTGAATACAACAAATGTATCAAATAATGAAGCAAAGTAGTCAGCATCCTAAAGCCCAGTGACAGTGGGAAGCAGACCTCCCCTTCAAAAAAATATGGAACGCTTCACAAATTTGTGTGTCATCCTTGCACAGGGCCATGCTAATCTTCTCTGTATCATTCCAATTTAGTATATGTGCTGCCACAGTGATCACCCAAACCAGTATGTTTTTAATTGCAATGTCAGTCCCTTTATATATGTAAAAGCTATCTATGTTTTTCTTTAAAAATTGATTTTAATAGTTTCTACAGTAGCTAAGATGGTTTGAATTTTTCCACATATAACTTTCCCTGAGAACAGGCTTATGCTGAGTAGTTTCTTACCCACCCTGTGTAAACTTACAGGCCCAACAATTTATTTCTATCTTGAAAATACTTGGCATTTTCTTCATCCCTAAAGGTGTGGGATAATTTTAGGTTGTCAAGTTATTTAACAAGTGCCATTCCAAATAGGAAGGTAAATAAGTTATGAACTTTTGAATGTCTTTAATTTTGTCACTCCAAGCATTCTGGATGATACTTCTCAAACAAATACCTTTGGAAGTCTTCAGGTCCTAACACCTGCTAAACCTGCTCGTTCACATCCTCGTTAATCAGCCTACACTATTTTCCAACTGTGCTTACCAGCACATACAAAGATGATGAACTATCTAATTCTAAGAGTCTGTGGAGGTTTCTCACAGCATTGTTCATTTCTCCAAGCCTAGTGTAAACTTTATTCATTCAGGGATAAACTCCATTTAAAGAAGGCACATCAAATAATTTTTGGAAGTGAGAGATAATAGCTTACAAAGTTTAAAGGACATGTTGCTATCCTTTTCCTTATTTTTAACTTCTTCCTTCATTGTATCCACCATAGACAACAGATCTTCAACTTTAATATCTTCATTTTCATCCTGTTTCTTTAAATTATTCCAAGGCACCAGTTCAGTAGATAGTATTTTCAAGGACTTATACAAATCCTTTAGGGATGTCAGTTCATCTTCCCACATTTCTATTACAGGAATAAGATGCTCAAATCCACAAAGTTGTATAAGATCTTTATTAAAATTTTGGGTTCCTCCTTTGTTCTGTTTATAAATTATTACTGGAGTTCCTAGGTTGTAAATTGATGCTACCCAGCAAAGAAAACCATCAGTTAGGACCGATTGATGGTTTTCTTTGCTGGGTTCATCTTTTCTCTGTGTCCTCAGTGTTTTTTAGTGACTGACAAGCTCCTGTAATTTGATACTTTCCTTTACAGCTTTTTTTCAGTTTCTTCACTTGTTATTTTTTAAGTTTTAATTCCTGTTGTGTGGGCCTGCTTTCCAAATTTTTTGGAGGTTCAGCTTTTCACTTGTAAGTGCATCAATCTTGGATCTTATATACTTGAGTTGATTCTGTAATGACACTAGAAGGCATTTATAGGCTTGGTGATGTACCTATATTTCAATAGTCTTTTTCTTCTTCTGGATTTTCAAATCATTGTTAGGTTTTTCCTTGGATTCACAGTAGTCAATTAGGCAAGGCAACTGTCTATCCAGGACAGTATGAGAAACTCTTTTGCAGAGATAGGCAAACACTCTGTTTTGAGCTATGATGTGCTGTTCATCCTCCTGTGTTAATCTACAGATATCTTTTTTTGCAAAGAACCAATAATAATCTGCATTAAAAAATGACAAAATCATAGAATTTGCAGGGAAATGGATGGCATTAGAGCAGATTATGCTAAGTGAAGCTAGCCAATCCCTAAAAAACAAATGCCAAATGTCTTCTTTGATATAAGGAGAGTAACTAAGAACAGAGTAGGGACGAAGAGCATGAGAAGAAGATTAACATTAAACAGGGATGAGAGGTGGGAGGGAAAGGGAGAGAGAAGGGAAATTGCATGGAAATGGAAGGAGACCCTCAGGGTTATACAAAAGTACATACAAGAGGAAGTGAGGGGAAAGGGGAAAATAATACAAGGGGGAGAAATGAATGACAGTAGAGGGGGTAGAGAGAGAAGAGGGGAGGGGAGGGGAGGGGGGATAGTAGAGGATAGGAAAGGCAGCAGAATACAACAGACACTAGTATGTCAATATGCAAATCAATGGATGTGTAACTGATGTGATTCTGCAATTTGTATACGGGGTAAAAATGGGAGTTCATAACCCACTTGAATCAAAGTGTGAAATATGATATATCAAGAACTATGTAATGTTTTGAACAACCAACAATAAAAATTTTAAAAAAAGAACCAATAATCTCTTGTTGTTCTATTCATTTCATTTTTTCTTGTAATGTTGGTATTTTGCCTGTAAAATTTTCTGCTCCTTTTGAAGATCTTTTATTTTAGCTTCTTGCTGGCAAACCTTGTTTAGGGATACATCTTCCAATTCACAAATTTTGGCTTTCATACTCTCCATCATTGGTTCCAACTCATTTGGAAGCTTGCTCTTCCTGATGGGCTGCTCAATTTTGTTTTAGCTGAAGTTCATTTTTAAGCTTCTGGTTATTTTCTATAAGCTCCTGTATCATGTTCTGTTGATGTGCTATTTCTTCCATCAACCTTTTCAAATTCTGTCTCATCCTTTGTGATGATTGTTTGTCAAAAAGGATGCAATCTTTTATATCTGATCTTTTGACTAAGCACAGAGATTTTAAGCCATGCTTCATCAACAGCACATTTATAATTTCCCATTCTGCTTCTTCCTGCTTTTTTTTTAAGCATGCGTGTTTTTGTTTGATGTTTTGTTTTTTTTATAATCGACTGGACTTCTGATTTTTAGGGGCTGCCAGAAATGTAGTTTCTTTTGAAGAATTAAAAGAAGTAGAGACTGGTAATAAGAAAATTTGAGTTGTCTCAGCCATGGCACATTCCTCTTGCATCTGACACCTGGTCATTCAAGTGGATCTCAATGAAGTCATCTCATGTCTGAAACTGGATCTTCATAAAGCTGACTGGGAAGTTCAAGATAGGGCAGATTCCATCTGGAGGGGGGTCATTTTTCTGTTTTAAAGATGGTGCCTTCCGGAATGGGATTGTGGCTCAGTGGTAGAGCGCTTGCCTGGCATGTGTGAGGCCCGGGTTCAATCCTCAGCACCACATATAAATAAACAAAGTAAAAAAAAAATCTATTAGTAACTTAAAAAAAAAGAATGGAATTAAATAAAAAAAATGGTGCTTTCTCCACTATCTATGTTTTATTCTGTATTTGATGCGTGGAGTTCTCACCAAAGGGTTGGCATATTTTTTCAATACTGTTTCAAGGCCATTTCTAAGTGAAATTCTAACACAGCAGCTGCACATTTGGAGCCAGTGCAGGTCAGAGTACAGATCTAGCCACAGTATTTTCCCAATTTTTTCTGTTCTATTTACATCAATGGGTCAATGAGTTAACTTTGTCTTTGAAGAATGGTAACACTTCCTATCACACATTGGACACTTAGATAGAATATAGTCTCCGTGATGTATCATTGACAAAGTCTAAAAATCTTTCAATTTTTTTTTTTATTGCTAGGTGCTATGATATGTACCTATAATCTCAGCTACTCAGGAGGCTGAGACAGGAGGATCATAGTGGTGAGACCACCCTGGGAACCTCAGTGCAATACTTTTTCAAATAAAATTTATTTATTATTAATTATTCAAATAAATACCAACTTCAGTAATTATATATCCTCTTTCATATATATATATATATATATATATATATATATATATATGAAATTTATGTCTTCTCTCTATTGATTTGTCCATGTGGAGGTCTATCAATATAGTTGTGTTTTCATAAAAATTTGGGTTAACTTGTTTTTTAATTTTTATTTTCATTGATATGTCCTAATGTCCATATGTTTCTTCTTTCTTTGGGTCTTTCTCTTCTCTTTTGACTTTCTTTCAGAAACTTGGTTCATTAATTTGAGACTTTCTTCTTCATGGAGTTATTGCTCAATTCTATAAATTTCCTCCTAAACTGTGATTTATTTCTCACAAATTTTGATCTGTTGTGTTTTCATTTTATTACATTAAAAGTTTTTTCTAATTTCCCTCCTGACATTCTTTTTTCAAAAAATATTGATTCTTTTTAATTATATATAACATTAGAATACATTTTGACATAATCACCAAAGCATGGAATATAATTTGCATTTCCTCCTTCTCTCCTCCTCCTACTCCCTACTTCCTTCCTTCTACTCTACTGATCTTTCTGCAATTTATTTAGTTTTTTTTGTAATTAGTGTCGTGTGGATATATTTAATGTAGGGATTATGGCATTTGCTGGTAAATGGATGGAATTGGAGACTATCATGCTAAGTGAGATAAGCCAGTTCCAAAAAGCCAAATGTCAGTGAAATGTTTTCTCTGATTTGTGAAGCTAATCCAAAATGGTGTGGGATTGGGGGGTTGGGGAAGAGGGAATTTCATCAAAACAGGGTAAAGATAAGTGGAGCAGATGAAGGGGATTGAGGGGGAGGAAGAAGGGATAGGAAAAAAGAACAGTGAAATGCATCTGACCTAACCTCCTGAAAGTCTTTTTGACTGCTTGGCTGGTATTAAATCTTCAAATGTTTTTCTAAATATTGATTTCTAATTACATCACATTGTGTTTAAGTAATACACTTTTAATGATTTGAATCCCTTAAACATTTTGAACTTTATGTTCTAGAATATGGTATATTTTGGTGAATATACTATGTATATGTGAAAAAAGAAAGCTTATTCCTTACTGTGGGATGGAATGTTCCATACAAGTCAGTTGGGTCAAAGTAGTTATGGTTTTGTTGAAATTTTCTATATACTTGATACCTTAGTACTTTCTTGTATACATGATGTATTGAGTACTGAGAATAGAGTTGTAACATCCGGAACTGAATTCTTGTTCAAGTTGATAAGATTGGCTCCATGTTTTGAAAGCTATTTTTAGTTACATAAGTATTTGAAATTATGTTTTTTTAGTAATCATTATATAATCCTATTTTTTTAAATCTCTGATAATATTCCTAGTTCTATATTTTATTTTGTATTATATCAATGTGGTCAGTGCAGATTTTTTTATTGATTAGTGTTTATGGTATTTCCTTTTTTATTTTTTATTTTTAAAATATATATGCCTTATATTTAAAAATGTTTCTTGAAGGCAGCACATAGTTGGGATGGTTGTTTTATTGAGACATTCTATACCACATATTTGGGTAGATTATTATAATCTATATTTAATGTAATTATTGATATGGTTAAAATAATTAGTTTTTGATTTATTTATAACTGGCAAAATTATATATTTTATAATGTATGGCATAATATTTTGGAATATAAACTTAAATACTCACATACACATACAGGTGGAATGGCTAAATAGAGCTTATTAGCATACATATTACTTCACATATTAGATGCTTTTTGTGGTGAGAATACTACTCTCTTAATGAGTTTTAAGTTGCCATGGTTTGAATATTCCCTCCAAAACTCATGTTGAAATTCAATTGCTGTTGGACATAGTAAACTGTGTGATCTTTAAGAGGTGATTCATGAGGGTTCTGTTCATGAGAGGATATACTCTTATTTGGGGGGGTATTTATTTCAGCAGATGGTTCAGTCTTATAAAATGGATGAGTTCAGCTCAATTTCATCTCTCTGAAGGACACATGGTCTTTCTGCCATGTTATGATGCAGCAAGAAGGAAGGTCCTTACCAGTTCTGGTTCCTCTACCTCATACTTCTGACTCCAGTAAAGCTTTTTTGTATAAATTTTTATACTTACAGCTTTCCAGTCGATTATAGCAGCAGAAAATAGACTAAGACCCAAGTATATAATTTGTTTTAAATTAAACATCATGTTGTACAATGGATCTTTTCAACTTATTCCTCCTTTCTAAATGAATTTTTGTGCCTTCTCCAGTGCTGTTCCCCTAACCCCTAACAGTTCTTGTAGCTTATTATCATTATTTAATACAATTAGTTTGAATTCTTAAGCAGTTTATAAATCTTCATTTTTAAAATGCCCTGTTACATTGTTTTATTTAACACTTTTATTGATAGTGTTATGGTTCATGGTTTCTCATCCTTTGGTCATATGTTGGTGTCCATACTTTTGAAGAAGTAGAGATTTACTCCAGTCTTAGCAGACTGGCTTTGGTTGGGAAAACCTTCACTGGTTATTCTATCCAGAGATTTTAGGCAGGCCATCTTTCATGGTGCATGGGTGGAATTGCTGCTGAACTCTTTGGGTAGGATGGCCTGTTACCTGGGTCTGTAAGGGATGGTGAGAAGTGTGGGTTCATGCAGGTTGATCTCATGCTAGTAAGGACTTTTAGCCTAAGTCTTCAAGGACTGTTTACATGCTAGAATGTCTATGGCTCCTGATTCTGAAAGGATGAGTCTGAGACCTAACTGTGTATTATTTGTGCCTTCTGTTTATTTTTCAATAGCCTCACAGGGGCTAATTTCTTTTTCAGTGAAAAACCTCTGGCCTTTTTAATTCTCTCCATTGCAATTTTTGTAAGGTAGACTTAGGTCCTTAATACTTGGTAGCTGGCTGTGGTCTGACTCTGCAAGTGTGGTCCTTGAGCCTCAGTCCATGGTAACCAACCTAGTATCAGGTTCAACTACAATGGGTCTGGATCTTGGTTCCATTGGAGCCTGGAGTAATGAGGAATCCTGTGTTTTCTATTTCATACAGATATTAAAATGTATTCAGAGTATGCTTTAATTATCTGTCTAATGTGTATAAGAACCACAATGGCATCCTAATTTCTAACTGTGTATTATTTGTGCCTTCTGTTTATTTTTCAATAGCCTCACAGGGGCTAATTTTATTAGTCTTTTTCAGTGAAAAACCTCTGGCCTTTTTAATTCTCTCCATTGCAATTTTTGTACTGTGTAATTAATTTTAGTCAATGTTATCTTCTGTGTAGTACATTTTTATTTAATTTGTTTTTCAGTGTAATTACTTGTGATGCATGTTTTGGTATTTACTTTTTTAAAATTCTTTTTTCTTAATGAATTTAAGTCAACCAAGTTTTACAATACAGATATTTATATATTTTATAAATATATAAACATATATTTTCATTATAATTCTAATAAGAATAGGAAGTGCTACATGATCACTCTTTTGGCCTATATTTTACTTGTCTTATTATGACGTATTTTTTAGCAATTTTTATTGGTTTATGTTTTATGGTGTACTTTTTTTTCTTTTATCAATCTTTGTACTTATATTAAAAATACATCTCATTAAGGCAGCAGTGGAACCCAAAAAGAGAGTCCTGGAGTGCAGTCTTCCAATGTGGACCAGCAATTGCAATTCTCTGATTTAAAATCTCCAGGCTAATAGGCCTCCCAGCAAACAGCAATCCTAAGCCTACATTCCCACCTCCAGGAGTTTCATCCCCAGGACAAACCATTTCACCCTAACAACTACAAGCATTCTGAGTGTGGAGTTATCACCAAACTCCAGATAATCCCACCAATTGGCTAAGAAGGGAAGCTGAGGAACTTCTGAACTCCAATGAAAACAATTGTTAAATTTTCCATCAAGATCCTTGTATTTCTCTCTCACATCTCTATCGTTTTTGAAACCAAATATTCTTTATGCATCAGTTTATCAAGGACTGGTATGTCAGAATAGTATATTACAGTTTTGTTTTGTATTCTATTATTTTTACTATTTTTGTTATTATATATGTATATATATTTTACTTTTAAAATCATGCATATATTTTTTCCTCTCATCTGTTTCCCTGGATTCTCTTTCTTTTCTCCTGCTAGCAACCAACCTCTATCAGTTCCTCTTTAACTTTTAATATAACCTTCTACCTCTGTCTTGTCTCCTGCTTCCTTATAAACATCACATCCTACACCACTTCTGTTCCCTCTTTGTTCACCATTTGAAATTGTAAATCCTTTTGCAAATTTACTGTATTTAAGTAGACCATAATTAATCATACCATTTCTGTTTATTGACACAAAACTGTAGACATCTTAATTAGAACAATTTGTTTTAAGTCTGCATATTGCTTGCATTGAGTGCTGTTAATATTGGTCTCTCCCTTAAAGGTGAGGTACTGGAAACCTTCAATGACAGTATAAATCTACAGGGTAGAAATGGTGCTGCCTCAGATCCACACTTCCAGATGGGAAGACACAAGAACAACATGAAAAAATAAGGAAACTAGATGCCCCAAAGAAACCAAGTTTCTCCAATAATAAAATCCATTGGTAACACAGTAAAATAAATGTCAGAGAATGAGTAATGTGGGTAGTAAAACTGATCTGTGACATAAAGAATGATGTAAGGAGTGAAATGAGAAATAAATTTTAGGAGATGAAAGATAACTTCAATAAAGAGATAGAGATTCTGAAATGAAATGAAGCAGAAATCCATAAAGTAAAGAAATCAATAGATCAAATTAAAAATTCAATAGAGAGCATCGCCAATAGACTAGACTACTTGAAAGACAGAACCTCAGACAATGAAGACAAAATATGTAATCTTGAAAATAAAGTTGACCACATAGTGAAGATGGTAAGAAACCATGAATAGAATCTCCAAGAATTATGGAATAACACAAAAAGACCAAATTTAAGATTTCTTGGGATAGAGGAAGGAGCAGATATACAAACAAAAGGAATGAAAAATCTTTTCAATGAAATAATATCAGAAAATTTTCTAAACCTAAAGAATGAAATGGAAAATCAAATAAAAGAGGCTTCATGACCCCAATTGTACAAAATTACAACAGACTTACACCAAGGCACATTTTAATAAAAATATCTGGCATACATAATGAGAATAGCATTTTAAAAGCCATGAGAGAAAAAATCAGATTACTTATTGGGGGAAACTAGTTCATATCTCAGGTGATTTCTCAACTCAGACCATCAAAGCAAGGAGGGCCTGGAACAACATATATTAAGCTCTGAAATAAAATAGATATCAACCAAGAATTTTATATCCAGCAAAATTAAGCTCCAGATTTGAAGATGAAATAAAAACACTTTCATGATAAAGTTAAAAGAATTCACAACTAGAAGGCTTGCATTACAGATCATTCTCAACAAAATATTCTATGAGGATGAAATGGAAAAAAAGTGAAAACCAGCAAAGAGAAGAACCACACTAAAGGAATAGTCAATCAAAGGAGAAACTAAATCAAGCTAAAACTCAGACATAAACCAAAATGACTGGTAATACAAATTATATTTCAATAATAACCTTGAATGTTAATGGCCAAAACTCATCAGTCAAAAGACGTAGACTTGATATTGGATTAAAAACAAGACCCCAAAATATGCTGTCTCCAAGACAGTCACCTCATAGGCAAATACATTCACACAGATTGTAGGTGAAAGGATGGGAAAAAACATCTCACTCACTTGGATCAAGTAAACAAGCAGGAGTTTCTATCTTTATATCAGGTAAAGTGGACTTCAAACCAAAGTTAGTCAAAGAGATAAAGAAGGACATTTCATACTGCTTAAGGGAACTATACATCAGCAAGACATAACAATCATTACCCAATAATGGAGCATCTATGTACATCAAACAAATCCTTCTCAATTTTGAGAATTAAATAGAAAACAACTCAATAATACTGGGTGACTTTACTACTGGATAGATCTTCCAAACAAAAACTAAACTAAAAAAAATTATAGAACTAAATAACAAAATCAATAATTTAGATTTAATGAATATATATATATATATATATATATATATATATATATATACTATTTTACCCATCAATGAGTGATACAATTTCCTCTCAGCCACACATGGATCCTTCTCTAAAACAGACCATATGTTAATCCACCAAGCAACTCTTAGCAAATATAAAACAATGGAGATAACTACCCTGCATCCTTATCAGATCATAATGGAATGAAATTAGAAATCAACAATAAATTAAAAAATTGAAGCTAATTTAGCACCTGAAGACTAAATAATATGTTACTGAATTATGAATCAATAGTAGAAGATATCAGGGATGTAATAAAAAAATACTTAGAGGTAAATGAGAATACTGATACAACATATGAAAATCTGTGGGACACCATGAAAGCAGTGCTAAGAGAAAAGTTCATTGCACTATGCTCATTCATTAAAAGAACAAAAAGGCAATGAATAAATGACTTAACATTACATCTCACAGCCCTAGGGCAATAGAACAAAACAAAACAACATCAAAAAAATCAACACCAAAGCAGAAGAAGATAGGAAATAATTAAAATCAGAGCTGAAATCAATAAAACTGAAACAAAAGAAATAATTCAAAGAATTGTCAAAACAAAAAGATGGTTCTTTGAAAAAATAAATAAAATTGATAAACACTTAGCTACACCAATGAAGAGAAAGAGAAAACTCAAATTACTAAAATTCTTGATAAAAAGGAAATATTACAACAGATACTACAGAAATACAGAAGATAATCAGAAACTATTGTGAATATTTATACTCCAATAAAATAGAAAATCTTGAAGACAATGACAAACTTCTAGAGACATATGAACTACCCAAACTGAATCAGGAGGACATACATGATTTTTAAAAAATATTTATTTCTTTAGTTTTAGGTGGACACAGTATCTATAAGCAATGAAATAGAATATGCTATCAAAAGCCTTCCAATCAAGAAAGCCCAGGATCAGATGAATTCTCAGCCAAGTTTTACAAGACTTTCAAAGAAGAATTAATACCAATACTTCTCAAATTATTCCATGAAACAGAAAAGGAGGGAACCCATACAAACTCATTCTATAAAGCTAGTATCACCTTGATACCAAAATAAGACAAAGACACATCAAAGAAAGAAAACTTCAGACCGATATCCCTGATGAACATAGATGCAAAAATTTTCAAGAAAGTTCTGGTAAATTTCATACAAAATAAATGAAAAAGATAGTGAACCATGATGAAGTGGGGTTTATCCCAGGATTGTAAAGTTGGTTTAACATACAGAAATCAATAAATGTAATTCATCACATCAATAGACTTAAAGACAAGAATCATATGTTATCTCAATAGATGCAGAAAAAAATATTTGACAAAATATAGCACCCCTTCATGTTGAAAACACTAGGAAAACTATGGGTAGTAGGAACATACCTCAACATTGTAAAATCTATCTGTGTTAAAATCAAGGCCAACATCATTCTAAGTGGAGAAAAAATGAAAGCATTTCCCCTAAAACCTGAAATAAGACAAGGGTGCCCTCTTTCACCACTTCTATTCAATATTGTTCTTGAAATTCTAGCCAGAGCAATAGACAGAAGAAAGAAATTAAAGGGATATGAACAGAAAAAGAAATCAAACTATCACTATTTGCCAATTATATGATTTTATAGAGCCAAAAAATTCAACCAGAAAACTTCTAGAATTTATAAATAAACTCAGCAAAGTAGTAGGCTATAAAATCAACACCCATAAGTCAAATGCATTCCTATACATCAGTGATAAATCCAATGAAAAGGAAATCAGAAAAACTATCCCACTGACAATAGTCATGAAGAAAATAAAATACTTGGAAATCAACCTAACAAAAGAGATGAATGACCCCTACAATGAAAATTACAGAACACTAAAAAAAGAAATTAAAGACCTTAGAAGATAGAAAGATCTCCCATGCTCTTGGATAGTAGAGTTAACATTGTCAAAATGGCCATACTACCAAAGGTATTATACAGATTTAATGTACTTTCCATTAAAATCCCAATGATTTTCTTCATAGATATAGAAAAAGCAATCATGATACTCATTTGGAAAAATAAGAGACCCAGGATAAATAATATTCAAATATAAGAGATCCAAAGCAATCCTTAGTAAAAAGAGTGAAGCAGGTGGCATCACAATACCAGACCTTAAACTATATTATAGAGCCATAGTAACAAAAACAGCATGGAATTGGCAACACAACAGAAGGCCCAAATCTACATGTTGGCTTAGGAACTGACTTCCTTAACAAGTCTTGTAAAGCACAAAAAGTGAAGAATCAATAAATGGGATGGATTCAAACTAAAAATCTTCTCAGAAAAAAAATAATAACATGAAGAAAGAGCCAATGAAATGGGAGAAAATCTTTACCACACATACTTCAGATAAAGCATTAATCTCCGGGATATATAAAGAACTCAAAAAACTTAACACCAATAAGACATGACCCAATCAATAAATGGACCAAGGATCTAAACAGACATTTCACAGAAGAAGAAATACAGTCAATCAACAAATATATGAAAAAAATGTTCAACATCTCTAGCAATTAGAGATTAGCAAATGCAAATCAAAACTACTCTAAAATTTCATATCACTCCTGTCAGAATTACAATCATTAAAAATACAGGAAACAATAAATGTTGGTGAAGATGTGGGGGAAAAGGTACACTCACATATTGCTGGTGGAACTGCAAATTGGTTCAACCATTCTGGAAGGCAGTATTGAGATTCCTCAGAAAACCTGGAAAGGAACCACCTTTTGACCCAGTTGTCCCATTCCTTGGCATATACCCACAGGACTTAAAATCAGCATACTGCAGTGGTGCAGCCACATCAGTGCTTACAGCATCTCAATTCACAATAGCTAAATTATGGAACCAACTTAGATGCCCTTCAACAAAGGAATGGATAAAGAAAATGTTGTATATATACACAATATCATATTACTCAGTCTTAAAGAAGAATGAAATTATGGCATTTTCAGGTAAATGGATGGAACTGGAAAATATCAGTTATTCATATATATATATAATATATATATATATATATATATATATATATATATATATATATATCCAAATATATCAGAATATTTTGATTAGTAAAGCAAAATAAGCCAATCTCAATGAACCAAGGCCAAATGAACTCTGATATTTGGATGCTAATTCACAAAGGGGGATGGCTAGGGAAGAATAGGGTACTTTGGATTAGACAGAGGGCAGTAAAGGGAGGGGAGAGATATGGGGGTAGAAGAGATAGTAGAATGACTCAGACATTATGATCCTATGTGTATATATGATTACATGACCAGTGTGATTCTACATCATGTACAACTAGAAGAATGAGAAATTATACTCCATTTATGTAAGATGTGTCAAGATGCATTCTACTGTCATTTAAAACTAATCTGAACAAATGAAAAAAGAGACTTTATTTGTCTTTGGCTTTTGACAATTTATTATAATGTGGCTCATAAAATATTTCAATGGTTGATATTCCTTGGGATCTATTGAACTTCACAAATCTGGGTGACCATATTCATTCCAAGATTTGCAAACTTTTCGAACAGTGCTCTTTGAAATAATGAATTTTCTTTTATTTTTCTTCTCCCTTTTTGACATCCAGAATCAATACATTCATATTTGGGATGGTATCCCATTAGTCAAAATAGTTCATAGATTACCATTCAGGTACTGTATGCCTTCTTTCTTTCCATATTTTTTATTATAATTTGTTGCTCTACTAATTGGTTAATTTTAGGTAAATCTATTTTAGGTTTGCTATTTCTGCATAGTTGAGTCAGCTGTGGAAACTCGCTACTGAATTTTTAAAACTTTTAGTTATGTGTCTACATTGTTCTCTTAATTTTATTATTTACCTAGTGCTTTCTTGATCTTCTTTGAGATTCTTTAAAATGATTCTTTTGAATTCTCTTTTAGGGAATTTGCAGATCTCCATTTTGGGGTTGGTTATTAGAGTTTTATTAGTTTCCTTTGCTGATATTCTATTTGCCTGATTCTTCATTATCCATATATTCTTGCACTTATGTCTGCATTTGAAAGAGCAGATACCTCTTTTAGTCTTTACAACCTGTTTTTGACAGCTTAATGACTTCTGTTTTGTTTCTGGGATGATGAAATTATCTCCAAGATAACAGTCAAATAAGGTTGGAGATTCTGTGTCTACCGTGGCATCCATGGTTGTTGGGCCTGTTACTAGGCCTCTAATGGACATGGATTCTGTCCCATTTCAGACTCTGTCTAGGACATTGGTTTACAGGACTAGTGCCTCAGGGTGTACATATGGTGGGGCTAATAATAGGTATGTGATATTGTGACTTTTGGGGGGTCCTTGAGAAAGCCTCCACTGTCATTGGGTGGGTTACTGGGTGGACAACACTGCCCTGGTCCACAGCTAAGAGGGGATGGAATGGAGTCCCAGGGCTTTGTCAGTGTCTATAGTTGAGACCAAGTTTTTCATGCTTTGGGTTCATGAACATTCTATTATTTATTTGGTGTGTAACTGGCTAGGGAGGACTTCGCTCAAGTCGCAGTCGAGAAGGACTTGAACGGAATTACAGGGGCATTTAAAGATCCACAGCAAGACCAAATTCAGCAGGTCAGATCATAGTTACTGCTGGTGACCATGTCTAATTCAGGTCCCTGTGGGGGTGGGACTGTTCCCAAGCTACAGTGGAGGGGTGGAATTTTGATTAAATGCCTTATTAATATATCTTCTGTTACTATGGCAAAATTCAAGAGGATGTTTAATACATAAGGTAAAGAGTTTTATTTTGGTCCATGGATCTAGAAGCTAGGAAAGTGCCAGCAACTGGTCTTTTGATGAAAGACACATGCTACTCCAGAGTGTATATACGGAATAAAGGGGTCATATGGTGAGAGAACAAGCAGAGAGTGAGTCAAAGAAGTGAAACTCACTTTTTTTTTTAAGTTTCAGAAATTTATTTATTTATTTTATGTGGTGCTGAGAATCAAACCCAGTGTTTCACATGTGCTAGGCAAGTGCTGTACCACTAAGCCACAACCCCAGCCTGTGAAACTCACTTCCTAAACAACTTATTCGTATGCCAACTAATTCTGCCTCAGAGGTACCACATTAATTCCTTCATGATGGGAGAGTCTCAATGACCCAATCACCTCTCAAATGTCCCACTCCTCTCAACACTGTTACATTGGCAACAGAATTTCAGAGTGAGTCTTGGCAAGCACAAATCATATCTAAATCATAGCAGGGTCTATTTCTGATGTCAGCAAGCCTGTTCTGGGAATGTAAATGGGTATATCTCCCAGTAGGTTCCTGAGGGAACAGGATTGATCCCAGACTGAAGCTGAGAGGGGCCAGAGTGAAGGTACATGGTAGTTCCATGGTCTGAGCTTGGACTGAGGTCAATCAACCTGTCTTTCAATGTCCTAGTGAGTATGACTCCTTCCAGGTCCCTTGGTAGATGGTTTTGGTAGCAGGATCAAAGTCTGATAGGTTGTAACTGAACTCAAAGGGGATGAGGTTATTTCTGGGTCTAGGGTGGGGACCCCTTTCAGCAAATCCCCCACATGGGTGTGAGTCTACCCTCTTAAAACACTCCTCCTTGATCTTGGTCTTCAATAGAGTTTTCAAACTCCTACCTGAATTCCAAGGCATTTCATCTATGGATGGATGCAAAATTATTGTTTCTCTGGTGGGATTTGAATGAAGGACTCCTGTTCTGCTAACTTGTTGATGTTACCTTTTAGGAGAACTTTTTAAAAATTTACTTTTCTAGATTTTAACTTCAATTTTGTCACTTACAACTAATTATACCTATTAAAACTGACAGTTTTGATTGAGAATGAGTGAATGAATGAGTAGTTATTTAATATTTTCACCTCAGGCATGCTGATATAGCTCAACATCAAATAATATTTTATCCATCTAAATATATTTATTTTTATCAAGGGAATTCTGAAGATTAATGTATTGAAAACCTAAACTGGAAAGAATGGTGCACACCTATAATGCCTGTAATTACGGCTACACAGAAGGCTGAGGCAAGAAGATTGCAAGTTGAAGACCAGCCTGGCCATACTTAGTGAGACCTTTCTCAACAAAACAAAAGACTGGAAGGTAGCTCAGTGGGAGAGTGCTTGCTTAGAATGTGTGAAGCTTGGGGTTCTAGCCCCAGTACACCAAAATAAATAAATAAATAAATAAAATAAAAAGAAATGATAATAAAATAAAATGCAGAAGTTTAAAGAACTCAAGCAGAGAAAATAAGTTCAGCACTGGTATTTTTTGTGCCAAATACAGAAGTTGAAAGTGTAGTAATTGCTCAGAATAATTAGTGAGACATATATATATATATATATATATATATATATATATATATATATATTTCTATTGAAATGTTATGAGTTTTGTATTATTTTCCATTATAACATAAATGATAAAAAAATTTGAGGAAAAGAAGTCCGTGATGAGACAAATACCTAGTATAGATTTGGCCCTAGGCCCCAGCATCAGAAATCAAAAAGCAATATGAAAACAATGCCCCCAAAACCAAAAAAGCAAAAGCAAATAAATAAAAAAGATATAATCCTAAGATTCAGAAGCCTAATATTTAAAAAGAAATTAAAATCTAAGATTCTCTTAAGAAAATGTTTGTGTTTAAAATGGAAACCAGTTAAGTGCACGAGCGGTTAGAATTCTGTCCCTCCAGATCTTATAGAATATGTAAACAAGTTTTTAGAGGCACTTGGAAATGGACAAACTAAATGACACAGTTAGAAGTCCCTATTGTTCTTCAATAGAAGCCCAAGTGTCCTATATTCTGGAGGTGTGTGATGAGATAAATTGATTTCAAAATAGCCTGTGTGTGAGAATTTCCTGTTCAACCTTAAGTGACACATTGATGAGAAATCTACTTTTTCCATTCTTGACTCACTCTGAGCCTTCAGAGGGCAATCTGTGAAGATCACAGATATTGTTTGTTCTTATCCTGGACTTAGGTCATTCAATTTCACCTTTTCTTACTCAGCTATGGCAGACCTCCTTATGTGAGTAACCAGGTCTTCCCAATAAAGGATGCATGACTTTCTGGCAACACAAGGTATGTGTTGCTACTCTCCTGTCTCTGCTAGCCCACCTCAGATAGAGGGGGGTTGCAAATACTAGACATGCTGCACCTGAAGTACAAGTCATAGACAATGAGATCAAAGTACTGCATCCATGTCTTAAATAGGTTGAGGAAAATTCTTACAATATGGAATACATTGGAGGATTTATTAAAGGTTTCTAATTATTACCTAATTAATCAAGTGCATCCACATATATTGGGGTTTGTTAATCAATATGGTTTAAAATGAAACCCAGGGGCATTGAAACAATAGACCATCAATTTTTTAATATTATAATCAGTAAGCTTTGAATATTTGAAAAATAACATTAATTTATATTTAGCTCAGCCATCATAGAGTCTTAACAGAAATTTCTATGAATGGTGAAAGCCAAATGTAAGTCATCAGATACTTACTTAGATGGTAAATAACTGTAGTTTATGCTTTCAATAAAAATCCGGATGAGCTAGATTAAACAAACTACTAAACTTAATAAAGACTTCTAAACAATTAATCAATAAATATATATCAAACTGATATATAAGATCCTTGTATAAAGGTTTCTTATACATGGCATAGCTGATATGATTTATAAACAATGACAGCAATTATGACTTAAATAGTAGTTTAAATAGCTAACATTTATGGAAAATTTTAAGTGCCAGATTGTGTTAAGTGTTTTACATGCATTATATTTTATATATTCATATTTGAATTTTAGAAGAGTAAACTTGGTTATTGGTAATTATAAAATTACTTTATCTGCATTATTCTAATTACTTATACAACTAAAGTAACCCTCACTGATTTTCATGACCATAGACTATCTGGAAGTTTCAACTTACAATGAAAGCTCTATACTTTATCATTTCATGATCTCATAGCCAATTATTTCCATAAAATAAGTATTAAAATTACTTTTGTAGTCTTTTTAATATTGTTTATGTCATGCATATGTTTATAATGTCAGAGAACATTTTTCAACATATACAATATCCTTAATTTTTAGTAATTTCCTAATAACTTCTCAATTATTCAAAATAAGACTATTTAATACTTCTAATCTATTTTAGTAAATACATATAAGCCACTAAATAAAGGTAGGACAGTGCAAGAAATTAAGATGTGTCTACTTTTCAATTCTCTGTTTAAACAGTTTTAAACCTCATTGGATGTCAATTTTTTATAAAGTCAACGTATACTTTCTTCTATTACAGCATTGTAATCGTTCATGCCAATATATTCTTCATGACCTTAAATTATTTCTGTGGAAACCAACTTTATTAAAGATATCCTTATTCATAAGCATCTTAATTTATCACTAATTTATTGTTTGATGCCCCACCAATAATATTTTGTCAAAAGTAGAGGATCCTTAAAATATTACCTAATTTAACCATAAGTTTTAATGTTTAATTCTCTAGGGAAAGATTTACCATCTTCAAAAGCAAAGTGAGCACTAAAGCTTGCTCCTCACCCCGCCCATTGACTGCATTAAGGGTCTCATCACCACATATGCCATTAGTTAAGCACAATTATCAGAGCACGGTCCTTGACATCAACTCAGCTACAGAAATGAGTAATCAAGGAGTGATCTACACAGAACTGAATCTTGGTAAGAACCCAAAGAAGCAGCGAAGAAAATATAAGGACATTAAAAGCTCCATTTCAGTAACTGAGGAGGAAATAACCTATGCAGATTTAAATCTTCGAAATTCTTCTCAGGAACATCCAGGGAATGACAAGGACAACCACTGCAAAGGTAAAATTTGTAATCAATCCTCAGTGTCTAGCTGTTCTAGGATGTGTAGTTGGGGTGCAGATGTGTGGGTAGGAAGTAGGGAATAAACTCTCATATTTGTGAGGATAGGAGTTCTAACTTGAGCCGTTTCTCTATTTTAAAATATGAAGACTAGCTTTTGTCACATTGTTGAAGTTTCTAGTCCTTGATAAAGAACTTCTGGAGCATTGTGTTCACTGAAAATGTGATGGTGTATTCTAAAGACAGATTACAGTGGTAGATGTGAAATTGGGTCCAAGTTTATCTTTACGATTCCCAGTGTATGGTGTTTCTCTTGTATGTGAACCTTCTGAACAGCTATCTGCATCCTCCTTTCTCCGTGCTACTATTTCTCCTCTGCAGAGTTTCCATCACCTCCAGAGAAGCTCACTGCTGGGATCCTGGGAATCACCTGCTTTGTATTAATGGTCACTGTGGTGGTGATGATTACAGTTGTTATTCCATGTAAGAATATTTTTGGAAGATTATAAGGGAAGTTTTCACTAATCATTGGAAGGTCCTCTATATATTTCATTTCAGGGAACAGAACTTTCCTTTTAATATTTAGACTAAATGTGAAGTGGTTATTCTGAATTTTTCAAAAATATAACTGAAGGATTGCAGTAAGTATTTTAAATTATGTTTATCTATTGTGATTTTGTAACTCAAAAACATACTTTAGGAGACTGGGAAATTTCACTGAGAAATATAAGTTGTGGTCTGAAAGTGGTTATGCTAAATATTGTACTGAAAGAGATGGTGATGTTAGGTTTTCATTGAAATAATTTTTTTTCTTTATTGATTTTCTTTTAAAAATCAATTTGAGTCTACATTATTCTCATTCTAAATAATACATATATTTTACACTAAGAAACTAAAATGATTATCATGTATTTGGATATTAATTTTTATAAGATCTATTTTAACTTTTCTAGCTACTGTAATACAGGAGGAGAATAATTCTTCCCTGATAGGAACCCAGAAAGGTACGTAATGATTTTCAAAGTTCTGATATATTTGTATATATTATGTTTTTCTATGTGACTAAAGCCATGCAAAGATAGTAATCAATTTCTTGGGGAAAAATACATCTAGAAAAATTGGCACTAAATTCCCATAAATAAAGATTATAGGAGGACATTTCTTTTTGTCCAGACAATAAGATGAAATTTCAATTTAAAACAAATATATAGTCTTTTGGCCTAATGGCTCCAATTTCCTAATTTTGGTATATTACATGGCATAAACTAATTTTATATTCTAGAAAAAGAAGTGTTCAGTGATCTTTAAGAGTCTCATGTGAGGTTTTTCTCTTTGTTTGCTTTCTATGGGCACATCCATGGGATGAGAGGCTGGTCCTTTTCCGTGTTTGTGTATATAAGTATATTTTTGGTTTAATATGTAACAGCCCAAGGGGTACATAGGTATGTTGTATACATTTTTTTATGTACACAAATATGTAAATTCATTCTAATTTTAAAAAATTTACCTCATTTCTGAATAAAAATTCATGAAAATCTTCCTTCAGCATATCATTGTAGACGTTGTCCAAAGGAATGGTTAACATATTCGAATAACTGTTACTACATTAGCATAGAAAAAGTGACTTGGAATGAGAGTTTGGTGTCCTGTGCTTCTAAGAACTCTAATCTGCTTTATATAGACAATGAAGAAGAAATGGTAAGGTTTTAAATGTTTCATTCTATTAAAAGCTTTTTCATGGGCAATATTATATTTATAGAATTCATTCATATTCTTTGCCAGGTATTTACAAGTCTGAATAATATTTCATTATTTGGCTTTATGATTTTAACTTTATTTGTATGCTTTAATATACATTTGTTTATTTCCTTTTTATGAAAAGTCATGCTCATAAAAATTTTATCCTTTCATTCTGAAATAAACTTTACTATTTAATTTTATTTCACATAAAGAAAACTAAACATCTCTTGATTGTGCAGATTGATTGCAAAGGGACTAGACTGAGGTAATTACAGTCAGATCACTAGATAAAAAGGTTCCAATTCCCACCTGTCCCACCCTTGCATATGTGCTCAACATTCTGGTTCCTGCCTAAACCACTATCTTGGCTTCTGCTATGATAAATTAGCTTTTCCTGTTTTTGAACTTTACATGAATGCAATCATAACTATGCATTTTAATTTTTTCCCGTTTCAATCTTATATGGTATTTGGGTGATTTATCCATCTTATTACATTTACCTGTAGTTTTCTAATTTTCACTACTGTATTATGTGGATATAACATTTAAAAATCCGTTCCAATAACTGATCTCTGGATGGGAGCGGTGAGTCTCATGCCCCCAGGGACAAACAGACTTCCAAGGTGGAGCATTTGTACTCATGGAATTCCTTTTTCTGAATCCCCTCACGCTGTTGATGGATATTCTGAAAGATCATCTTCACCAATGGTTTCTACTGTGTCAGGTCCTGCTAGTGGGAGTTCCTTTCACACAGAGGAGCTTACAAGAGCTACCTCTTATTGCTAGGTTGGGTAGGGAGCCAGCATGCAAGGGGCACTTTCTTCTTTTGGATAAGGGATTTAAGTATTAGGGTCCTTTGTGGTTCCCTAATACTACAGTGTCAAACCATTTTTACCTCTTTCTTTCCATCTTTCAGAATTCTTTTTTGTTCCTGTCTTTCACTAATCCCATAATTTATAGTTGTATTATCATGTAGCAGCAGAGAGACACAAATCAATGCCACCTTCACCGAACTATCAGCATTTCACAAATACAGAAACAAATAACAGTAGAGACTTAAAAAAATGGTGTGGTGCATAGAACACCTGATTTTTGGCTTCCATGTAATTTATTTCTTCAGTGTAAACCCTTAATTTCCTTCTAAAACTCACACTCTGAGGAACATAGTGGAAAAATACATTGATTTAGTTACAGCCTCTGGATAATTAAATATATAGTATCTGGAAACTTATTTAAATTCTTGCTATGTTTATTTTGTTAGCATGTGTAACAGAATACATGAATCACAGTATTCCTTATTCACAAAAACAGCATGTGGTTATTAAATAAAGAGTTAATTTTAAACTTCAAAAATGTTCAATTATGAACATTTATGCAAGGTTTTCAACAATACAAAAAGTGGGTTTATTGTTTATCCAATTAATTGGTTGGGAACATTAAGGTACTATGACATAATGTACTATTTCTAAAAGTAATGAAACCTTTCACACTGATTATTTAAATAAAAATTCTGTTTTCTGGCAGTCTTTTCTACATTCCCTCTCACTTCTGTCATGGGTTGGAGTCTTTCGTAAGAGCAAGGATCATCCATGGGAATTGATAAATGGCTCAACTTTCAAATTAAAGTAAGTTTTTTTTTTTTAATTATGCTACATCTAAAAAAATTTATGTTCAAAAGAATAGTATTAATAATTTGACTTATAAACATGTAAAAAAATTGCAAATTAGTGAAATGTTGACATAAATATTAAAGAATGGATTGTCTTTATAATTACTAGATTTTACTAAAATTATATGAAAATGTCATCCATTTTAGTATTGTTTTTTACAATTACAAGAAAAATGCTTTCACTTAATAGATTTTTTTTTCTATAAAATATAACTGAATTCTGCACTTTTCATCATTACAGGGTAAAGGAATCATCAGATGATCAACGTAACTGTGCTATGCTGTACTCATCTGAGCTTAAATCAGACAGTTGCGAATCTTCAAATACATACAATTGTAAACATAAGCTTTAACATTAATACACCTAAATCTGAAGTCTGTCAGGTAATTTTGTATTTCATGAAGTGGAAGTAATATTAGGATTGCTTTAGTCTTAGAGTGGAATTATATCATTTGTTCTAATAACAAAAATTTTCAAAAACAATTATTGAATTCTAATATATGCCAAAAATAAAAATAATACTTTGTGTCTGTCTTTTTTTACTCAATATTCTATTCATGACATTCAACCTTTCTAAAAGATTCCATGTTACCTGAGTCCATTTCTGTGAAATGCCAAAAACAGACAAACCTGTGGAAACAGTGTGGATTAGTGGTTACCGAGGGCTAAGATTATGACGCAATGGAACTTGACCACTACTAAGTATGTGTTTTTTTTCGGAGTGATGGAAATTGTTTAGATTTCTGATAGCAGTGATGATTGTAGCTAAGTGAATATACTAAAAATCACTGATTTATAGAATTTAACAGTATGAATTTTATGCTGGGTACTTCAATGATGCTGTTAAAACATTTTTTTCCAGAATTATCTTTGAGATTGCATTAACTCAGGTAAAGTTTAGTCATCCTTATAATATTGACTTTTCCAGTAAATATCATGCTATGTTCTTCAACAAATTAGGGTTATTTAATTTTTCTTGATCACATGTTCTTTTGATATTAGTCTTACAGAAATTTAAGTATTCACAATAATGGTTTTGTAAATGACATCCTTATTTTTAAATGTAAATTGTTTTTAGTAATTTTTGTTGCTGTGAATAAAATTATAATTGATGTTTGCATGTTGATCTTACATCCAATGCTTCACTGATTTTATGTATTAATGCTATCATTCAAATATAGATTATTATGTATTTTCTCTGTAAACTACTGCTTTATATATAATCACACTTCTATTTTCTTTCCAAGTGCAATTGCTTGATTTTCAAGGTTCTATTTATATTACGTGTATCATTTCCTACTCTAGAAAAAAATTTCAACATTTCATCTGATTTATGAATTTTTATCACAACTTCTCCAATAGATACAGTTCTGTAATATTCTTATTCTTCTATTAGACTTTGTTATCAAGTGATTTATTATTATTATTTTTTGTATCAATTGGAATGATGTTTTCTCTGTATGGTGTTTATGAAAAAATTACCTATATCTTTCTAAAATATTAAATAATCTTGAATTTATGAAATAAAATTGGTGTTAGTGGACCATGAACTGAATCTCTGAAACTATGAGCCAAAATAAATATTTCCTCTTCCAAGTAATTTTTGCCAGGTATTTCATAATGAAATATGTCCATGATGAAAGCTGACTGACTCATGATACCATATGTATTTGTAGAATTAGTCTTTAGAATGGTTTATATAACAGATTAAATTTCTTTAATAAATTTATTTAATATATAGTTTTGCTCAGCTATTTGTTATACTAAAATTTTAAATAGGTATTTTGTAGGAATTTTCTATTTCCTATAGATGTTAAAATATATTCTTACATGAGGATGGAAACTCTGCTTATTTATGCAATCCAAATGAGTGATATGTTTTTTTCCCATCCTTTCACTTTAAGTTTGTGAATGTCTTTGCCTATGAAATGAATCTCTTGGAGAGTGTTTATTGTTGGATCTTTTTTTTTTACTTATTCTAATTTGTCATATATGACAGCAGAATGCATTTCAATTCATATTACACATATAGAGCACAATTTTTCATGTCTCTGGTGTACACAAAGTAGTCACACCATTCGTGTCTTTATACAGGTACTGTCCATCTCATTCCACTGTCTTTTCTACATCATGCCCCTTCCCTTCCCTTCCCTTCCCTTTGCCCTATCTAAAGTTTGCCTGTTCCTCACATGGCCCTTCATCCCCATTATGAATCAGCAGAAAACATATCAGAGACAACATTTGGCATTTAGTTTTGGGGATTGGCTTACTTCACTTAGGATTCATTCATTTACCTGCAAATGCCATGATTTTAATCTCTTTTACTGTTGAATAATATTCCATTGTGTATATATATTACATTTTCTTTATCCATTCATCTACTGAAGGGCATCTAGGTTGGCTCCACAGTTTAGGTTTTGTGAACTGTGCTGCTATAAACATTGATGTGGCTGTGTCCCTGTAGTATACCTTTGGGTATAGAGGGAGGAGAGGGATAGCTGGGTCAAATGGTTGTTCCATTCTCAGTTTTCCAAGGAATCTCCATACTGCTTTCCAAATTGGCTATACCAATTTGCAGTCCCACCAGCAATGTGTGAGTGTGCCTTTTCCCCCACATCCTTGCGAATACTTATTGTTGTTTGTATGCATAATAGCTGCCATTCTGACTGGAGTGAGATGAAATCTTAGAGGAGTTTTGATTTGCATTTCTCTAATTGCTAGAGATGTTGAATATTTGTTGATTGATTATATATTACTTCTGAGAAGTGTCTGTTCAGTTCCTTAGCTGATTTATTGATTGGGTTATTATTATTTTTTTTGGTGTTAAGTTTTTTGAGTTCTTTATATATCCTAGAGATTAATGCTATATCTGATGTGTGTGTAGTAAAAATTTGCTCCCATTCTGTAGGCTCTCTATTCACCTCACTGATTGTTTCTTTTGCTGAGAAGAAGCTTGTCAGTTTAAATTCATCCCATTTATTGATCTTAATTTTATTTCTTGCACTATAGGAGTCTTGTTAAGGAAGTCAGGGCCTAATTCTACTTTTTCTTCTATTAGTTGCAGGGTCTCTGGTCTAATTCCTACATCCTTGATCCACTTTGAGTTGAGTTTTGTGCCTGGTGAGAGATAGGGGCTTACTTTCATTTTGTTGCATAGGATTTTCAGTTTTCCCAGCACTATGGTGAAGAGGTTATCTTTTCTCTAATATATGTTTTTGGTGCCTTGTCTAGTATGAGATAACTGTATTTATGTGAAGGGGCTTGTTTTTTAATCCAATCTGCCAATCTATGTCTTTTGATTGATGAATTTAGGCCATAAGCATTCGAGGTTGATGTGATTTGTATTTCTGGTCATTTTGGTTTATTTCTGGTTTTTAATTTGAATTAGTTTCTCCTTTGATTGAGTATTCTTTTAGTGTAGTTCCTCCCTTTGCTGGTTTTCACTTTTTTTTTTTCATTTTATCCTCATGGAATATTTGGTTAAGAATGTTCTGTAGTGTAGGCTTTCTAGTTGTGAATTCTTTTTAACTTGGTTTATTATGGAAGATATTTATTTCATCTTAAAATCTGAAGCAATTTTTCTGGATATTAAATTCTTGGTTGGCATCCATTTCTTTCAGAGCTTGATATATATTATTCCAGGATTCCTAGCTTTGAAGGCCTGGGTTGAGAAATCTGCTGAAATCCGAATTGGTTTCCCCCTATATATAATTTGATATTTTTCTCTCTGGCCTTTAGGATTTAATTCTTATTCTGCATGTTAGTGATTCTCAATATAATACAACTCTGTGGCTGGTCTATTGCCAGCTTTCTTTATCCAAGGTCCAATTCTAGGGTTAATTATCCTTTTCCTGCCTATGCCTCAAATCTTGCACTCTTTGCTTATTAACAAGTGTGAGAAGCTGTTATTATGGTTTTAATATGTTTAATATCTGTAAAACCATAATAGTATTCTCATTTTAATTTAGACATTTCCAAATCTTTTCTTCAACAATGTTTTGTCAATTTTATTATGTCTTTTCAATGAAAGAAACTTTGATTTTATTGATCTTTGCTACTATAATTTTGTTTTCATGATTTTATACTATTTATTGTTTCTACTTTCTGGTTCATTTGTGTTTAATTTTAGCTTTTCTCTTTTTAGTTTCTTATAACACATGCTCAAAATTCAATTTCTTTTCTTTTTTCTTAATATTGCCTTTAAGTCAATTTTGAAAGAAAAGTTTTTCTGATTATATTTTCCTTTAATTCATATAAAAATTGTGAACATTCATTGTGATCATCTCCTCCTCATCATTCTCTTCTTCCTCCTCCTCCTCCTCCTCCTCCTTTTTCTCTTTTCCCCCTTTGACATTAGGAATTGAACCCAGAGGCACTTTACCTCTAAACTAAATCCCCAGTCCTTTTTTAAAAATTTGAAACAGAGTCTCACTAATTTGCTTAGGGTATCACTAAGTTTCTGAGACTGGCCTTGAATTTGCAATCTTTCTGTCTCAACCTCCCAAGATGCTAGGATTACAGGCATGTGCCATTGTACCTGGCTCACTATGATTTTTTTTTTTTAGCCCATAAACTACTTAGAAATATATTGCTGAATTAAAAACCATATAAACCATTAAAAACCATTTTTGGTTATTGGCTTCTTTTTTAGGTAAATAGTACTTAGAATTTTCTGTGAGGCTGAAATGCTCTATTATCTGAATGTTGTTAATATGACTGAGAAACTGATTTTTAAATTTTATTTATTTTTTATTTGAATTCCTATATTTCAAGAATCTACTGGAAAAACTTGACTAGTGTCTTCTGCATTGGGAGCATAGTTCCATATATTTTTATGTTAATATCCTTAGAAACTTGACAAAATGATGTATTTGGAAAGATTTCATGGGAATTTAAAACATGATTATTTTGTGTTAGTATAAAGTCCATAGCTATGTGCATATGCATATTTTATTTGTTTATTTTATTTTTTAGAGACTGATATATCTCATATGATAAGCAGAAATAGAAAAGTTTTAAATACTCATTAATGATTTTTTTGCCTTTTCAGTTCTTTTTAATCCTATGTCAAACTTGTTAGTTTAGGTATGCATGCATTATTTTTAAAAGTTAATTGTTTGGATAACGAATCTTCCACTTTAAATTATGCTTCTTCACTTCTAATGATTTTCCCCTAATATTATGATAGTTCATTAACTCTCAACAAATTTCTTTTGGTTTGTGCTGCTCTTCCTTCACCTTTTTACTTTCATCTTTCTTTATGCTTCTATTAAAAGACTATCTCACTAAAATAACCAACATAATTTTTTCATTTAAGAACTTTTATTTATGGAGAACATTTTAGTTGCTTGGGGTACATGAAATACATGATACTGACTTTAGGAAGACAAGTATTTATTTTTAAACATAAACACATGTACTTAACTTGGGTATTATTATATTTATAGTTAACATAATTATCACATTATTAAATATATTACATATGGATTTTATTTGTATATATAGATACATTAATATAACTATTAATGTTAATTTAAATTTAACTTAGATTGTATGCAAACATTTTTGTACTCTACTTTTTCTATGATTTTTAAAATAAGTTTTTTATTGTTCAATTTCCACTATACAAGATTATTAATTTTGTGGGGGGGGGGTACCAGGGATTGAACCCAGAAGCGCTTAACCACTGAGCCATAACCCCAGGCCTTTTTTAAAAAATAAAATTTATTTTTTATTTGTAGATGAACACAATAACTTTATTCAATTTATTTTTTTATGTGGTACTGAAGATCAAACCCAGTGCCTCACACGTGCTGGGCAAGCACTGTACCACTGAGCCACATACTCAGCCCAACCCCAACCCTTTTTAATTTTTATTTGGAGTCTTTTTAAGTTCCTTAGGGCCTTGCTAAGTTGCTGAAGCTGGCTTTGAACTTGTGATCCTCCTGCCTCAGTTTCCTGAGCTGGAGCTGCTGGGACTATAGGTGTGCACTACAGCCCCTAGCAATTTGATATTTTAAATATTTTTTATTAGCACTCTTCATTTTATAGCATATGTTTACTCATTAAAGTCTGATAAATTAGTAATTTTACTTTTTCTCAGTCAAAACTACCTTTTTATTTTTAATACCTGTATTTTCTTTCTGAAATCTAATGCTGACATATATTTTTAAACTTGAAATTTGTCATTAGTATTTTATCCATTTAATATCCATTTTGATATATTCACATCATTTCATTTCTTCACCTCCCCTTTTTGTATACCCAAGTTTTTATCAGTAATCAGTGTTTCATGTTTAGAAGATCCTTAATTATTTCTTGTAGGTAGATTGAGTTTGGCATTAATTCTCATCATTTAAAAAATCCTTGAAAATGAATTTATTTTTCAATCATTTAAAATAATATTTTTACTTGTTAGCAACTTCTCCTTTACCCATCTCTCTTAAGACACTAGGTAGTACATTATTAGAATGTACTATAATGTACCATAATATAAGAAATAATATATGAGAAACACACTAACATATATTTATGTTATATACATCATATATCATATACATATAAGGGAGAAAAAATATGTACACATTTTAGTGCATATAATGCATCAGAAAGTAAACTATAATTACTCCTATAATACTGAGTAAATTTTGCAGTTTTTATTTTCTTTGAACATAGATTTTATTGAAGTTATGCCAGAGAGTAAAAGACTCTTATTACACGCAACAAAGGACATGATACATAGCATCATTTAAATGAAAACATCAAGTGAATGTCTGTAGGAACAGCAGACTTTCATAACTCACATTAACAAATAGAACATCATTAGGCAGAATATGGTAGATTAGAGAAAGGGTGCACTTCCCAGCAGAGCCTTGGCTCAAGACTTAAAAAGCAGAAAGACTGCTCTTCACTGAGATGGGTGACTAAGGGAATTCACTGAAATTCAATATTGGACAGCAAAATAATTATAGACACACATAATGTCAGAAATTTTGAACATAATATAAGAAATAAAATATGAGAGATGTGTCAGCTTAACTGGCACTAGCACCACCAGCCCACCGTGGAGGGGAGTGGGAGAACAGGCAAAGAGAGAGAAAAGCATGGCGAGTAAACTTGACTTGGGAGAACCTGAGGTACAGTTGAGGAGGATGACCTTCATTAGCCCAGAGACAGTGGAGGCAGTAGTTGACAATGGACTTTTATTTTATTTATTCATTTATATGTGGTACTGAGAGTCAAACCCAGTGTCTCACATGCGAGGCAAGCATTCTACCATTGAGCCACAACCCAAGCTGGGAAGTAATCAATTGAGTAAATCGAATAGAATTTAAAATCAATTGATTGAGGGGCAGAGAGTACAACCAGAATCAGTGCTGCAGTGGTGGAAACCATTTTTGAGTGGCTATGTAGCAGTGAGAAGAGGCTGGAGATAGAAAAAATATTAAAGAAATTGCCTGCCTGACCCAACGATTGCCTACTGTGGGGTTCAGAGTATATCTGGACTAGCAAAATTGAAGCAGGTGCAGAAGGCATTGTGCCTAGAGTGCTCTGGGCTCAGGATACTGAGGAGAGAGAGCTCCCTTTGTTGCTGCTGTCCCACCCAAGCATCTGAGAAGACACCCGCAACACACCAGACAGGGGTGTGTATACTCCAGGTGTGATTCTGGGTAATTCACAGTTATGGAGATGAATATGTGACGCTTGTCCAGAGTGAGACTCCTAACCCTGGTAGTGAAAATTTGGGGAGGCCCTAGGAGTCCAGGCATCTACCAGAAATGAACATTTCTCTAGCAACAGGAGGGTGTGGACCAAATCTCAAATGTCCACTGACAGAGTTCCAATGGTCAGTTAAGGCCAAACTCCAGCCACTGAAACTTCCAGTTTAGAACTCTGCATTAGACCCACTATGAGAATACACTAGTTATTAACACTCCCCAGTGTATCCCATCCGATACTAGAGACAGACAACTGAGAGCTATTATAATCAGTTTTGGCTCATGGCCAAAATAGCTAGCAATTTGGGGAGAAACACAAAGATATGGGACTTAACAACCCCCAGCCCTTTACCCAAAATAAATGAAAAGAATGGCAAATCAGCATAAGGAATGAACATTCATTCTTGCCAACAGTTTTGATCACCTCAGTGGAAATAAGCCTTTTTTTTCTCAATAAGATTTGTTTTCTTTTTTTTTTTTTAAAGAGAGAGAGAGAGAGAGAGAGAGAGAGAGAATTTTAATATTTATTTTTTAGTTTTCGATGGACACAACATCTTTGTATGTTTTCTTATACCCCCTTTTGCTCCTCTGTAAATTTAATTATATATATATATATATAATTTTATTATTTTATATATATGTATGTATATATATAATTTTATTATTTTATATATATGTATGTATATATATAATTTTATTATTTTATATATATATATATATATATATATATATATATATATATATATATATATATATACACAATGCCTTTATTTTTTATTGGTGCTGAGGATTGAACCCAGTACTTCACACATGCTAGGCGAGTGCTCTACCACTGAGCCACAACCCCAACCCTGCTTTTTATTTTTTATTTTATGTATTTTTTGCAAATGGAGTCTAAAAAGAAGCAGGATAGATATTCTTGTATCTGATGAAGTGACAAAGCAAATTTCAAGCAAAAGTTAATCAGACGAGACAAAGGTCACTACATACTGGTAAAGGGACTAATCCAATAAGAAATTATAACAATAATAATTATTTATGCCCCCAATATTAATGCACCTAATTACATAAAAAAAGAAAATTTCTTGACATTAAATCCCAGATAGACTTCAATGTAATAATACTGGGTGATTTCAACACCTATAGACAGGTAATTCAAATATAAAATTGATAAAATATTTCTGACTAAATAATACTTTTCAAATAGAGCTAACACCTATACAGGATATAGTTCTCTGAAACAGCTGAATTTACTTTATTCTCTGCAGCTCATGGAAACTACTAAAAGATAGACCATATTCTAGGTCACAAAGTAAGTATTAGTAAACCAAAACATAGTATAACCCCATGCATCTTATCACAGCATATGGAATGAAATTAGAAATCAACAGCAAGAAAAATTACACTAATTACATAGACACATGGAGATAGAATAGTCTGCTTTTAAATGAAGAATGGATCAAAGAAAAAATAAAAAATTCTGAGCACAGAGACATAAGGTACAAAAATCTCTAAGAGGAAAGTTTATAGCATTGAGTGCCTACATTAAAAAACAGATTCCAGGGGCTGGGAATATAGCTCAGTTGGGAGAGTGCTTACCTTGTATGCACAAGGCCCTGGGTTCAATCCCCAGCATGCACCCCTCCCCCACACAATATAAGATAATGCTATACCTAAAGACCTTAGGAAAGAAAGAATATTCTAATGCCAAAATAAGTAGAAGACAGGAAATAATTGAGATCAGAGCTTCAATTAATGAATAAAATTGAGAATAATATACAGGAACAATGTAGTGAAGAGTTGCCTTTTAAAAAAGAAAAAGATTGATAACCCCCTAGCCAAACTAACCAAAGGAAAGAAGACACATTTTAACATAATTAGAGATGGAAAATGAGGTATCACTGAAGACACTTTTGAAAGCCAGAGGATTAGTAGAAATTATTTTGAAAAGTTCCACTCCAATAAACTGGAAAATCTGGATGATATTTACGAATTTCTAAGCTCATATGATTTACCCAAATTGAATAATGAGGATATAGTAAACCTAAACAAACCAATATCTTATAATGAAACTTAAACAGAAACTAAAAGCCTTCCAACAAAGAAAAGCTAAGGATTTGAATGGATTCTCACCTGAATTCTACCCAATTTTAAAGAAGACTAAACTCTTCCTCAAATTATTCCAGGAAATTGAAAGGAAGGGAATATTCCCTAATACATTCTATGAAGTCTCTATACCTATACAAAGACACATCAAGAAAAGAACTACAGATCAATATACCAGGTGAAAGAAATGCAAAAATCTTTAATAAAATATTAGCAAGCCACATTCAAAAACTCATCAAGAAGATAGTACTCCATGATCAGTGGGTTTCATCCCAGGGATTGGTAAACATAATTCATCATATAAATAGAGTTAAGGTTAAGAACAATATGATCATTTCAATAGATGCAGAAAAAATATATGACAAAATTCAACAGCTATTCTTGTTAAAAAGGCTATAGAAACTAGGAATACAAGGAAATTACCTCAACATTATAAATATTATATATGACAAACCCAAAGCCAACTTCATACTAAATGAAAAAACAAAACAAAACAAAAAACTTGAAATCATTTTCTCTAAAAAGAGAAACAAGACAAGAATGGCCACTCTCATCATCCTATTCAATATAGTTCTTAAACTCAAGCCAGAGCAATCAGGCAAGAGAAGGAAATTTAAGGAATACAAATAGGAAAAAAAATTGTCACAAATAAAAATAATAAATGTTGATGAGTGTGGAAGAAAAAGTACATTTATGCATTGTTAATAGGACTGCAAATTAGCACAATCACTTTAAAAAGCAGTATGGAAATTGCTCAAAGACTTGGAATGGAAGCACCATATGACCCAGATATCCCAGTCCTTATATTTATTCCCAGAGAACTAAAATCAGCATATTATAGTGATATAGCTACATCAATGTTTATAGCAGTGCAATTTTCAACACCCAAGTTATGAAAACAAACTAGGTGCCCATCAACAGATGAATGAATTAAGAAAATATGGTCCATATACACAATGGAATTTTACTTGACCATGAAGAAGAATGAAATTATGGCACTTGGTGGTTAATGGATGAAACTGAGAACATTAAGATAAGTGAAATAAGACAGACTCAGAAAATCAAGGGTCAGATGTTCTCTCTCATGTGTAGCTGCCAGAGCAAAGTAAGGGAAAAAACAGGAATGAGATATAAAGATAGAGGAAAGATCTCTAGAGTAGGAGGAGAATGAGGGGAAGGGAGAAGTGATGGGAAAGAAAAGAAAATGCAAATTTTGCAAAATTACACAGTGCATGTGTAAATATACTGCTGTAAATTTCACCTTTATGTATATCTATGAAGCACCAATTAAAAATATATAAACAAGTACAAGTTAGACCAGTAAAATATGAGGGTAATTAGGAGGAAGAAGGAGGGGAATGAAAGAGGAGGCAGCAGGAAGCTAAATAGAAATAAATTAAATTGCATGCATGTGTGATTATATAAAATTTAACCCAATTATTATGTACAACCCTAATGCACCAAAAACGCAAAATTAAATTAAATTAAAATAGAATATCAGTGAATGTTACTTTATTTGGCACCTTTAACAAATACTTTCATTGTTTTAATTCTATAATATGATTAAGAAAAGACTATTAATTTATGAAAATATATAAATAGAGATAAATTTAATTCTAATACGAATACAGGGAACACACATATATAATTTTCTTTTATTATATTTTCATAAATTGATGATAATTTATGAAAATATAATAAAAGAAAATTAGTAAGAATATGTATACAGTAATGCATTACTTAATGACAGTGATGCATTATGAGAAACATTAGGCAGTTTTGTAATTTTGTGAACATCATAGATAAGTAAGACAGTTATGATGTTCCTAGGTGATATGATCATGTGGGACCACTGTTGTACATTTGATTCATCACAAAGAAATTTTACCAACATGTCTTTATGTGGCACATAACTACCAACAGTAGGCATTGTCATAAAGGACTTAAAGGGAGTCAAGATTTCAGCTACTTAACAATGGATTTAAATTCCATTTTTGTAGATTTTAGAAGGCTGAATTTTTGGCTTTGGCTGGGCTCACTCTTAGAGGTGGCATGGAGGTGAATATCCTTTGTTATGATAGGATAAAAGATGAGGAATGTTAAAAAGAATTTCATTTTAAACAAACTATACTTTAGGTTTAAAGTTTTGTTTTTCATTATGTTCATGTGTCATTTAAAGCACTTGTTTTAAATGCTTCTTCATTTCTGGGGCTAGGTGAAATGCTTAAAATTATTTTCTTCCCTCTTCAACATAGTTTATCTTAGGCTTTTGCTTTTTACAACAAATATTCCAATTAGCATGCAGACAATTATTTATGGTTGGAGGATTAATCAATAAATAATATAATAAAAAGTTATTTAATATTTTGGTCTCTAACATGGTGGTAGTTCACTATTATTTAATATTTTATCCCCTCAAGGAGCATATTTTTTTGCAGAACAATATGAGTAATATAAAACGAGTTCAATTAAAAAAAGAAAAGTTTAGAACTAAGGCAGAGAAACAATAAAGTTGCAATAAAGTGGTTATTTCCTTGGAGTAATTAGTGACAAAGATTATAAATGCTAGATGTGATGCAACAGAGACTTGTATACCAAACAAATCAATGTAGAACACATCATCTTTATTTGAATAATTCAGGGTGAAAAAACAACTCTAAAATTTAAAAAGCACTATATTAGAGAATTTCTTAAAGTATTCAAGTTGTTGCCTGTGGAGAATTATTCAAGTGCACATGCAAAGCATATTTGAGTTTCATATCAATATAGTTTTTTTTTTTTTTTTTTTTTTGGCACTGCGCATTGAACCCAGAGGCACTTAACCATTGAGCCACATCACCAGCCCCCTTTTTTTTATATTTTATTAGAGATATGGTCTCACTGAGTTGCTTAGGGCCTTGCTATGTTGCTAAGGCTGGCTTTGAACTTGAGATCCTCCATCACAGGTTCTAGACTTGCTGGGATTACAAGAGTGGATCACCGTGCCTGGTGATATCAATGTAGTTTAAAATAAAAGTAGTTGGCATCATGACAATGAAGAATTAATTTTGCTTTTTGTAAATAGTACATGTTAAAAATATATATGCATATATGTGTATATATATATGTACTATTAGGTATACACACATATATACATATATACATTTATGAATATATTTGTCTTACATTATCACTGATGTGAAACAGATATAATAACATAAAAATTCTGTTAAAACTGTTTAAAAGTACTTAATATTTATTGACAGTTTAGAATTGCCACTTTGAGCGATGTTTTACGTGAATTGCATTTTGTAAATTTTTATTCTTCTTTTAGATAAGTAAACTAGATTATTAGACACCAATTAACATCATAAGGTCCCATATTGTAAGTTACAAAGACAAATTAATTCTAGATCTCACTAAATGCAGAGCCCAAGGACTGAGTTATTAAATTATATTATTTGAATTATTACAATTACTTATACAACTAAAGTGACGCTCACTGATAGAATCTTTCTGAAAATTTGAAGCAACAGTGTCCTTTGATAAATGGTCTACAATTTTATATTTCATTTTATGGGTTAATATTTTAGTCATTTAATCAATCAATTTAATAATTTAGCCAATTATTTCTATAAGACAAGTACTTTTCAGAAGTACTTGTTGTTTTGCTTTCCATATTGTTTATGTTATACATAAGTTTAGTGTCTCATTTTCCAACCTACAAAATATTTATTTCTTTAAAAAGTTTTTAATGATTTCTCAGAACTCTTCATTTAAAATAAAAGATCACTTGATAGTACTTTGTTCCTTTTTAACAAATAAATGGTAGTTGTGTTAACTTTTCATAAAGTATCTGATATAAACAACTTAAGTAGGGAAGATTTATTTTATCTCACAGTTTCAGTCCATGATTGGCTGCCTCCATTTCTTTGGGCTTGAGTGAGGCAGAACATCTTGGCTAAAGGACATGACAGAGGAAAGCTTCTCCTTTCATGGCAGCCAGGATACAGAGAGAAAGAAGAAGGGTTTGGCATATGATAGAGTCTCCAAGAGTATGCCCCCAAGGACCCACTTCACCAATGGGGCACCACTTCCCAAAAGTTCACTCAGATCATGAATTTATCAGATGGATTAAGGCACTTATGAGTTTAAACCTTCATGATCCAATCATTTCCAAAAAGGCCCACCTCTGAATATTATGCATTGTACACCAAGTCCTCAACACATGAGCCTTTGGGGGCACAACAACAGTAGTCACTGAATATAACTATTTGAGTACAGTAAATTACTATTTTTCTTATTGCTATTTTGTCCACCTTTGGAACACTCAGTCTTTTATTATTATTGGATTTCAAAATTGTCATAAAAATCAATGCATCGTTTTTTTTTCCAATATAGCATTTAAAATTTTAATACTGATTTTCTAATCTTAAAAAATTTTTGTGGAATATTACTCTAAGCTAATAAGAATAATTTTATGCATGCCCTTCTTTATTCCTTGTTTATTGCTTTTTAGTTTTTGAATTGAAGATATATCAAATATACAATATCTACTAAAATTATTTATCTTACAATGGGACATGATTTAATATTCTAAAGATAATAGAAGCAGACTTTCCAATTCTTCAACTGCAAAATGACAAGTACTGCTTTCCCCCTAACCCCATCACCCAGTTTGACTACGCTAGGTTCTCATCAATATGTAAGTCACATGTTAACTTCTTAAAAGAGTTATAATACAGCACAGTTCTTGATAACACCTAGCTGCAGAGATGAAAAATCTCCTAGGAACTGGAGCAGGCCAATGACCCAAAGAAGCATCAAAAGAAACACAAGAAAACTTTGCTCCTTTTCAGAAACTGAGCAGGAATTAGCCTATGTGGAATAAGACCTTCAAAATGTTTCTCAAGATCTTCAAGAAAATGACAAGAACTGCTGCTGCCTGGGTAAACATTTAATCAATCTTCAATCTAACTGTTCTAGAATATGGATGGTGGGTTAAAAGTAAGAATATGCTCATAAATTCTTCATTTATGAGGAGCAGTCTAGTTATTGAATGTAATGATACATTCTGAAAGAATTACAATTGTAGATGTGCATTTGGGGCTCAGGCTTTTCATTATGATTCCCTGTGCATGAAGATTCCCTTATATGCAACATCTAAACATCTGTCTGCATCTTCATTTTGCATTTCTTTAATTTCTCTCAGCATATTTTATCATCTCCAGAGAAATTCATTGCTGGGACCAAGGAATCATTTGTTTTATCTTAGTGACCATCATGGTGGTAAAAATAAAATCTTCTCAAAAATATTATTGAGAAAATAAATTAGGTTTTGGAAGTGGATATATGAAATAGTATACAATAATGCTAGGTGATTTCAACACACCTCTCTCACCAATAGATCAGTCATCTAGACATAGACTCAGTAAAGATTTTTCAGACCTAAAAAATCTTCTAAATCAAATGCACTTAAAAGTCATCTATAAAATACTGCATCCAACAATAGGTACTTTTTTCTTACTTCTCATTTTCTTTTGACCTGGTCATGAAACCTTCTTCAAAAGACAATATCTTAATCATATACAAATCTTAGTAAAAATAAAAATCAATATAATTCTGTTTATCTTATTTGATCATAATGAAATGAAATTAGAAATCAATACCAGAGACTTGGGAGACTTAGGAGAACTCAAGCTCCAGACCAGCCTAAGCAATTTAGAGACCCTAAGAAACTTAGTGAGACCCTATCTCAAAATAAAAAATAAAAGGGCTGGGAATGTAGCTCAGTGCCCCAGGGTGCAATCTCCACTGCAATAAATAAATAAATAAATAAATAAATCAACTTCAGAAAAGGAATAAAAATTATAGAAACTATGTGTACTTACGGAGCTTGAATAATACACTTTTGAGTGCTAAATTGGTGATAGAAGAGATCGGGAGAGAAATTTCAAAATTCTTAGAATCAAACAAGAGTAGTGTTACAACACAATAGAATCTGTGGGATGCTGTGAAGGTAGTTCTAAAAGGAAAGTTTATAACTATGAGTGTCTACATAAGAAAATCTGAAAAATCCCAAATAATTTATGTTGCATATCAAGGGTCTTGAAAAGTAAACTAATACCAGAACCAGTGTAAGGAAGGAAGTATTTAAGATCAGAGCCAAAATCAATGAAATTGAGAGGAAAAAAAAAAACAGAATTCATTCTTTGAAAAGATAAACAATATTGATAAGCCTTTTGTCAAACTAGCTAAAAAACTCCCAAATTAATAAAATTAGAGATGAAAAGGAGAAATAAGTACAGATATCACAGAAATTTAGAGGATCTTTAGGAACTAGTTTGAAAGTCTCACTCACAATTGCCTCAAAAGTTTTCTAAGAATAAATCTAACTAAGGAGGTGAAGACCTCTATAATAAAAACTATAGAACCCTGAAGAAATAGGAGACACAAAGAAGATGAAGAGACTTCTCCTGTTGCTTGATAGGCAGAATTGATATTGTTAAATTCACCATATTACCAAAAAATTAAAGATTCAATGAGATCACCATCACAATGCCAATGACATTTCTTCACCAAACTGGAAAAAACAGTCCTAAAATTCATTTGGAAAAATAAAATACTCAGAAGAGCAAAAGCAATTCTGTGACAAAAAAAACAAAACAACAACAACAACCCCCCCCAAAAAAGCAATGTGGGTGGCATAACAATTACCTGACTTTAAATTATACTACAGAGATATAAGGGGGAAAATTATATAATATTAGCAAAATATAGTCACATAGACCAATGATACGAAATAGAAGACACAGGGACAAACCCACACAGATACAGTCATCTGATCCTTGACAAATGTCCCAAAAATATACATTGGAGAAAAATAGCCTTTATAAATGATGCAGGAAAACTTATTATTCATATTTTAAAAAATTAAAATAGATTCTTATCTCTCACTTGCACACAAGTCATGTCAAAATGGATTAAAGACTCAGGAATTAGACTAGAAATAATGCAACTTGAGAAGAAAAAAACAGGATCAATGCTCCAGCATAAGGTGCAGGCAACAACTTTCTCAGCAGAACTCCCACAGCTCAGAAAATAATGCCAAGAATTAATAAATGGGATGGCATCAAATTAAAAAGTTTCTCCACTGCAAAGGAAAATTTTGAAGAAAGAACCTACAGAATAAGAGAAAATCTTTTGCTAGCTACTCTCTGGCAGGGAATTAATATCCGGAATGTATAAGGCACTCAGAAAACTTAACACCCAAAATCCAAATAACCCAATTAGTGAACCGGCAAATGAATTAAACAGACACTTATCAAAAGAAGAAATACAAATGGCCAACAATTATATAAAAATATCTTTAGCAATTAGAGAAGTATCAGATCAAAGCTACACTGAGTTGGCATATGCCTATAATTCTATTGACTTGGGAGGCTGAGACAGGATTGCAAGTTCAAGACCAGCTTCAGTAACTTAGAAAGGAACTAAGTAACTTATTGAGATCCTGTCTCAAAATAAAAAAATAAAAAGGGTTGGGGATATAGCTCAGTGGTAAAGCACTCCTGGGTTTAATCCCTGGTACAAACTATACAAATAAAAACAGGGGGAAAAAACTACAGAAATTTCATCTCACACCAGTCAGATGGCAATCATCAAGAATACAAACAATAAACGCTGGAGAGGATGTGCAGAAAAAAGGCACATTTTTACACTGTTGATGAGATTGAAAATTAGTACAACCATTATGGAAATTAGTAGGGAGATTCCTTTAATGATTAGGAATGGAGGCACCAGAAGACTCAGTTATCCCTCTCCTTAGTGTTTATCCTAAAGTGTTAAAGTTAGCATACTATAGCAGCACAATTCACAATTGTCAAATTATGGAACAAGCCTAAGTATCTACCAGTGGATGAATGGGTAAAGAAAATGTGATATATATATATATATATATATATATATATATATGATGGAATTTCATTCAGTTGTAAAGAAGAATGAAATTATAGCATTTGCAAGAAAATGGGTGTAATTTTTCTTAATATTATTTTAAGAATAATAAGTCAAAAATCAGGTAACAAGGGCCATATGTTTTCTCTCATATGTAAAACCTGGAGATTAAAAAAAGAAAAAAAATGTTGGGGAAAATGATCTCATGAAAATCAAAGGAAGAACAGTAGAGTAGAGAAAAGGAATGGAGGAGGAAGAGAAGGAAAGGGGAAATACTGGGGGAATGATATTGTTATACCATGCACATGTATGAATATATAAAAATAAAGCCCATTATTCTGTATAATTATAATGCACCAATATAAAATAAGGAAATATTTTTATATTTTCTAATCCTCCTTATATATGTACTTTGCCAGCATATTACATCTATAAATGTAATGAAATTGCAGGCTCATAAATTTATCTTGATGCCAAAATTTATTAAATTAATCCTAATGTTTACTAGTTTATTGTACTAATATCTGTTTACTTAATAGTATCAGGATATGTTCCTTGATCCAATCCTCATCAAAATTTAGTAGTATCATAAATTTTAATATTAGAAGTTCCAGTGTTTGTATAGCAATATCATTGACATTAATAAATATTTTTCTTATTAATTTTGGATTGAACATGATTTTCTGGTATAAATCATTAGAATAATCTAGTTTTGTTTGGTTCCTTTTTGTTTGTTTGTTTGTTTGGTTCCTTTTTTCCCCATTTCTTTCTTTCTTTTTTTTCCTTTGATGTCTATTTTTTCCTTCTTAGAGGTTCTTGTTATAAAATTTATGTATTATATACTTATTAAGTTTGTGACATTTAAATAAATTTTTCTTTTACTCTGTGATTTACATTTTTACCCCCAGTCTTTTCAAGTCTGGAAAGTAAGAGGTAAAAACACCCATTTTTAAGTTAGTTTTTGTATGGAATGTAAGAAAAAACTAATTTAATTCTTTTCCATGTAGATATTCAGTTTTTCCACTACTATTTGTTGAAAAGATTATTGTTTCCCCAATGTGTAGTCTTAGCATCTTTGTTGAAGGTATTTTTACTATAGTCAGTACAGTTTAATTGAGTGTTCTCTATCTTGCTTCATTGGTTGGTATGAATTTGTGCAGTACCACACTGCTTTATTTTTTATTGTCTTTGCATTCACATGATGCACTGCCATCTTGTAGCTATTTTCTGAAGTGCTCATAAAGGCAGTTTAGTTCTTGTGTTGTTGTTAAGTTGCTTCCTTAGGAGAATGAAAGCCTGGTACTATCTATTCCTCTATTGTGGTGATTCCACTCTCTCTATTCTAGAATCGTGTCCAAGGCAAATATGAGTTCTGTGGTTGGTAATTGATCTATATACTGATAGTTGTGAGAAATATGACATCCATTCCTGGATTTTAACAATGACTCAGTTCTGGGGTCAACTTGGTTTCCTCTACACAGATGCCTATTTTTTTTTCCTGTTACCTGAGTATATAAGTGCTAATATCATCCTATTGTGCTGTCACTTTTAGGATCTTTCTCTTCTGTTTATGGCTGGCATTATACTTCCTGCAAAGAAGACCAGAACCATTTCAGAGTAGAAAAATTGTGGTTTTGTCCCAATAATTTTCTTCCATGTTCAGCACTTTTGACTGAAAATTCTATGAGCTATTGCCCTCTTGTCCCCATGCCCCACACACTGCTAATCAATTTAGTTATCAATATTAATAACATATAACCTCATGAATTTTATTTGTATATGTTTATAACATATGTTAATCTCTATGCTTCTAGTTTTCAATATCTTCAGAAAATAGATATGTGCATATTTGAATTTTTACACAGATTTTCTTCTGAATCCTAGAAAATAAAAGTATGTTTCTAAATACCAAGTGCTGTGGTTTACCTAAGTATGGTGTAGTACTACTCATGCCATCTATAAATAAATAATATATTTCTACTTTTTGCCTGTAGCATGACAGAAAATGTTTGCCAGTTACTCTTCTAACAGAGTGTCATGTTTCCAGCAACATAAAAACTCAGACCTTTTGCCCACCCAGGTACGCCATTTGCCCGGGTTGCTTGTGACTAAAACACTCAGGGGTCACTCCAGGGAAACTGGGCTGCGCGAAATAACCACACAGAGACAGAAATATCTTTTTCTGCCCCAGTCTGCCTGGGCAAAATAATCGGGGGGTGACAAGCAACTTGTGAAGATTGAAAAAGTGGGAGCCCTTTATTACGGGAAAGCAGAGGTATATATACCCAACTAATTACACACAGCTTAATTTAATTAACATCATCTAGATACAGCAGTCAGTCATTAAGGAATCCTCATCATCTTAATGGCTCGCTGGTGTTACCTCACAAACCACTCCTCCTGGCAAACTGCCAGGTGCCATCTTGACTTGGTTGTGGCCCTCAACATTTTTCTTTGTGGATGCTGTGACAGCTTCTCTCACCTTAAGGGTCAACAGAAAGAGAGAGAGAACCCGAACCTGCTGCTATTCAAATGAGGCAAGGGGTCAGGTTTCAAGGGGCTGAGTCTAGCTTCAGATGTCAGCTGTCAGCAGATTGACTGACATCTAGGAAGGCCACACCCAAGGGCAGAGTAAGAGAAGGGGACACACAAAGGGTGTTTCCATGGAACATTCTATCCCAAACAGGGCAAGGGGTAATATTCCAAAGGAACAGGTGAGCACAGCTCCACCCATAGGGATGTTGGAAGGCATGCCATGCATGAAGACACAGTCGCTAGCACCCTACAGATCAGGGCTACCTTCTGGGTTACATAGGCAACCAGGTCACAGAGTGAGGATGCCACACCAATCAGAAGAGGAGACAAACGTGGTCACGTGCGAGTTTGGCCTCCCACAACAGAGGATTAGTATCCATAATATATAAAAATCTCAGGAATTCAATATCAAAAACAAAACAAATAAACCATTCAACAAATAGTCAAATTAACTCAATAGGCACTTCTCAAAAAGAAGTACTAGTGGCAAACCATCATTTGAGCAACAACAACAACAAAAATCAACATCTATAGCCATCTGGGAAATATGAATCAAAACTATGCTGAGATTCCATCTCACTCTAATATGAATGGCAATCATCAATAATACAAATAATAATAAGTGTGGATGAAGATGCAGAAAAAGGAAAACTTTTGCATTGTTAATGGGAATGCAAAGTCATATAGCCTCTATGGACATCAGTATGGAGTTTCCTCAAAAAGTTAAAAATAGAACTACCATGTGATCCAGTTAGACTACCTCTTGCCATTCATTTGAAAGAACTAGTCATAATACTTCAGAGATACAAGTACATCCCTGTTTTTCATGGTACAATTTACAATAACCAAATTATAAAATCAGCCTAAGTGTGATGAAAAAATATGTGACATCTGTATAATGAAGCCATAATGGAGACATAAAATTTTGTCACTTTCAGAAAAATGGATGGAGTTGGAAATTACTATGTTAAGAAAAATAAGCCAAACTCACAAAGACAAGAATCATGTTTTCTCTCACATCTGGATGGTAGGGAAAATAAAACAGTATGTCATGAATGTAGAAGGGAGAATATGAGGGTAGAGAAAGGAGAACAAGGAGAAGGGGGTGCTAGATTAAAGGAAGGTACTGAAAAGTACAATTGATCAAATTATGTTATATGCTATGCATGTATGGATGTGCCACAATAAAACCTACTATTTTGTATAATTAATATGCACCAATAAAAAATATATATTCTTTGTTATTAAAAAGCAATATTATTATTTACTTAGAATTACTTTAAAATCTTTATTCTCATTAACTTTAAAATATATCCAGCTATATATTATACATTCCTTAAGCTTTTGCTATGAAAAATAATAAATATTATAGCAAAAATAATAAATATTATAGCAAGAGCTTAAGAAATACATGATAATAATTCATGTACAAAATATAAATACAATTTATCAAAAATTATTATTTCAAAATCTTGAATAAGATGAATAAGCCCATCTAGATTTTCAAATAAATTGATTTGTTTTGGATCTTGAAAGCTTTTTAAAAATAAGGACTCAATAATTCTATGTGGAACGGTATATAGTGATCTCTCTTTACCCATGAGGGATATGTTACAAGACCCACAGAGGATGCCTGAAATTCAGATAGTATTGAACCCTATATATACTATGTTCTATACATAAATTTAATTTCTAAATTAGTCATTAAAATGTTTACAAATACAATAACTAAATAGTATAATTAATAAAATATATTGTAATAAAAGTGATGTGATGTGGTGTTTCTCTCTCTCTTCTTCCTTAAGGCAGGTTGTATGTACAATGTGAATATTCTTGGCAAAGGCAGGATTCATATTTTGGGCAGGACAGAAGAAGATGCCATGAAATTTCATTATAATATTCAGAACTAAAATTTGAAACTAATAAAATTGTTTATTTCTGTAATTTTTCATTAACTATGATTATGTTTTGTATTATTGTAACACAACACTTGAGATAAATCAGAAAACAGTAAAAGTTTTAATTTTGGCTCACATTTTTGGAAGTTTCAGCCTTAGACACTTGACCCCATTGCTTTGGGGCCTGTAATAAAGCAGCAAATTATGGACTTCAGTACATGGTGAAGAAAGTTGCTCACTTCATGGTGGCTAGAAAGCAAAGAGAGAGGAAGAGACCAAAGTCCCACAATCTCCTTTGAGGGATCATACCCAGTGACTAACTACCTCCCACTGGGGCCTACCTCTCAAAATTTTCACCACTTCCCAACAGCGCCAGAGGCTGAGAATCAAAACTTTAACACATGGGCCTTTGACAAATATTTTAGATCCAAATTATAGAAGTGATTGACAGAGGGTGACTGAAATCACAGATAATGAAATCGTAGGTAACGGGAACCACTGTACAAGTTAGAATTCAGTTTGAAGACATAAATCAGGAGAAGTTTCATGTAAAGTCTTAACTATTTGCAGAGGAGAGCCTACTAAGAGGTGATCAAAGAAAATTGCAAAGAATACCTTAGCAGTAGAGGAGAGTACTTAAAGGAGGAATAACTTTGAAGGCAAGTCTAATTGCTGAAGAAGGGTTTATTCCCTCGCTGAAGACAGTGTCATCATTGGGTAAAACTGATTATGACAGATCTCAACTAGCATCTGGCCAGCAAGAAGGCTCCATGACATTGTGCCAGCAGTTAGAGGCTGGATTATGGAGAACTATAACTGAGACTGGAAACAAATATTTGCTGGAAGGTGAACACTACAGGATATCCTGTAGGCATGAAGTTGGCATCCTCACCATAGAAGCAAAAGGAGAAAAGACAACTGGAAACCCGGAAGAAGTGCCTTGTCTACAGTCTTCAGTGACTTTTACTGAACAAACTTATCATGTAAGCTGGAAAGGGAGAAAAGTGACCAGGGTCTAGCTCCCTTATTTCAAGGTGGGTCAATGAAGAATAGATTTGGAATTGAGAGTACAATAAGTCATTAATTTGTACACAAAGTTACTTTAGAACAACCACAGATTACTATAAAACAGTCTTGAGATCTGTCCTACTTCCTCCAAGAATGGAACCAGAAATGTTATTTTCTAAATGTATTTTAGTATGGCATTATTAACAATAAATACCAATTTCTGGTGGAGATTGACTTTTTCACTAAGTAATAATTAATGTTATATATATATATATATATATATATATATATATATATATATATATATATATATATATATTTGATGTGTCTGCTTTTTCCTTGTTGGTAGATGCCCTGTTTTTTTTTTTTTTTTTTAATTCTCTCTCTCTTTCTGTCACTATTATTATGCTTAGAAAAATACTGTGGTGGAAAAAATGAAATGTTAAATAATTAAGAAAGAAGGATTAAAGAAAAAATTAAAATGTTAAATGAATTTATATGAGTCAAGCATCTAGTTATTGGCAAATTAGGAATGCATTTTAGTGATATGACAATAATTTGAGACTGTTTCCACCATAGTTCACTTAAAACAGGAGAGAGCTTGATTATTCTTGATTCTTGTTTATTCCAAAGAAATATTCCACGTGTATTCCTATCTTTAAATATAGAGATATCCTCTATGTTCTCTATGTTTATTCTCTATATTCAAATAGAGCAAATAAATGAATATTTAAAATTAATTTCATGAAATATATTTCTACAAATTATAACTGAATCCAGTAGTGAAAGTTTTATAACACACAACCTAAAGTTGCATTAATATTAAAAAATAAGCATTTATTTCTCATTCAACCATTTGCTTCTGATTTTCAGTTGATCTATGCTGAGCTTGAATAAGCTTGACTCCAGAGCACAGATTCAGCTCAGATCTTTTTAGTATATCTTATCCTCAGAACACTTTGCATGATTTTGGCAGGGGGGTTGGGGTGGGTACTAGGGATTGAACTCAGGGGCACTGGACCACTGAGCTACATCCCCAACTTTATTTTGTATTTTATTTACAGACAGGGTCTAACTGAGTTGCTTTGGGCCTCGCTAAATTGCTAAGGCTGGCTTTGAACTCAGAATCCTCCTGCCTCAGCCTCCCAAACTGCTGGGATTACAGGTATATGCCACTGCCCCCAGCTGGTGCATGATCCTTTTAATAGTAAAGATTAGCAGCTCTCAGCTTACATCTTGGGAGCAAATCTTTACTCCTCACACATCAGATAGAGCACTAATCTCTAGGGTATATAAAGAATTCAAAAAGCTAAACACCAAAAAAATAATAATAACCCAATCAATAAATATGCCAAGGACCTGAACAGACATTTCTCAGAAGAGGAAATACAATCAATCAACAAATTCATGAGAAAATGTTCATCATCATTAGCAATTAGAGAAATGCAAATCAAAACCACTCTAAGATTTCATCTCACTCCAGTCAGAATGACGGCTATTATGAAGACAAACAACAATAAGTGTTGGTGAGGATGTGGGGAAAAAGGTACACTATACATTGCTGGTGGGACTGCAAATTGGTGCAGCCAATATGGAAAGCAGTATAGAGATTTCTTTGAAAATTGGGACTGGAACCACCATTTGACCCAGCTATTCCACTTCTTGGTCTATATCCAAATGACTTAAAAACAGCATACTACAGGGACACAGCCACATCAATGTCTTTCAGCAGAATTCACAATAGCTAAACTGTGGAACCAACCTCAATGTCCTTCAATAGATGAATGGATAAAAAAATGTGGCAAATATACACAATGGAATATTACTCAGGAATAAAAGAGAATAAAATCATGGCAATTGCAAGTAGATGGATGGAGTTAGAGAAGATAATGCTAAGTGAAATTTTCCAAAAAATCAAATGCTGAAAGTTTTCTTTGATATAAGGAGGCTAATTCATAGTGGGATAGGGAGCAGGAGCATGGGAGGAATAGACGAACTCTAGATAGAGCAGGGGGTTGGAGGGGAAGGGAAGGGGACATGGGGTTAGAAATGATGGTTGAATGTGATGATCATTATTATCCAAAGTACAGGTATGAAGACATAAATTGGTGTAAATATACTGTGTACACACCCAGAGATATGAAAAATTGTGCTCTATATGTGTAATAAGAATTGTAATGCATTCTGCTGTCATATATAAATAAACAAATAAAAAGATAAGCAGCTCTCAGAAAGGCAAGTAGAATTTATATTTCTTTATTTAATGTACTGTATATTTTGAAAAGCTAGGAGAAAGTATTTTAAATGTTTCATCATAAAGAAATGGCAAGAGTTTGAGGTTTACAGTTTGAGGTTAAACAAGGCATACAGATATCAAAATATCATATTTTCCCTGTAAATATGTTCAATTTTTATGGTTTTATATATCAGAAAAAAATTAATTGTGTTTCTTAATGTATGAGCTCAGAACTCATATGCTGTCACTTTCCCACCCACCTTATAGTACCAAAATAAGTCACATGGCCACATCTATCATTAGTTGACTACAAATTCTACTCTTCTGATCGTGGTGAGAGGAGGAAGTGTAGATTCACTGAAAAATAATTTAATCTACTATAATAGCCATAGGAATATTTTAAAATTATATTTTTCATTATATATCATTTTTTTTCATTATTATTTATATATTTCATTATTTATAGTTTGCTCATAAAAGAAAATATTGGAAATTAGAAAAATTCTTTTGCATTTTATTAATTTTCCACCCTATGGTTTTGTTTCTTCTTTCAAAAACATTTTGTGAGATGACTTGTATAGGGTTTAAGGATATCAGACAGATCCTTCACACAGGGTCCTTGATCAATATACTAATAAGGAACAAACAATGTAGTTTAAAGTTAAAACATGGGCAATGTAACTAAATCATGTGGGTGTAAATTCTAGTTGGACCTTATTAGTAGTCTAACTTAGTTGTACATCTATTCTGGTTCAGTGCCTACCCCTGTCGAATACGGTAGAAATAGTGTCTTTATAGAGTTACTTGAGGATTATTGAAAAGCACATATAAAAGCACAAGAAAAGCCTTTGCTAGCTCCTAAGTCTTTACTACTATATTTGTTATTTTTTACTGAGAAACTTTATGCACTAGTTTCCTAGTTTCATATCTTCTGATATGACTACAATTGTATCTAATAAAATTGCTGTTCTGAATAATAAATAATAATAAGATCCTTAATATAAAGTCCAACCATATTAAGTTCTTACTATATGTGATTTAAAAAATATTTTCTTCCTCAAATATGAAAAAAAGTATTTCCAAGAGGTATTCTTCCTTTTGTTACCGTTGTTGACCGGTGACGAGTCCTTGCTTCCCCGATGTTGAAGAATAACACCAAAGAAGCACGCTGAGGCAAGGTCAGAGTAGAATTTAGAAGTTTATTAAAGGACAGCAGAAAAGACTTCTCCCGGAGGAAGAAGGGGACCCAAGAGATGGAATCCATGGAAGGGATGTTGTCTCCCCTTTTTATAGTTCTTTCAGTGATGGAATGTAGGTGGGAAGGCCCGAGGGGTGGGACACAGGTGGGCCAAAGAAGTAATCTGGTCAGGAAGGACTTCTGAGTCAGCACCTTGTTGCTGGGGGCTGTTCATTAACATTTCTTTGAGGTGGACTTTGGCCTAGGGCCTTTTCGGGACTTCATTAACATTCCATGAGTTGTCCTGCGTTTCCCGGAATCATTGCCAGCATGGCCTCCATTTTAGATTTCACTCGGCATTAGACCCGATTTATCTAACTACACTGACTACCTAACTTTAAATCTGGCTTCATTTTCACCTATCAAATCTTTATTTTTATGAATCCAATACCTATCATATCTGGACAATAAGCAAGAGTAAAACTATTTACTGGACATGCATTCTCCTTACTGAAATAGTTGGAATAATTACCTTTTTCTTCATTGGTCAAGAACTCCAATCTCCTTCCTTCATAGGTTATTTTGAACATATAGAAAAGCTATATTATTTGGAATTGAAATTTTGAAAAAAACTGTGAAGTTTTGGCAAGCCCATCTTTAACCATCCCTGATTTGGTACCAGATGAAAATTTTACAGTGTTCTAGAAGATGACAAGACTGAAATACAAGAATACAAATAATAATAAATTGTGGTGAGGATGTGGGGGGAAAGGTACATTCATACATTATTGGTGGGTCTGCAAATTAGTACAATCATTCTGGAAAGCAGTATGGAGATTCCTCAAAAGACTAGGAATAGGACCACCATATGACCCAACTATCTCACTATTCAGTATTTATCCAAAAGACAAAAATCAGCAAACTATGGTGATACAGGCACATCGATGTATATGGAAGTGCAACTCATAATAGCCAAGTTATAGAACAAGTCCACGTGCCTGTAAACAGATGAATGGGTTAAGAAAATGTGGTATATTATATACACAGTGGAGTTTTTTTCAGTCATAAAAAGAATGAAATTATGGCATTTGCTGATAAATGGATAGAACTGGAGAACACCAAGCTAAATGAAATAAGCCAGAATCAGATAGTGAAGGGTTGAATATTTTATCTCATATGCAGAAGCTAGAACAAACTAATGAAAACAAGGGCTTGTGGAATCCTGTGAAAATAGAAGGAAGATCAGTGGAGAAGAGGAAGGGGATTGAGGGGAGAGATGAGGGATGGGGAAAGAGAGGAATAGTGGAATAAAATGACCAAATTATGCTCTGTATATATATATGAATATAGCACAGTGATTTTCACCTTTATGCATATCTGTAAGGCACTAACCTAAAAAAAAAATTTAAAACACTATAAATAAATTGAACAAAGACCAACCAGTAGGGTAGAAAAAGGAGAACAGGGGGAGGGGGAAGGTAGAGAGAGTAGAAGAATTGAGACTGAAGTAGAGCAAATTATATTCCATTCATGTATGATCATGCCAAAAAGAACTCCAATATTAGTATAATATAATATACTAACAACACATAAAAAATTATTTCCAAAATCTGAAGTCTCATTATGGACCTATAAAATCAAACAAGTTATCTACCTCCAAATACAATAGTGGGACAGGAGTAGGGCAGACATTCCCTTTCCAAAAGGGAGAAATAGGCCAAAGAAAGGAGTAAGAGGCCCCAAGCAACTCTGAAGCCTAAGAGGGCAGGCATGAATTCTTAAAGCTGGAGAATAAATTTTCACTCCATGTGCCACCTTCTGGACACACAGGGGAGTTGGGGCCTCCAAAATGTCAGGCAGCTTCCCTCCTATGGCTTTGCCAGGCCCAATCTGTGCTTCAGCCCCCTGCGATGATAGTTGCATAGTGGTGCCTATGTCTCTCCCAGGAAGGCATCACATGCTACCAGGGTCTACTGTTCCAGGGTCCAGGTTATAGCTCCACTTCAAGGGTTCCTTAAGCATTGTCATCATAGAAATTCTATATGGCAATACTAGCCCTTCAGCCAGTTTCTGAATGAGCTCCAGGGATTCCAAAGTATCCATTGAAATCTAGGTGAAGGAAAACTTCTTACTGTCTTACATTCTGCACTCCTGTAGAATCAGTACCACATGAATGCAGATGCCACTAAGGCTTAAAATGCTTGCTCACTCTGCAGCTAAATCATGAACTGCACCCAGGATCACTTTGAACTAAGTCTGAGTGTCACCAAGGTTTACAGTTTATGTACAGAAGCATCAGCTACTCGGGAATTTTTTAAGCTGAGGTTAGAACAGTCAATAAGTGCTGCACCAGAATATGGGGAACAAATTTCCAAGGAAGCTCCAGGCCAGTACTTCCAAACAATTCTGCCCTCCTACAGAGCTTTACATCACAGTAACACTGTATTGAAAGGAGAGGCATCAATACCTGTAAAATGCTTTCTCTGGGGACTTTTCCCCAATGTCTTCACAAATAATACCTGACTTCTTTCCATTCATGCTTATCTCTTTAGTAACAAGTCACTCAGCCAAACTCTTTTTTTTTTTTTTTTTAAAGAGAGAGTGAGAGAGTGAGCGAGAGAAAGAGAGAGAGAGAATTTTTCAACGTTTATTTTTCAGTTCTCGGCGGACACAACATCTTTGTTGGTATGTGGTGCTGAGGCTCGAACCCGGGCCGCACGCATGCCAGGCGAGCGCGCTACCGCCTGAGCCACATCCCCAGCCCTCAGCCAAACTCTTGAATAGTTTTTATTCTTTACATGGCCAGGCTGAAAATTTTCTAATTTTATACTTGGCTTTTTTTTTAATTATAAATTCTGTCTTTAAATAGTCCATTTCCTTTTTTTATATTACTGTACAAATTCCAAGATAACCATGCAGCTGTTCAAGTATTTGCAGTGAAACTCCCTCCACCAGAAATCCTCCTTCATCACTTCTAGATTCTGCCTTCCACAAAGCCCTACCACATGGATGCAATGCAGCCAATTTCTTTGCAATTGTATATCAAGGATGGACTTTATTCTGGTTACCAATAAGCTATTTTCTATTTTGATCTGAGACCTCATGAGGATGGCCTTTGCCATCCACATTCCTATCTGGGTATGTTTATAACAACCATGTAAAAAATCTCTTTAAGAAATTCCAGGGGCTAACGTTGTGGCAGTGGTAGAGTGCTCACTTAGCATATGCAAGGCCCTGGGTTCAATCCTCAGCACCACATAAAAATAAATAAATAAAGTTATTTTGTCCAACTACAACTAAAAAATAAATAAATATTTTTTAAAAATGGCTTTAAATAATTCTTTAAAAAATAAAAGAATTTCCAGACTTTGTAGTCATTTTGTCTTCTGAATCTTCACCAGAATTACCCTCAAAGATCCATTTATTGCATTCTAGGCCTTTTCTAGACTGTATTTCAAAACTCTGACAATATAGTATTACTCAGCTATAAAGAAGAACAAATTTATGACGCTTGCTGATAAATGGATGGATCTGGAGACTATCATGCTAAGTGAAGTAAGACAATCCCAAAAAAACTAAGGATTGAATGTTTTCTCTGATATGTGGAAGCTAACCCTCAATAAAGGTAGGGAGGGGGTAAAAAGAATAAAAGTTAAGTGGAGTAGACAAGGGGAATGAAGGGAAGGGAGTGGGGATAGAAAAAGGAAAGACAGTAGAATGAATCTGACATCTTTCTTATGTTCATATATGAATACACAACAGTGAATCTCATTACTGTGTTCATCCACAAGAAATTAATTTAAAAAATAACAATATGTAAATGGTAGGAAAATCAATAGAGGGATGGGTACAGGGAGTGAGGGAGGGGAAGGGAAAGAGAGGTATTGGTGACTAAATTAGAATAAATATATTCAATGCTTTCATAATTATGTTAAATGGATTCTATTGTAATGTGTAACTAAAAAAGAACCAATAAATAAATAAAAATAAGAAAAAAGAAAGATATGATTGCAAGGTCACAGGCTTTGTACAAGTGTTTTATTAGGACAAAAGAGATCATATTCTATGATGCATTATGGGGCTGGGAGAATACTGTAATATCTATTTGTACTGACTGTCTTTAAAAACGCTGCAGTACTGGGAGCGGGGTGGGGGCAGGGACAAAACCTCTGCCAACGTTCTGAACTTTCCTGTTCCAAAGCTGTTTCTACATTTTCATATATATATATATATATATATATATATATATATATATATATACACATAATACACACACACATGATATATATATACATGTATATATATGCATAGTAACACCCCACTTCTCAGTACCTATTTTCCGCCATAGTATAGTTTCTGTTGCTATAATAGAGTATCTGGTACTAGACACCTTATAAAGAAAAGAATTTTATTTTGACTCACAGCTCTGGCTATTGGGAAGTCCAAAATCATGGTTCAGCCATCTGTGGCATTTCTGGTGAGGGGCTTCAACTCATGGTGGAAAGTAGAGGGCCAGTGACAACATGTTAAAGAGGCAAAACACAAGGGCAACCTCACTTTTTAATAGCACACTCTTGTGGTAACTAATTCAATCCTGTGAAAGTGAGATCTGACTCCTCTAACAAAAGCATTGATTCCTCCTGACAGCCCAACATCGTTCCCATTACATTGGGAATACAATGTCAACATTAGTTTTAAAAGGGAAAAAATGTTCAAACCAAAGAAGCTGGAGTGTTTCATCACAAATGCTTCTTTTATAATTGGAAATGAAAAAAAAAGATAAACCACTTAATAAATTTGATGAAGAAAACTAATTTTCTCTTGAACCATTTTTTATGTATTAAAAGAAAGTGTATTAAAGAGATTCCTATGTTTTAAATATGTCCACAATAAGAAAGTTCGATTACTTAACAGGATGATCTTGGGTCAAATCCCCTAAAAATCACATGATATGTACAGGAAACAATATTAGGAGGATGCTAGCCAATAGGTGAATTTAGAGTTGAAGGCATCACATAGACATCAAGGATATAAAGATCAAAATGGCAGTTTTATCAAATTTTCTGAGAATTAATCTTAGGTATGAAAATATAATGTGCTTGCTATATGGACCCTAAAATCAGGCAGTCCTCATTTCAGAACTAATTTCAGTAAAAGATGGAATCCTTTAAAATTTTTATTGTATGTTGGATCTAAGCAGACTATATGTTTTTAGCAGGCAGCTGGGAAGGTTCTCAGTCTTTGGAAGTGGCTGAGTGACTGACTGAGCTGGGTATGCCCAATCCTGGGTTCCCAATTTACTAATCTGAATATTTTGTTTTCTCATAGTTGGTAGTGTAAAGCAAGAAGAAAAATTTAATATCAAAATTCTGCCTGACATTTTATGAGGCTACTTTCTTAATTATAATCATGTTTCTTTGTGGCTCTCATAAGAAAATATGTACATTTTTAGGTTTTGCCCCCCAAAGACTCTGAATTGGATAATAACAGTGAATTAATTAAATGAACTAAATGTATTTCTATATCCCCGGTTTATATTTTCATTGTTAATTTTACCTTCTATTGAAAATTGTATATGTCAGTAATATAAAATTTCCCTCTTAGAGATTTTTCAGTAAAATTAAAACAACATAAAATTTCTCAAATAGTAAAATTTATAAACACATACATACATACTCACGTTTCATTATGACCATATAGTAGGTCACCATCCTCTTCCTTAGGATGGTTATTCTAGTATCCTTTATACTAAGGATACCACCAACAAATCATTCAGCAAAATCTAAAAACATATGTATTTATCAGAATTGAAGAATGGATTCAGTAAAGTTTTAGGGTACAAAATCAATATGCAAAAATCAGGTACCATTTTAATACACCAGTAACAAGAATTCTGAGAAAACAATCACAAAAGCAATTTCATTCAAAATAGTTACAATGCCCTCCACCCCCACCCCCCAGCACCCCCCAAAAATTAAAACTGAAAAACCTAGGAATAAATTTAACCAAGGAAGGGAAATTTTTTATAATGAAAATTTCAAAACACTGGTGAAAAAAGACCAAAGAAAGTAAAATAAAATGGAAAGACCTCCCATGTGATGCACTGGAAAAATAAATAATATTAAAAAGTTCATACTACCCAAAGCAATTTACAGATTTATTACAATCCCTATCAAAATAACATGACATTCTTCAGAGAACTAGCAAAACAATCCCCAAAGTTCTCTTGGAAGTCCAAATGACCCAGAATAGCCAAACCAATCTTGAATAAAAAGAACTAAAGTGGGATTACCACAAAACCCGATTGCAAGACATACTACATAGTCATAACCAAATCAGCATAGAACTGGCATAAAAACAGACAAATAGGCCAGTAGAAGAGAATAGAAATCCTAGAAATAAACTCACACATCTGAAACCAAGTGTTCTTGATAAAGGTGCCAAAAATATACTTTAGAAAAAGGATAGCCATTTTAATAAATGGTTCTGGGAAAACTGATACCTATGAAGATTTGAAACTTGAACATTTTCTCTTATCTTACAGAAAAATCAACTAAAAATAGAGCTTTGACCTAAATGCAATATGTAACATTATAAAAAAACACCAGAAGAAAGCATAGGGAAACATGTCAAGGTTTTGGGATAGATAATTATTATTATTATTATTTTTTTTTTGGTAGCCATCAAAGTACAGGAAACAAAAGCAAAAATAGCCAGTGGTCTGTGTTTTCCTGATTGCTAATGATGTTGAACATCGTTTCATATATTTCTTGACCATTCTTATTTGTTCTTTTGAGAAATATTTGTTAACATCTTTTGTTCATCTCTTAATTGGATTTTTTGGTTTTTTGTTTTGCTTTGCTTTTAGGTATTTAGTTTTTGAGTTCTTTATTTATTCTAGAAAATAATCCTCTGTCAGAAGAGTGGCTGGCAAAGATCTCCCATTCGGTAGTCTCTCTTTTCACACTTGTTTCTTTTGTAGTGAAGAAGCTTTTTAAGTTTATCCCACCCCATTTGCTAATTTTCAGTTTCATTTCTTGCACTTTGGTGGTCTGGTTAAGGAAGCCAGTACCTGTGTCAACATATTGGAGTGTTGACTCTATGTTTTCTTCTAGCAATTGGAAAATTTTTGGTGTAATTCCTAGGCGTCTTTAATCCACTTTGAGTTGATTTTTGTGCAGGGTGAGAAATAGAGATCTAGTTTTATTCTTCTCTGTGTAGGTATGATATCCGGTTTTCCCAGCACCATTGTTAAAAAGACTAATTTTTCTCCAATGTTTCAGCAACTTTGTAAAGGATCAGATCTCTGTATCTTTGTAATTTGTCTCTGTGTGTTCTATTCTGTTCCTTTGTTTTCACGTCTGTGCACATGCCAATACTAAGTAGTTTTTGTTACTATAACTCTGTAGTATAATTTGAAGTTTAGTATTTTGATGCCTCCAGAATCACTGTTATTGATTGAGATTACTTTGGATATCCTGGGTCATTTCTTTTTTCATTTGAATTATAGAGCTTTTCTTTTTTTTTTTTTTAATTCTATGAAAAATGTCATTGGTGCCGCAGTCCGGCTGCAGCAAAATAACCAGGGGGTGACGAGCAACTTGTGTACATTGATACAGCAGGAGTGGGAGCCGTTTATTGTAGGACAGGAGGGGTATATATACATCCCACACAGCTTATCTTAATTAACATAAACTAGATACAGCAGTCAACCAATAAGGAATCTCCACACTTAATGGCTCGCTGGCATTAGTTCACAAACCACTCTCTCTGGCAAAATGCCAGGCGCCATCTTGACTTGTTTACAGACCCTAACAATTGGCACTCTAGTGGGCATTGCATTAAATCTGTAGATTGTTTTTGGTAATTTGGCTATTTGGACAATGTTAATTCTACCTATCCAAAAACATGGTAGATCTTTCCATCTTCCAACGGCATCTTCAATTTCTTTCCTCAATGTTATATAGTTGTCATAGTAGTGGTCTTTCCCTTAATTTTTTCCTCAGTGTTTTTCGAGACTATCATGAATGGAATTATTTTTCTAATTTCCTTCTCAGCAGATTCATTATTGGAGTATAGAAAAGGTAGTGATTTATGAATGCTGATCTTGTATCCTACTACTTTGCTGAATTTCTTTTTTAGCACTAGAAGTCTTCTGGTGGAATTTTTGAATCTTAGAAGTATAGGATCTTATAATCTGCAAACAGGTCATTTGACTTCTTCTTTTCTATTTGTGTTCTTTTTATTTTTTGCCTATTTGTATTGGCTAGATTTTCAAGAACTATATTAAATATAGTTTATAATGAGAGTGAACATCCTTATATTGTTCTTGACTTTAAAAGAAACTTTTTTTAGCTTTTCTTCATTCAGTATGATGTTGACTTTGGGTTTATCACAGATAGCCTTTATGATATTGATGTAAGTATCTTCTATACCTAGTTTACTCAGTGCTTTTAACATGAATGGGTACAGGATGATATAAAAGGCTTTTTTTGGTATCTGTGAAAATAATCATGTGATTTTTTTTTCTTGATTTTTTAATGTGATGAATTACATTTATTGATTTGTAATTGTTGAAATAAACTTTCATAGCTGGGATGAAACCAACTTGTTGGTGGTGTAAAATCTTCTTAATGTGGTTTTCTTTTTTAAATTTATATATATATAGTTTTAGTTGTGGATGAACCTTTATATTTATTTATTTTTTTATGTGGTGTTGAGAATCAAACCCAATGCCTCACACATGTTAGGGAGGCACTCTACCACTGAACCACTTTTGCAGTGCCCCCTTAATGTGTTTTTAAATACAGATTGCTAATAATTTATTGAATATTTTTGGATCCATAGTTATCAGGGATTATAGCATATAGTTTCCTTTATCTGATGTGTCTTTATCTAGTTTTGATACCAGGGCTATGTTAAACCAGTTAGATTTCATCTCACTTCAGTTATCAAGAATAAAGCTAACAATAATTGCTGGCAAGGATGTGGCATGTAATGTACACTAATACACTATGGGACTGCAAATTGGAAAAATCACTTTAAAAAGAAGTATGAAGTTCCTCAAAAATAGTGGAACAACCCTATAAACTAGTTCTCCCACTCCTTGGTATTTATCTAAAAGAACTATAATTAGCATATTGTATTTATACATGTATATCAATATTAATATAATTGAAATTTACAATAGCCAAGTTATGAAACCAGACTAGATGCTTATGAACAGATGAATGGATAAAGTGTGATATTCACATAATGGAATATTGTTCAGCCATAAAGAAGAATAAAGTTCTGTCATTTGCCGCAAAAATGGATGGAACTGGAGGATTTTAATTGAAATAATCTAGACACATAAAGGCAAGTACTTCTTGATCTCTCTCATATGTGGAATTTGAAAGAAGTTAACATGAGTATAGAATAGTGATTATTATTAGATGTTGGAAAAAGTAGGAGGGTGAAGAGTTGATAATGGGAGACTGAATTTGATCAATGTATGCTGTGTGTGTGTTCAAATATCATGCTGAACAAGTTGAAGATGTGCAGTTACCAGTATATTTGGAAGGTGAACTGATCAAAGAAAAAAAAAAAACGAAGAAAAGGATATTAAGATTCTGGTCATAACTAGCAGAACAATCCATGTTAACACATACATACATACACAGAAAATGTGTGTGTGTACACATGCATGCTCTGATAGAGAATGAGTATTCAGGATATCAAAAGGCAGATTTTTCTGGAATTCACGAAGACTTGCTATTCAAGCAGACAACACTATGAGACGGACTTTGTTCTGAAACTAAGTTATGCTTATGTGCTTGACTACCATAGCAGCAAGATTGGCAGGACAAGTGGGAAGGCCTGTCCCACAAATAAGGGTTCAATTCCTGAGCTGACCTCGAAATGTCACAATCTCTCACCTTTAAGCTAATGAAGATTTAAGTGACAGCTGAATATCTGGAGGTGTAAGAGACACTCTGCAGAGTGAGGACTGTTCTAGGAGTTTAGTATTTGTTGATATCTCAAACTACAATTGTGTGCCACAGAGCATTATGTAGGAAGTAAGAGAATGTACTAATTGTAAATGGATTTGTTTAGACATTTTTATCTAAATAAATTACTTATATTTACAGAAAAAATATCATGCTGAACCTTATAAATATGTATAATTGGCATATGTTAATAATAATATAACAAAATTTTTAAAAATAAGAATCATTCTTGTCCTTCCTTCTGCCTACTCATCTTCATCTATTGTCAGATTTAATGTCATCAGGTTATCAATTTACTTCCCTAAGTAGTATCTTCTTCACCATTTCCAATATCACAGTTTCAGGTGAAAACATCAGTTATCTCTATTGCATGGGACTTATAATTATTTGTGTTTGTTCTTTTATCTCCATTATTATGGAGTTCATTGTCCCCTGAACAGGTCAAACTGTTACCCAGACCATGGAAGTCTGACCTTGTGCATTAATCTTAAACTCCGTGAAGGCTTTTTATGACCTACATGTTACCTACTACCAGCAATACAGCTTAGTTTATGGATCTTTTTTCTTTACTCACAACCATTTCTTATGGTTCCAGGCTCTTCAGTCCTTCATCCTCATCTCTAGCTATTCATAGTCCCACTTATTAAACTAACAAGGCTAGACTGAACATAGTTGTATGGATTCATTTTTTTGTGCATGTTTTTGAACTTTCTGTCTTTGATTCTTTGTATCTTTTAACCAATTTCAGCATCATATATAACATATTAAGTACAGAGAAACTCTCTAAATAAAAGCCATGTCATCTGAAACACCTTCTGTGACATCATTTTCTTGTAGTTGATATTGGCAACCCAATGGGTAAGTGTCATCTAGAATACCATTTTCAATAACATCTAGTGTTTGTGTCTTTCATAGAAATTACATATAAATTTAACAACATATGCTCATATCTTTGTCTTTAATTTATTTATTTTTATTGATTTAAAAAAATAGATGACAGTGGAATGCATTACAATTCTTATTATATGTTTACAGCACAATTTTTTTATATCTCTGGTTTTATATAAAGTATGTTGACACCAATTTGTGTCTTCATATGTGTACTTTGGATGATGATGTCTATCACATCCCACCATCATTGCTAACCCCCTGCCCACTCCCTTTCCCTTCCACCCCTCTGCTCTATCTAGAATTGATCTATTTCTCACATGTTACCCCTCCCTACCCCACTATAAGTCAGCCTCCTTATATCAGAGAAAACATTCAGCATTTGTTTTTTGGGGATTGGCTAACTTCACTTAGCACTATCTTCTCCAAGGCCATCCATGTACCTGCAAATGCTATTATTTTATTCCCTTTTATTGCTGAGAAAAACTCCATTGTGTACATATGCCACATTTTTTTTTAATCTTTGTCTTTAATAGACTGTAAACAACTAGATGAAAGGTTTACAGTTTATTCAATTTTGTACATCCATTGTCAATCACTATGATTGCCACACAAGGATTCTTAATAGATACTAGCTCAAGAGACAATAGTTTTTATGAAAATATCAGAAATTTTCTACTACTTGTTTACTTTTATTGAGCTTTTGTGTTGCTAATTTTACTTGAAATAATGGGGAAAAGAACTGAATGCACTATAGAAAGACTCTAGGGCCATTTGCCCAAAACCTCAGAAAGACCATTGCAAATCTTTAGTACTTATTCTCAACCTCACCAAGAGGGTAGTGTGAATTGTAGAGTTAAGTCACATGCATGGATTTTGTAGTTGTTGTTGTTTATCGATGCACAGATGAATTACTGAGGATAAACAAAAGGGAAAAATAAATCAATGTAATTTGAGGGCTTGCTCTTAGGTTCACAAGAGAAACTAAATTGTGTCTCTGGAAACCTTGGTTCTTTCACCTGGATCTGCAACAAATGAGCCATTTTTCAGATTCCCTGGGTACTTGGGATAAGTAATGTCCAAATTTTATGTGATTTTCGAAATTCTAGGATTCTTTGATACTTGAGGCACTGAAACAAACAACAAAAATCCACTTGAACACAAAATGTAGAAGTTGTCAAAGGCATTGTTTCATTTATGTATGTTATAACCACTGTGGCAGGAAATGGAAAGTTAAATGGCAAACAAGAAAAGAAGCAATCAGAGAAAATTAACTACGGCACGAATAATAATTTGAAGTCTCATGTAAAAAATTTATTTGAAAGCAATTTTGAAAAAAGTCACTATTTACTTATGACTGTTTATTAACCAATTTAAACATAATACTACAGGATGGGGAAAACTTTTCTGTTCTGTTACATCATACAGATTCCAATTAAACAGACACAAAAAATTAGGTATCCTATTGTGAGCTAAGTTATATATAGTGAAAATATTTCTTTGTTAAAGAAAACATCTTCATAAAATCTCTTGAATTTTTAAATTTTAGAATTATAGAAAGATTTGACTGATATACAGCCAAAATATTAACCATTCCTGACTCAAGTAAGTGTGCCAGAGAAAATTAGTTGTGAAGATGGTGGCTTATTTTTTCTCCCAAAGTATTCATTCAATACTTATGGAATATTTGCTTTGGGTTCATCCTATTATAATGTACTAAAATAGGAAATATAAGGATGTAAGTAATGTAAGGAAATATATTTCCTTGCCCAGTGAAATATAATATGTTTTCACCTTGCTGAAAACATAATAGGCCCTGAATAAATATTCATTCAAATATTCTTTATTTTTTTATTTTGTATTTTATATAGTTTCACTTCTGCCTCAATATACCATGTATATTCAGAGACTCAGCTTTTGATTTTCCAGGGACTTTTATTTACTTTATTGCTCATGGAAATTTTTTAATTTGTCCTTTTCTGACAAGTCTTTCATCACTTTATCACATTTACAAAACAGTCAAGCTTATGACATTTTCACATAGCCATAACTGCACATTTTGGTTTCATTTCTTGGCAACTATCCAGGAAGCACCTCTGACTATATTCAGTTTTAGCACCATGGCTTGAAGTGAGATTCCTGCCAAAAACACTATTTCTCACCACAAATTTGCACTGTGGCCTCAGCACCTCCTCCCCTTGGGGTACACAGGAAAGTCTTTACACACAGAAGTTTAGTGTTCAAGAAGGCTTTTCGATTGGGTCTTGGTAATCCTTCTCAACTGAGAAAAATAATTTCTAAATGATTTGTTATAGTAGTGATTGTTCTCAAGTAGTTTGAACTAATGTTCGCAAAGCATTGTAACTTTTCTTCTGCAATAATTATAAGAAGTCAAATAAATATGTCCACATGAAGCCCATACATGTACATTTCCAGTCAAATTATTATTTCTGCATAAATTCATTTTTTTTGGTTTTATTGCATTTATAAGTATGTTTTCCAAAAACTTTGGAAAACTTCAGTTAATTGTGATAATTTAGGTTTCCTCATAAAAAGCCCACATTTTAGCTCTTATTGATTTCCTTTCTTAAATAAAATATTTGTGAAAATATGGTTATAAGAAAATGCCAGCTATTATTTTATCCATCTTGATTAAATTTCACCAGGTACAATAGTAAAAAGGAAAGTGTGAATTAGTGGAAAAAAGATGGTTACAGGAATGTCAGAAAATTGCATTTTTCTTTTTCTTCAACTGTTTACATTTATTTATCTCTCTTAATCTTGAACTTGTTCTATAGTTTATTTTCTTTTTTTTTTTTTCTTTTTTTTTTTATTGTTGGTTGTTCAAAACATTACATAGTTCTTGATATATCATCTTTCACACTTTGCTTCAAGTGAGTTATGAACTCCCATTTTTAGCCCATATAGAGATTGCAGAATCACATCAATTACACATCCATTGATTTACATATTGCCATACTAGTGTCTGTTGTGTTCTGCTGCCTTTCCTATCCTCTACTATCCCCCCTCCTCCCTCCCCTCCCCTCCCCACCCTTCTTCTCTCTCTACCCCCCCTATTGACCTTCATTTCTCCCCCTTGTATTATTTTTCCCTTTCCCCTCATTCCCTCTTGTATGTTCTTTTGTATAACCCTGAGGGTCTCCTTCCATTTCCATGCAATTTCCCTTTTCTCTCCCTTTCCCTCCCACCTCTCATCTCTGTTTAATGTTAATCTTCTTCTCATGCTCTTCGTCCCTACTCTGTTCTTAGTTACTCTCCTTATATCAAAGGAGACATTTGGCATTTGCTTTTTAGGGATTGGCTAGCTTCACTTAGCATAATCTGCTCTAGTGCCATCCATTTCCCTGCAAATTCTATGATTTTGTCATTTTTTAATGCAGAGTAATACTCCATTGTGTATAAATGCCACATTTTTTTAATCCATTCGTCTATTGAAGGGCATCTGGGTTGGTTCCAAAGTCTTGCTATTGTGAATTGAGCTGCTATGAACATCGATGTAGCAGTGTCCCTGTAGCATGCTCTTTTTAGGTCTTTAGGGAATAGACCAAGAAGGGGAATAGCTGGGTCAAATGGTGGCTCCATTCCCAGCTTTCCAAGAAATCTCCATACTGCTTTCCAAATTGGCTGCACCAATTTGCAGTCCCACCAGCAATGTACAAGTGTACCCTTTTCCCCACATCCTCGCCAGCACTTGTTGTTGTTTGACTTCATGATGGCTGCCAATCTTACTGGAGTGAGATGGTATCTTAGGGTGGTTTTGATTTGCATTTCTCTGACTGCTAGAGATGGTGAGCATTTTTTCATGTACTTGTTGATTGATTGTATGTCCTCCTCTGAGAAGTGTCTGTTCAGGTCCTTGGCCCATTTGTTGATTGGGTTGTTTGTTCTCTTATTGTCTAATTTTTGGAGTTCTTTGTATACTCTGGATATTAGGGCTCTGTCTGAAGTGTGAGGAGTAAAGATTTGTTCCCAGGATGTAGGCTCTCTATTTACCTCTCTTATTGTTTCTTTAGCTGAGAAAAAACTTTTTAGTTTGAGCAAGTCCCATTTGTTGATTCTAGTTATTAACTTTTGTGCTATGGGTGTCCTATTGAGGAATTTGGAGCCAGACCCCACAGTATGTAGATCGTAGCCAACTTTTTCTTCTATCAGACGGCGTGTCTCTGATTTGATATCAAGCTCCTTGATCCATTTTGAATTCACTTTTGTGCATGGCGAGAGAAAGGGATTCAGTTTCATTTTGTTGCATATGGATTTCCAGTTTTCCCAGCACCATTTGTTGAAGATGCTATCCTTCCTCCATTGCATGCTTTTAGCCCCTTTATCAAATATAAGATAGTTGTAGTTTTGTGGATTGGTTTCTGTGTCCTCTATTCTGTACCATTGGTCCACCCGCCTGTTTTGGTACCAGTACCATGCTGTTTTTGTTACTATTGCTCTGTAGTATAGTTTGAGGTCTGGTATCGCTATACCGCCTGATTCACACTTCCTGCTTAGCATTGTTTTTGCTATTCTGGGTCTTTTATTTTTCCATATGAATTTCATGATTGCTTTCTCTATTTCTACAAGAAATGCCTTTGGGATTTTGATTGGCATTGCATTAAACCTATAGAGAACTTTTGGTAATATCGCCATTTTGATGATGTTAGTTCTGCCTATCCATGAACAGGGTATATTTTTCCATCTTCTAAGATCTTCTTCTATTTCTCTCTTTAGGGTTCTGTAGTTTTCATTGTATAAGTCTTTCACCTCTTTTGTTAGGTTGATTCCCAAGTATTTTATTTTTTTTGAAGATATTTTGAATGGAGTGGTTGTCCTCACTTCCATTTCAGAGGATTTGTCGCTGATATACAGGAATGCCTTTGATTTATGCGTGTTGATTTTATATCCTGCCACTTTGCTGAATTCATTTATTAGCTCTAATAGTTTCTTTGTAGAGCCTTTTGGGTCTGCTAGGTATAGAATCATATCATCTGCAAATAGTGATAATTTAAGTTCTTCTTTTCCTATTTTTATGCCTTTAATTTCTTTCGTCTGTCTAATTGCTGTGGCCAGTGTTTCGAGAACTATGTTGAACAGAAGTGGTGAGAGAGGGCATCCCTGTCTTGTTCCAGATTTTAGAGGGAATGCCTTCAATTTTTCTCCATTCAGAGTGATGCTAGCCTGAGGCTTAGCATAGATTGCTTTTACAATATTGAGGTATGTTCCTGTTATCCCTAGTTTTTCTAGAGTTTTGAACATAAAGGGATGCTGTACTTTGTCGAATGCTTTTTCCGCATCTATCGAGATGATCATATGGTTCTTATTTTTAAGTCTATTGATGTGGTGAATAACATTTATTGATTTCCGTATATTGAACCAGCCTTGCATCCCAGGGATGAATCCTACTTGATCATGGTGCACAATTTTTTTGATATGTTTTTGTATCCGATTCGCCAGAATTTTATTGAGGATTTTTGCATCTAGGTTCATTAGAGATATTGGTCTGCAGTTTTCTTTCTTTGAAGTGTCTTTGTCTGGTTTAGGTATCAGGGTGATGTTGGCCTCGTAGAATGAATTTGGAAGTTCTCCCTCTTTTTCTATTTCCTGAAGTAGCTTGAAAAGTATTGGTATTAGTTCCTCTTTAAAGGTTTTGTAAAATTCTGCTGTATACCCATCCGGTCCTGGGCTTTTCTTAGTTGGTAGTCTTTTGATGGTTTCTTCTATTTCCTTGATTGATATTGGTCTGTTTAGGTTGTCTATATCCTCCTGACTCAATCTGGGCAGATCATATGACTTCAGAAATTTATCGATGCCTTCACTATCTTCTAATTTATTGGAGTATAAGGATTCAAAATAATTTTTGATTATCTTCTGTATTTCTGAAGTGTCTGTTGTGATATTGCCTTTTTCATCCCGTATGCTAGTAATTTGAGTTCTCTCTCTTCTTCTCTTCGCTAGCATCGCTAAGGGTCTGTCGATTTTGTTTATTTTTTCAAAGAACCAACTTTTAGTTTTGTCAATTTTTTCAATTGTTTCTTTTGTTTCGATTTCATTAATTTCAGCTCTGATTTTAATTATTTCTTGCCTTCTACTTCTTTTGCTGTTGTTTTGCTCTTCTTTTTCTAGGATTTTGAGATGAAGCATGAGATCATTTATTTGTTGGTTTTTTCTTTTTTTAAGGAATGAACTCCAAGCAATGAATTTTCCTCTTAGAACTGCTTTCAATGTGTCCCACAGATTCCGATATGTTGTGTCTGTGTTTTCATTAATCTCTAAGAATTTTTTAATTTCCTCCTTGATGTCTTCTATAACCCATTGATCATTCAGTAACCTATTGTTCATTCTCCAAGTGATGTATGCTTTTTCCTTCCTTCTTTTATCGTTGATTTTCAGTTTCATTCCATTATGGTCAGATAGGATGCATGGTATTATCTCTACTCCTTTATATTGTCTAAGCGTTGCCCTGTGACATAATATATGATCTATTTTTGAGAAGGATCCATGTGCTGCTGAGAAAAAAGTGTAACTGCTTGATGTTGGGTGGTATATTCTATATATGTCAATTAAGTCTAGGTTATTAATTGTGTTATTGAGTTCTATAGTTTCCTTATTCAACTTTTGTTTGGAAGATCTGTCCAGTGGCGAGAGAGGTGTGTTGAAGTCTCCCATGATTATTGTATGGTGGTCTATTAGACTCTTGAACTTGAGAAGAGTTTGTTTGATGAACATAGCTGCGCCATTGTTTGGGGCATATATATTTATGATTGTTATGTCTTGTTGGTGTATGGTTCCCTTAAGCAGTATGTAGTGTCCCTCTTTATCCCTTTTGATTAACTTTGGCTTGAAATCTATTTTATTTGATATGAATATGGACACTCCTGCTTTTTTCCGAAGTCCATATGAGTGATATGATTTTTCCCAACCTTTCACCTTCAGCCTATGTATGTCTTTTCCTATCAAATGCGTCTCCTGTAGGCAGCATATTGTTGGGTCTTGTTTTGAGATCCATTCTACTAGCCTGTGTCTCTTAATTGGTGAGTTTAAGCCATTAACATTTAGGGTTATTATTGAGATATGGGTTGTTGTTCCAGCCATATTTGTTTATTTATGTTACTAAACATGGTTTGTTTTCCTCTTTGATTATTCCCCCCCCTTTACTGTCCTACCTCCCACTGTTGGTTTTCATTGTTATTTTCCATTTCCTCTTCCTGTAATGTTTTGCTGAGGATGTTTTGAAGAGATGGTTTTCTAGCTGCATATTCTTTTAACTTTTGTTTGTCGTGGAAGGTTTTAATTTCATCTTCCATCCTGAAGCTTAATTTCGCTGGATACACAATTCTTGGTTGGAACCCATTTTCTTTCAGTGTTTGAAATATGTTATTCCAGGATCTTCTAGCTTTCAGAGTCTGTGTTGAAAGATCAGCTGTTATCCTGATTGGCTTACCCCTAAATGTAATCTGCTTCCTTTCTCTTGTAGCTTTTAAAATTCTCTCCTTATTCTGTATGTTGGGCATCTTCATTATAATGTGTCTAGGTGTGGATCTCTTATAATTTTGCACATTCGGCGTCCTGTAGGCTTCTAGAATTTGGGATTCTGTCTCATTCTTCAAGTCTGGGAAGTTTTCTCGTATTATTTCATTAAATAAATTGCTCATTCCTTTGGTATGGAGTTCTATACCTTCCTGTATCCCAATGACTCTTAAGTTTGGTCTCTTAATGTTATCCCATATTTCTTGGATGTTCTGCTCATGGTTTCTTTTTTTTTTTTTTTTTTTTTAAACTTTTTTTTTTTTTTTTAATATTTATTTTTCAGTTTTCAGCGGACACAACATCTTTGTTTGTATGTGGTGCTGAGGATCGAACCCGGGCCGCGTGCATGCCAGGCGAGCGCGCTACCGCTTGAGCCACATCCCCATCCCTGCTCATGGTTTCTTAACAGTCTTGCTGAGCTGTCTATGTTCTTTTCCAGTTGAAATACTTTGTCTTCATTGTCTGATGTTCTATCTTCTAAGTGTTCTACTCTGCTGGTAGTACTCTCAATTGAGTTTTTAAGTTGGTTTATTGCTTCCTGCATTTCTAGGATTTCTGTTTGTTTGTTTTTTATAACCTCTATCTCCCTGTATAGTTGATCCTTTGCTTCCTGGATTTGTTTGTGTAATTCCTTGTCGAAGTGATCTTTCATTGTCTGATTTTGCTGTCTAATTTCTTCCTTGATACTCCAGATCATCTGAAGCATATATATCCTGAATTCTTTATCTGACATTCCATCTGCTGCAGCTGTTACCTCTTCTAAAGTTGAGCTGACCTGCATTGCTTGTAGTCCTTTCTTTCCTTGTCTTTTCATACTGCTTGCGTTTCTTTCTTCTTGGTGAAACTGTTGTGTTTTTGAAATTTCCCCCCCCCCTATATATTTATGTTGCTCTTGTATAGTTGAAAATTCTCCCTTGCAGGTGCGGGCAGGGGCTCTGCTCTGCCCCTCCTCCAATTGGTGTGAGGTGTCTACCACGCCCGCGGACCCCTGGGCCTGATCCGCTGTTCTGTCGCAGGTCTGCCTACCTTGCAGGTGGGGGCGAAGGCTCTGCCCTGCCCCTCCTACCACGCCCGGGGACCGCTAGGCCTGATCTGCAGGTTGGTCGCAGGTCTGCCCACCTTGTGGGCAAGGGTGTCAGTTCCGCTCCGCCCCCACTCCAATTGGGGTCACTTGACCACCACACAGGCGAGCCGCTGGGCCTGATCTGGGCGCGGGCTAAGGCTCTGCTCTGCCCCTACTCCAGTTGGGGTGGAGTGTGTACCACACTGGCAGGCCGCTGGGCCTGATCCACAGGTCTGTCGCAGGTCTGCTTACCTTGCCAGCGCGGGCGGTGGCTCTGCCCTGCCCCTCTTACCACGCCTGCAGACCGCTGGGCCTGATCTGCAGGTTGGTCGCAGGTCTTCCTACCTTACGGGAGTGGGCGGCGGCCCCTCTCCTCGCCTCTGGCTCAACGACAAAGCGAGAGAGACTCGGGTATCTGTGACTCACCCTCCCTACCAGGGGACCAACTGTTTCCGTCGCCGCTGGCACCGATGAAGTTTTCTCCTCGGCCGCTCTCCGATGACATCAGATCTCTGCCATGCTGGCATCCCCTGCTCTATGGCTGAATCCCATTTTCTTCTCTTCCAATAGGCGGAGCTGTGCCCTCTGAGCTGAGCTTCTGCCCTCTATGTGCTGACAGAAATCCCTGTACGGTGGCTCCTGGGAGTCTCTCAATCCTGTTAGTCCAGAGCCCTTTCACTTATCCGGCCCCTCCCCCTGTTCCTCCTCCCAGCCAGCCAGCCAGGTCCTGTTCACCAGAGGCGGTTCCCCAAGGATCTGATTACACTTGCAGCCCCACCGCGTGTCCTATATCCCGAACGATGAACACCCTCTCTGTCATTCAATTAAGCCCCAGTGCTGTGGTGGGGTGATCTGGGAACCAACAGTTAAATTTTTCAGGACCCCTTTGGTGGGCACGCCCCCAGAAACTGGCGGCTAAGATCTTGGGTGTCGCCGCTGGTGTTAAGGGGAGGTGGGGATCTGGAGTCCCCTCTGCTTCCCTACAGACACGCCCCCAGTGGTTTCCTGGCTGCTTGTATCTGGAGGGGGTGGGAGTCACACACCTGCTAATGTGGATTCCGCTGGGAAGGAATTCTGTCGGCGGAACTCTGGTGATGTCACCACTCTGCTATGGCAGGCCCCAGGCTCCTTGCCAGAGTGTCCGAAGGGAGGGGTGGGACTGGTCTGTCTCTGGTTGGTTTCAGCTCCCGGTTTGCTATTTCATGAAGGCTTGGCGAGAGACCTCTTCCTAGAGTCCCTGCACCACTCCTGCTGCGCTGCGCCTCGGAGGCTATCCGCCCTGACGCAGGGGCGGCGTGCAGGCAGCCGACAGTCGCCGAGTCGCGCGGGCAGCGGCTGGCGGGTCTGGACCTCTGCGCTGCGTGGCGGAGATTCACTCGTCTAGCGCAGACTGTCACCTCCAAAAATCCTTCCAATTCCCGGCCGGTCTCTCTTTAGTGGAATTTTGCTAGGAGTTTCTCAGCAGGTCATATCTAAGCGTATCCATGCGTCTCTCTGACCCCTTTGTTGAGGAGGTACTGAAAGCGCTGCCTCCCCTCTCGCCGCCATGTTGGATCTCTATAGTTTATTTTCTGTCACTTAATCTAAAACCTAAACTTCACTAGAGCAGGAAATTTGGCCTAGATTGTTTACTTCAACATTTAAAATGTGTTGAATAAATGTTTATTGTCCAATTTTAATATATCACAACACAATAGTTGTTTTCTTTTCATAGTATATCTTTGATTTTGAGATCAACCACTTTTTCTCAAAAATTTTATAATAGGTTCATTACTTTATCTTACTTTAATCTTATACACTATTTCAATATTTTGAATGACTTAAAATAAGTCAGATGCACAGTTAACTGATCTTATCAATTGGCACCAACTCACATGTTTCCTTATTTTTATATACACCAGGGGTATATATTTAAGTTGCAAATTTTCACATGTAATGTATATTGGTAGACATCCAATTTTGTAGTTTTATATTAGTTTAAAATTTCTCAGCATGAATTAGATAGGATCTCATTTTCTGCTGTATCTAAAATGCTGCCTTGTATATTTTTTATATGTGCACATGACTTCTTTTTTTGTATTTTTTTCTTTTTTAATCTGTGTTTTGTGCTCTCGGATCACTTTGTTTCAATTAACATAGTTTTAATATGTCATTATATCTAATAGAATGAGAAATCATGCCCTCTATTTCTGACCTATATCCTCAGCCTCAGAAGAGCTTACATGATGTTAGAATGATCATTTTCTTGAAAATTTGTTATTATTTTTCTGTAAAGATATTTGGCCTTGTGGGCTGGGATTGTGGCTCAGCGGTAGAGCACTTGCCTAGCATGGGCGGGACCGGGGTTCTATTCTCAGAACCACATAAAAATAAAGGCATTGTGTTGTGTCCATCTATAAAAAAGATTCATATATTCATTCTCTCTCTCTCTCTCTCTCTCTTTCTCTCTTCTCTCCAAAAAAAAAAGATATTTGGCCTTTGTATTACCCATTCAGAAAGACTATAAATAACCTACTGAATTTATTAAAATTATTGTAGCTTCCAATTTTTGCTGAGATAAAATTTGGAAAATTATATATTTCTATTAATTTCTCCCTTTCACATACATTTTCTTGTCTATTTACATAGTTATCAACATGTGTCTTGTCATCTAAACCACTTTTATTTATATTTATGGTCATTTAAATTCAGTTCTGAAAACTTCCTTTTTTCTTGATGTGTTTTACCACAGTTTTGTTTATTTTGTTATTACAAACTAATAGTTTTTGGCTTTGATTATTAATTTTATTTTATTCTTGTTTCCTCTGCAGCTCTTTGTTACTTCTCTAATTCAGATATCGATAATCTATCCACTGCATTATTTTTTAAATTAACTTTTTGGCCTTTAATACTTTTCACACTAATTTCTGGACAATATTTGTGAAAGATAAACAAAATTTTAATGTACTATTAATATATATAAAAATAATTGTGTTTTTATTGAATTTGCCAGTTTTATCACCAATATTATTAGTATTGATTCACTCATGAAATCTTTATTATTATTGTTATTATTATCATCACTTTTATTATTACTAGTTGCATAGAATTTCTTTTTATGTCTTTTTTCCTTTCTGCTAATGCAAAATTGTGTTTATTTTTCTATTTTTTCAATCATTTTTTTTATTTGTTCTTTTTAGGTATACATGAGAGTAGAGCAATTTTGACATAATATACATAAATGGAAATGACTTATTCTGATTAGGATCACATTCTTGTGGTTTTACATGATATGGAATTTTACTGGTAGTATATTCATATAAGAACATAGGAGAGTTGTGTCAGATTCATTCTACTGTCTTTCTTATTCCTATTCTGTTACCTTTCTTTCATTCCCCTTTGTCTCCTCCATTGAAATTCTATTTTCCCTTCCCTGTGCTTGTTGTGTGTTAGCATCCACATATCAGAGAGAACATTCAAACCTGAGTTTTTTTGGATTGGCTTATTTCACATAGCATGATTTTCTCCAACTCTACCCACTTACTCGCAAATGCCATAATTTTATTCTCTTTTAATGCTGAGTAATATTTCATTGGGTATATGTACCACATTTTCTTTATCCATTCATGTGTTGAAGGGCATCTAGGTTGGTTCCATAGCTATTGTGAATTGAGCTGCTATAAACATTGATATAGCTGCATCACTGTACTATGATGATTTTAAGTCCTTTGGGTATATACTGAGGAGTGGGAAAACTGAGTCAGAAGGTGGTTTCATTCCAAGTTTCTTGAGGAATCTTCACATTGTTTTCCAGAGTGGTTGCACCAATTTGCAGTTCCATCAGCTGCCGCAGTCTGGCTGGGCACACAATCACGAGCCACCACACAGCTTGTAGATTCAAACAGCAACTCTTTATTCCCGAACTCACACCAGCCGTCTACAATCACGTTCTGGGGAAATCCACGTTCTCTTCCCAAATCCAAGTTCTCTGCCCAAATCCCCCTCCACTGGGCTTCTATCTCCAAAATATACTGTCTGAATCCCGTGAGAACTCAAGGGGAACTCAGGCAGCAGGATACGCCCTATTCCCAGCAGGAATAATCTTAAACCTTAAACCTGGAACCTAAACCGGGAACGCCCTAAACACGATTATCTTAAAACCGGGAACACCCTAATCTGCCTTGGTCCTTGAGCAAGGTCACGTACATTCAATGTCACTGCAACATGGGGTACGCTGGCAAGGAAATTGTCATACCTACTTGGCTAATGGCTCCCAGCATCTCCCCCCTTCTGATTAATTAAACAACAAGCAATGTGGCTTAAGGACCGTGCCTGGTAGGTTGTCCAATTCAACATATGGTTCTTACCCGTCATGGGAAAAACTGACCTTTAGGCGTCAGCCTCCTGTCTTAGGTTGATACCACTGCAATTGAATCATACCCGTCACTGACTACCGGTCCAGCATACAGCCATACTTGTGGATAGGTCTATGCACCAGTGGGGGGGTGATGTTCTTTGCCTCACCTCTGTTGGCCCCCAAATTTGGCCTTGGTGCCAGTGGGGGAGTGAGGAAAATAAGCAACTAAGGGTAAAAATACAAACTCCCTTGTCATGCCAGATTCTTTCTAGAGCTGAGAGTGTAGTAGACATTCAATAAATACTTGATAAGTTATTCATGAATAAAGTCTAAGAACAGTTTTCATCTTTAAAAAAAGAATATTTGCATCTATGAGTGTACCTTTTCTCCCACATCCTCACCAACATATATTGTTACTTGTATTCTTGATAACTACCATTCTGACTGGAGTAACATGGAATCTCATGTTAGTTTTAATTTGCATTTCTCTAATTGCTAGGGATGTTGAACATTTTTTCATATTTGTTGACCATTTGTGTTTCTTTTGTGAAGTGCCTGTTCAGTTCTTTTGCTCATTTATCATTTTTGGTTTTTGTTTTTAGTATTAAGTTCTTTGAGTTATTTGTATACCTTGAGATTGATGCTGTATCTGAGATGCGGAGGCAAGATTTTCTCCCATTCTGCAGAATCTCTCTTCACATTCTGGAGTGTTTCCTTTACTGTGACGAAGCTTTTTAGTTTGATACAATCCCATTTATTGATTCTTGATTTTACTTCTTGGGCTTTATGAGTTTTGTTGAAGAAGTCAGTTCCTAAGCCAACATGTTGACATGTTGGGTCAACACTTTCTTCTAATTAGGCAAGGGTCTCTGGTCTAATGCCTAGGTCCTATCTACTTTGAGTTGAGTTTTGTTCAGGGTGAGAGATAAGGGTTCAATTTCATTGGTCTACTTGTCTGTTTTGGTACCGATTCATGCTGTTTTTGTTAATATAGCTTGGTAGCATAATTTAAGGTCTGGTATTGTGATGCCTCCTGCTTCACTTTTCTTGCTAAAAGTTGCTCTGGCTATCCGGAGCCTCTTATTTTTCCAAATGAATTTCATGACTATTTTTCTATTTCTATGAACAATGTCATTGGAATTTTAATAGGAATTGCATTAAATTCACATAATGCTTTTGGTAAGATAGCCACTTTGATGATATTAATTCTGCTTATCTAAGAACATGGGAGATCTTTCCATCTTCTAAGGTCTTCTTCAATTCCTTTTATTAGTGTTCTGTAGTTTTAATTGTAGAGGTTTTTCACCTTGTGAGATTGGTTCTCAAGCTTTATTTATTTATGTTTTTGAGGCTATTGTGAATGGGTAGTTTTCCTAATTTCTCTGTCGCTGATTCATCATTGATGTATAGAATGAACACAGCCCTCTCATCACTGGATCTTTCTTCCAAACAAAAACTAAATAAATAAGCTATAAAACTAAAAAAATACAAATAATAATTTAGAGTTAACAATCATATATAGAATATATCATCCATCAATGACTGAATAGCACAGGGATCATTTTCTAAAATAGATCATATCTTAGGCTACAAAACAACTCTTGCAAGTACAAAAAATAGAGATAATATCTTGCATTCTATAAGATCATAATAAAGTGAAAATAGAAAAATAAATATAAAATTAAAAATAGAAACTACTCTAACACCTGGAGACTAAATAATATGCTATTGAATGGCCAATGAAGAGCAGAAGAAATCAGGGGAGAAATAAAAAAAAATCTTAGATGTAAATGAACACAGCAACATATGAGAATCACTTGGACACTATGAAGGCAGTTTTAAGAGGAAAATTCATTTCCTGAGCTTGTTAAGAAATAGAAAATCAACAAATAAATAAACAAACATTACTCTCAAAACCCTAGAAAAAGAAGACCAAATCAACAGTAAAAGCAGTTGAAGACTGAACTAATTAAAATCAGAGCCCAAAATCAATGAAATTGAAACAAAAAGTTTTTTCAAAAAATTGAAGAGATGAAAAGTTGGTTCTTTGAAAAAATAAATTGATAAAAATTTAGCCAAAATAACAAAAGGCAGTGGTGGGGGGCTCAAATTACTAAAATTCCTGTGCAAAAAAGAAAATACCACCATGGACACTCCTGAAGTATAGACAATAATCAGAAACTATTTGAAAATTCATACTAAAAATAAATAAAAAATCTTGAAGACATTGAGAAATTTTGGGAGACATATTAACTACCCAAATTGAATGAGGAGGACATAGAAAATTTAAACTGGTCACTTTTAAAAAGCAACAAAATTGAAGATGCCATAAAAAGCATATGAACAAAGAAAAGCCCAGGACTAGACAGATTCTCAGCTGAGTTTTACCAGAATTTCAAAAAAAGAATTAACACCAATACTCTGAAAATTATTCCATGAAATAGAAAAGGAGTGAACCCTTCCAAACTCATTCTATGAAGCTAGTATCACCCTGATACCAAAAGTAGATAAAGGACACATCTAGGAAAGAAAACTTTAGACCAATATTCCTGATGAACATAGATGCAAATATTCTTTTTTTAAAGATGAAAACTGTTCTTAGACTTTATTCATGAATAACTTATCAAGTATTTATTGAATGTCTACTACACTCTCAGCTCTAGAAAGAATCTGGCATGACAAGGGAGTTTGTCATTCAAAATACAGCACATCAAGAAATGATTCTGAATCACTAAAAACTTTCATTTTATCTTTCAAGATGTACATAGATACGGATATCCTCTGTAAGGTCAAGTATAATCTTTTATTATATTCTCTGAGTTGTCATAAGGGTACTTTGAAATCTGTATGCTGGCAAGGCCCCTTTGTCTAACTGTCTTCTGCTACTTAAGACTAAGTCAAGTATTTTGTTTTCACTTTCAGTTTTCTCCAACATACCCTCTGCAGCTCGTCCAACCAGCTGTCTCTTTCTGTGACACTTTACTTTCCTCTTCACTGGGCACTTGTTACTTTCCTCCTTGCAAAAGCCTCGTCAACCAGTCTTTTTCATCTTCCTTTATTTGGTTTCTTATCCATTTGGTTGAAAAATATTAGCACTTCTTTTAAGTCAGGTCTTCAATAAGTATAATTAATTGGAATTTTCAACTGGTGTCTTTAAACTTTGTTGTAATCTTCATATTTTCTCTGTAACAACACTCTCTTCCTCAAAGTTATTTAGAAATATTATCCTCCAAAGGACAATGGTTTCTAGAAGTTTATGTCTCAAATGTTGTACTACACAAAACTGATAAAGGAATGCATAACTCAGTAAAGGACGTTTGTACTGCATTGTCACTTCCCACCACTACATATACTGGATTCTGCCAAGATGACTGTTAAAGACTCATTTGTTGTGGGATGTGACTTCATACTCATAAAGGTTAGATCAAAAGTAAGATTTTTGGTTCTCTGGTACTAAATTAAATGTAATTTATATGACACATGAAGTCTAAAACTTACAAAACTAAATGATAAAGTCAAGATAGTTAACTATCATTTATATGTCTATCATCATCATCACAAACTATACACTTAAAAATCAAACTACTTATGAGTCTGTAAGTCAGAGGCTGTCTAGCAAACGGCCTTCTATGACTCATTTCCTTTTACATTTTTAACTCAAATAGAAATATGTAAGATTCAGTAAATTTTAATTTTCCAAAAGTTCTCAGAAAGAATTATCAGAATCATCCTCCAGGAAAAAAACACAGTTGGATAATCCACTTTTCACAAATGAACTCCGTACTTGTTGTGAGGTAGCAATCAACAACTCTAAGACCTTCTGTGGTGGCAGTTCCCGCTACTTTCAAGCATTCCCTCTGCACCTGAAGATCATGAACAAAGAAGGGACCAAAAGAGTCCACTTTTCATTGTTTCACTGACTTCTCGTGTTTTCGTAGTATGCTAAATGCCTGATTTCAAATTTACAACAACAAAAAATACCAATATTTATTCTGAAAAGTAATTGGATGTTCCAACTAGCAGATATTAACAAGTTCCAACACTATCTCTAGGAATAATTCAAAGTTCTGAACCGTGCTTTAGAAAAACATTTCCAGGGCTGGGGTTGTGGCTCAGTGGTAGTGCACTTGCTTAGCATGTGTGAGGCACTGGCTTCGATTCTCAGCACCACATATAAATAAATGAATAAAATAAAGGTTCATCTACATCTAAAACATATTTAAAAAAAAAGAAAAAGAAAAACATTTCCAGCAGTCTGTGCAGGATTTATTCCTATTCCATCATTAGTAATAACTGCACTGTTGCTGCAGGAACTTTAAATTCTTCTGCTGCAAATTTTAAGACTGCTGTAAAAGGTGTACTCTCAGGAACACTAACTACTTTATAAGGCAACCGTGGGTCTGACGTCAGCGTAATCTTAAAGGAAACCTTCCACATGGTGGAGTAAGTCTGGGCGAACACACCACACCAAATTGGCAGAGTAGCTCCAAGCCCTCACCAGTCATGCAAAAATTCTTAATAAAATTCTGGGAAATCACAAAATAATATTTAAAAGATGGTGCACAAGTGTGTTTAATCCCAAGGATGCAATATTAGTTCAACATACGGAAATCAATAAATGTAATTCACCACATCAATAGACTTAAAGACAAGAATCACATGATTATATTAATAGATGCAGAAAAATCATTTGACAAAATACAGCATTCACTCCTGTTCAGAACACTAGAAAAAGTAAGGATGGTAGGAACATACCTCAACACTGTAAAAGCTGTATATGCTAAACCCAAGGCCAATATTATTTTACATGTAGAAAAACTGAAATCTTTTCCTCTAAACACAGGAACAAGAGAGGGATGGGTTTTTTTACCATTTCTATTCAACATAGTCCATGAAACACTGCCCAGAGCAATTTGGCAAAAGAAAGAAAATAAAGAGATATGAATAGGAAAAGAAGAACTCAAGCTATCCTTATTTGCCTGTGACATGATTCTATATTTAGAAGACCAAAAAACTCCATCAGAAAACTTCTTAAAACTCATAAATAAATTCAGCAATGCAGCTGGATATAAAATTAACAACCATAAATCAATTCTGTTCCTATACATCTGATGAAGCAGCTGAAATAGAAATTAGGAAAAGTATCCCATTCACAATAGCTTCAAAAAATTAAAAAAAAAAAAAACAACTTTGGAGTCAATGAGTCATGTTTTTTGAGGGGGTGACAGTGGGGGAAGATTAAAAAGTTTTGCTAGTGAGCTTTTCATTTTTTAAAACTTTTACAGAATCAATTTTTGCCTATACTAATTTTCTCTCATATCTTTCATGACACATAGTATAGTTACAGTGTCTAATGGTTCTGTTCGCTATAAATTATTGACTAGTAATTATTCTTTACTTATGGAATGACCTGATTTATTGATGGAAGTTCTGTTTTCATGAGTACTTAAGTCAGTGAAAATTAACAGGAGTGACCCTGGTTTCCTAGCTGTGTCTATGTGTGTGTGGTGTGTGTGTGTATTTTTCATTGTCTTCTTCTGTTCTTCTTTCTATTGTCTCCTCTTCTGCCCCAGACATATTATTTGTTTTCTAAAGAAATTTAAAATACTTATTTTTAAAATAAGCTTTGTATTTTAGTATAAACTTAGAGAAAAAGTGCAAAGATACTATGGAGTTTCATGTACCCATACCTGATTTTCCTTATTATTAATATTTTATATTTGTATGGTAATTTGTCACAACTGATGACCTCATATTTTTATATAACTATTAAAAGACATGTTTTATCCAAATTTCCTAATTTTTTTAATCTAACATACTTCTTGTGTTTCATCATTCCAAATTACAGCATTATATTTAGTTGTCAAGTCTCTTTTGTCTCCTTTTGACTGTGACAGTTTATCATTTTTCAGTAAAACAGAAATTATAATTTCAAAAATTAGCACACTAAGGCAGTTGATTATATTGCTATTCTCACATGGGATTTGGTATTAGGAATAATGAGGGGTTCACATGAGATAAGTCTAGATGGAAAAAGGAGAAAAGACCAGAGAAGCATCTGAAACACCCACAAACATACCCATGAATGAATATTTGCCATGTGGATAATTATTTAAGCTAGATATTTGACAGCTCATTGTGGAATTATTTATTTTTATTCATTTTAGCTTCATAATCAACAGCACATGTATGCATAATTTTTATATTTGTGTATGTTTCTGTGTGTCTATGAAAAAATACCTCTGGTTTCTGTCTACTTGATGCAGCACACTTGAGTCCACTTAAACTTATAGCAGCTTGTGCACGGGGTGACTAAAATGTTAAATTTTCTTTGCTTAACTTCACACAGTCCTCGCAAACAAGCTTCATATAGTTTTTCACTTTTGATATAGAAGTTGTATAACATCATCATTTGTTTTTCAAAATTCTGTGCTACTTCTTATCACTCAAATAATCATTTTCAAGTCCTAAAATGTTAAGACATAACCTTTATCCAGTAGTGGGTGGCCATGCTTCATTCTCCAAATGAGCAAAGTGTGATGTGCAGTGATAAAAAAGGAAGTGCTGTGGTTTGTATCTCCTCTTCACAGGAAGATGAGATCAGAAGAATAGTTATTATACCTTTTTCTCAGGAATCAGAATTACTTGAGCATCTCTCTTGTCAGTTCTAAATTAGGAGCACAGGACACATCTACATTTTCTAGTTATGTAGAAGGCTTTTATCCACAAGAACCAAGATCTTCCTTCTTGATCAGGTGTGTGTGTGTGTGTGTGTTTGAGTGTGTGTATGTGTGCGCGCATATGTATGTGCACATGCATGTTTGTTTCTAAAAACTATCACTCAAGAAATGTGGAGGTATAAGATATTTCTAATTATTTAAGTGACTAGAATTGCTGAAGACAAGGAATGCACATCGCTTCTGAAGTATTCTTTTTTATAGTATCCAACTAGTAATTAGGATATACTTACTGAAGTATCAGAAATTATAGCTTTCTATAAGAAGCCTTGTCTAAGCAAAACTCCAAGAATGAATTATTATATTTAGGATTAGAAGGATTTTCATTGTGAATTCTCACATGGGTTTTCTAATATTGTGGAAGGCACCTACCTTCTCTGATACACAATTTTAAAAGCAAGATGAAACATGTCATATCCATTAATTCCAACTATTATGATCAAATATACATAAATCTTAATTTAAAAACATCAGCATTATGCACATTTGTTAAATAGCTATTTTTTCTGGAAGCTCTGATAGACACTGTAAAATGTTGCTATATAATGTTACTATATGAAATTGTGCTTGTTACTGATGATGGTGATGATGATAACCTGTTATTGTTTATGATGACAATGATAATAGAAACTGGATTAAAATGCAATAGGAAAACATCCAACAAAAATTCATAAACATCTTGCATAAGTTTATCTTATAAAGAAATCAATTATCATCCAGTAAAATAAACAATTATAAACAGAAAACTGTGCTGTTATTCAATATCAGTGATGTCAAATATTTTTATTAAATATTTTAATGTATATAAATTAAAATATTCATTATACGTTATGACACTTCGAACTAATTGGTCATTATTTTACAAACAAAAAAAATTATATATTAATTTAACCTGGCTTTATGTGAATCATTATTTCCATTCTTTTTTTAGGGGAGGTAAGCTATGAAACAGGGGAATTTTTCTGTATTTTACTTGTCCAATCAAAATACTTCCTCTCTTATAAAGAAAACGGAAAAAAAAATGTTCCATTTTACTTCATTCAAGAATCCTGTGTGAGAGGAGTTTGGACTGCCTGAAGTAGACATACAATTATCATCATAAAATGGGACTGATTCGTGATCGGAGGTGTCATCACAGCTTGGGTATGTACTTACTGTCCACATGAATGTGTAGTTCTGCTTCTGTATATTTTTAAGCTGTCCAAAATTTTACTTTAATTCAAGCTGTCAAAAACTTTCACTTCCCCCACCACTGATTTCATTATCTTTCAATAGTAAAGTCATCCACAGCTGAAGACAACTTGAATCAGTAAATAGCATCACACTGGAGTTAGAAGAACTGAATTTTAATCAAACCATTCTTTTGTTTTGAGATAGGGACAATGAAGCTTGCATGGGATCCTTCCCCCACAAATAGAGAAATAATATGTGCTGTATTTATCTTAGTGGAGTTCTGTAATATTAAAGTCAACATATAATTTGAAAGTACATTTTATGCTAAAAGTGTCAATTTTTTCATAAATTATTTACAGTTGGTAACATTATATTAAATAATAATGCGATTTTTGACATCTCTAATTATTTCATCCATAAAATAACACCTACCTTCTGCTCTTCAGGTTTAATCAGTGAATTATATATGAACAAACAATGTTTACATCTAATTTTAGTTATAAAGACAATTAGTAAACTGGGTGTGGTGGTGCTCACCTATAATCTCAGCAACTCAGGAGGCAAAAGGATCCCAAGTTAGAGGCTAGCCTCAGCAACTTAGCGAGATCCTAAGTAACTCAGGGAGACCCTGTCTCAAAATAAAAATAAAAAATGGAAATGTGGCTCAGTGGTTAAGCACCTCTGGGTTCAATTTCTGGTACCAAAAAGACAATTAGTATTATCATTTCATTTAGAAAGGCTTTCAAGTATTCAGTAAATGATTAATATTTCAAAAAGTAAACTTTTGTTGTTGTTTTTGTTCAGAGGCAAGGTTCTCTGTCTTTATCCTAAAACTTTAGATCCTACTTGTTTCATCTTTGTTTGTCATTAAAAACGAAATTACACAAGCCAGTATTTACTAAATGTTTGCATGTGATTAACATTATTGAAACTAAGTTCATCATATTTTATTTTATTTTTTAAAGATCTCTAATGAATTGTGTTGATATCTTTTCTTACTGCTGTCTTTCTTGTTTTGCAAGTTAGGAAACAGATGCAAAAGTTAAATGCTATGTAAAATTATCAAGTTAAGTCTGAATCTATAGTGTACATATATGTCTATCTTGCTCTGGCTTTGTTTTTAATAAAGTGTCTATTTTAATGTTAATTTCATTATATTATAAATTAATTCATTTTAAAGTATATAAGATATTACTAAGAATACTTTGCTATGGAATAAAATAATATTATCTATACAATAAACACAAGCATCGTGATAATAATGTAAAGCAAAATAAATTCACGTTGTACTTTTTTTCTTTTTTATGTAAATTTTTTCTATTTATATATGACAACAGAATGCATTACAATTCTTATTACATATATAGAGCACAATTTTTTATATCTCTGGTTGTATACATAGTATATTCACATCAATTCGTGTCTTCATACCTGTACTTTTATTTTTTTATTAGTTGTTCAAAACATTACAAAGCTCTTGACATATCATATTTCATACATTTGATTCAAGCAGATTATGAACTCCCATTTTTTTCCCGTATACAGATTGCAGAATCACATCGGTTACACATCCACTTTTTTACATACTGCCATACTAGTGTCTGTTGTATTCTGCTGCCCTTCCTATCCTCTACTATCCCCCCTCTCCTCCCCTCCCCTCCCCTCCCATCTTCTCTCTCTACCCCATCTACTGTAATTCATTTCTCTCTCTTGTTTTTTCCCCTTTCCCCTCACTTCCTATTATATGTAATTTTGCATAACAATGAGGGTCTTCTTCCTTTACCCTGCAATTTCCCTTCTCTCTCTCTTTCCCTCCCCCCTCTCGTCCCTGTTTAATGGTGATCTTCTTCTCATGCTCTTCCTCCCTATTCTGTTCTTAGTTGCTCTTCTTATATCAAAGATGACATTTGGCATTTGTTTTTTAAGGATTGGCTAGCTTCACTTAGCATAATCTGCTCTAGTGCCATCCATTTCCCTGCAAAATCCATGATATTGTCATTTTTTAGTGCAGAGTAATACTCCGTTGTGTACAAATGCCACATTTTTTTATCCATTCATCTAGGGCATCTAGGTTGGTTCCACAGTTTAGCTATTGTGAATTTTACTGTTGTACTTTTAAAAAGATATCTGTGGGAGGTATATTAATGGAAATGATGAGTTTAATTTTAAATATCTCAAGTGGTAGAAAGGCTGTGGCTCATATTGGCTTGAACTGTTTTTCTCCAGAGATGACTGAATGCCACAATTATAACTTTGGACTGGCAAAGCGTCACACTTCTAAAAGATGTCAAAAGCAAAGATCTACTCTAATAACAGGCAAATGTAGACAAAAATGTAAGTCTTGTATTCCATTTGTCTTCTCTCATTGTACAGAGGTTAATCATGGAAACAATATGATTTAAATCAGTGACAATTATTCAATTTATTTTACCTTCATTGTAGTAGCAGACATGATATTTACTTTAATAGATTATTGAAATATATAATAAAATTAGAAGAAAATATTGTTTAGGACCTTTTTAATGCCCTAAAAATGATGAGCTTATTTATCACAATAATGACAATGAAACAGAAGATTTTGAGAAATTAGTAAGTAATTAGCTATAAGGAGGAATAAACAAAAAGATTCAACAGAAAAGAAAAACATATTAAATTCATCTGAGTTATGTTCTTAAACATTATAGAAGCAATAATTTGATTAATATATAGAATGTTTCTGAGTGCAGTAGAAAAGATGTGTCCTCAAATGTCTTTTTCCAATCCAGAATATTATTGATATTAGCACTTGAGGCAGCTTAAAGAAAAAGAAAATCAACAGACCACCTTCACCTAAAATCAACAGAGATTTATTAACAATAATAAGAAATTACTAACAAATAACATGATTTCATGAGTTAGTCATAGGAGTGTAAATGAGTTGTATATAATAATCAAAGGAGAAAGAATATATGACCATGTGCATAATGTTGAAATGTCATTGAATAAAAAAATCAGTGTGAATTCTTAACTAAAAGAACTTAATTTGAAAAATCTCAAAATGTAAATACTGCTCTTGATATGTACATATATAGACACAATATATTACATATATAAATCACTACAATTAACGTTAATACATTTTCATTATAATTAGGAAAGACAAATGCTTTTGTTATTATTAATGTTGCTTATTATTTATTGTTTTGCTGATGCTGAGTGACTAAGCAAGAAAAGAAAAAGAAATGTTTATAAAATTAGAATTAAAAGGTAAAAATAACATAATTAAAAATGTGATTTAAAATATTTTAAAATAATGAGTGCACAGGCCTTAAATATAAAAAAACCATTAAAAATAGATATTAAGATTTTATTGAAAGTTCATATTTAAAACTCAATTGTCTTCCTAAATATAAATACAAGGAAACTGTTGTTCATATGTTATGACCCCAAATCAGGAAAAAGCATAGAAATAAACCTTTTACTAACAAGCCTAGAAATAAATTTGCTAATTAATATTTCTACTGATGAACATAAAATGTAAAGCATTCAAGGATAAAAGACAACATTTTTGCAGATATACATTATCTCTATACATCTGCATATTTAATGTGATTCTGTTGGAGGACAAATGCACTGTATCTAGAAATGATATGTTCTTTAAAAACACATTCTAAAGTTTATAAGGCAGAAAAATTACAATAATAGCTAAATAGTCTGAAAAAGATAATGTACTATAATATTGTAGACACTATCTTGTATTCAAGCACTTCATAATGAACATATGTGAATGAGCAGACTGATTAGAGTACATAGGATTAAATGCAAGCACATGTAGGGATAGATCATATGCTAATAGTGGCATTTCATGTCAGTAAAGGAAGATTAGTTGATTCAATAATTAGTGCTAGAAATCTCAGTACACATCTGGCAAAGAAAACTCTTATAAAATTTGAGTTTTTACCAAATATATTTTACACACACATATACACAACAGATGTTTAATGGTCCAAATAAAAATAGAAGCCATGCATCATTGTGATGTAACATGGATATAATTAGTTTCACAAACTCAGAATAATAAAGACATTTTATTCATATCAAAAACACAAAAGTCATAAAGGGAAGTTTGATTAAGTCAACCAGAGAAAAACTAACCATTTCAGCCTTTCAAAGTTATTATAAAGAAAGTTAAAACAGAAATAATGTATGAACCATATATTTGCAAAACATACTTCATATTCCCAACCTAAAAAGTAAAGAATAAATTAGTGACTTTGTAGAAACAAGAAAAATCTCAGAGAAATAAGAGATGTTCAACCTTATTCCACAAGAGGAAATATAAAATTAAAATGTAAATGTAAAAATATTTCCTACCAAGTTTATACATTAAAAAATGTGAATAACATTTACTACCAAGGAAAATGTAAATGAAACAGGAATATTAAGTATAAACAGGCTTTTACATTTATATTTGTTATTATGTAAATTAATATAAACTTTTTAACTAAAATTTTCAATCATTACAGAAACTTAATATACACATGCCGTTGATTGAGTAATTGCCATAGCAGGAATTTCTAGAGAACTAAAAAATATGCACAGGTATAAATGAAATATATCATTATTTCTAAAAGCAAAAACTAACAAACAATTTACCCATTGGAAAAAATTAAAAGTTTGTCAATAATTAGATTTTGTCCAGATAACAATGAAATGTAATGCAATAATTTTACAACTTAGGCATTACCTCTTCTGAGAAAAACAGAGCCAAAAAAAAAAACACAGTATTCTCTCATCAAAAGCACAATACCACTAATACTAAACACAAAGATACCTGTGTCCTTTATCCTTCCTTTCTTTTCTGATCTTTCTCTTTTCTTTGACAGTATCTCCATTTTTTCTTGGTCGTTTCATCGCCATTTCGATGGCGATACGTTTCATTGTTATGATGGCGATATGGACTGTCATATTCGTAAACTGTAAGTCATTACAAAAAATTGTGATCTCATTTAGCAAACAATTGTAATGCTTTATTTTGATTAATATTCAGAGGCACAGATACATAAACTAGCAATACTGAGTAAGTGTTCTCATCATAGTTTTGCTGTTAGTCTAGATATTTACCAGTTATTTTTTATTGGATTATAATTTACTAACAGTATAAATTTTTAAAATAATTATGATTATTTTCATAGCATTTCACAACCAAGAAGTTTCAATTCCTTCAAATGGTAAGTGAATTTTTAAAAATATTTTGAAGAATAAATTGAATACATACTATACATACTAGAGAGTATTATATATCCAATGACACTAAAAGTAGGAAAGGAAATAGTTTATGCTTGTCCACATTTTACTATGGCTTTATTTTGTTGAAACAATGGAGTACTTGCAAAGAGTAGAAAATTCTGTTTGGGCATCTCCCTTTCTATTTCTGTGTAGAAATACTTTGGATATGACTATAATGGTTTTTTTTTTTTTTTTGATATCTGAGGACATTTGACTATAATGGTTTAATTGTTTTTTAACTTTAAAGTTGGAATGAGAAAGGCGTTTGAGTTTTTTTTTTATAATCTGCTATAATGTCTAGATATGTGTAGAATTAATAGTATATTCTCTTTCTAGAAGGATACTGTGGCCCATGCCCTAAAAATTGGTTATGTTATAGAAACCACTGCTACCAATTTTTTAATGAGAGCAAAACTTGGTACCAGAGCCAAGCTTCTTGTATGTCTCAAAATTCCAGCCTCCTGAAGATATACAGTAGAGTGGAACAGGTTGAGTATTTGTTTTAATCACCCTTCGTATATTTAATCTTTTTTTTTTTAAAGATTTTTTTAAGAGAGAGAGAGAGAGAGAGAGAGAGAGAGAGAGAGAGAGAGAAGAATTCTTTAATATTTATTTATTTATTTTTTAGTTTTCGGCATACACATCTTTGTTTGTATGTGGTGCTGAGGATCGAACCCGGGCCGCACGCATGCCAGGCGAGCGCGCTACCGCTTGAGCCACATCCCCAGCCCCCGTATATTTAATCTTAATGAATGAAATAATTCATTGGAATGTGAGCACTGAAACAGATATTCTAATTCCTACTTTGAATCTTTCTGCCTTAAAATTAAGAAAGAAACCTCAGATTTTATGAATGTCTTGCTTAAGTTGAAATTATGCTAGTTAGGGACAAAATGCATTGTCCCTCAAGTGTGAGAAGAAAAGATTAATTGATTATGGCCTTGCACTTAGCAACATTCTGAGCATTGATTTTATTTGCACCTTGTTGTTTCAAACAGGATTTCTTCAAATTGGTGAAGTCATATCACTGGATAGGACTCATACAAATTCCCACAAATGGATCCTGGCAGTGGGAAGATGGCTCCATTCTCTTGCCCAACCAGTAAGTCTTAGGTCCAATAGATTTTTTTGTTTTTTTTTTTTTTTCTCTTTTTAATACATACATCTCAATAATACCGAATGGTGAATTTTGTTGCGGCATGCTAGCGCACACATACAAACATGATTTGATGAATTTTACTCCCCAATACTATCCACTCTCTCTTCTCCCCAACAGGATCCTAGTTATGAATTTGTTCCTAATTTATCTCTATGATCACTCATCTATCACATTTTCTTTTTCACAAACTCAGGCATTCCCATATTCTCATTCATTTAGAAAAGAAATACTTGTGCCCTAAATTTGGAAGAGAGTATTATGAAGTGGCCAATATAAACAATTATGAGTAATATATATGCTTACTATGTGGTAAATACTGTGAAAGATAGATCTAATATTATGTTCATTTTACAGATAGGAGACGGAAGCAGAGAGGTTAAAAGGTTAAGTACAACATATTCTTTTGTCATGTACTACTAAGGTGACGACAATATAATTGGTGTGCAATAAACTGCACATACAGAGTGTACACTTTGATGCACTTATGAAACCATTAATAAAATCAAAATAATTAGCATATCCATCACCTGCAAAACTTTCTTTTGAACCTCTATAGTACTTTCTTTGTGCTCTTTTCTATATCTCTTTCTGTTCCTAAGAAACAAATCTTTTTTCTCTCACCATAGATTAATTTGCAACAACTAGAATCTTATATAAATGCAGTCATACAATATGTACTAGTTTTATGTTGGACTTTTTTCACTTAGCATAATTATTTGAGATTTGGCATTTCATAACATTAATACTTTCTTTTTATTCCCAAGAGGTATTTCTTTTTGAATGTAGTGCAACTTGTTTACCCTATTGTCTCTCGATATATATGTAAGTAGTTCTCAGTTTTTAATTACAAATAAAGTCACTTGTGAAAATTTGTGTACAACTGTTTCCATGAAAATAAGCTTACCATACTGGGGTTGTAGCTTAGTGGTTGAGCACTTATCTACCATGTGTGAGGCACTGGGTTCAATCCTCAGCACCAGATGAAAGAAAGAAAGAAAGAAAGAAAGGAAGGAAGGAAGGAAGGAAGGAAGGAAATAAATAAATAAATAAATAAAACTAGCTTTCATTTCTCTTATACAAATATTTAAGAGTAAAACAGATGGATCATATAATAGTTTTATGCTTAAGTTTTTAAGAAAATACCAAACTATAATCAAAGTTGCTATGAAATTTTACTAATTTCACATTTCTTTTAGCAGCATGTGAGAGTTCCAGTTGCTCTACATTACAGCCAACATTTGTTATGATCAGTCTTTTACATTTTAGATATACTAATAAATATGAATTGGCATCTCAATGTGGTTTTAATTTGCATTTTCCTAGTCACTAACAATGCTAAGGATCAGTTTTTGTGTTTGTCATTCATTTCAAGTTTTTATTTCAATGATTTCTGGTCTGATATTTGTTATTTACTATATTCTTATTTTATGTTAAATTTGCTTTGCCTTTTCTGGTTTTTTCAGGGTTAAAGCCAAGGCACTGATTTTTCTTTTCTAATAAAAATATTTTTTTTTGCCATTAATATGTGAGATCATTTGGTAACCTCCTTGAACATTTTGATACATTGGTTTTGGTTCTATTCAATTCAAAAATCATTTCTAAATCTCCTTCCATGCTTGTCTTCAATTCATAGATTATTTTTTAATATTTGGAAAATTTCTAGAACTCTTTCTATTACTAATTTCTAATTAAGTACCATCTTGATCAATTTAATATGGATTGAAACCTCTTGAATTTGTTGAGATCAGTTTTATGGACTAGATTATAATCTCTTTTGAAATGCTCCATGTGTATTCGCACAGGTATATTGTGCCATTCTTGAGTTCTGTAAGTGACAATTAACTCAAGATAATTAAGAGTGTTGCTCAAGACTTCTATATCCTTTCTGATTTACTATCTACTTAGTTTTGACTGTTTATGATAGAGGTCGCAATTATTAAAAGGGAAGTATTAAAACATTGTACTGTAAATTTAGTTACCTATATTTCCTTGCAATTCAAATGCTTCTTTGCCTGACATATTTTGAAGCTCTGTTGTTAGATGCATAAAAGTTTAGCTTTTGTGTACTCTTCCCTGAATTTATGATTTTATCATGATATAATAAACTCTTGAGCTAATAATATTTTGTGCTTTGAAATTCTACTTAGTACCATATAAATTTAGTCATTACAGATTTTTGATTAGAATTAGTGTAGCATATATCTTTAATCTGTATGGGTCTTTACATTAAAAGGAAGTCTCCTTAGGACAGACTACAGTTGAATTTTACTTTTTAATCCAGTTTGACAAGTCATGCCTTTTTATTTGGGATGTTTTCTCCATTTACATTCAATAGTTAAGTAATCTTGCTATTTGCTGTTTATTGGTTTTGTTAGTTATTTATTCCTGTTTTCTTTTTCTGAGTTTTATTAAACATTTTAATTTTATTTAGTTTTATTAAACATATTTTTTTTGCTTTGGCTTATTGGGTATATCTTTGTTGTTATTTTAGTTTGCTCTAGAGTTTATTGCATATATATCTAATATATCAATAAATCTGATAATCTATCACTTCATGCATAGTATAAAATTCTTGCAATATTATCCTTCCATTTCTTTCTTCCAAACCATGAGCTATTTTAGTCATAAATTTCCCTGTATAAATGTCATAAGTCTCACACTGTTATTTTTATTAAAAACATCAAATATATTTTAAGTGCTTTAAGTAACAAGATAAAATTATACAAATTATGTTTATGCCTGTCACCATTTCTTTACTCATTTTTATAGAACATAACTTCCATCTACTGTAATATTCCTCCTATACTGAGGATTTTTGTAGCATTGCTTGAAGCTGTTTGTTTCCTAGTGATAAATTATTTCAGCTTCTATTCTGAATATGTCTTTATTTTATCTTAATTTTTGAGAGATATTTTGGATGATGATTTTTTCCCCCCTGGATTGAACCCAGGGCCTTCTGCATGCAAGGCAAGCACTCTTCCAACTGAGCTATATCCCCAGCCTGAGATGCTTTTATTCTTTACACATTTCTGGATTTAAATCCTTTGTTGTTGCTTGTTTTGGGTACTTTCAATAAGTTTCTCCTCACTTCTGTTGTCTAAGAAATCTGCTCTCATACTTGTTTTTGTTCAACAGTACATATGTCTTTTTTCTCCCTGTGGCTACCTAATCACTTTTCTTTGTCATTGGGTTTGAAAATGTGCCATAAGCCTTGTTTTTAGTTTTCTTCATATTTCTTGTGCATGTGGTTTCTTGAGACTCTTAGAAGGGTTTATAATTTTCACTAAAATTAGAAAATGAAGTGTAATTATTTCTTCAAATGTTTTCTCTCCCCCATTTCTTTGGTGTCTTCTTTAGGCCAATCAAATGTGGTCCATTAAGCCTGTTAAAATTGTAGTAAAGTTCACTGATGCTCTATTCATATTTTTACTCTTCTTTATGTTTTTGGATAGATTCCATGATCATGAAAGTTTACTAATCCTTTCTTCTGTAAAGTATAATGTTTCATTAATCCTATAAATGTATGTTTCATCTCAGACATTGAAGTTTTCTTTTCTAGAAGTGTGATTTGGTAGGTGTTTTTAATATTCTCCATGTATGGATTTGAATTTTGATTGATTGATTTGTCTTCTCATTAAGGTTAATTGTTCTTTTTCTTTACTTGCCAGGTACTTTTTTTTTGTGGAATTTTATACATTGGTCTTTTATTAAAAACATTAAATATGTTTTTAATTTTATGTTACATATTTTTATTGCTAAAAATATTCTAGGGGCAAAGATACTTCCTTTATCAAGTACCCTTACTTATAAACCACTTTATCTATTTTGATCTTTTAAAAAATATTACTAATCAGGACATCCAGTCTAGTTAATTATCCCCACTCTAAAGCAGTATTCTTCTAATACCTTGTATTTCAACTCTGTTTGAAATATAAGGTTTTACAAATCGCTAGATAGTTCTTTCTCCATCTTTGAATATTTTTCTTGCACACATGCATTGATTAATACTCTGCTGAATACTCAAGAAAGGACTTCTGTATGTCTTTGGGTTTCTTTATTTGCTCAGCTCTTTGATCTTCAGTCTGTGTCTATGAATTACAGTTGCTTTGATGTTTACAGACTAGAGTATTCTGATACTCTTTTTTTTTTTTTATAGCCTGCTCTTTTAACCACCTGATAGCATAGACGAACTCTTCACACTTGGGCTAAATGACAATACTTCAACATTTATTGAGCTTATAGAATATAGCTTTTATCCTTTGAATGAATGTTAAGATAATTCTCAGAAAAAGGCCATTTCTATCATTTGGAAGATCTGTCCTATCATATTTACTATTAATTAATTTACTTATAATGGCACAAAGATCAGGAATAAAACCCCAATATTTTGATACTACTAATTTCTCTCTCCTTTGGTATCATAAAATCAGCAGAAGTTTTCTAGACTGTAAATATTTAAAATTCTTTATTTATATTTTAGTTATTTGAATATTCAACTCTTCCATAAATAATAAAAATAATCACAATATCAATGTTAATGTTAGATTAATTAGGTGTTTATGTCTTTCAGACACAATTTTAAGCATTTTATATGTGTCTCCTCATTAAGAACTCTTAAAATTCCTAAATAGGGCTAGGGATATAGCTCAGTTAGTAAAATGCATGCACAGGGCCCTGGGTTCAATCCTCAGCAAAACACACACACATACATACACACACACACACGCCTATATAACAAGTATTATTTTACTCTAATTTTACAAGTAAAGAACAGAATCTTAGAGTGTGTAATAACTTACTTAAGCAGGGATTCAGATATATATGCATTTCTGACTCTATCACAAGAGTAATCATTGAATGGTTTTGAATTTGCTTTGCTACTTTAATGGGTAATTGGCAGTGGTCAGTCAACAACCATTTACTGTCATGTGTTCAAGTTTTCTGTTGTATACATTGTAACAGAAACTATCTACCTTCCTATCACATTTTATATTTCTGACATGAAGACCCCCAGTATTGATGTAGGATGGGCTAATTTCTACATGACCTGAGATTTTATTTATTTTTTTAATAAATTTTTTTTTGAGAGAAAGAGAGAGGTTTTTTTTAAAAAATATTTATCTTTTAGTTTTCGGCGGATACAACATCTTTTTGTATGTGGTGCTGAGGATCGAACCCGGGCCACACGCATGCCAAGCGAGCGCGCTACGGCTTGAGCCACATCCCCAGCCCTGAGATTTTATTTTTAACAAAATTTTCTTCTCCCAAAATACTAATAAGATTGTATATCATATTATTTCCAATCTACAAGTGTAATTTTTGTTCATGCACATGGTAAATATTTTTGAGTACCTGTAAATGTCCAGCAGAGATAACTGCAGGGATGATTAGGACATAACTCCTTCAAGAGCTTTATACTGCAGTCAAAAATGTAGTTAAAGGGACTGGAGGTGTAGCTGTGGTAGAGTACTTGTCCAGCACGTGAGAGGTCCTGGGCTCCATCCCCAGACTGGAAAACAAACAAGCAAACAAAAAAAGAAATGTAGTTATCAAAAAATAAGCATAATGTGATGTGAAGAGTGATAAGAATGATGTGGGAAAAGACACATAGAAATCAAAATAACATGTGAAGAAAGTGAAATTAGAGAGAACAAGGCACTATTTATTTCTCTGTGGTGAGAACATTCAAAAGTCACTCTTCTAGCTAATTCTTAAACATAAAATAGCTAATTGGTAACTGAGTCACCCTGTTGTGCTGTGGAATGCCAGAAATGACAAGTACATGAAGTGATAACTATGCTAACTACACTTATTGATTATATTAATCAATATACATTAGAACATTAAATTCTTCTCCAGAAATAAGCACAATTATAAAGTGTAAATCAAAATTTTAAAAATTAAGAATGAAAAAAAATTAGGCTTAGATTGAGACCCACTAAGGGTAGTCACTAAAAATTCCAATCTTGTTTCCGATGTAGCGTCTAGTTTTTCCATATGTACAGGGTTCATTTCCTTGTCCTTTAAATACATGTAACATCAGAGCACAGTCTGTCCCTTTGATTTGTCAGTTTCACATTGAAGTCACATGATCACTCTTTCTTGAATATTCTATTTCTGACCTATTCTTGGAAGAAAAAAATTCACTAATTATATAAATCATATGACTCCCAAACACTAAATATACCAGAATAAAATGCACATACAGATTTAGCCATCTCCACATAGAATGACAAACACACATGCATGCATGCTCATACACACATGCTTGCATATTTGTGGATATGTTTCAGGATTTTATGATCTATTTTAATTTCTTTACCAACTAAAATTGTATCTATAGTCGTCCTTCGGTACCCCTAGGGGAATATATCTGTGGTTTACTGTATCTGCAGATATAGAACCTGAAGATGTTACAGAGTATCAACTATATGAAGAAGATGTTTTTTTTTCTTGTACAAAAAATTGCAGCTATTGAATTCTAGGTTCAATTCTGAATTTATTTCTTATCTAAATATTAATTTTTAAGTAAACATTTTGAAGCTTTTATTTTACTCAGATACATATATGAAGAGATTTTAGACTTCTGAACTATCTAATTTCCAAAGTATAAAAAAAAACAGTGGCTCATATTTAAAATATGAAACTTTCATTTTCTGAGATGCCTACATTTTGTATATCTGTGAATTAGGAGGGTCAAGCATGGTACTAAATTCTCCTGCAATACCTTTTAAATTCTTATAAGTATTATTGCTTTTTTATTTCCTGCATTAACAAAGTTATGAATATGTCATGTGTAATTCTCTCCAATCCAGACTAACACTGGTGGAAATGCAGAATGGAACCTGCATTGTATATGGCTCAAGCTTTAAAGGCTACACAGAAAACTGTTCAGCCCTGAACACATACATCTGCATGCAAAGGATTGGGTAGACTCAATAAACCATCCCAACACAAAACAGGAACAGAGAAGGGATTGCACCGGCAGGAACAATGCTATGTGGCTGAAGGAAACAAACAATGGGACAAACACAGGAAGAACATACACCTCCTGGGCTCTCCAGAATAGGACCACAGAACTATTCTGCATCTAGTATTCTGTAAGACAAAGGAAGGCAATTCAGAAATCATCAAGTCCTCCTCTACCATGGCCCAGACTGCACAGGATGGAGTTGGGTTCAGCCTCGATTAAAAAGAATGGAACCAATCCAGGAAAGTGGTGAGGAAAAAGTAGCCCTATAAATCACTGGTGGTACATCTAGCAGAGAAAACTGCTCCATGGGTGGGCAGTGCTGTGCCCAGCTATGGGGGTAATGTTGCCATCCAAATCAGTTAAGAAGGCAGGACTGCTGCCCCAGTGGGCCTGGAGGCAGAGCAGAAAGCCAGAGAGGTTTATTCTTGGAACTTAAGATCTCGTGGAGTTTGCCTACCTAGGTTTTGGACTTGCTTGGAGCCCATCATCCTTTCTTTTTCTTCGACATTTCCTCCTTTTGGGGTGGCAGCTTATCCAGTGCCAATCCCAACCTTGCACTTTGAAAGCACATAATTTATTGTATTTCATGAGTTCACAGCTGGGGAAGAATGTTGCCTGTCCCACCCAACAATATTTTGGGTGGGACAGGCAACATTTGGATAAATATTAACTATTTAGGTAATACTTAGATGAGACTTCAGGCTTTAGATTTTAGAGTTGGTGCTAGAAGGAGTAAAGCCTTTTGGGGTTGTTGGGATGGAATGAGTGTATTCTGCATGTGAGGACATAAACCTTTCAGAGGCCAGGGGTAGACTAAATGTTTGTGTACCTCCAAACTTCATATTTGAAACTATAACGCCCTCCAAATTATAATAGAAGGCAGGCCTTTGGAAGGAAATTTGGGTCATAAGTGTTAAGCCCTGGTGAGTAGGATTAATGCTTTTAATAAAAGACCCCAGAAACCTCTCTAATCTTTCTTATCACAAGGGGATACAAGGAGAATTTGAGTCTACACCTGCAGGAGGATCTTCAGCAGAGCCCAACCATGACGGCATAAACTTTGTTTATAACTCACCTAGTCGATAAAACTAAGAACAGAGGGGAAGATAGCTGGGCATTCGTTATCACTGAAAATAACAGAAAATGATTCATAATGTTGTTGCATAATATATTGTTACTTGGGGAAAGTATTACTAAACCAGCAGACAGGTAAAATGTATTAAATATCAGAACTAAATAAAAATGGAAATCACAACCGAAAAGCAACCACAGAAACTGGCTTTTATTCTGAGAGCTTATAATAAACTTTGGGACTGTTAGTTTCTGTTTTGATGGTTGTCATGGAGCTTGGAAATACAAGACAAAGTTTAGTGGTCATTTAACCTGAGTGTGAAATGCAAGTTCTCTTTCTAAAACTGAGATCCCCCAAATGTTTCAAACTCCTACAAGAAATAAGAAATAAAACCTATACTTCAGAAAATAGAAAGAGAGATTCTTGCTAGTCTTGACCTTTGAAAAGATGGTGGAGAAAAATGAAAACCTCCCATGAAACATTTATTCCCACAGATAAGCCCTCATTTACATTTACAGCCCAAGTCTGGCTAACAGTGAAGTCAAATAATAAAAGTATGGCAGTCAAATAATTTATTTGAAGTAGTTCAAGGTTATTAATTGCATTACTACTAACAATGTCAATATTGTCTGAAGGGAAATAACCTCAACCAGTTCTCAAGAACTTTGGTAATCTTCCAAATTTCTCAGACACAAAGATAAAATTACAAAAGGTAGAAACTAAAGGATGGGAGGGTGGAAAGGGGAGTAATCTTGGTGAAGGGTCTTGAAAATCTGAAATCATGTCAAAATAAAGAGCTAAAATAACCAAACAAATTGAAGTCATCTTTGAAACCTGTCTTTCTCTTACACAATACACCAATATGTCAGCAAATCCAAGTCTCTCTTTCTCTTTCTCTCTCTCTCTGTCTCTGTCACACACATACACACACACACATTTACATATGCACACAACTACATATTCATATGTGCACATAGTATAGCAATATATGTTGGCCAATCACTTCCCAGTACTTCCCCTGACAATTGTTATTTTCAAAGAGAAATACTATTGAATTCTGACTTCTAGTGTTTGTACTGAGGAGTTATCTTCTTAGTCTATTATTGTTTGTCTCTTCATATGGCTACTGTTAAGATTATCTCTTCATCTTTGCTTTCAGTGTTTTGGCTGTTACAGCTTGGTAGGGTTTTGTTTCTGTTTATTCTGGTCCAAGTTTATGTATTTGTTTTTCTGTCCCATTCTGTATCTATGCTCACCCTAAAACTTCAATTCCACATACATTTTCCTATTGAGTATCACATTTCATTTATCCATTTACCTATTTGCATTTTTCCATTTTGTCTATTTCAGTTCATATATTTTTATGCTGATTTTTCTTTGAGCTCACCAGTATTATTTTTGCTTTCAATCTTCTATTTCATTTTCATTGAATTCTTAATTTTGGAAATTTCAGCTTTTAAGTTTTAGAATGCCCATTTGTTTGGATTTGGAGATTGAAATCTTCCAGTGACATTTTAAACTTTTACATCTTTTTTTGTCCTGTGTTTAAATAATTGTTAAATACATATAGATAGTTGTTTTAAAGTCCCACTCTGGTAACCCAGATAAGGGACATTGTATATCGGAATCTCTTATTGGTGCCACCATGCTTGACTTTTTTTTTTTCCCATGACCTTCTGCTAGCTAGTTTCTGATTCCTAAAAACTGGAGGACTTTGGGAGGTTTCAATTCCCGCCCCCCCCCCCACCCCAGAATCTATGGCCTGTCTCTGTTCTGTCTTCAATTTAGCAAATGACTAAAAAAAATGAGTGATATTACCATTCTAGTACACATAAACAGTAAGATTTTTCCAGTTTCTTTTTCCCTAAGGTCAGGATCGGGTCTATGAAAAACAGTAAGGAAACAACAGTTGCAGGTTGCTGAACTATTCATCCTACTTTGACATTAATGCAATTTAGTTATTATTCCTTATATTTGTATGAGTTAAAAACTGCATTTTTTTCTTTTTTGATTTATCATTACCATGCTTTATCTGGGATGCATAAATGTTATCCATTACTTTGTGTTACAAACATTTACTTTCATGAGGATTTTTTAGAATGTTTATTTAAAATTTTTGATGTATTATTGATTATATCATATGAAATTATTGATTACACCATGTAATTACCACATATTGATTTCATCTGACACTTTTTGCCTGTGGCCCCACATTATCTGGTAGTTTCAATGACCCCATTTGGGATTTGGGTAGTGAAGGGAATAATAGTAAGATGCCTTCATCCATCTTTTTCTCCTTTGTGGAAAAACTTCTTCTTTTTGTAATTGTGCATTTTTACTATTGTCATCACTTTATTAATGTTTTCATTCCCCTTAGTGTGTAAGATCATGAGAGTAGACATGACTCTATGATTTGTACAATTGTGAATCTCCAGCATTTAAGATTTCCTATTCAATGTTAAGGAAAACAAAACTTCTTGAATGAGTAAAATTGCAATTGAGAGTATCCTTTTCCATATTCTGCACATTAAGTGCCTAGTAAAGTTTAATATCTCCTGGATCTCTGTAATTTCTAAAACATTACTTTCTTATTTAAAATGCAATTTTTCTTTGAGGTTCATTTGATCAGTCAACTTTATCTTCTTATACTCTTTTTTTTTTTTTTTTAAATCAGGAATTGAACCCACTGAGCCATGTTCCCAGCCTTTTTAATTTTTTATTTAGACACAGGGTCTTGCTAATTTTGCTGAGGATCTTGTTAAATTGCTGAGGCTGGCTTTGAACTTGTGATCCTTCAGCCTTGGGCTCCTGAAATGCTGGGATTACAGGTGTGAGCCACTACACCTGGCAGGACCACTCATTCTTGTCATAGGTGATCATAATGAGTCAAAGAAAGACTAGTGTTTTATATAAACCTAGATATGAGAGTGAAACCAGAATGACAGGATTTATTTTGAAAGTACTGCAAGATCAGAAAGTCTTAAAACTGGATGCACAAAGGTTGGATATAGCATTTCTGCCCCAGTAATGTTACCATATTTTTTTTTGTTTTCTTTGTATTTTTTCTGGTACTACTGTTTATTGCATTTATATTTTTATAAATTAAGAATTAAAGAATAATATATGGACTTCAATGTTGAATAATATCTATTTCTAGCTAAGTAAATAATTCACATAGTTGATATCATTACACAGGAAAAATTCAAATGTTCACATTTTTATTACTTTCTGACATATTTTCTGTAATATGGATGTGTTGTTTTCTTACAGATAAAATAGTCATACTTTAGCAATCTTTGGTAATTACCTGGCCATATTTTATAAATATGCATTTATTATTAGCATTCTATGCTCAATTGAAGCTCAGAAGAAACAAGACATTCCATTAAATACCAAATTTACATTTTAAAAATTTATATATGACAGAAGAATGCATTACAATTCTTATTACATATAAAGCACAATTTTTCATATCTCTGGTTGTAAACATAGTATATTCACACCAATTCGTGTCTTCATACATGTACCTTGGATAGTAATGATCATCATATTCCACCATCATTAATAACCCCCATGCCCCCTCCCTTTCCCTCCAACTCCTCTGCCATATCTCGAGTTTGTCTATTCCTCCCATGTTTCACCTCCCTATCCACTATGAATCATCCTCCTTATATCAAAGAAAACATTTGGCATTTGGTTTTGGGGGATTGGCTAGTTTCACTTAGCATTATCTTCTCTAACTCATTCCATTTACCTGCAAATGCCATGATTTTATTCTCTTTTATTGCTGAGTAAGATGATGACAGAATTAAAAAATGTAAATCATAAATTTAGTGATTAGAAAAGTAAAAACCTAATATACAAAGTATAATTCTATTCTAACAGTTGTGGGAGTTTCTAAATGAATGATTTCTGAGAAAAAAAGCCGTGCAACATTATTCACAATTTGATCAAGTAAATAAATGTAAAAACACACTAAAAAATAAAAACTCTGGAAGTGTTATAGAATTGTATGTTTCAATTTTCTGACGATGGACAACAAATTCTAAAACTATATTAATTACTCTAAAACCATTGTCCAATAGAAACATGCCAATTATATCTCCAGTCTAATATACTTGTGTATCAGAATATGAAAAAGCACATACAATAAAAACTGGACTAATATAATTTGTGAATCAAAACATGTAAATTCTAATAGAATTAAGAAGTGTATTATTAGCTATTTTTATCAATTTAATCAGGTGTTTATCAAATGGTGTTTAGTAATAGATATTATTATTTTTATATATGTATATGTTTATGTGCATATTTAAAAGCAATATGTATCTATTATATAGTAACCTAGACATGAACGTTTATTAGAATGAAAAGCAAGTCATTCCAAATTCTTATCTTCTAATGCCTCTTGTGAATGAGATATGAAAGTAGCTACTGTCTAATATCTTCAACTTGTGTATGTTTTGCATATATTTTTAAAAAATTAAATAATGGCTTTAAATAAATATTTAATATAAATAAATACCAAATTTACTTGATATAAATTTTATTTTTTGAATACATTATATTTGGATATAATTATAAAAATCAGAAATGCCACTTCCTCAGTTCTCTAAGAAATATAAATAATAAATAATATATTAAGCTCCTTCAAAATTTAAATCTGGAATTAGAAATGTAAAAATGTATTTAATTATATCATCTCTGACCTAAGGCAATTTCAGAATATTTTCATTTTCCCTGCGATTTACTGCATTTCCTTTCATAGTACACTTTTGATAATCAGATTCTACAATATGTAAAGTACAATACAATTATTAATCATCTATCACAATTAACTTTTTTGTGGAAAAGTGTAATTTGACTCAGAACACACTATATACTGGTAAGCATAGATGATAATTTCAAAAGATCAAATATTCAAGTTTGACAATGAGAACCACAAACTTCAAGAAATGTTTCACAAAATATGTGCTATAATTCCTGACAGAGTGCATACATTTACTATATTAAGTACAGTAATTAAAAATAAATATTCAATTGCTTAGAATTCTAGGTGAATGTAAAGTCTGAGGTGAAGCTAAAGTGAGTCTAGGTCTAGTCATTTACAGCTGAGGAGTCACAAGAAATTGGTAGGAATAAGATTACAAATGGCCTTAGACACATTGGTGTGCTTTTATCTGAAGTGCTGAGGAAAGCCGCTTAAATGTTACTAAACTACACATTCAAAATTACAGATTGTAAAGATTTACATGACTGCAGTGTAGAAAATATTTTAGAATAACATTAAATTTGAGTGATGGTTACACTTCTTGAAATATTCTAGTATTTACAACCCACTGAAATTTATCATACAATTTCATCTTTGCATCTTTCTTCAATATTCAATCTCAGAAATCTTAGTTCTAAACAAATATAATATTGATGACCCTTTTTCCAAGAAAACATGTTTCTTGAAAAATAGAGGCCACATGGTCTATGCTGATGCCAATTTTATGAACAAACAGTACATTTCCCTACAGTGTAAAGAAAAGTAAAAAAAAAAAAAAAAGAGAGAGAGAGAGAGACTATAATTGAACGCTTCCCATCAGTGAAAGTTGGTATACAGTAGGTATATACAGCAAATCTATCTTGTATTAATAAATACAACATATGAGTTTTACGTTTACATTATGGACTGCATAATCTTATATTTTTATTATACATCTTTAAACCAATAATCCACTTCTATGAAAACAATTTGGTCTTCAAGATTCATAAGATGCTTATAGGAAAACAATTTTTTTTAAACAATTTCAGGCCTGAGAATATAGTATAGTGGTAGAGAGCTTGCCTTAAATATAGTAGGCTCTGGGTTCAATTCTTAGCACAAAAAACAATAACAGTAAAAAATCACAGAATTAAGCCAGGAGAGACGAGGCACACCTGTAGCCTCACTTACTTGAGAGGCTGAGATAGAAGCAATTGCTTGAGTTTAGGAGTTTGAGGCCAACCTGGGCAATATAGTAAGATGCTTCCTCAAACAAACAGTCAAACAAAAAACAACCCCAAAACAATACCTCCCCAACACACACAAACCATTGTCAATTGTCAATGCAATATCATGATTGAAATTTTAAAAGTATATGTGTATTTATGGTCAGGCATGGTGGCACATGCCTGTAATCCTTGCGGCTCAGGAGGATGAGGCAGGAGGATCGCAAGTTCAAAGCCAGCCTCAGCAAAAGTGAGTTGCTAAGCAACTCAGTGAAACCCTGTCTCTAAATAAAATACAAAATAGGGCTGGGGATGTGACTGAATACCCCTGAGTTCAATCCCTGGAACCTCCCACCAAAAGTATATGTGTATATTTAAGGAGAAACAAATCTATAAGGTTAAAAAATATCAGATAAAAATATATAAAATCATAAATGTATGCATTCATATAAACTAATATCCTAAGAAACTTTTATTCATCCTCAGGTTAACATTTGATAGATGGCATCATTTTGAGTATGTAAATAATGTATGTTTAAAACTACATGAGAAACAGTCTTTTTTATTAATTAATATAATTTAACCAGGTATATATGACAGCAGAATGCATTTTGATCCATTGCACACAATTGCAGCACAACTTTTCATTTCTCTGGCTATACACAATGTAGCTTTGCACCATATGTGCAGTCATACATGTACCTAGGATAATGATGTCCATCTCATTCCACCATCTTTCCTGCCCCCATACACCCTTTCTTATCCTGTCTCCCCTTTTTCCAATCAAAGTTCCTCTATTTTTCCTACACCCCCCCCCCTGCCCCTTATGGATCAGCATCCACTTATCAGAGAGAACATTCAACCTTTGGTTTTTTGGGGGATTTGCTTACTTTACTTAGCATGATATTCTCCAACTCTATCCTTTTACCTCCAAATGCCATAATTTTATTCTTTTTTAATGATGATTAATATTCCATTGTGTACATATACCACAGTTTCTTTATCCATTCATCTATTGAAGGGCATCTAGGTTGCTTCCACAGTTTAACTATTGTGAATTGAGCTGCTATGAAGATTGATGTGACTGAATTACTATAGTATGCTGATTTTTAAGTCCTTTGGGTATAGATCCAGGAGTGGGATAGCTGGGTCAAATGGTGATTCCATTCCAAGTTTTCTAAGGAATGTTTATACTGCTTTCTAGAGTTATTGCACCAATTTGCAGTTCCACCAGCAATGTATAATATGCTTTTTCCTCCACTACCATATCAATACTTATTCTTGATAACTGTCATTCTAATTGGCATGAGATGAAATCTTAGAGTAGTTTTGATTTGCATTTCTCTACTAGAAATTAGAAAAATAAAAATATTGAACATTTTTTCATATGTTTGTTGATTGAATGTATATCTTCTTCTGAGAAGGGTCTGTTTAGCTCCTTAACCCATTTACTGATTGGGTTGTTTGTTTTTTTGTGTGTGTTGTTTTATAGAAGACACAGTGACAAACCCACATAAGTACAGTTATCTCATATTAGACAAACGTGCAAAAGCATACATTGGAGAAAAGATAGCCTTTTCAACAAATGGTGCTGGGAGAATTGGAAATCCATATGCAGCAAAATGAAAATAATCCTCTATCTCTCACCATGCACAAAATTCAACTCAAAGTGGATCAAGGACCTAGAAATTAGACCGAAGACCCTGTGCCTAATAGAGGAAAAAGTAGGCCCAAATCTTCATCATGACAGATTAGGTTCTGACTTCCTTAACAGAACTCCTATAGTGTAAGAAATAAAATCAAGAATTAATAAATGGGATGGGCTCAAACTTAAAAGCTTCTTCTCAGCAAAAGAAACAGTCAATGAGGTTAGCAGAGAGCCTACATTTTGGAAGCAAATTTTTGCCACATGCATGTCAGATAGAGCACTAATCTCCAGGAGAAATAGTCTTTGACATACAAGTAGATTTTACTGATAATATGCTTACATCTATGTAGGTTTGTCAATCAGGTTAGACAGTTGAAACATCACTAATTCTTTCTTCTCCCTTGCAGATAAAGTCATGACTCAGAAAGTCTTCCAAAATTGTGTGCTTAATTTGCTTCCTTGATGGAAAACAGATTTTATGGATATTCTTCTGATTCATCAAAAAATTCAGGAAGATCAATTTTAAACTCACACAGAAAATACTTGGGTATCCTATGTTTAAGATACTGTAGTAAATTCAGAAATACAAAAATGATAAACAAAACATTACTTGCTTTAATGAACACAAATAGAAGGTCAGAAACAAAAAATTAGAATGCAAATATGACGAGTTTATGCAGCATTTTGTCACAGAAGAAGGACATATTGTGATGATAGTGAGCAAGTTATTCAGAGTCAAGAAAGATTTTTTTTTTTGGTACTGGGGATTGAACTCAGGGGTACTCAACCACTGAGCCACATTCCCAGCCCTATTTTGTATTTTATTTAGAGACACAGTCTCACTGAGTTCCTTAGTGCCTTGCTTTTGCTAAGGCTGGTTTTGAATTCATGATCCTCCTGTCTCAGCCTCCCAAGCCAAAGAAAGATTTAATAAAGAAAATGGGGGAAAGTCTGAAAATATTTAAGTAATGTTTGTGATATGCTTAGAAAGTGCTCAACAATTTCATAAGTTTGGTAATAATAATCCCCAGTTCTATGTAGAGAATATTATATTTGGTCAACAAATTGGATTGAATTAAAGATATAAACAGAAAATGTAAACATACTTTTGATTGTGTCTAGTGGGAAATAGACTTACACTGTGTGGCTAAGTTTTAAACAGATGAAAGCAACAGTCAAATACCAGAAATACTGTGGTGGATTTCCGTAAAGAAGAGAGAACAGGAAGATTTATAGAAAGAGATGAATGAAGACTGTCACATCAGCAGCTGAATATTTATTCAGAGTTCTTATCTATTGTAAGTGTAGTAAGCTGTATGACAGCATGACTCACAACTTAAGAGGACAGGGAGACAAATAATTATAAAATTGCAATCCTTTTTGAGTTAGCTGATTTAAAAAAGCAAGCAGGTGAACTGAATTCCAAAGAGGAGCTAAGCCCTGCTTCTGCCAGAAGAGAAAACACCTGCTGTACTCACCTTTGATAAAGCTTAGCAGGTATAGATAGCAGCCATAAATGCAAAGAGTTTTTAAAAATGTTAGGGCAAGTTGATGTGAGGCTTTAGAGTTCCAGTAGCCACAGGCCAATGGGAGGTCACACTCATATCCCAATTATTTTCTTTGGGCTTCTGCTAGTTGCTCAATGAAAGATGGGGAAAGAACAGGAGATCCTAGAGGAAGAGTCTCCCTTTTTTTCCCCCAAGTGTATAGTGCCTTCCAAGGTCCAAGGGTGCATCTGGAGCAGACCTGTACTCTGGGTCCTGCATGAGTAAAAGTTGGTGATGGGTTTCTCGTGGGAGACAGGTATAAGACCCACCTGGTCCTGATTCCAGGACACAAGTAAAGATAAGCAGTCACGGGGGAAATAGTAATACATGCTAAAGCTCTGCCACCACTTTGCTGCCCCCCACTCCACTGCTACCCCATTTATTTCAGGAAGAGGTCAGCTGTTAGTAGGGGAAGAAGTAGAAAACCAACCTGCCCACAACCCGGACTGACAATAAGTAAAGCCATCTGTTTTTAGAGGAGGGACAGGAAACCAACTTATGCCCAAGATCCTGCAATGGTACAAAGTGGATGATTGCAGCTGGCGGGGAGACAGGAAATTGCTTCACATGCAAGATACCACTGATACAAGACAAATGCTGCAGAGTGGGGGTGCAGGAACAGAAAACCCACTTGTCATACCAATAGATAGCACCCGGCGAGACACATCTTAAAAAGAGAAAGCCTTGAAAATCAGATACAGAGATGGCCCATATATAATTTCTAGACATGGAATTTGAACTAGTAATGTTTGATACTTTAAAGCCTCTAATAAGAAAGGGGGAAATCAGAATGAACATAATGTATACAATTTATAAGGTGAATAAAATGAAAATGCTATGCAGGAATAGCAAGATATCAGAGATGAATAACTCACTTCATGAACTTTTCAGGAAACTCAATACAGCAGATAAAAGACCATCACTATGATCATACTAATGTTTCCACCCTCTAGACCTTCCAAGCCTTTGCTATAAAACCGGGTACTACCTATATCCTTCTTTCTGAACTTCCCATGTTTGAATTTATAGAATTTGCATTCTCTGGTGTCTCAAGTAATATGAGGTAAATTCACTTGTCAGAATGAATTCGTTGACAAATTATCCATAGCCAATCTGTACTCATCTGACTGAATCCATGTCTTCATATCAACACTATTTTTGCAAAGCATTTAGACAATCATGATGGGGAGCACACATAAACATGTGACTCTTCCCTTTGCCCTCCACCCCAACACTGTAGAGGGCTATAGAATACATAACGCTTTGTGGATATAAATAGAGACATAAGAGTCTCAGCAATGAGATGTCACTCAAATTAGGGATATAGACGAAGTGTAACTTTTTACAAAAACATATGTTCTGTAAAAAAAGTGAACAATGGGAAAAATCAATTTTAAGAAAGATGACTATGATTTAGAAATGAAATCTTAGAAATTATATATATATATATGACATATATATATATATAATATATATATAAAATTTGGGTTTTCTTCCAATTTCTTCTTTTCATTTTGTTTTGCTACTTCTGGTTGTCTCTAAGCAGAATCATACTCGCCATTCCAGCAGGTGGTGGTCATACCAGAATTTTTAGTTAGTATTAGAGTGCTCTTCTACATGGACCTCCAGCTCAGATTCAAATTTTTAGCTCCTATTTGACTAGCCACATCATTTTACTAAGATGGCAGAACACTTGGAGTCATCGTAAAAATTAATGTGGATCATGTGTAACTAATTAGAACAAATATTTAAAAATTAATTTAAATTTAATTTAAAAACTTAAGGTGGAAAAAAGTCAGATTAGATTTATATGATTTGGAGTTTATAATATGTCAGTAAAGTCAGGCAAAAAGCAAGAAACTAACTTAAAGTAGGCATTTTAATCTTTAAGAGAAAATCTTGCCTCAGAGGTGGATGTTTTACGTGAAGAAAGAAATTTTAATGACATTATATGAATTTACTCAATTGAAACAAATTTATTATCTCCCTCATGAAATGGGTTACTAAATTTTTAAATTTATCCTCCCATTCTCCATAACCATTCCATTCCTTAAGGAAGGCAGTCCATGTATCTATGGAATAATAGGAAGAAAAGAATTTCGACTTAGAATAGGGTGTTGTCAAGGTGTTGAAAGTGGTAAAATTCTCACAATTTAAAGCAAGAACTAATAGATTTGTTGATGAAAATTCATAGAGAAAAATACTTATCAAGGATGAGTTTCTAACTTCTTTAGTACGGATAACTGAAAGCATGACGTCGCAAACAATGTAAATTGGGAAAACCAGGGCTTTTAAGATGATATTCCAGATAAGGTAGGGAGATATTGTTTAAGATCTCTATTGACATGTAAAAGGAAATTTGATTATTATATGGAGTAGTTAATCTAAATTCCAAGGGAGAAATCCAGCACAGATATAAATGTTGAGTCATTATCATGCTGATGATATTTAAAGCCCAGAGACTGGTGAATCACTAGAGAGCAAATATAAAAATGAAAGATGAGAGAGAAGAGTGAATTCAAAGAGAGCTCAATATTTAGAGATCAGGGAACACAAAGATAATAGCAAAGGACACTAAGAAGAAGGATCATAAAACAGGAGGAATATCTCAAGAGTGGAGTGTTCCAGAAGTAAGCACGGTCAAATGCTAGTGATAGATCAAGTAAGATAAAGACTAAAATTGACTGCAGTATTTGACTCAGAATTAGGAAGGTCATTGCTAAATGCTCAATTTTTTCCTAACCCTCAAATCAGTGTAATGAACTACTCAATATTCACATTGCCATTTTTAGAAAGGTGATGAATTGAGGAAGAGAAAAGTTAAATATCTAGCAAAATCACACAATTTGTAATGGGGGAAACTAACATTCAAGATAAGGTAGCTTGGTATAGAAAAATGCATATTTAACCACAATGCTGACTCTAGTGTAGACATACCATAAATGTGTTTGTTAATACAAGTTCCCTCCAGATATTAGTACTCTAGAAGACTTTCAAGTCTTTCTTTATATTTTCCTATAAAACTTAAATTTTTTAAATTTAAAGAATATCGTTTCCATTTATTTTAATAAAATATTTTTTTAAAGAGAGAGAGAGAGAGAATTTTAATTTTTTTTCTTTTTCTTTTTTTTTTAGTTTTCGGCGGACACAACATCTTTGTTTGTATGTGGTGCTGAGGATCGAACCCGGGCCGCACGCACGCTACCGCTTGAGCCACATCCCCAGCCACAAAATAAAATATTTTTAAAATAAAAGATAATTGTTTAGCCACTTGGGAGAAGAGTATCAATATAGAGCAGCACCTGAAACCACACAATAAAATATTTCTAAATGAATTCAAGTGGTAGCTTAAAAAACTAGAAAAAAATAGAAAGGTTTACCTATTGTGAAAACTTACAAGTAGCAATAAAAATATTCACCAACTAAACAGATAATAGGCATGAATGGAATTTTATAATTTATATGTGTGATAGAGATAAAAGATAAATGAAAACCTCAATCCACAAATAGATTTTTATCAAGGACATAAAATTGATGCAAACAGTCAAAGCTAAAAAAAAAAAAGGCTTTTAACAACATAAAAACCTTGACTAATATATGTCAGTAAAAAAAAAAACTGCATTCATGCTAATTTTAATATGTACTTAAGTACATTAATATCTATTCATGAATATATGAATATTTGTATTTTATATCACAAAAAGGACTATAGTATAAACTTCCATTTTGTTACAAAAAGAAATAAGAAATTTTATTTAATTAATATGTACTATATTGTCAAAATACATTCTAATATCATGTATAACTAATTAGAACAAATTCTTAAAGATAAAAAATATATATTGTTTTCTATGTAAGTGCTTATGTATTTATCTATGTAAAATGATTTTTTTAAAATATGGCTAAGTGTTATTTATGCTATTTCTGGTGACAAAAATATTTAGTATTATTTCCATATTTTCTATATTTTAGTAACTTAAAAATTTTACATATAAATTATATAAATTATAAGTTTTATAATGATAGTAAAATAAATATTTTTAACACATTTAATAAATTTTCTCTTTCATGATTTTTTTCTTTACATATATAAACACATCATCATATAGCTGCAATAAACTTTGACCTGTGCTTTGTACACAGTGAAACCTGGTGATCAAAAGTTTTCACTGATTGAAAATTTTAAAAAAGATGATAGATTTTAATTTCCACAAAAATCAAGTGAAGCACTCCTCATATATACTTTAGTTGTAGGTATCTGAGTTACCTACACATCGAGGAACATATTTTAAGAAAAATAAAATTAGAAATGACAGAAAGTTTAATTTAGCTTTTTGTTAGAAAAGTTTAGTTATTCAAGAATCATCCAGGGACTCTGAGGAGAAAAGAGGCTTTAATTTCCCAGGTAGACTGGATTCTGACAATGAGAGATTCTAATATCCTGAACATGGGATTTAATTATCATAACTCTTTGTTTATGTTTGTAGATTATCTAGGAAAAAAAAAACACACAAAATGACCTTGTGCAGTTCTTTTGTTATTGATTTACATATGAGAAAATACTTTATAAACTGTGAAGAAAACAAAAATATACTGTTTGATAAAAACAAATTTAAAAGACAGGATAATGACTGTAAGTCATTCTGTTTTGGCATATGGAAAAGCAGGAATAATTGTGAAGGAGGGCATTTTTACACATTCATATACTCACGCCCACCAATAATAATTTTGTTAATAACATTTTCCCATACAAATCTGAAGGGAGCTTTGTATAATGGTAAGATTAATTCTTCATCAGGAATGAAAAGACAAATTTTGAATACATTAGAGTCAATTGCAGCTAAAAGGTTTTCCTTTAATTGTTAATATATTAAGCAAATCTTAACTTATTTTCTCATTAATCACATGGTAAAGGTATATGTAATAAATATCACCATAATAATTATAATTTTTAAAATTGGAAAGGGAACAATGAAGATACTGGTTAACAATAATAATGCATTTTGCCAAAGTCATGACTATCCAGTTAATATAACTCAAAATAGAATCCGTAAGTTAATATGCAATGAACTTCTAATCATTTTATATATTAAGTTAAAACATTTGACAAATGTAAATTAGCACCAGTGAAAATATGAATTAATCAAAGTTCAAATGATAGGATGATGGCTAAATTTAATGGAATCATTTGTGTTCTATTAAAATGATAACATTGTAGTATTGTATCAAAACAAATATGTGATACTTGACAAAGATACAGTTTGAATACACTATGGTAGCAAATGTATTTAAGAAAACAAGAAAAATATAATCCCTCGAAAACCAGAAACTCTGTTAGAATAACAAAATGATCTCACTTTTCTATTTCTGAAATATTTTATTACATAGTACTGATATAAAATGACAGAAAATTGTGAATGACATAATTCACTTCCCAAATCTTTCACACACTCAAAAGGCACTGATTTTGTGTTTCTAATGTAGTTCAAATGACATTTCATAGGAAAAAAGTTTTATGTCCTCATAATTGTTTATTTTTCTTGTTTGATAAAAGATAAACATGAAAAATTAAAATTGGGGCTGGGGATGTGGCTCAAGCGGTAACGCGCTCGCCTGGCATGCGTGCGGCTCGGGGTTTGATCCTCAGCACCACATACAAAGGAAGATGTTGTGTCCTCAGAAAAACTGAAAAATAAATGTTAAAAAAAAATTCTCTCTCTCTCTCTCTCTTTAAAAAAAATTAAAATTGTGTGTGCATAACATACTTTTTACTTTTTATATTCAGTATATTTTTATATATTTTATACTACAAGTTACGTATTACATATTTTTTATATATGTGTATTTTTTATGTTCTTTAAGAAAGTACAGAAAACACACATATCTATATGTCTAAACCACAACCACAATGCTACATTTACTTCACTCATTATAGAAGATCAAAGATACAGTGAAAATGAACACAAAATGTATTTTCAATTAAAGAAAATGGTGTAATTATTAAATAAAATTGGTGTTGATTGAAACATTGTTGGGAATGAACTCAAGTAATTAGTGGTTAGGGTGTAAGGGTAAACACAAATTCAAATACATTTCAAGAATGAAAAAATATATGAAGATTTGTTTTGTTATTGAGTTGGTATGCTTTATTATTTTGGCTTCTTTAATATTGTCTATTCACAATTATAAACTTATAAATGTTATTCAGTTATAATTAAAAACGAAAATGAACAACAGATAATCAGATGGCTTTATTGAACTCTGAAGAATGAAATGAGGCTTCCATGTCCTCCACAATTTAACCTCCTCTTTCCTTCTTTACAGTTTTCTTTTCAACTTCCACCTGTCTCCATTTTCCCATACTCCAACAAACTTCAACATCCTTATTCTTTTCCTATATATCATAAGTACTCTCCACCTTCCTTCTTTGGTGTATTTTCCTTCTATAATTTCAATTTTTTCAATTGGTCAAAGTCCTTTTCCTTTAATAAAATTTCCAATTGCTTCAATAACAATCTCCTCTTTCACTTTATTTCATTATTCTTTGTCACCATTCTGTTAATGATCTCCTCTTATTTTGGTTTCATTAGTATCTTCTCACTTTTTTGGGATTCCCTTAATATTATTCATTTTTTTGCTACTGCTATTATTATTCATTACCATTATGCAGTATAAAAACAAATAAGTTTATCTCTAAACCTAATGTTTTATGTACTAAAAAATGCTTAGGAGTTAAATCACTTTTTCTCATTAAACATTTTAGAAAATTAAAAAAAAAATCAATGTGAGGATTTTGTTGTTGTTATTGTTATTGTTACCTTGCTAGTAAATAATGTACCAAGTTTTTTCACAAAAGACAAGGCACATTCTATGAGAATTTAATTGTGTTTTACTCTAGTTGAATTTTTATCTCTTTGTTTTCATTAAACTTTTATCTTATGTTTAACAATTTCTACATGGCACAAAATGCTGTATCAAAAATTTAACAGTGGGGCTGTGGTTGTGGCTCAGTGGTAGAGCACTTGCCTAGCATGTGTGCGGCACTGGGTTCGATTCTCAGTACCACATATAAACAAATAAATAAATAAAGGTCCATCAATAACTAATAAAATTTTTGAAAAAAAAATGAACAGTGATGATAATAAATTACTAAATCAAATAATTAGAATAACCTTATTAAGACTATCTGTGTTCACCTACTTTATCTCTTAGCATCTTTCATTCCTTCCACCCTTCCTATCTCCTTTCTTCTCTGTCCTCCTTCACTACTCGATTACCCACACTTTTATTTTTTATTTCCTTTTCTTCTAAGTTACATATGTGTGTGTTTTCTTGAAAATCTACTACATGCATATATGTGTGTATGTAATCTGTAAGACTATATATGTATACATATATGTACACATATACCTGCCTATATGTAGATATATCAGTTAATCTCTGAATGTAACACTTAAGTTCCCCTAAATCATTTCCCCCCAGAATTCTATAAATTCTGAGAAATAGAATGAATACCTGGGTATCAAATACCAGTTTTTAGAAGAAAATATCTGAACTTTGCAGAGAGCATACATATATCCCAGAAATAAGCAGATCTTAACTCTTTTTTTAGGGAGGTACCAGAGATTGAACTCTGGGGACACTTTACCACTGAGCCATATCCACAAACCTTTTTTTTTTTATATTTTATTTAGAGACAGGATCTCACTGAGTTGCTTAGGGCCTCGCTAAATTGCTGAGGATGATTATTTACCTTCAAATATTTAGCTTTCTGTTTAATTTTTGAATTTAATATTGCACACAAGCAGAGTAAAATAAAATGTGTAAACAAATATAAATAGTTGATATAAATGTAAAATATATCTTGAAAATCCAATTCTGACAAGAGTTGGTTCTTTGAAAGAATAAAAAAAATTGATAAACCCTTAGCCAAGCTAACCAAAAGAGGAATAAACTCAAGTTATTAAAATATGTGATGAAAAAGGAAATATCACAACAGACATTACTGAAATACAGAAAATTGTTGGAAGCTATTTTGAAAATTTATATTCTTTTTTTTTTTTTTAAAGTATAGGCTGCCACAGGTTTGGGGAGAAATCATATTGGAAAGGTGGAGTCTTTTTTTTTTTCTTTTTTAGAGAGAGAGAGAGAGAGAGAGGGAGAGAATTTTTTAATATTTATTTTTTAGTTCTTGGCGGACACAACATCTTTGTTTGTATGTGGTGCTGAGGATTGAACCCGGGCCGCAAGTATGCCAGGCGAGCGCGCTACCGCTTGAGCCACATCCCCAGCCCAAAAATTTATATTCTAATAAGCTAGAAAACCTTGAAGACATCACAAATTTCTAGGGACATATGATCTACCCTAACTGAACCAGGAGCATATATCTAGTAATAAAAATATCAAGTGGTGAAATTAAAGCAGCCTTCAATGCCTTACTAACAAAGAAAAGTCCAGGACAAGACAGATTCTCAGCTAAGACCTACTGGAGCCTTAAAGAACTAATACCAATCCTTCTCAAATTATTCCACAAAACATAAGAGAAAGGAATTCTTTCAACTCATTCTATCAATATAATATCACGTTGATACCAAAACCAGAGAAAAATACATCAAGAAAAGAATGTTTCAGACCAATATTCCTGATGAATATAGATGCAAAAATTCTTAATAAAATACTGACAAATCATTTACAAAAACACATTAAAAAGATAGTGCAAAATGATCAAGTGGGGTTCATCCCAGGGATGCAAGTTTGCCGTAGGACTAGACTTAAAAAGAATCACATGATTATCTTAATATATGCAGAAAAGCATTTGACAAGATATAGCACCCATTTAAGTTTAGAACACTAGAAAAATTAAACAGAAGAGACATATCTCAATATTATAAAAGCTATATACAACAAATCCAAGTTACCATAATTCTAAATGGAAACAAAGAAAGAAAGAAGACATTCCCTCTACAAACAGGAAAAATAGAGGGATGCCCACTTTCATGGTTTCTATTCAACATAGTCCTTGAACTATAACATAGTCCTTGCTCTGGACAGAGCAATTAGGCAAAAGAAAGAAATTTAAAGGATACAAATAGGAAAAGAAGAGCTAAAACTATCCCTATTTGTCAATGACTCGATACTATATTTAGAAGACCCCAAAAAACTTCACCAGAAATATTTTAGAATTAATAAATGAATTCAGCAAAGTAGCAGGATACAAAACTAACACTCATAAATCAATTGCATTCCTATATTCTAGTAATGAAATAGCTGAAAGACAAATTAGGAAAACTATCCCATTCACAATAGCCTATTCAAAAAAATTAAATAAAATAGTTGGGAATCAATCTAAGAAAAGAGAGAAAAGATCTCTACAATGAATACTACAAAACAGTAAAGAAAGAAACTGACAATCTTAGAAAATGGAAAGATCACCCATGTTCTTGGATAGAAAGAATTAATATTGTCAAAATGGCCATACTACCAAAAGTCCCATGCAGATTTAATGCAATTTCCATCAATATTCCAATGACATTCTTCATAGAAATAGAAAAAGTAGTCATAAAATTTATTTGGAAAAATAAGAGACTTAGGATAAACAAACAATTTCTTAGTGAGATAGCATTACAATACCAGACTTTAAATGATACTACAGAGGGACTGGGGTTGTGACTCAGTGGTAGAGTACTTGCCTCACATGTGTAAGGCCCTAGGTTCAATCCTCAGCACCACAAAACAAACAAACAAACAAACAACTAAAGGTATTGTGTCCATCTATAACTAAAAATATTTTTTAAATTATACTATAGAACCATAATAACAAAAATAGCATGGTATTGTCACAAAAACAGACATGAATACCAATGGAATAGAATAGAAGAAGAGAGACAAACTTACATAAATACAGTTATCTCATATTTAAAAAGGCACAGAAAACATACATTGGAGAAAATGTAGCCTTTTCAACAAATGGTGCTGGGAAAAGTGGAAACCCTTATAGTAGAATATTATATAGAGTAGAATATTATTTAATCTCTATATCTCATCCTGCAAAAAACTCAAAGTGGATCAAAGACCTAAGCATTAGACCGGAAACCCCGCAACTACTATCAGAAAATGTAGGCCCAACACACCAACATGTTGGCTGAGAAATTTTAACAAGACTGCTTATGTTACTTGTGCAAAAAGTAAAATAAAAAATCAATAAATGGGATGGCATCAAATTAAAACACTTTGTTACAGAAAAGAAAACAATCAAGAACATCAAGAAGGAGCCTCAGAATGGGAGAAAACCTTTGCCAACTGTACCACATTAGGGCACTAATTTCCAGGATATACAAAGAACTCAAACAACACCAAAAAACAAATAACCCAATCAATAAATGGTCAAAGGAACTAAACAGACACTTTTTAAAAGAATGCTCATCAAATACATGAAAAAATGTTCAACACCTCTAGCAATTGGATAAATACAAATTAAAATTACACTGATATTTCATCTCACCCCAGTCAGAATGTCTCAATACAATAATAATAAATGTCGGCAAAGATGTGGAAAAATGGGTACACTCATTCATGTATTTTTGGTGGGAGTGCAAATTGGTGCAATAACTCTGGAAAGCAGTATGTAGATTCCTCAGAAAACTAGGAGTAACACCACCATTTGACCAGTTATCCACTTCTCAGTATATATCCAAAGGATTTTAAATCAGCATACTACAGTGATACAACCATATCAATACATCACAATTCATAATAGTTAAGCTATGGAGCCAAATTTGGTGCCCTTTAACAGATGAATGAATAAGTAAAATGTGGTATATATACACAATGGGATATTACTCAGCCATAAAGAAGGATGACTTTATGACATTTGCTGGTAAATGGATGGACCTGGAGACTGTCAAATCAAGTGAAATAAACCAGTCCCCCTAAAACCGACGTTTGAATGTTTTCTCTGGTATGTGGATGATAGCCAAAATAAGGAATGAGGAGAAGAATAGAAATTCAGTAGAGTAGACCAAAGAGAATGAAGGGAAGGGAGGAAGTGGGAAAAGAAAGACAATGTAATGAATCTGGCATAATTTTCTATATACATATATGAATACATCATAGTGAATCATACCATTGTGTACATCCACAAGAATGGGGTCCTAATTAGAATAACATAAATGCCAGTTTATATAATTATATCAAAATGGATTCTACAGTCATATGTAACTAAAAAGAACCAATAAAAATTTTTAAAAAAGAAAATCCAATTCTGTAATATGTAGGAAATTTAGACTATTAATTATTTAATAATAATTTTGATAATAAGTCACTAATCAGTCAATTGAGAATAAAAAGAAAGAGGAAAATTTATCTGAATGTTTAAGATACCAGTATTTCATTAATCTCAATTGCAATATTTTTAAAATAGAAGTAAGTTATGCTGTTCAATTACTGAATACTTGTAGATCAACCTTTGAAAATTGTATTTAATTTTTACTGTCTTTTATTTATAATTCTACTCTTGAAAGCCAACCACTGGAAATAAGCTTAAGAGGAGAAAAATTAGTTTGTATTTAATATTTTTCACTGAATAAGAAATTATAAATGAAAGGGGAAATAAAATATTTGCATGAAAAGATTTAAAAGTAATCAATTTAATATATAATAAAAATATGAAAAAATTGATCAAGGTGTGATAATGTAAAGATATTTATGAAAACATTTATAAATATTTGTTCATTTAAATAAGAGTGATATAAAAAATGCAATGATAAATTAATTGCCCTCACCCCAAAGCCTTTACAGTCTTAGAGTAGGTAACTGCTGTTCATTATACATTTTCAGTGCTCCTACACAAACAGATACACTTGTGTGTCTCCATGCACACACACGCACACACACACACACACATGCTATTATTTCTAGTTTAATTTTATTACTGTAAGAGAAATTTTGTATGATTTGAATTCTTTTAAATTTATTGAGATCTCTTTTATGTACCAGAGTATGTTCTATCTCAATAAAAGTTTGTGTGCGTGGGAAAATTATGCATTCTTTTGTTGTTGGGTGAGTGTTATATAAATGTCAATGAGGACAAATTGTTTGATGGGGTTCTTTAATATTTTTGTTGCTAATTTGCTGCTCATATTATCAATGACAGAGAGAATTTCCCTCAATATATCTTTTCCTTCATTTTACTTCTGTCAAATTTCATTTCATAGACTTTGAACTTCTACTAATACATTCATAACATTTGGAATTATCATATCCTTTTGATGACTTTTTACCTAAAAGGGTGATTTTATTTTAAAAAGTTAAAATGGAAATAAACTTTATATTCATTAACATGTATATCAGTTCTATTATTATTTCTTTTTTCTCTGGTTTGGGGTCAAGTTCTACAATAGAATTTAGAAGAAATTCTTTTTATAAAAGAGATCTGCTGTTGATGAATTCTTTCAACTTTTGTTTTCAAGAAATGTCTCTATTTTTTCTTTATTTTCACAAGTTCTAACTTGGCAACCCCTACCCACCACATCCCCAGTTATGACAATTCCAAGATTATGTTTGGTTTGCATAGTTCCTGAATGAAAGTCTGGTGAATTTCTGATGTGAAGTCTCCAGATATCCTTTCCTTTATTCTTCTCTGTGCAATATCTTTTCTCTTCAGCTTCACTGAATACTGATTTTTCAGAAACTTGTGTTATGATTTTTTCATGCTTTCTTTCTTCATTTTATACTGTTCAAAGTTTATTCAACATCTGTAACTGTGGATTTGATAATATTCATCAAATTTGAAAATTGTGGCCATATTCTCTCTTCAAATATTTTCCTACCCAAATATACCTTCTTTTTCTTGGAGTCTCCAAATGCACATCTTTAACAGTGTCTTATAGCTATGTTAATTTTTAGTCAGCATTTTTTTTTCTGTGTTCCATTTTGAGCAGTTCCTATTGTTGTGAAGTTCCCTGGTTTCTCTTTCTTTTCTTTTGACCATGTCTATGTTAATCAGCTTCTTGCTGCTATGACCAATGACTAGACAAGAACATTTCAGAAAAAGAAAAGTTTATTTTAGCTCAATTTCAGAAGTTCAGTTTATGGTCAGCTGATTCCGTAGCTCTGGGCCTGAGGTGAAGCAGGACAAGATGGTGGGAGGGTATGGCAGGGGAAAGCTGCTCAATTCATGACATCCAGGAAGCAGAGAGAGGGAAAGCAAGGTGTAAGAGAAATATAATTCCCAAAGTCATGCCTCACAATGACCTTCTTCCTCCAGGGACAACTGTAGGCAGGTAGGATTAATCCATTCAAGTGGATTAATTTGCCAATTATGTTACAGCTCTCCTAATCTAGTCATTTCACCTCTGAACATTTTTGCATTGTCTCACACATGAGCTTTTGGGGGCACCACATATCCAACTCATAGCAATGTCTAATTTATTGTTAATCCCACTCAGGGATAACAATGTACTTCTCATTTGGAGGAATTTCATTTGGATATTTTCTAAATCTTCCATTTCTCACTTTATTAGGCTCATCTTTTTCTTTAAATGTTTGAGTATATTCATACTTGCTATTTCAAAGTTTTTTTTTCCTATCAATTCTATTATCTCTGTCATTTGGGACTTATTTTTATTTACCCTCCCCTCATTATCGATTACACTTTTCTATTTTCAAATAGAAAAGTTTAAAAGTTTCAACCCAATATCGGTGACACTGGCTATTACTGTGGTAATGTCTGAATTTGTTTTCTTGAAATACTGTTGGGCTTAGCATAATCCGCCCCCCCCCCCCAAGTGAAGCTAGCCAATCCCTAAAAAACAAATGCCAAATGTCTTCTTTGATATAAGGAGAGTAACTAAGAACAGAGTAGGGTCGAAGAGCATGAGAAGAAGATTAACATTAAACAGGGATGAGAGGTGGGAGGGAAAGGGAGAGAGAAGGGAAATTGCATGGAAATGGAAGGAGACCCTCAGAGTTATACAAAAGTACATACAAGAGGAAGTGAGGGGAAAGGGAAAAATAATACAAGGGGGACAAATGAATGTCAGTAGAGGGGGCAGAGAGAGAAGAGGGGAGTGGAGGGGAGGGGAGGGGAGGGGGATAGTAGAGGATAGGAAAGGCAGCAGAACACAACAGACACTAGTATGGCAATATGTAAATCAATGGATGTGTAACTGATGTGATTCTGCAATCTGATGGGGTAAAAATGGGAGCTCATAACTCACTTGAATCAAAGTGTGAAATATGATATATCAAGAACTATGTAATGTTTTGAACAACCAACAATAAAAAATTAAAAAAAAAAAAGAAATACTGTTGGGCTTTGTTCTGGCAGAAAATTAGAGATCACCTATGGACAAGTTTGATTCTTTCAAGGGTTGCTTTTTAGTTTGTTGGATTGTGATTTTACTCTACCTGTGATACCTAGTAAGTCTGGAGTATTTATTGAATGTTTCAGTAACTAATAAGGAGTCTCCACCTATGTCTATTGTTCAATTTACAGCCCATTGTCATTCTTTGGCCAGCCTCATATTTTCAACATATGTAAATGTGATTTAAATATTTAGCAAAATTTCCAAGAGATCCTATGCACATATCTTGAGCTGTTAATTTTTGTTTTTCTGTGTAACTTCTTTTATTCTGAAACACTGTTCTTGTTTGGCCTACATTCTGATGTTTGTATTCTCAAATCAATGACCTCCATATGTCTGTCTCTGATGCCTCTGTAGGACTGGTGATCAGATTGTGGCTCCAGGCAGAAAGTTAAGACCTTTGTGAAACTTACTGTGTATTTCTTTTCATGTAGTTGCAAATGTAGTTCTGCATTTTACCTGTCACCCATTTTTTTTCTATTTGCTTCAGCAGGAGAATTGTGAGAACTTTTTCCTTCTTCAAAGCCAGGTTGCTATTTAATTTGAATACAATATATGGTCCAGCATATGTTCTACATTTCAAATTGCTTTATAATCACTTGAAATAATAAATATTCCTTTTCTTTTTTTTTTTTTCTTGGAGAGGAGAATGGGTACTGGAGATTGAACTCAAGGGAACTCAACCACTCAACCACATCCCCTGCCCTAGCTTGTATTTTATTTAGAGACAGGGTCTTACTGAGTTGCTTAGTGCCTGCCTCACTTTTGCTGAGGCTAACTTTGATCCTCCTTCCTCAGCCACCCAGGTCACTGGAATTACAGGCATGTGCCACCACGCACTGCTGAATATTCCTTTTCTTAATGTAATAATATTATGTAAACTTAAACTATTTTTCTTTGATTGATATCATCTTCTAATTTTAAATAACTTTATTTTTCTGCTCATTTTATCATTAGTATTAATAGCTTCATCTGTGATCATGTCTCTACTTTTGTTTTATTATGTTAAATTTTGCTTCAAATGTTTTGAAGTTGGATGTGGTCATCTAGGAACATTGTGTCTTCTTGATGAATTCTTCATAATATCATTATGATATCTTCTTCATCTCTGATAATAGTCCTCATTTTTTTAAGTTCAGTCTGTGTCTTCTTTTTAAAAGTAAGTTGGGCATAAACATTATATAAATATACATTTGAATTTTGTTTTCTATCATGAAATCAATAAATCAGATAGCCTCCACTCAGCAATGCAAGACCAAAGACCTAAAGTCAGACCAGGGGTGCTCAAGGAGATTCAAGCCATCTGTTCTGGGTTCAGGGTTCACTTCCCTTCTAGAGAGTTTTCTATGGATCATTGCCAAGCAAGGGGTTCATCTCCTCTGTCCAAAGATCTTCAGCAGGAAAATGCAAGCTGGCATCACTGCATTGTGACAGGGATCTCTCTGCTGACTCTGTCTCCAGGCCACGTCAGTGATGAGACTAAGAGACCAAAGATAGGCATAGTGCTGCTGTTGCTTCTCCAGAGAATCCCTGGGATCTGTTGTTCCAGGCTGCTTTCCTAGGCTGGGCCCAGGAAACTTGGGGTTCTCAGAAACTAAAAGACATAGGAGTGTGCAGGATCTTGGTGCTAGGTCCTGGTGCTTCTGAAGCTCCATCTCAGCACCTCTCTGCATGGCCACCTTCCACCATGTGACCAGCGCACTGGTTTCATTAAAGAGGTTCTTGGCATAAAAGTTAGCTAGTGAGATCGAAATAAACACACAGACTCAGTTACCTTTTTTTATGACCAGGTCCGAGATGGCTCTCCCTCTGACTTACACCTTGAACTACCCGGTAGGGCAGCAGGGATTACTCAGGGCTAGCAGGAGAGAGAGAGAGAGCACACCAGGGAGTAGCCTTTTATTGGGGAACAAGAAATTTAGGGGAGAATTCCATCCAATGAAGGTTGAGGGGGGCAGCACTCCAAGGTCAGGGTCAGTGATTGGCCCCAGGGTCAGTGGTCAAGTCATACCCCCACACGGACAGGCTCTCGCACCAGGAGAGGGTTGGGAAAGCTCCGACACAGTTTAGCCAGAGCACCTCAGACCCAAACCAGGAGTTGCCCAGTCACGTGTGAGAATGGCTCCCCACATATTCCTCCTTTCTTTTCTTAAAAATGAGGCAGTGTTTCACTCTTTGGAGTTTCTGTATTCTTGTTCCGAAGACTCGCCATCCTATAATTACAACACAAAAGAGAATTAACAGCAAAGAGAATAATCCAATAATGTACCAGGCTGAGTGTTTAAGAATATTTCCAGGGTTGAATCCATTCAACTCCTTCAATATTTGGTTAGCCAAAAAAGAAGGATCCGAAAAATCAGTTTTATTACTTTGAATGTCTTGGATATGGTGATGAAGTTCCAGAATATCCAAGCTATTATTACTATTTTGCCAAATACCTAACAAATGGTTTTTAACCTTCTCCCAATCCCAGAGAGGAGCGTTGTACTTGGCAGCTGTAAACACACATATTTATAATTTGCGTGGCATTTAAGCCTTTCTTTAAATCTTAAGGCTGAAAGTTCATTACCTATGTCTATAACAGTCGCCTCTAAGGCATTTAATTTAGTCTCAATCCTTTCATCAATATTTACTCGATTATGCAGAGCCTTGGAAGTATTTTGAGTTAAACTATTAAGAAACTTTGCATGCTGAATATTTTGAGACAATGTCAGAGATTCAGAGACAGTGGAGGCAATAAAAGAGACTAGCACCAAAACACCAACAATTATAACTCCAATAGCACGTTTAGGTCTTGCTAGCTGGGCATGAATTTGCTGCAAGACTTGTAAACCAGTATCAGCATACCATGGCTCTGAAATATTAGCAGGTAATAAAACAAAAGAGGGCTGATGAAGTATCAGCACTCCTTTTCCTCCATTATACCTAGTAATACAATTGGTTAGGTTACATTTGTTACAAGTAACAATATATCTGTCATCTATCCATTTAACTTTTACATTTCCAATAATTAAAACATAAGGAGACTGGACACAGGCTCATAAGCCATAGCAAGATCCCTCCTTACAGTTCTTGCCAACAAATTTTGGTAAAGGCTTGTCTGTAAAATGTAAGAATTCTGAGGCAGCAATTAAGCACCAAACATCCTTTTGAATACCACCTTCACTATAAGTCAAAATATTACTAACAAATCCTGCAGGTGTCATAGCAGAATTTCTTCATAATTGTCTCTTATCAATTTTTGGAGACCAGTCTAAAATATACCCACTATCTTTAGACACCTTATGTTGTACAGGAAAAGTATTTACACAATCCATCCATCTAGGAAAGGTGCCAATCTCAATTGTAGAACTATTTGGACAGTGGGGTATCTGTGGAGGTTTTGCAGAAATGACTGGCTTGTTATGGGAAAGTCCCATCTTAATTACTGATCTAGTATAAGGTTTTAAGTCTCCATAAATAGAATTATTTGTCAGTCTAGGTCTACCAATCGCTGTCTTTTCCTCGAATGATACTTTCAGACAGCCAGCATGTTTATCGTGGAACCAACACAAAGATAATTGGGCACTGTAGCCAGAATAATTATATCTAGTCACATGATTGGGAGTAATATGAGTATCTGTAAATCCTCCCATCATGAATGAGTCATTAGTAAATACTGGAATAGATTCTCCAGTCCACACAGCTGGGTGTACCAGGGGTGGATCTGGGAAATATGTCCAGTAAGTGTCTATCTGATTCCCCTTTACCTGACAGCCCAGCAGGGCAATTACTGTTGCTACCATCATCACTGGGGTCCTCTTCTTTCCTAGGAGTCAAAGTATTCAGGAAGCCTGTGTTGTTAGCTTCTTCACGTCTTCCCATGAAATCAGCTTTTCGGCTGGGTCAGTCTGGTCTTTCTTCATTTTTCCGATGTCTCTTCCTTTTGGATAGGGGCTCCTCTGGGTCGATCTTGAGTCGCTTGAATTGGGTTCTATCTCTTCCATGTCTGATTGCACGTTCAGGCATCCAAATAGGATGAAAAGCACCTTCTGGAAAGATACAAGCATGACCTCTGCCCCACATAAGCACTGGGTCTGGGCCTTTCCATTGACCGGTCTGTAAATCTTTCCACAAAACTCTGCCTAAAGGGCCTGTTACTGAGGGAGACATTTGCCTCTCAGCAGCAGTGTGACCTTCAGCGTCACAGTTTAAAAAATTTAAAACGAACAAAGCATGATTGAGGCTATTTTGAGGAGTCATAATCCTATTCCCCCCCTTTAATTTTTGTAATTGAAGCTTAATAGATAAATGAGCTTGTTCCACAATGGCTTGACCTTGGGGGTTATAAGGAATTCCTGTTTTATGATTAATTTGAAACTCTTGGCAAAATTTTTGAAAAGAAGAACTTACGTAAGCTGGAGCATTATATGTTTTAATCTGCATAGGGCACCCTAACACAGAAAAAGCTGCTAGGCAATGAGAAATTACATGTTGAGTATTTTCCTTAGTACGTGCTGTGGCAAAAATAAATCTGGAATAAGTGTCCACTATGACATGCACATAACATTGTTTACCAAATTGAGGAATATGAGTTACATCCATTTGTCATATTTGATTTGTTTTTAATCCATGGGGATTTACCCCTGATGGTGGAGATGGAGTGCGAATAACACACTTAGGGCATTGGCTTACAATTTGATGAGCTTGTTCTCTGGTAATATTAAATTTTTTACGTAAGCTAGAAGCATTTTGATGATGCAAGGAATGGCAAGCTAGTGCACAGTCATATGAAGACATCTGTTGACAAAAAGTTACTAATTTATCAATTTTGTCATTACCTGAAACTAAAGGTCCTGGAAGATTAGTATGAGCTCGTATGTGTCCTATGAAACATGGGTATTTTCGCATTAGCACTGCCTTCTGTAAATTATGAAATAATTCAAATAACTCTTGTGATGAAGTATACCCAATAACTGAAGTTTCAATATTTTTGGTAACTCTGACTGCATATAAGCTGTCAGAATAAATATTAATAGGCTCATTTGAAAAGTAATTTAAGGCACAAATCTGAGCTTGAAGCTCTGCTCTTTGGGCAGAAGTATAAGAAGTTTGCATTACCTCTGTGTGAACATGACTATAAAAACCTGCTTTACCTGAGCTTGAACCATCAGTGAACACCGATAAAACTTCATCTATAGGATGTGCACGTACAATCTTTGGAAAAATAAGTGACGTTAATGATGCAAATTGGATAATCTTATCACGAGGGTAATGGCTATCTATCTGGCCAGGAAAATCAGCAAAAGCTATCTGCCATGAGTTAGAAGTTTGAAAAAGCCAATTAGTCTGTTGAACAGAAAATGGAATAATTATGACATCAGGCTCAGATCCAATTAATTGTAAAATCCTAGTTCTGCCCTTAATTACTAATTGAGCTAGGGAATCATGAAAAAGAATTAATGTTTTTCGAGGGGAGTGGGATAAATAAATCCACTCAATAACTTCTAATCTTTGCCATATGGCTCCTGTTGGAGTATGCTCAGTTGGAAATATTAATAAATACACTATTTCTTTAGGATCAATTCTAGTAAGTTGTGCATTTTTAATTGCACACTCAACTCTTTTTAAAGCTGTTTTAGCTTCTAAGGTTAGCTGACGTGGAGAGGTTGGAGAAGGATTTCCTTGTAATATCTGAAATAAAGGACTTAACTCAGAAGTAGTTAGTTTTAAGGATGGCCTCAGCCAATTAATATCTCCTAATAGCTTTTGAAAATTATTAGAGGTTTGTACGGAAACTGTTTGTTCTGCTCTGGTAAAATTAAAGATGGCGGCCCCCATGGTTGATGTGATGACGTCACATTGCGCAACCATCACCTACTTCCTCATTTTCAGCTGGGGGAGGGCCGGCTGGAAGTTTGTGTTCTGGCCAGGCGGAAATGATGACAAGAAGGCGGGCTCATTCACGCCATCTTGATTCACCATGTGGGATTGAGTCCTGCAATATCTATTATCACCAGTAGATGGAGCCCTGAACTTAAAATTGCGTATGCGACATCCGCGCGCACAAAATGGTTATTTTTCCCGCAAATATAGCATCTCCCGTGGGGCTTTCATACTAATTCTTGCGGCTTTAACGTTTCTTTCAGTGCCGCAGCTAGGGCTACTGTCTGCAAATGGGTAGAGTCTATCTCAGAACATAAGCGGATAAATTCAGAAACTGTCCCTTTTTTACGGTGCGGCCTAAGAACGTCCTGACAATATTTATTTGCATTTTCAAATGCCAGTTGCTTAACAATAAACTCACATGCCCCCGGGTCCCCGATCGACCTGTTTGCAGTCTGGTACAATCGGGCTACGAAATCTGAGTACGGCTCATTCGCACCCTGCCTGATTTTGGTAAGAACTAAATTGGATTGGTCTTTTGAGACTATCTGCTTCCAGGCACTTTTTGCACAATCAGTTATTTGATCATATATTACAAATTCATAATTTAACTGTCTTTCTAAATCAGAAAATTCACCTGTTCCTAAAAACATTTCTACTGGAGTCTGTAAATTCTGTCTTCTATTTCTTTCTGCCTGTTCAGTACAAAAATCAGTCCAATAAGAATGCCAAAGTAAGAAATCTCCTCCACTCAAACAAGATCTAGCTAACGAAATCCAATCACTAGATGGGAGGGGCTGTGAGCAAATATTATCTATCAGGCTCTGTACAAAAGGCGTATTCGGACCATACGTCTCACATGCACTTTTTAGTTCCTTAATGGTTTTAAATGGGATTACAGCATGAACCCTAACTCTCTGATCTTGCTCATTAACTTGTTCAAAAACTGGAAAAAGTTGAAAACCGCTAATATCTTCCCTGGCTTCCTGTGCTTTCTTAATACCTCGCTGGAACGGGGTAAGAAAAGTCATTGTTAATTCAGAGTACCTGTTAAATTTTGTCCTTTTAGCAGGTAATGGCTGAATTCAAATAGCCTGGGCAGGCAGTGTTAAACACAGCCTGTTAAAATTTCTCTGTAAGTCCTGAATTTCAACGTCTGATTCTTCTCCCTCGGACTGCAAGTCGTGGGAAGAATCTGCGCTGTCGCCATTTTGAAATTGGGTTTCTAAGCCACATGGTGGAGAAGGACTCTGTGCCTCTCTAAGAATCTCTTCCGGATTTTCTTCTCCAGGAAGATCGTCTACCTCTTCTGGAGGACTTTCTAGGACTGTGGAGGTTTCTTCTCTATGACCTTCCTCTCTATAATCTCCCTGCAGGCTAGCATGATCATGCAAGTTTAAAGTCACTTTCCTAACTTTCGCTTTAGCCCCTAGAGCCTTTGTTTTTAAACTGCTCAAGGGAAAGGGTATTAACTTAGCCTCAGGCGGATTTTCCATTTGAATAGACCTAATAGCTCTCTGAATGCCTTTTAATAGATCTTCAGGGGGCCATGAACTCTGGCCCATATATTCAAAAAGACAAACTTCCAGAGCCATCCAAGTTTTCTGAATATTTTCTATGCCTCCAGGTAATTCATTAGAAAGACAAACTTTTTGTAACTTCCTTCCTAGTGTTACCGCTGTTGACTGGTGACGAGTTCTTGCTTCCCCAATGTTGAAGAATAACACCAAAGAAGCACGCCGAGGCAAGGTCAGAGTAGAAATTAGAAGTTTATTAAAGGACAGCAGAAAAGACTTCTCCCGGAGGAAGAAGGGGACCCAAGAGGTGGAATCCGTGGAAGTGGGGTTGTTTCCCCTTTTTATAGTTTTGGTGATGGAATGTAGGTTGGAAGGCCTGAGGGGTGGGACACAGGTGGGCCAAAGAAGTAATCTGGTCAGGAAGGACTTCTGAGTCAGCACCTTTTTGCTGGGGGCTGTTCATTAACATTTCTTTGAGGTGGACTTTGGCCTAGGGCCTTTTAGGACTTCATTAACATTCCTTGAGTTGTCCTGCGTTTCCCGGAATCATTGCCAGCATGGCCTCCATTTTAGATTTCACTCGGCATTAGACCCGATCTACCTAACTACACTGACTACCTAACTTTAAATCTGGCTTCACTAGTTTCTCCCAAGTAAGTATATTTGGGGACTCTTGTTCACAAAACCAAGGGCAAAATTCGCCTACAATCTTTAAGAATTGTAATAACTGAGCCTTCTTTATCTGTTTTCCTTTCTGATTAATTATAGTGTCTAAAATAGTCAGATACATTTCCTTATCCGTAGAAGTTGAATTTCTCATTTTAATTAATTTAACGTCTCTTTCCTTCAATATCTCCAGGTACTTTTGTGACTCTAAATTGTCACCAATTCCTTTATCTTTATCTTTATAGCGCGTTCCCAATCTAGCTAATCTAGAATGCCCCCCCTCATGGGTGCCAAATTCCACCATGCGACCAGCGCACTGGTTTCATTAAAGAGGTTCTTGGCATAAAAGTTAGCTAGTGAGATCGAAATAAACACATAGACTCAGTTACCTTTTTTTATGACCAGGTCTGAGACAACTCTCCCTCTGACTCACACCTCGAACTACCCGGTAGGGCAGAATGGATTACTCAGGGCTAGCAGGAAGAGAGAGAGAGAGAGCATGCCAGGGAGTAGCCTTTTATTGGGGAACAAGAAATTTAGGGGAGAATTCCATCCAATGAAGGTTGAGGGGGGCAGCACTCCAAGGTCAGGGTCAGTGATTGGCCCCAGGGTCAGTGGTCAAGTCACACCCCCACACGGACAGGCTCTCGCACCAGGAGAGGGTTGGGAAAGCTCCGACACAGTTTAGCCAGAGTGCCTCAGACCCAAACCAGGAGTTGCCCAGTCACGTGTGAGAATGGCTCCCCACAGCCACCTCTTCCAACAGATGGGAACTGCTGAAGTCCTTCTTGTCCTGCTCTGGGAGTGTGGGCGGTAGTGTGTTGATGAATCCACCTGCAGAACTCCCAGCATCTGTCCTGGTCAGCAGGGCAAGTGTACTACCAGGGATCACTAGGGACTTGGGGGACCTCAGTTCCCCCTGTGGGAAGGGGGTGCTGGCTTTTCACCCTAGCCTATGTGGAATGTCATGAAACACACAAAGAGAGCACTTTGGTTGGGGTACAGATATGGCCAATACCAAGGGGCTGTTTTCACCAGACAGGGCCACTTCTGAGGCCTTACCACTAAGGCAGAAAATGATGAACTGATTAGGATCCTTACAGTCCTTCCAAAGCACATCTGGAAGAAGCTGCCAATGGACCTAGATGAACTAGTTGCATATCTGCAGCACCAAGAGGATGGTCTGCCCAGAAAGGCTCAGCTTATGCGCTGAGGGACAGGCCTTGCAGGGGTGCAAGTACAGATAATTCTGGAGGATCTTCAGGGATTCCTTGGGAGAGTTTCATCTGTGTCTCCTCTGGCCTGCTAGCTAGAGGAAGCCTTTGTCCTCAACCAGATCACTCCCAGTGCCTAGGAGCTAGGTTGGACCTTGGATGAGCCTCAGAAATGCCACATCTCGGGAGGGATGGGGGGGCTTCAGCTCCCTCAGCCCAATTGGGGACCTGCTCCTCTTTTCCTATGTGACTTGAAATTATTTTTGTTTGTATATCCTCTGATTACTTCCTATGTTATCTTTCTTATACTATTGAGTCCAACCAATGAGTTTTATTGTTGTAACTGTATTTATTTTTATAATTTCCATTTAGTTCCTTTTTATATAAATTTATAACGTCTATTAATATTTTTCTATGTTATTAACATTATAATATCAAAGAAAAATATATATCAGGCTAAAACTGAATGCATCTCAGAATGCATTTTACGCAATTTTTCTGTGAGGGATAATATTTTCAAATAAGTTGAAAAGTTTTAAAAATTCTACAGTTTTAAAAAATTACCTTTGGAGCTGAACATTAATAGAAAACGATTTTTGCTTATAATAAATTAAAGAAAATAGGGGCTGCAGTAGTGGCTCAGTGATAGAGCACTTGCGTAGCATACATGAGTCACTGGGTTCAATTCTCAGCACTGTATATAAATAAATAAATAAATATGCATTGATAACTAAATTTTTTTTTTAAATTAAAGAAAATAGCTTTGAAAGATTTTGAAAAAAAAAACTGTAGCAAAAGAGACAGATATGCTTTCTGAATGTAAGGTTAAAAATACTAGAAATATATAACATACCTAATGAGAATATTAACTCAGGAAAAGTGCCTGGCAAGTAGAAATTAAGGAGACTGGAAATACTTATTAATTCTTTTTTATATTTCTTTTGTGATGTTTACAAATTCAAAACAAATTTTAACTCACAGAAGTATTTTTAAATAATGTTGCATAAAATCTTTGTCAGATGAAAATTCTCACTGTAATTATCTCACATTGTTGTCTTTTCTCATTCATGTTGTGGTTTCCAGGTTGCTGTCATAATGAGTGATTTTCTATTGCTTTGTAGACATTTTGGATATTTAATTGTAAGACTCTATGAACTAACCCCTTTTCCCCTAATGCAGTTTTCCTGCTATGTTGTAGCAGAGAGACAGGAGTCTTGGCTGCCCCTTCCCACAGTGTCCCTCTGACAGCATCTTCAGAAAATCAGGGCATTGACTTACACCATCTCACTGCAGATGGATGGTGGGGTAGAAGTCTATTTCTCCTGTTGGCTATTCTGATATTGTCTTACTTCTCCTGTGGAAGTGGGACACAGACCTCACCATTTGGTTGCTTCCGAATTGGAGTGTGAAATCAGCTTCTCCCTGTCCCCTTGACACAATACTAATAAAAATAGGGCACTGACTCATGGTGCTCATTGCTCTCTGGGGAGTTGCAAGTTTACATCCCAGTGTTGTGTTGCCTTCTTGCTTCTGAATATGACTGTGGCTCAGGATCAGCTTCCCAAGCAACCTCATTAACATTACTATGGAGGGGGAATTAGAGCTCCAATTGCTGGTGAGCAAAGAGGGCTGAGGTGGAGACTAAAAACAATTCTGCATTTAGTTTTGCAGAAATGGTAGCATGGGGGTAGGGGGTGTTGGAAGGTGATATTTGTCCTGATGAAGCCAGAATTAGACAGGCAGTCAGTATAGATAGGTAAATCGAGTCAGGTCAGATCAAGTGAAGCCAACTTTGAATGAAGGGAAGTTGGAGACTGCCCCCTGAAGGATTGAAATGTTAATTACTTAAGAGCCCTTCCTCCACCCTTATCAAGAACTTGCCCCTGCTCCAGCCAGTTGACAGGGTAACAGGAATTGCCCCTCTCTTCAGGGATCCATAAGGTTGTTAATTAATGTGTCCTGGGCTGTACCACCCTGCTCTTCCCTCTTCAGCCCACCTATTTCCCACCTTTTGGTCCTCCCACTGAGCATTCCTGGGCCTGTTCAAGTATGCAGGAAGGAAAAAGATAAGGGCAAGAGGGCAGGAGAACAAAGGAAGAGTAGACCATATAAAAAGTTCAGAATACCTTGGTTCTGGAGATACCAGGATACCAGCTATGGTCCTCTTCTCCCTTCCTAAAGAAGTCTATATTACCCCTTTTTAAATAAACCCTACTTTATATACTTGCCTTGACATGCTTCTCTAATGTTCAAACTTCATCATGTGAGTAGGAAGGACTCATCAGTGAAAACACTGATAATATCTATCTAAAGTAGGGCAGAAATCACCAAAGATTTCTGTAGTTTGATCTGTTGCCAGTACTGTATTTTGGAGAACTTTTTTTTTTCATACCAGGAATTGAACCAGGGGTTATTTATCACTGAGCAACATCCCCAGCCCTTTTTATTTCTTATTTTGAGACAGGAGTCTAAGTTGCTTAGGGCCTTGGTAGGTTGCTAGGGAGACTTTGAACTTGTGATCCTCTTGCCTCAGCACCTTAACCCCACCATGCCCAGCTTCTTTGGAGATTTTTGTTTGTTTGTTTTGCTCTTTTTTGACCCTTCTATGTTGGAGACTTCTGACCATTTCAGAAGTCTGAGCCATATGGGAAGTAATAAGGGTGCCTAGAGAACACACCACTGTGTTATTTATTAAATCCAGAAACCCCTGTGAAGTCTGCTTTGTTCTTTTCACTCTTGGTGGGGGGTCTTCCTATGCTTGCTCAAGGTGTGCATACCTTTTAGTTGCTGAGAAACTTTTTGGAGTGATGCTACTTGATGGAACCAGAAGACCTCACTTAATTTTTAACTATATATTAAAATGACATACTTGATATAAAATTATAAATTGGCAGAATTATTTTGATTTGTTTTTGTCTCTTTCATCAAGTTAAATTTGTTGTTCCTTTGTTTCTGAAGTCAATCACCATAATTTTTTTTCTCTAACATGGAATATATTACTCCCTGGCAGCTTTTAAATTTTTTGTTTTCACTTTTTATTCACATTTTTCTTTGATTAATTTAGTAGTGTGTTTTGTGTGTGTGTGTGTGTGTGTGAGAGAGAGAGAGAGAGAGAGAGAGAGAGAGAGAGAGAGAGAGAGAGAGAGATCACTTTATCCTGAACTAGCTGAACATTTTGGTTGTAAGATTTTGTTCCTTATAAAATGGGAAAAATTTTTAACAGTATTTCTTAAATTATTACTATTATTCTCTCTCCTTTCTGGGGTTTAAATTACATAGAGTTTAGTCTGATTGATATAATTTCACAGGTTACATATGGCCTATTTATTTAAATTCTTTTTCTATTCATTCTTAAGTATCTGTAAGTTTATGTTTTGATCAACTTTTAATTGTCATCATCATCATCATCTTCTTCTTCTTCTTCATCGGCATTTTTGTTGTTGCAGTACTGGGAGTTAAAATCAGGGCCTCACACGTTAGGCAAGTGCTTAACTACTAAACTCCTTCCCCTCACCTTCTCTGCCTTTTTTATTTTGATGAAAGATCTCATTAAGTTACCCAGGCTGCTCTCAAACTTTTGATCACCCTGCCTCATTTTCCTGAGTAACTGGGATTATAAACTCGAAGCAACACATCTGGCTGTTTTTATATTTATTCATCCTTGCATTTGCATTTTGCCATCTGTAGTTAAAACCACAATGTAATGGGTAACTAACCCAACCCTGGATGCAAAACAAACTCAGGACAGGGTCCTGAGAATTAGTGCCTGGAAAGGAAGAGTTCCCCTCCTGTTTCTAGGCAGCTCATCTTCTGGGAATTTGATTAGCACCCTCCACTCCTACCTTTAGGATTGTAAATGACTTCCTCTGAGATTTTCCTTTGAAGTGCAAGGTCCCTCTGGAGCCAGCCCCTCCCCCACCATCACTTTCTATGCTTCCCACTTGAAACCCCCTGCACAACTGGCTTAGACCAGAAAATTTATGACATTGGACAGCCTATAAATGTTGTGAAAAACTGGTGATGGGTGCTCAGAATTTGGAATCTGATTTCCTTTGGGCCCACTGGCATAAAATAAATTTGGAGTTCTCTCCTATTGAAAACAGTATGGAGATTTCTTGGAAAATTGGGAATGGAACCACCATTTGACCCAGCTATCCTTTTCCTGGGTTTATACCCAAAGGAGTTAAAAATAGCATACTACAGGAACACAGCCACATCCATGTTTATAGCAGCACAATTCACAATAGCTAAACTGTGGAACCAACCTCAATGTCCTTCAATAGATGAACGGATAAAAAAAATGTGGCATATATACATAATGGAATATTATTCAGCAATAAAAGAGAATAAAATCATGGCATTTGCAGGTAAATGGAGTTAGAGAAGATAATGCTAAGGGAAGTTAGCCAATTCCAAATAACCAAATGCCAAATGTTTTCTTTAATATAAGGAGGCTGATTCATAGTGGGATAGGGAAAGGGAGCATGGGAGAAATAGATGAACTCTAAATAAGGCAGAGGGGTTGGAGGGGGAGGGAGGGAGCAGGGGGTTATAAATAATGGTGGAATGTGTTGGACATAATTATCCAACGTACATGTATGAAGACACAAATTGGTGTAAATATACTGTGTATACAACCAGAGATATGAAAAAAATGTGCTCTATATGTGTAATAAGAATTTTAATGCATTCCACTATCATATATAAATAAAAATGTTAGATTGTAAAAAAATAGTATTCTTTAATTACTTAATATTTGTTCTTTGTATGTTAATAGAAAAGATTGCTAATTTTCTCATTCAAATCTTATTTCTTGAACTTTTTTCCTCTTTCTTAATAGTTTAAAGAGATATTTTAAAATCTTTTATTAAATTGATTTTTTCTATTTATCCTAGTACTTCTCTCAAATATTTTTGTATATATATTTTGAAGCTATTTATAAGTTGTATGCTTATAATGAATGCTATATCTTTGTTTAGTTAAAATGCTTTTTCATGCTGTAGTTATTCTCCTATCCCTAGAAGAATTACATAAGTCAATTCTTTTCTCTGTGAAATAGTATCACCAGTTTAACATATAGTCGAGTTCATTTGTTTCAGGTTATTTTAAAATTTGCTATTTTTTGTTGGTTATTTATTGTTTATTGGTTATTTATTAGAGTACTTCATTCTTAAGATTATAAATGCAAATATAATTTCAAAAGTCAAAATATACCTTAGGATATTTTCTTAAAAGTTGCTTGTTTTCACTTTCCATGCCTACTTTTGAACCAAGAAAAGTTTTAAAATTTCTTGGTTCTTTACAAATATTTCCAATCATTTACTTTTTATACTGGTGGAAAAACTCACTCTTTGAAGGTCACATCTATTCTCATCCCCCAATTAGTCGTAGGTCATTATGATGAAACAGAGGAAAGATGATGAAGATATGTAAAGTGGCTTAACTTTTATTTTGAACAGTTTTTGAAAATTTGAAGAACTTAAACCTTCAATCATCAGAGCTTTGTGAGGCCTTTTTTTTTTCTGCACTTTAAAATTTCTTTATTTCATCCTTACTCTTTTTGACTTCATGTTCTTTAATACTAAGGTATTTGAATCTTTTTAGTTAACAAGTATAAACTTAATTGGTATTATATTTATTTCAAATTATATTGAAAGGTGTTCAATATCTTAAAGATGCTTATTTTCAGGAAATTAAAGATTTTTCTTAAATGAAATGAAAATCATCTTGGAAAAGTTTTGTCTTTTTTTTTTTCTTATAATTTTAAAAACTTAATCTCCATGTGCTGTCTTCTTACATATGCAATAACCACGTTCTTTGCAATCTCCATCAAGTAACTGGCCGTCTTTTATATATTTGCATTGATTGTAAACATTATCAGGTCTCTTTAACTGAAACCTGTAAGAAAAAGAAGTTTCAATTCTAAATTTAAATTTACTTCAAATATCAATTCTATTAAATAAAAATAAAGACATTTATTTGTATAGAAACAAATTTCTTTGGTATATTTATTAATACATAAATTACAAAGAATGTTAATTCCATTCAAAAGTTAAAGAAGGAGGTGGCAAAGTAGGGAATTCTAAAATGCTGTTGTCTTATTTAGGCAATGATAAGGCTAGCAAAAAGTCTCAGGTTCCATTTTTAAAATTCTAGGATCTAATAAAAATTGTACAACAACTTGGAGAGAAAAAAAAAAGGCTGCTATGTTTTGGTTAGAGAACATTTGTTTCTTTCAAATTAATGGAAACGGGATTATAGAAAATGTCTTTAGTTCTGATCATCCTCTATGTGTACTTAGACAAATGTGAAACATTTATATTAATGGTATGCTACAACAAATTGAGTACATTCTGTATGTTAGTATTTTGATAGGAAAATCAATAATATATCTATTATAAGAAAAGTTCCCAAAATGTTGTTCTCAGGACTCCTTTAAACTCTTGAAATTGAGTGACACTTTCAAAAGTTTATTTAGTATAATGTATACATTTTTGCAATATCAAAAATTAAAACTGACAAATTTTAAGAGATTCACTTATTTATACATAAAAATAATAACTACATTTATTTTGTGTTAATATAAGAATAATTTTATCTTCTAAAACAAAAAATAGTGAGAACACTGACATTATATGTTTGCAAATCTTTTGTCTAGAATCATAAGAACCAACTAAATTCTTCTTAAATGTGTTTCAGCATTTAGTTTGCTATGACTTAATATATCATAAGCTTCAGGAGTATTCCAACTTGTTCTCATGAAAGAATGAATTTGAAAAGACAAAGTGATGTTTCAATAGTATGATGAAAATTGTTTTGGCCTCAGAGTCCTCCCCAAAGTGCCTTAGTACACATATAATCATTATGACTTAGAGAAATAAGAACTATCTATACTTGGAAAATCAACTGGTTTACACAAGGATATCAGTCCTCATTGGCCTATACATTAAACACTATTGGTGTTCATTTGTGTAGTCAAATTTGGCTTTGTGTAAGTTGAAAGAGTCAGAATAAGGTTTCATACAAAGTGGGAAGAATTACTTAAAAATCAAGGTACATTAAGAAGAATTTCCTGAAAAGAATATGATTTTTATTATGTATAGATAAGTAGCTGGTTCAATATTTTTACACCTATCCCCTGTCCATATACTGATGAAGTTGATAATGATAGAGGGGATTTAGGAAACAAATATTGGAAACTGAACTAAGTGCTAGAGTGTTTCTTAACTATAAATGCTGCTGGTAAAAGAAAATTATCATTCAGTTAAAAGTTTAAGATAGATATTGCATAAAGATCTGAAAATTCTCTTTTTTAAGAGCTTGAGATCTCATTAGATATAGTCTTTTAATTTATAAGGATCTTTATAACTTTGTTGATTTTCTAAACTATTGATATTAGATCTACCTCTATGTTTTACTTATCTCTGATACATATTAGTTTTATAATCTTGTACAAATTAAACAACCTAATCAGTATTTTATTTATATAAAATATGAAAGCCATAAGACCAAGTGAGGTTATTTGAATAAACTTGTTAAGCACACTGCTAATTTTATGTTTCTATGTTTCTACAATAGCCTCTCTTTTTTTCTTTTTGTTAATTATGGAATCATGATCAATGGAATTTAATCTTATCATATGCACCCTAGGTAATTAATTAATATTGTTCCTTTGCAACTAATGCATGAAGATACTCACTGGTTCAAGGTAAAAGCTGAGCCATCCAGCCAAGTCCATTTCAATTGGCTGCTATTATAGTGTAAACTGATCCAGAACTTTTGTTGGTGCATGTAACATTGCATCTTTGACAATTTTTTAACAAAATCCTGGATAGAATGAGAGCAAAAAAATTAAGTATGATAATTTGGTTGGCTACATGTATGGAGATTAATTTATTTTTTTATATTACTAAGCATTTCATTTTATCTGAAATTATATTACTATAATAAATAGTAATATATTTGGGACTTTTGTTTACCCACTGATAACAAGTAACCCCCTTTATTTATTAATTAGATGACCATTATGGAGACATTTTAATAATCTGGCACTGTGCTGAGTATTTGGCATGATAAATTAGGAAATAAACTTGTTACCAAAGCTTTATAAAAGAGAAAAGTAATTAAGTAAGTAATTGCTACCAATACAGAATAAAATGGCAGTGCTATTGAGAACTGCTATAGAATTAAGAGAAACAAAAAAGATTTTCAAGGCACAGTGATTCTATAGTAAACTAGAAAAATAAACAGGCGTTTATTAGAGAATGTTATGCAGGGTTAAGCAGAGAAGAGCAAAACTATTTGGAGCACACTGAATTGTACTTTAAGGAATTTATTGGGAAACATGGAAGAAGTGAGTGAGGAAGTAGGAGTGCTGGAAGCTAAGTAAGTGGTAACCTGGGAGGCAAGAGAGACAGACAACCATGAATAAAGACTGTGCAAATGCTTTGGACTAGTGACTTTACACTAGGATTTGAGGAAAGATTTAAGAAATAGTGAAACCTGATGTAGGCATTACCGTTCCCACACATATGCCGTTATCTCAGGAGAGAGTTTATACACTAAGAAGTTTCTCGGGATGAATTTAAAATTTAAAAAGCATAATTGTCTTTACCATTTCTTCATCAGCATTTACTTTAAGAAAACTTGAAAGTGAAGTTGAACAGTGAAGTTGACAATCTCTCCAAGGAATCAAATTTTTAGAAAAAGAATAGCAGCTGTTCCCACGCTGGTGCCAGTTGTCATCACAAGGGCGACATTTCCAAACTAAAGAAAAAAAATTAGATTCTCTAAATGTCTTCCATCAATGCACTTGTAACTTTAAAAAGGAGCCTTAACATGGAATAAAATAAGTAATATATAAATTAGGTGGAAAAATATATTCACTCAATTTAAATTGCTCTCTTCCTAATTTCAATAATGTCAAGGTATAGATTATGACACTATAATCCTGATAGCACAGTTGTTACTATGTCAGCATTTTCAGTAACTTTCATAAGTAAGTAGATTATTAGTGGACATGTTCCCAAATGTCTAACACCATGTCATATGTGTATATTCATTCATTCATTTACATATGCATTAATTATTTTACATGCAAACATGTATACACACTGAGTTATTTTTTTAATTCTTGGAAAACTCATGATTTTATTGCTAAATTACCTTGAGCATTTGTTGATGACTGTTTACTCCACAGATTTCCTGAAATCAACCCCTTCGGATCTGTTTCTATTTCTTGGCTGGAGGTGAGATTTCCTGAATATCTCTCTGCTACTGAAGAACAAATTTAAGTATCAATTTGGTTTCTCTCCTTTAAATTAAAATAAATTTGCTCTTGCACAAAACATTTCATTTGTTATGGGAATACTAATATTAATACATTATTGATGATCATTTAATGGCACACTCAAATTGGAGAGGCATACACAAATTTAAAAATAGTACAAATTTCATAAGAAGATTAACATGCTAAGTAACAGCACAGATTTGTGTGTGTGTGTGTGTGTGTGTGTGTGTATGAATGCGTGCATGTGTTTTGACAGTACTGGTCATTGAATTCAGAGCCTCATGCATGCTAGGTAAGTGCTCTACCACTGAGCTACACCCCAGCCCTTTTTAACTTTTATTTTGAGACAGTCTTGTTAAAATGCCTAGATTAGTCAAAAATTTTTTTGATCTTTCTCCCCAATTCTCCCACGTAGCTGGAATTTCAGGCTTGTACCACCATGCCCAGGGAGTACGGATTATTGAAAATTGTTTTTGCTTGTGGGTATGCTGCCGAGGATCCAACCAAGGACCTCATGCATGATGGGAAAGCAATATACTGCAGAACTACATACCCAATGCTAAATAACTGATTCTGGTTAAGAAAACCCTGAACAAGATTTCTCAGAAGTAATCCTGGTGTGCAGTTAAATGTAAGACAAAGAGTAACAGCTGGGGAAAGAAAGAAACTATAATCAGATAGATGAGACAGTATGAATAAATCTAAGGATAAAGGCATGGTTCAAGATAAGGGCATGGTAATAATTGGATATGGCTCTTAAAATAATCTATAATACAGAAAACATAGCTGGAATACAATTAGTGCTCAGGAAATAAAATCAAAATACAAATAGATTATTTTAAAGAGACTCCTTCCATGAATAGTGAGCAAGCCAGCATTTTCCCTATTATGCAGACTTACGCTTTGTGGCTAAGATTCCAACAGATGCAAGGAGGCCCAAGGAGATGAACCATGGAACCACTACAATTAATTTCCATGAAGACAACAGGGAAGAAAAACCTATTAGAGAGAGATGAGGAAGTTGCTCAATACTAGCTTCTATATGTTTAGTCAGTTTTTTACTGTTTCACAGTCGAATTCCAAGAGATTTTTGAGTCTTTTGTGATAGCATGATTTTCACATCTGTGAATTTATTATGTGAAACTGTTCTGGGCTTCCTCATTTTAATATTATTTTTAATATCAGATACAAAAATGAAAAGATTTTTCTTTTAAAATAAAATACTGTAAAGGTATGTGGAATAATTTTTGACATTTGAAAATTTGAGATATGATGAAAAACAAATAAATCCAGTTACTAATGAATCCAACTTAGAAACCATGCCACTAGCATTTTATTTTATTACCTTTGCTGTGTCTGTTTTACATATTTGAAATATATTTCAATGTTTTCAAAAATTATTAAATTTTGAAAAAGGATTTGTAAGTTGATTACATAATATTAATTACTCATAATATACAACAATTTATTTGACAATTCTTTTTGAATATTCAGATAACTGTTTTTTCCTATGATGTTACAATCAAGTTTGAAGTTATTGTATTTACAGTTTTAGTTTACCTTTTCTTCAGCAATTAAATTTGAACCCTTTTCTTAGTGACTGTGTATTTCTTTTTTTCTATAAATTATCTGCTGGCATACTTTCCACATTGGGGCTTTTTATGTTATAAATATTTGTTATTTTGGTGAGACTTTAAAGTATTCAATGTATCTGTCCCTTGGCAGATCTACTTGTATATTTTTTCCTTCTGCTTGTTTTTTTAAAAATTTTGTTACATAAACTTTGATACATTCAAATATACCAGTATTTTCTATTACATAATAGAATACTTTGCTATATTCTGAAAATCTTTTTCCATTTACCAGGACATGGCTAGTCCTCCAATTTAAGGTAACTCCTTCTCATGACTTAAAAATTATTCAAATTAAAACAATAAAATAAGCAACCAACTTCCCTTTCTCCCTACATTCTTTAGCTATCAGACTCTTTCCCAAATACCCGTCTTTAGAAATTGTTGAAATAATAGTTTTAATTCACTGACTCCTATTTCTCCATCCCTTTGTTTCCTTCATCATCTCCATTTTTGGATTCTATTCCTTCCACTATGAGAACTGCTCTCCAGCATGTCACTAAGAATAATACTTAATGATCTATCTATCACAATCTTGATGATTTTATGAATAGCACTTGATATCATTGATCTTTGAAATCTGGTCTTTTTTATGCTTCTTTCTTTTTTGGATTCTTGGAGTGGAAGCAATGGAAAATCATAGCCAGGTGGTATTTTTACTCTTTATACTTGGTTTAATCTACCCATTCAGTACATACAAGTATTTAAGTAATTTTGTTGGAGACTACAATTATTAATATGAGTATTTCCTCCTTTCTCATCCCCACCATAAGATCTCTATTTTAAGATAATTTATTTGTCAGTCTGATTTGCAGACATAGAGTTGTAAAACAGATGAAGAAAAAAATAAGCTAAGGTTTTAAAATTTTAAACACCAATCAAACTTTAATAATCAGAAGGAAAATACATTTAAAAACATATTTTCTATGGTTTGTACTATTAACTCTATTGTAGATCAAATGCGGAACACCAACTGTATGATCTGTACCAGCAGAATGTTCATTTTCATTCACAGTCATTGAGGCCGTTAGAGGTTTTCAGTTGCCTCATCTTGAGGAAAATTGTTCATACATTTACATGTTTACATATTTAGATATTATTGAGAATCTAGCCTAAAGAATTAATTTAATATTCACATATTAAAAAGTTAGTTGCACAAAGTGTACATTATCCCTGTGCTATTTATGCCAGTTAAAATATGAAAGCGAACACTCCCTTTTAATTTTTATTGGTAAAGCAAATACTTCTAATGATGCTATTTTTCAAATGCAAAAAAACATGCGACTATTAAGAGATGAAATTGAAACTGTAGTAGTAAAAGGAAACATAATAATGGCAAAATGTTGAGTGAAAAATGTGCTTTATATACTTGATAATGCTAGGCACAATTCCAAAACTAAAAGAAATTATCATGAATTCACAGGATATATGATAGATTTAATTTTCACTTCTTAAATTATTAATTATTTTGACCATTACCTTGAAAAGAATGTTATATAAAATATTTTTAATCTTTTTATAAAATATATTTGCCTACTTAAACTGTCTTTATTCAATAACTATAGCTAAGGTCATAGTAGACATTGTATAATTTTTTTAAATCAAAATCCCTATTCAGAGAATAGTTTAAGGCTAGAAAGATGATAGTTATGTTTGCTTGCAAAAGTTTGTTTATTTGCAGTGCTGGATTAAAGACATATCACAGACATTGTTTTAAATGCAAAGTAAAATAATTTAAAATGTATGAGAAATCCATAAACCTGAATGTTCCCAACAGGCATTTTCTGGGGTTTCAGATATTTCAGGTGTCCTCTGCAGCTGGGAGAGAGACTGAATTTGCAACTCAGTGTAAATCACCCTTTCCGCTCTCATCTCTGAAAAACAAAAATGTATTGAAGGAAACAAAAAAAATCTTTATTATAAATTCATGGACCACAGAAACACCATCAGTCACTAAAGGACACAGTGTATAGTTTCTTTCAAATTGGAGAAAATCACCAGGCATGCATGTCTGTAATCCCAGGGGCTTGGGAGGCTGAGGTAGGAGAATTGCAAGTTCAAAGGCAGCCTCAGCAAAAGCGAGATGCTAAGCAACTCAGTGAGACCCTGTTTCTAAATAAAACACAAAAATAGGACTGGGGATGTGACTTGGTGGTTGAGTGCCCCGAGTTTAATCCCCGCTTACCACCCCCACTCCACCCCCCTCAAAAAAAAAAAAAAAACATTGGAGAAAATCTTTTAGAACAGATGATCTTTTAAGTGTACAAAGATTTAGAAAATGAGTTGTTAATGGTGTATCATTTTGGGACTGCAATTCAAATTAAACATTTTAAAACTCAAAATTTACAAATTGATAATACATGTGGAATTATTTAGTAGTTACTTCATAGTGAATAAAAGAAAAGTTTCCTTTAAAATGTCTAATATGAGAAAGCTCTTTGCAGAAATTCTGTCCCATAGCATCTTGTTCTGTCTTCCAAAATGTGCTTCATTACTCTTCCATTATGATCTATTGTTAGAGACCTTAATGCTTCCAGGAAAGATCATTGTGTGTGTGTGTGTGTGTGTGTGTGTGTGTTATCTATGTTGTTCCATCATCAGATAATTAAGATATGACTTAAATTATACCTCTATTTTTGTTGTTGTTGTTGATTTAACCCAGAAGTGCTTTACACTGAGCTACATCCCCACCCCTTTTTGTTTTTATTTTGGGACAGCATCTCAACTAAGCTGCTAACTCTTTTATAAAAAATTCATAAATATTTCAGTAAGAAGCCATCTTTTCTTCCCATCGCCTCTCCTTGCTTTGTTCCACTTTCTTCCACCCAGTCCTCATCACCTTCTGTTTTGCTGATGTTGCTGTTTCTTCACGATTATTAAACTCTCAGTACAGGAGCCATGTTTTAATAACATTACTATGGCCACAATAACTTCTCAGGTTCTCCTACACACTTTTAGATCCCCAAAACTTGACTTTTACACCAAACTGAATAATTTATATATTAAATATACCTCAGAAAGAAATCTAAAGGTGTTTCTAAAGGAGCTTCAAGAATGTTTAAACACAAAACTTGTCCAGGGCCACTTGGTGTATTCAAGAGTGTTTCTAATAGTGTGTTTTCTGAAGTTTCCCAGTAGAATTTTAGGGTTTGTTTAATTTCTTCAACTATGTGTCCATATAGGTATTGTGTTTATTTCCATTTTTTTTTCTGATAGCCTTATTCCTAATGTTTTTGTTATAAGAAAGTACAAGATAATTAAGTCTATTCTTGTTTGTCATCTTTCTGGTGATACTTCATTTACCTAAATCCATACTCTTATACATAAATGTTTTTGTCTAATTGATTCAATTCATTTTAACCCAACTTTACAGAAAAATTAAAAAATCCTAGACCTTGAATAAAATAGATTTATATCTTAAAAATGATAAATACCTGATTTTTAGAGGAAGACGCCAGGATCTTTGCAGAGTGTGTTCCAGGAAAGAAGGCGAGTCTACCTGTTGGAACAAAGGTGTGAATTTAGGAATTCTTCCTGACCTTGGTATAAAGTTCAAAGCTAACTTTAAAGGGAAAGCAACACATGCACAAACTAATGTTTTTATCAGTCTGTCCTATATTAGATATTAATTGGTGAGCTCGGAATGTGAGAATGAGAGCTATCTGGATGCAACCACAGAGGAAGTTCTTACATCTGAAAATGTCTCTAGGGTCTGACCTTTACTTATTTAGAAACACCGACTGCATCTTCAGTAATAACCAATATGCTTCATTCAAGTCTTAGGTTTTCAGACTTAATGAAATACAGATGTTGTTCACTAAGACAGTAGTTTTCTTCTACCACTGCCATTTCTTGGTTGTCTGCAATATATTTTTAAATAAACATCCTACTTTCAATTATTGTTATAAGAGTCAGAATCTTAAAAATAATGTTTGTGATGTCATTTTTTGATCTCTTTCAGTTCAAGGATAGTTAATGTTTTTCATCTCGATGGGTAATATGCCTGGCTTTCCTTAGTATTACCTCAGCTTTATGATTATTTTGTAACATGCAAGCTTTCCCAAAAGTAAGTTTCCATGAAATGAAGATATTGAAAGATAATTTACCCAATAAATAAGTCATTAGTCATATATAATACATATTCATATATAATACACATTTCTCAGAAACAGTTACCTGTATGTTATGAGCTTTTGCCACTGTATGGATTTATCCCATTGTTCACAACTTTAGTATTGTTTTGTAATTTTTCTTTTGGCCACTTGAATAATTGAAAAGTTTTGAAAAAAATCATTTATACTAAGTGATATTTTTTCCCTAAATTTTAGAATATTGAATAGAATTTAAGCTCCTACACACAAAGTTAGTCTTATAGAGATGATGGGGAAATACCATCTTGTAATTAGGAAATACCATATAAAAACTATGAAGTGTCTATTCAAATTGCTTCCCCCCTTTTTTTCTATTAGAAGAATTTGTTTTCTTTTCACCAACTGTTTTGTTAGAACAAGATGTAAATATAATACAGGTGCATATATTATCACAGGCTATTATAGTTCTTTTGATATATATCTTTTGTCATTTAATATCTTCATGGAATTTAATATCACTCCTTCCAGGATAATTCTGGGTACCAATCCACAGAAATTATACTCTGATCCTTTATTTTCAATGCATCTTAAGATTATCAGAATACCCCTGTAAATTTATTTTATAAAGTTTTATGGATATATAGTTCAATTTTAAATTATATGAAATTTCTTTTACTTACATTTTGTATTATTGATATTTTATTTTCTTTCAGTTGTGTAAATAATTATTCTAGCACTATATTTTATTATAACATCTTTTTGATATGAAATGTAAATATCACACTTGCCATTTGTTATTTCTTTATCTATATGCTTAATCTTCTCTGGATTCTCTGCTTAAACACTTATCTGTTTATCTATAGATTGCCCTTTCCAGAGTGAGTTCTTTTTTATTTTTTACTTTGAATCCATACAAAGCATTAGTATCTAGTAAAATATTCTCCTTTCAGTCTCGTATCTTTTATATAACTTTCTAATATACTATTTTTTAAAAAAATATTTATTTAGTTGTAGATGAACATACAGTGTCTTTATTTATTTTTATGTGGTGCTGAGGATTGAACCCAGTGCCTCGTACATGTGAGGCAAGCACTTTACCACTGAGCTACAGCCTCAGCTTCTAGTGTATTCTTTTTTTTTAAAATTTATATATGACAGCAGAATGCATTACAATTCTTATTACACACATGGAGTACAGTTTTTCATATCTCTGGTTGTATACATAGTATATTCACATCAATTCCTGCCTTCATACCTGTTCTTTGGATAATCTAGTGTATTCTTAAGGAAGAAATAAACAGCTAGAAAATGGGAACCAATTTAAATTAATTTTGGAAGGGGTGACTCTTCAATGATAATGTATTTCCTCACCCTAAATCATAATATACTCATGTTTCCACTTAAATTTTGTTTTATAGTCATTAAGTATAATTTTTGGTCTTCGTGAGTTTTTTCCATTTAATAGATTTGATATCTTTTTAAAAAAAGTCATTGCTGCTTATTGTGTGACTATTGTCACCATTCTACCAGAAGTGACTATAATAATAATACAGAAATCATAATGATATGTAGATTCTTCTATTGGAGACATCAATTTTTCTTGTTTATTCTAAAGATTTGTTACAAGACCTGATTTCTTAAAGCTGTAATTATATATGTTAGCATGGAATTTATTTTATTGGTCCTATTTTAATTATAGATGATATAACATTTTCTGTTCTCACTTGATTAGATAGAAATTCCAAAATTATATTGAGTGGTATTGGTGATATTTAAGCATCTTAACTTTCAAGATTTTTAACAAAATTGCCCTTAAATTTCTCTCTAGTCTTCTACAGATTTGATTTTAGTTTGTGCAAGTAGAATTTGTTAAAATTTTTTCTATTCATCTTTAGAATTCACATGAAAATGTTCACCAAATTTTGTCAAATAATTTTAATGACAAATGATAGGATCCTATGTTTCTTTGTTGATGTGTCATTCAGTCAAGTAGGTTTCTAAATTACTAATCTGGGAAACATTCAGTTTCTATAAAATTCTTTTTTTTCATTCTGATGCATTATTATTTTGACATATGTGAAATTTATTAGCAGATATTTGTGTGTTTGATTCTTTATTCATAAGTGAATCAGTTATTAATTTGGGGTGTCCTAATTATCAAGTATGGGTAGTGAAGATTTGTAAGTTGGATGAAACTAACTTGGAAGCATCATATCTTTTTTAGTGGCTGCATAATAGTTCATGGAGACAATAGTAAATTTTTCTTTAAGGTTTAAATAAAACCCATCTGGAAAACTTTCTGAGCCACATTTATTGTTTAGCGTTAAAGCTGTGATTTCTTTTCTAATTTCCTCAATGATTATTAGTATGCTCAGATTTTCTACTTCTACTTGGAGAAACTAGATACTACATATTTTAGAAAAATCCCTACTACCTTTCCACTGTGCCAGTTTACCACCATGGTACAGAATTTGATATTTTTGGCTTTTAGTTTCTACAATACAACTAACATTTTTGTTTTAATAAATTTTTAAGTCTATGCTACTAAATTTTTACTCTTTTATCAAATGTCTCTGTAGTTTATTTTATTTGACATTTGTGAGATCCATCTTTTGATTATTCATGAATTTTGTTTTTATTTATACACATAGTTATTTCTGGAGCCTAGAAATTTTATAACTGAAATACAAGTGATATATGAAAAATCACCGAAGCTCAATAGAAGGATGGAAATATTAGAGAAACGAGTAAGTTACTTGAGGATAGGACAATAGAAATTAACTAATCTGGAGATAATGTATGATATATATATATATATGTATATATATATATATATATATATATGTGTATATATATATATATATATATATATATATATATATATATATATATTGTAGATGGACACAATACCTTTATTTTATTTTTCTGTGGTGCTGAGTATCGAACCCTGTGACTCACAAGTGGTAGGCAAGTGGTCTACCCCTGAGCTACAGCCCCAGCCCCTAGAAATATATTTTTAAAAAGTGAATAGACTCAGAGAACTGTGGGGTAATATCAGTAGGCCTAAGATTTGTGTCACTGGATTCGCAGTATGAAAAATAAGAGATTGGACCTCCCAAACTCTAAGCAAAACCTATCTTCCTACAGCTATAAAGAACAGAGTAAATCTTAGAACAGAGAAAACTGTAGAAGAATATATTTTAATTTTGTGTGTAAAATAGGCATAATTCCTGGTTAATTCATGACCTGCATAAAACGTGAAATTAAGCTAAGAGAGCATAGCAGACTTAGGGAATTGAATTGTGATCTATAGTACTCACAGTAACAGCTATCTGGCTCATGAGCAAGGCAGAGCCCAAGAAGTACAAGCAAGGTTTTAATACTGAACTGTCATGGAACCAGCATTCATAAAAGACAAAGGACACAAGAAAATTTTGGGGCAGGAAGTATGTGTTCATTATTTTGAAGGTAATTTAATGGTACGTGTATATGTCAAAACACATCAAATTGCACCCACTATACTTGTCCTTCAGTGTATATCAGTTATACCTCAACAAGCTGAAAACAATAAATACTTTTCAATTTCTAGTGACAAAATTTAGGAAATGAAGATATAAAGAAGTACATCAAAAACTATCAAATGCCTAGGGAAAAAATCTAACAAAAGTTTTGCAAGACATTTCTTCTGAAATAAAGATTTTCTGTGAGAAAGTAATGACAACATAAGTAATTGCACTGATACTCCAAGTTCATGGGTTGGAAGAGTCAGTATTGTTATGGTTTTAGTTCCCTTTTAATGGGCATATTTATTCTATGCAATTTCAATTAAAAATAGTCTGGATGTATGTGTGTGTAGAAATCATTTTGTCACAGTATACACAAATACACACACACACACACACATAATGGGCCTAAAATATGTAAAATAGTTAGGCAATTAAAAAAGAATTTATGCATTCTTTTCAATTTCATTAAGAAAAAGGATAAAGTAAGGTATCATGATTTACTCTAATTCTACACTATTTAAGGAAGTATAATAGTGTGCAAGGATATACCATTGGATAATAATTAAAAAAACAGAATTTTACTGCCCCATATATTGCCAAATTTGTGATAAAGACATTATTGCAATTCAGTGAGTAAAATGAAGAACTTTTCAATAAATAGTGCTTGATAGAGCTAAAGTGATTTTTGATATTTATTCCTTATACTATAAATAAACAAAAATTAACTTGTAAAGAATCTCTTCCAAAAGAAAACATAAAATATTCAAATGATCTATCTTGTGACAAGAAAACTCTAATCAAGACCAAAAGAAGAAAGAAAACAGTAATAATGAAAAGATTGATTAGTTAGATTTTTATTAAGATTATTTTCTATTTATAGAAAGACAACATTTTGTTCACAAGGGATATTGAAAACTAAAGTTACTGAATAAGAGAAAATGTTTGGAATCTGTTTAATCAATTATTTCTAATATTTGTATAAACACACACACACACACACACACACATACATATTTAAAAAGTTAATAATTGCCAAAGATCTAACAGGCATTACATACCCAAATGCCCCAAAACATGTCATCACTATTAATCATAAGGGAGATATAGATTTAATGTACAAGTATATTTTAATATATAATATTAAATATGAAAAATTCAGGATATAAAAAATTTATAAAGATTGAAAAATTGTGTCTTGGCAATCCAATAGACCAGCAAAAATTCAATAAAACCACTGGTAATTTATGCATTCTTCTTAACTAAAAATAAATGTTACAGGCCCTGAGGTGCCTCTGTTGCAGTCTCTTCTCTGGGCATGGCCTTGGTTACCTCCAACACTACTTCCCATGCTACCTCCATGGTCACTGCTGCTGAACTGGAAGTCTCCTGTCAATCAACTGCCCCCTGCACTGATATCACCATTGCTCTGCCTCTGATTCCCCTGCTGCCAGCCTAAGGTTGCCTGGTGGTCTTCTTTCTGGGTGCTGCTGCCACAGAAGACACTGTTTACCCAGATGCAACTGAAGCCGATACTGCTGCTGAACCCCGGAGATGGCCTGGTGGCATTGCCTGGACAGCTGCAGTTTCAACTGCTGCTGCAGCAACCACCGCTAATGACCTGCTGCCTGCTGCCAATGACTACCGCTGTTACCAATGCCTAGAGGAGTGCTTTGGGGGAGGCTCCAGGTTTGGTTGCATGTGACTGCATACATTTTGGAACACCAGCCAGGGCCTGGGGCCCAGGTGCCAGCAGATTTGCCACCACAAGAGCCTCTGTCTGGGGACCCCAGCGGGACCTGCAGGCTTGGAGGAGCCTGGTGTCTTCCTGCTGAGAGTGCTGGTGGCCCTTGTCTTGCTGTTGCATCTCAGGGTTGCTCTTTTGCATGAGTGTATCCCTAGTGTTCTCTCTGCAAGTAGGAGCAGCATTGAGATCTTGGGAGTACAGTATGGCTGAGCCTGAGGTTTGAAGCCCAGATTGGTGGATAAAGACTGGGTTTGCGAGGGTTGATCTGGGTTTGGTGATCCTGAGAGACATCAGTCATAAGGCTGAGAAACTGTTGAATACTGACAAAGACAGTTCGACTTTCCAGGAAGATTTATTTTATTTTTCAATTTACTAATATCTCTACCATATTTGGTAGTATATTATCACATACTACACTACCTCTGTTCTCTCATCCACCATTTGAAATTATAAACCATTTTAACAAATTTTCTGCTTTTACCATAGATAGTTATTAAACTCATCCTTTTGGTTTAATGGAGAAAGCAGTAGAAGCCTTAGTGGGAGCTATTAGATTTAAGGCTATATTATGTACACTAGGTGTTGTTGATATTGGTCTCACCATTAAAGGCAAAGCATTGGAAACCATCAGGGACACTATAGGTCTACAGGTAGAATTTATTCTGCCTTAGATTAATACTTCTAAATAGGAAAACATAATAGCAATATGAAAAAAAAAAAAAAACAAGGAAATAAAGCACCTCAAATAAACCAAGATGCTATAACAACAGAGGCCACTGATAACACAGTGGAAGAAATATCCAAGAAGAAGTTCAGATTGTACATAGTTAAATTTATATGTGAAGTAAAGGATAGTATAAGGAGTGAAGTCAAAGAAAAAAATATAGGAAGTGAAAAACCACTTCAATAAAGAGTTAGAGATCATGGGGGGGGGGAAGCAAAAATCCTCAAAATGAAGGAATCAGTAAACCAAAGTATAAATTCAATAGAAATCATCACCAACAGACAAGACCACTTGGAAGACAGAACCTTAGATAATGAAGTCAAAATATATACTCTTGAAAGTAGAGTTGCTTATGCAGAGAAGTTAAGAAACCATGAACAGAACATCCAAGAATTATGGAATAACATGAAAATACCAAATTTAAGAGTTATCAGAATAGATGAAGGAGCAGAGATACAAACCAAAGAAATGCACAATTTTTTTTTCAATGATATAATAGCAGAAAATTTCCCAAACCTAAAGAATGGAATGGAAAATCAAATACAAGAGGCTTACAGGATCCCAAGTGTACAAAATTATAGCAGACCCACACCAAGACACATTATAATGAGAATGACTAACACATGGAATAAAGGTAAAATCTTAAAGGCTGTGAGAGAAAAAAAATTAAATTATGTATAGGAGAAAACCAATTCAGATCTCAACTGATTTCTCAACCCAGACTCTCAAAGTTAGGAGGTCCTGGAAAAATATATTTCAAGCTCTGAAAGAGAATGGATGCCAACCAAGAATTTTATATCCAGCAAAATTATAAGTTTCAGATTTGAAGATGAAATTAAAACCTTCCATGATAAACAAAAATTAAAAGAATTAACACATAGTAAGCCTACACTACAGAGCATTTTCAACAGAATATTCCATGAGGATGAAGTGAAAAAATAAAGTGAAAACCAGCAAAGGAAGGATCTACACTAAAGGAACATTCAACCAAATGAGAAACTAAGACAAATAAAAAACAAGAAATAAATCAAAGTGACCAGGGAATACAAATCATATCTCAATAATAATCTTGAATGTTAATGGCCTAAACTCATCAAAGGACATAGAATGGCAGATTGGATCAAAAAGCAAGACTCAGCAATATGCTGTCTTCAAGAGACTTATATCATGGGCAAAGACATCCACAGACTGAAAGTGAAAGGATGGGAAAAAACTTATCACTCATATGGATTGGGTAAACAAGAGAAGTTCCATTCTCATCTCAGATAAAGACTTCAAACCAAAGTTAATCAGAAGAGACAATGAAGGACATTTCATACTTCTTAAGGGAAGTATATTTAAGCAGGACATAACAATTTTAAATATTTATTCTCCAAGCAATAGAGCATCTATGTATGTCAAACAAACCTGCTTCAATTTCAAGAGTCAAATAGACCACAACACAATAATATTGGGTGAGTTTAACATACCTCTTTCACTACTGGATAGATCTTCCAAACAAAAACTAAATAAGAAAACTATAGAACTAAATAAGACAATCAATAATTTAACTAATAATAATAATAATAATAATAATAATAATTTAACAGTTAAATTATTAATTTAATTAAATTATGTATAGGGGAAAACATATATATAATATTTCATCCATCAATGAGCAAATGTATTTTCTTCTTGGCAGCACATGGTTCCTTTTCCAAAACAGACCATATCTTATGCCACAAAGCAACTCTTAGTAAATCCAAAAAAAAAAAAAAGATAATATCCCATATTCTATCACACCACAATGGAATAAAATAAGAAATCAATAATAAAATAAAAAATATAAGCTACTGTAACAAATGAAAACTAAATAATACATATTGAATGATGAATTGATACTAGAAAAATCAAGGATGAAATAAAAAATTCTTAGAGGTAAATGAGAACACAAATAAAACATATTAAAATCTCTGGGGCACTAAAGGCAGTACTAACGGAAAGTTTATTGCATTGAGTGCATTCATTCAAAGAATAAAAAGTCAACAAATAAATTACCTAACACTACATCTCAAATTCCTAGAAAAGAACAACAAATCAGCACTAAAAGCAGAAGACAGGAAATAATTAAAATCAGAAATGAAATCAAAACAAAATAAACAATTTAAAAAAATTGACAAAACAAAAATTTGGTTCTTTGAAAAAGTAAATAAAATAGACAAACCCCTGGCCATGCTAACAAAGAGAAAAAGAGAGAAAATGCAAATTACTAAAATACGAGATGAAGAAGGATATATCACAAAAGACACATCTGAAATAAAGCAGATAATTAGAAACTATTATGAAAATTTGTATTCCAACAAAATAGAAAATATCAAAGACATCAACAAATTTCTAGAGACATGACCTACTCAAACTTAATGAAGTGGTCATACAAAATTTAAACAGATCAATTTCCAGTAATGGAATAGAAAATGCCATCAGAAGTCTACCAACTAAGAAAAGCCCAAGATTAGATGAATTCTTTGCAAAGTTCTACAAGACTTTTAAAGAAGAATTAATACCAATACTCCTCAAAGTGTACCATGAAATAGAAAAGGAGGGAACCCTTCCAAACTTATTCTATAAAGCTAGTTTCACCTTAATACCAAAATAAGACAAATACACATCAAGAAAAGAAAACTTCAGACCAATATCCCTGATGAACATAGATGCAAAAATTCTCAATAAAATTCTGGCAAATTGCATACAAAATATATTAAAGTGCACCATGATCAAGTGGGGTTCATCCCAGTTATTCAGGGTTGGTTCAACATATGGAAATTAATAAATGTAATTCATCATATTAATAGACTTACAAACAAGAATCATATGATCATCTCAATAGATGCAGAAAAAAAATTTGACAAAATACAGCACACCTTGATGTTCAAAACACTAGAAAAATTAGGGAAAGTAGAAATATACTTCAACATTGTAAAAATTATATATGCTAAACCCAAGGCCAAAATCATTCTAAATGGAGAAAAAATTGAAAGCATTTCCTCTAAAAACTGGAAGAAGACAAGGATGTCCTCTTTCACCACTTCTATTCAACATCACCCTTGAAACTATAGCCAGAGAAATTAGATAAAAGAAAGAAATGAAAGGTGTACAAATAGGTAAAGAAGAACTCAAACTGTCACTATTTGCTAATGACATGATTCTACATCTAGAAGATCCAAAAAATTTCACCAGAAAACTTCTAGGACTAATAAATGAATTCAGCCAAGTAGCAGGATATAAAATCAACACCCATAAATCAAACACATTACTATACATCAGTGATGAATCCACTGAAAGAGAAATTAGGAAAACTACTCCATTTACAATAGCCTAAAAACAAAAAAAAAAACAACAAACCTGGGAATCAATCAAGCAAAAGAAGTAAAAGACGTCTAGAATGAAAAAAACTATAGAACACTAAAAAAAAAGAAATTGAAGAAAACCTCAGAAGACGGAAAGATCTTCTATACTCCTGGATAGGCAGAAGTAATATTGTCAAAATGGCTATACTGCCAAAAGTGCTATACAAATTTAATGCGATTCCTATTAAAATTTAATGTCATTCCTATTAAAATCCTGTTTCTTTATAGAAACAGAAAAAGCAATCATAAAATTTATTTGGAAAAATGAGAGACTCAGAATAGCTAAAGCAATTCTTAGCAAGAAAAGTGAAGCAGGAGGCATCACAATACCAGAACTTAAACTATACTACAGAGCCATAGTAACAAAAATGGCATAGTATTGGCACCAAAATACACTTGTGGACCAATGGTACAGAATAGAGAACGCAGAGACAAACCCACATAAATACGGTTATGTCATACTAGACAAAGGTGCCAAAAACATTCACTGGAGAAAATATAGCCTATTCAACAAATGGTTTTGGCAAAACTGGAAATCCATAGGTAGCAAAATGAAATTAAACCTCTATCTCTCACCCTGCATAAAAGCCAACTCAATGTGGACCAAAGACTTAGGTGCTAGAACAGAGACCCTCCACCCAATAAAAGAAAAAATAGGCCCAAATCTTCACCATGTCAGCTAGGATCTGACTTCCTTAACAGACTCCTAAAATGCAAGAAGTAAAATCAAGAATAAATACATGAGAGGGATTCAAATTAAAAAGCTTCTTCTCAACAAAGGAAACAATCAATAACATGAGGAAAGGGCCAACAGATTGGGAGAAAATCTTTACCAATTGCACCTCCAATAAAGCATTAATCTCTAGGATATATAAAGAACTACAAAAAAAGAAAACTTAACACCAAAAAAAAAAAAAATGGGCTAAGGAATTGAACAGACACTTCACAGAAGAAGAAATACAATTAATAAACAAACGTAAAAAAGTGTTTAATATCTCTAGCAATTAGAGAAATGCAAATCAAAACTACTCTAAGATTTCATCTCACTCCAGTCAGAATGGCAATCATCAAGAATACAGGAAACAATAAATGTTGGTGAGGATGTAGGGAAAAAGTACATTCATACTTTGCTGGTGGGACTGCAAATTCGTGCAACCACTATGGAAAGTAGTATGGAGATTCCTCAGAAAACTGCGAATAGAACCACCATTTGACCAAGTTATCCCACTCCTCATCTTATACCCAAAGGACTTAAAATCAGCATAATACAGTAATATAGTCATGTCAATGTTTATAGCAGCTCAATTCATAATAGCTAAACCATGGAAACAAACTAGGTGTCCTCCAATAGATGAATGGATAAAGAAAATGTGGTATATATTCTCAATGGAATATCAGCTTTACAGAAGAGTGAAATTTTGTAATTTGCCAGTAAATGGATGGAGTTGTAAAATATCATGGTAAGTGAAATAAGCCAATCCCCAAATACTAAAGACCGAAAGTTTTCTCTAATATGTGAATGCTAATTCATAATAAGGTGGGGGGCACTAGAGAAGAATAGATTACGTAGAGGGCAGTGAAGTGAATGGAGGGGAGGGGATGTGAGGATAGGAAAGATAGTAGAATAAAACAGACATTATTACTTTATGTATATATGTGATTACACGACCAATATGAGCCTGCAACATGTGCACTCAGAAAAATAAGAAGTTATATCCCATCTATGTATGATATATTAAAGTGCATAAATGCATTTTACTGTCATGTATAACTAATTAAAAGAAATTTAAAAATTAATAAAAATGAAGTAAATATCACAAACATGATAGAAAACATTATGGAGGTTCCTTAAAAATTAAAAGTATAACTACTTATATAATCCAACCGTCCCACTACTGGGTAAATAATTCCAGAGGAAAGGAAATCTGTATGTCATGTGTCGCGACCCCTCGCCGGCAAGGGAAAACACGACACAGGATTCTTCTTTCAGCAGTTTATTCAGGCCTTGATTCAAGTATCATCTTCTAGCGACCCGCCGCCGCACACACTCAAGCACAGCCTAATAAAGCCCCCCGCATCCCAATCCCAAGCCGCCACATGGACCTTTCTCATAGGGTGGTAAGGGACTGCACGCCAACTCTCCATATAAGGAGTTGTTTATCACAGGCTACAGTGGAGGCCGGCGCCATCTTCTAATGGCGGCCACGGTCTATTGGAACGGCTCACCACAGTTCCCCCTTCCTTATTATAAAACAATGCAGTCGAAAGTAGAGGTCCTATCCCACTGTGCAGTAGTGGCTGCAGTGTATGGTTCAGTCCTAAGGAGGCGCCTTCCCTAGATCTGACACCATATCAGCCGACGCCTTTTTTCGTAGGGCGGGGCGTGGACGTCAAACCCGCATGCAATAGGACATGCTTTCCTTGAGGTCCGTTGAGGGATCACTCAAGTGCAGTGCCTTGCCTCGCATCCTGCATCGTGACGACGGCGAGAAGTAGGATAACACAGGTAGCCTGGTAGTAATGACAAAAATTAAGTTGGCAACACAATCCCTAAGCCCCAGAGGAAGGTAAAGAGTCTGTAGCCAAGAAAGACCAGTCCTGAAACCCATCTGCGTGCAATGGTAACAAGACCTGCAGAGTGCAAAGGCTATTCAGCACTGGGAGAGCATAAAGAAGAGGGCATGTCAATCCCAGTGCAATGTGAAAATAACTTGGGGTGCAATGACCATGCCCAGAAATCACTGTTTAAGATGTGCAAGCCAGATTTGTGGAGAAATGCCATTTTCTAAGGCCGCAAGAGCCTGTACGATCATAGCCTTCTCTTGCGCATGGCGAGTTTTAAGGCGACAGAGAAGCCACAAACAAAGCACAACACCGAAGCAACACATAGCACCAAAAATGCCCACTCCCACCCATTCCTTAAAAAAGGAAAAGGCAAAGGATAGCCAACTGGTGAATTGACCCAAAGTCACTGGTTCGACACGGGTGCTATTCAAAACAGCAATCTGAGTTAGTGGAGACTGGATCAAGTTTTCTGCTTCCATGGACCAGGTTCCGGATAGATATTCCCCGATGATGCGGGAGGCATTCCTGGAATCATTAAATCTGACAGAGGTTATACATAAATGTGCACGTTGATCAATACAACCCAAATGTACTAGGTCAGACAATTCCTCAACTTGAGCTTGAAGCAGATCTATCCTTTGATTAGCAGCCAAAATCCCAGATAGAATGTGTTGATTAATTCTACTTTGAGATTCAAGTATGGTGGATGTTTGTTGAATAACCTGATTAATAGTGGCAGCAGTTTGAACCTGGCTGGCCATGGCTACTCCAGCTGTAACTGCTGCAGCAGCAGACACTGCCACAGCTGTCACTATAGCTGCTTTACATTCTTTAGTGCATTGTTCAAAAACAAGTTGTTTAATCAAGGGCATTGCTCTATCGGGGTCACCAAAGATTGTTCCTGCGGCGTCCACCATCCTAGCAACAAAGTCTGAGAAAGGTTCTGTGGGGCCTTGTATAATTTTAGTCAGATTGCCAGACACTTCTCTATTTGGGAGTGATTTCCATGCACGGATACAAATGTTATTAATCTGTTCATATACTTCAGGGGGGTATCCTGTTTGTTGATTAGCAAACCTGCCTTGTCCCAAAAGCATATCCTTATCCCAGGCAGGGCGTCCCGCTGCATGATTTTGGGCAGCTTGCTCTACTGCACCCTCTAACATAAATGCTCTCCAATCCAAGTATTTCCCTGGGGAAACACAAGCGTGGACTAGACTAGCCCAATCTGAGGGAGTCATTCAAAATCTAGTAAGTCCCTCCACCTGAGTAAGGGTGAAAGCGGCATCTATGCCATAAGTGCGGACGGATTCTGCCAAGGTTTTAATTATCTTAAAGTCTAAAGGCTCATGATACCTTCCCCTGTTATTGTCCTGAAACACCGGGTACGCAAGTCCCATATCTGTATTAACTGTCCTCCAAACTTGCGGATGAAAAGATCTCCCGGAACTTTGGCCCTCCCCCACATACGGGGGTGGGGCAACAGGCCTCATATCTTCTTCTAAATTTTCAACCTCCTCCTCCTCAGAATTCTGTTGACCAATATTAGATCCCTCCCCCTTCTTACAGTAGGCTTGCGTGCCTTGTGTCTCCTTTTTCTTCTTTTTCATTTTTATCTTACGTAGTTGTTGTAACAATATATCAAAGTCCTCAGAACCCTCTGAGCCGCTTGTGTCCTCAGGTGTTTTTAATGCGGTCAAGTTTGGATAGAGCCTTCTCCTATTTTTATTTTCAGGCTCTTTTGTCTTTTCACTACCCTTACTCTTAATACTCTCTGCCACTTCGCTATGTGACCCTTCAGATCTTTCCTCATGTAGTTGTTCAAGAACGGCCTGACCCTCACTCACAGCTTCTTGGCATTTACTATCTGTTATACATCCTCTAACTAACTTCCAAAGTGGTATAACGCCACCCTGCAAGGTACCTTGCTCATGAGCGAAATCCAGATCCTTTCCTAATTTGTCCCAGCTGGGAACCGTAAGACTCCCTGAAAAGGCAAACCAAGGAGCCGCTGTATCAGCTTCCCTCAAAAACCTTTGCAAAGTGCTCTGCTTTACCTTAAGTCCTTTTGAACGTAGCAACCCATCCAGGGCCAACAAAATTGGGCTTGAAGAAGCAACGCCCATAATGTTTTTAAAGCTATAAAGAAAGTGAAAGTACAAAAACCCCGCTCTCTCTTTGGCTACAGAGGAGCGTCTTGTTTTATTATTTTTCCCCGCTCTCTCTGTATTTACAGAGGAGCGTCCCGCTATTTGCTTGTGGATTCCCAGTTACCTGGGAACTTACCGGTGCACCACCCTGACTGCTGAAAGTTCTGGATCCTGGGTTCGAGGAATATTCGGTTCCCCGAGCGGGCCACCAATTGTCGCGACCCCTCGCCGGCAAGGGAAAACACGACACAGGATTCTTCTTTCAGCAGTTTATTCAGGCCTTGATTCAAGTATCATCTTCTAGCGACCCCCCGCCGAGTGCCGAAGCATAGCCTAATAAAGCCTCCCGCATACCAATCTTAAGCCGCCACGTGGATCTTTCTCATAGGGTGGTCAGGGATTGCGCGCCAATTCTCCATAAAAGGAGTTGTTTATCACAGGCCACAGTGGAAGCCGGCGCCATCTTCTAATGGCGACCACGGTCTATTGGAACGGCTCACCACAGTCATGGAGGCTTCTGCATTTCCATGTTCATTGCAGCAGTATTCACAGTAACTAAGAAATGGAAACAATCTAACTGGTCACCAACTGATGAATGGGTGGAGAAAATATGGCACATGAAATACTATTCAGGCAGAGAAAGAATGAAATCCTTTCATTTGTGACAACGTGGATGAAACTGGAGATCATTATGTTAAGTGAAATAAGCCAGGACAAATATTACATAATCTTACTCACATGTGGAATGTACAACAGTTGATCTCTTAGAAGTTGAGAGTGGAATGGTGGTGATCAGAGGGCTGGGAAAATGGAAGGAGGGTGAGGCTGGGAAAAGGACAATCAGTTGGTACTAAGTTACAGCTAAACAGGAGTAAGAAGTTCTTGTGTAGTATTGTACAGTGGAGTAAATATAGATAACAACACTGTTCTTATTCAACAAAAATATGGAAAAAAAGAATTTTGAAATTTCATACACACACACACACACACACACACAAAAGAAACATGTCCCCAGACAAGGATGTGTTTGAACTAATTTGAACATGATATGTTGCATGTATGAGCCAAAACATTCCATCATATCATATTAAAATAAAATAAAAATTTAAAAAGTTTGATAATATTTGAGTTATTTGTACATTTAGTTTTACATTACTTTTTGAGAATCCTGAATTAATTGGTTAGAGAAAGTTCTTATTTCCTTATATTATTCCCTTAACAATTAAATTTCATGGTGGCATCAAGATCTTGTTTTGGTTGTTCTTGTTCATGGTCTTAGAGTGTTATGTGCTCTGTTTCTGTTTTTAAGATATATTGGCTCATCTAGAATGGCTGAAAAACTAGAAACTAAATTTTAGGATAGTGAAAACTTGAAAACTCATTTATTTTATTTGTTGTTTTTAAATATGCATGACAGTAGTGTGTTTGTTGACATATTAAACATACATGGAGTGCAACCCATTCCAATTTTGATCCCTTTCTTGTGGTTGTTCATGATGTGGCGTTACACTGGTCATGTATTCATATATAAGCATAAGAAAGTTATGTCTGATTCATTCTACTGTATTTCCTATTCGCATTCTCCCTCCCCTCCCTTTACTACCCTATGACTAATCCAATAAACTTCTATACTTCCCATTCCTAACCTCCCTTGTTATGGGTTAGCATCCACATATCAGAGAGAACATTTGACCTTTGGTTTTGGGGATTCGCTTATTTCACTTAGCATGATATTCTGCAGTTTCATCCATTTACTGGAAAATGACAGAATTTCATACTTCATTGTGGCTGAGTAATATTCCATTATGTATATGTGCCATATTTTCTTTATCCATTTATCTGTTGAAGGGCACCTATGTTGATTTCATAGTTCTGCTTTTGTGAATTGAACTGCTATGAACATTGATGTGGCTGCATCAGACTGTTTTAATTTAAAGTGGTATGTTATTTTTTAAGTCCTTTGGTATAAGCTGAGGAGTGGGATAACTGAGTCAAATGGTGGTTTCATTTCAAGTTTTCTAAGGAATCTCCATACTGCTTTCCAGAGTGGTTGCACCAATTTGCAGTCACACCAGCAATGTATGAGTGTACCTTTTCCCCCACATCCTTTCCAACATTTATTGCTTCCTGTATTCTTAATGATTGCCATTTTGACAGGGGTGAGGTGAAATCTTAGAGTAGTTTTATTTGAATTTCTCTAATTGCTAGAGATATTGAACATTTTTTAATATATTTATCATTAGATTGTACTTATTTTTCTGTGAAGTACCTGTTCAGCTCTTTTGCCTATTTATTAGTTATTTGTTGTTTTTATTTTCGATGTTAAGTATTCTGAGTTCCACATGTATCCTGGAGATTAATGCTCTGAGATGCAGGTGGTAAAGATTTTCTCCTATTCTGTAGGTTCTCTGTTTATATTTTTGATTGTTTTCTTTGTTGCTAAAAACCTTTTCAGTTTGATTCCATCCCATCTATTGATTCTTGATTTTTTTTAAATTGTGCTTTAGGAGTCTTGTTGAAGAAGTCTATTCCTGAACCAAAATGATGAAGATTTGGGCCTACCTTTTCTTCTAGTAGTTTCAAGGTCTTTGATCTAATGCCAAGGTCCTTGATCCAATTTGAGTTGAGTTTTGTACAGGGAGAGATATAGGGGTTCATTTTAATCTACTATATATGAATTTCTAGTTTTCTCAGCACCGTTTGTTGAAGAAGGTATACTTTCTACAATGTATGTTTATGGTGCCTCTTTCCAATAAGAGATAACTGTATTTATGTGGGTATGCCTCTGTCTCTTCTATTGTGTTCCATCACTCTTCAAGTCTTCAATTCTATTTTTGTGCCAATACCATGCTGTTTTTGTTACTATGGTTCTGTAGTATAATTTAAGGTCTGGTATTGTGATGCTTTCTGCATTAATTTTCTCACTAAGGATTGTTTTGGCTATTCTGGACCTCTTATTTTTCCAAATAAGTTTCATGGCTTCTTTTTCTATTTCTTTGAAGAATATCATTGGAATTTTTAATGGAAAGGACATTAAATCTGTATAGCACTTTTGGTAGTGTGGCCATTTTGATAATGTTAATTCTGCCTATCCAAGTGTATGGGAGGTCTTTCCATTTTTTAATATCTTCTTCAATTTCTTTAGTGTTCTGCAATTTTCACTGTAGAGGTCTTTCACATATTTTGTTAGATTTTTTTTTTGAAGCTATTGTGAACGAAATAGTTTTCCTGATTTCTCTTTCAGCTGATTTGTCATTGGTGTACAGGAATGTAATTGATTTATGGGTGTTAATTTCATATCTTGCTACTTTGCTGAATTCACTTATGAGTTCAAGAAGCTTTTTGGTGAAGTTTTTTGTGGGTCTTCTAAAAATAAGATCATGTTGGAAGATATGGATAGTTTGAGCTCTTTTTTCCTATATCCCTTTAATTTCTTTCTTTTTTTTTTCTGATTGCTCTGGTTAGGGTTTCAAGGACTATGTTGAATAGGAGAGCATCCTTGTCTTTTCCAGTTTTTAAAGGCAATGCTTTCAATTTTTCTTCATTTAGAATGATGTTGGCCTTGGGTTTAGCATATATATCTTTTACAATGTTGAGGTATATTACTACTATCCCTAGTTTTTCTAGTGTTTTGATCATGAATGGATATTGAATTTTGTCAGATGCCTTTTCTGCATCTATTGAGATAATTGTGTGGTTCTGGTCTTTAAATCTATTGATGTGATGAATTATTTTTTACTGATTTTTGTATGTTAAGACAATCTTGAATCTCTGGAATGAACCCCATTTGATCATGGTGAACTATCTTTTTAATATGTTTTTTTTTTCTTTTTACCTTTTGCCAGTATTTTATTAAAAATTTTTGCGTGTATGTTCATGGGGGATATTAGTCTGAAGTTTTCTTTCCTTGATGTGTACTGGTACTATGATTCAAAGATCACAAATATATGAAAAATAAATTCCAAATCTTTGAAAATGTATCAGATTTCAAAAGGTGTTGGGCTTCTCTAGAGTACCTTTATAACTTTTTCCTGACTGTCAAAGTTAAAGAATTGGAAGTGGTGTGTGTGTGTGAATGTACATGTATCCATGCCACATGATTATACAATGATTAAAGGAGTAAAAAATATTTTAATATAAAATAAATTTGTTATGAGTGATTTGTGTGTGAGAGCAAGAGAGGTGAGAGAAAGCAAAAATTCCTTCTTGGGGCATAACATTTAGCTTTCCTATCAGCATGTTGCCAAGCTCTTGAATATTTTTCTTGACTGATGAGAAATTGAATTTCTTTGTATTTTAGTTCCTTTTATTTTATGATGATTTCAGTTGAATATTTTTATTTTTAAGTTTAAGGGATGTTTGGGGTTTTTTTTTTGTAACTCTGGGGATCAAATCCAGGGCCTTGTGCATAACAGGCAATTTCTCTACCACTGAGCAACACTTCCAGCAAAGGTCATTAATATAATTTGTGAATTGAAATATTGTCTATCCATTTTTTCTAGAGAATTTTTATTCTTCTTTTTCAAAAATTTAAAAAGTTTTTGTATGTTAGAAATGGAAAATTTCCCCTTTTATCTGTGGCATATATGTTAGTTTTGAGGTTATCTTTGTTTTCAAGTTTGTCATGTACTTTCACTTTGCTTTTGAAGTTTTAAATTTTTATTTATTTACTTTTTGCCATGAAAATTAAGATAAAGTAAACATAGTTTTCAAGCTGTATGTATACTGCATCTATTTTTAATAGCTTCTTCCTAGGTCATAAAAATACATTTCATTTTTTTAATACTTACATAGTTTTAAATTTTTTATGTATAGATCTATGATTTATCTGGAGTTTATTCTTATATAAATGGAGTGAGGAATATATCTAATTTTAACCTTCTATCAATGGCCATTCAATTGTCTAAACAATGACATCCATAAAAAAGCCATGATTTGAAAGCAACAGCTTCATTGTAATCTAAATTTATGTATGTGGTTGATACTATTTCTGTCATTTTAATTTTATTCCTTTGGTCTGTCTCTTAGTTTTGTGCCATTAGCACCCAGACTGTTTTAATTTAAAGTTTTGAGGACTTATTTATTTGTTTGTTTATTGGTAAAAAGGATTGAATCCAGGGGTGCTTATCTACTGAGTCACATCCCAACCATTTTTTTATATTTTATTTGGACACAGAATCTCACTGAGTTGCTTAGGGCCTCACTAAGTTGCTGAGGCTGGCTTTAAACTCAGGATTCTCCTGCCTCAGTCTCCCAAGCCACTGGGATTATAGGTATGTGCCACCATGTTGGGCAAGGTATATTTTAATAATTAGTCAATCTAATTATTTCTTTTGGCTATACTCTTTTAGTCTACTTATTCTTTGTGCTTATATTTTTTTTTTACATGAATTTGTGTCAATTTGTCCAGTTCTATCAAATTCATCACTGGATTTTTATTGGGAATACTTCAAATTTATAAATTAGCTAAAAAGAGGTCCTAACAAAATACAAATGGCTTTATCTTCTTAAACCCATTTTTCCATCTTTTGGGACAATTTTAAATTTTTTATAATAGTTTCATATAGTCTTAAGTTAATTTTTACATATTTTATCTTGTTTCTTATTATTGTAAGTAAAGCATTTTATCCATTATGTCTTCTAATTGGTTAATGTTTGTGTAAATAAATATTATTTATTTTTGTATACTAATTTCACTAGCTTAATTTCATTAAATTGACCTGCTAACTTACTAAATTATTAATATTAGAGTTAGGTTTACCTTTGATGCATTGAGATTATGTGAATACATTATCATGTAATGTCCAAATACAGAGTTTTTTTTTTGTGTTTTCCATTTTTATCCTCCTATCTATTTTTTCTAGCTTGGTTAATTGGCTGAACCTTCCAGGACAACATTAATGAGGAGTGGCAGGCATGCCACTTTCCTCACTTTGGTAGAAATACCCCAAGGGATTTTCTACAAAATAAAATGTTGGTTTTAGTACACACACACACACACACACATACACACAGAATACATACTTTTCTAGGTAAGCAAGTATCCATAATTTTATATACTTAAAATGAAGGTATATTCTCTATTATCATTATATAGTAGTGAATATTATTATTTAGACCTTTAAAATGACATTTTTTTTTCAATATTTTAGGCCTCATATTGCCAGTGATATGCTGAAGTCTCCTCTTACTAATGTTATTATTTCTCCTCCCATTTCCTGTCATTTCTGTTTTATGTAATAGTCACTGTGTTATTTACTGCATAAATTCAAAACTATTTTCTCTTCATTGTATACAAGTGTGGACATAATTAAAACAATTAAATGCAAATTTAAGATAGATATACCTTCTGTATGTCCTCTCTCAATTAAAAATATAGAAAAAGGAAAACTGTGATCAAAGAAATATTTGGCATAGATAAAGAGATCAATACAAAAAATAGTCTATGCAATTATTTGTGGAGCAGGTACAGTGGGGGTACCAGTCCAATAACAGATGGTGAGTAGAGGCTCGTGGAAGAATATTTTCAAGGAAAACAGATGATATTTTTGGATTATATAATATTATTGAGAACTTTGGAAAACCTAAATTTCACAGAATAATTTGCTTTTTATTTCGTAGAATTTATAACAATAAAAACTTAGAGGAGGAGATATAATCCTAGCTTACTACTGGGCTCTTAAGTACCCTCCACTTAGTGAAGTGTAGGCTATTGACTAGGGTACTATACATTGGTAATAGAGAATTACCTTCATTTTAAGTTTATAAAATTATGGATACTTGCTTAGCTAGAAAAGTATATATTCTGTGTGTATGTGTGTGTGTGTGTGTGTGTATTTAAACCATTTTACTTTGTAGAAAATCCCTTGAGATATTTCTACCAAAGTGAATCTAATAACAAATTAGATTCAAATTTATCCACTTAAAACCACAATTTTTGCATTACACAGTTTCTCATAAGTGTCATGTACAGACTGCACCATTGTAGTTCCTTATATCATACAGTTTCCGAGGCTCAGGCTCTAAATTTCTCATGAGGTTGCAGTTAGTGTGAGTTGTAGTTATCTCAAGAGGTAACATTGGCTAAGGAGACTGAAGAAGGCTCGTGTGCATGGCTGTTCCTCACTATATGTTCATAGGAGGCCACTGCTCTTTGCAACATGAACTTCTCTGAAGTTTTGCTCCTAACATGGTATCTGGCTTCTCCCGAACACAGTAATCTGAAAAAGAGCAAGGTAAAAGACACACTCTTACACAGCCAATCCTCAGAAGTGACATACTATGAGAGCTGTCTCATTTATCTATTTATCACACTGACCAATCCTAACACAATGTGGTTGATCATTTCAAAATATCTGAATTCCAAGAGGAAGGGGTCAGTAGTACTATGTTAGGCATCTTTGCATTACTGTGACCAAAATATCTACAAGAACAACTTAGAGGAAGGAAAGTTTCTTTGGGACTCATGGTTTCACAGGTGTAGTCCATGATTCTCTGGGCCTGAGGTGAGGCAAAACATCACGGTGGAAAGTTATGGCAGAGAAAAGCTGCTTAGCTCAGTGCAGTCAGAAACCATAGTAAGAAAAAAAAGAAAAGGGGCCATGGAGAGATATAGTCCTCAGTGACCTATTCCTTCATCCATGTCCCATCTGCCTACTGTTAACCAACGAAGAATCCAAATTATGAACCACTCAAATGAATTAAGCCACCATTGAGGTTGCAGCTTCATAATCTAATCATTTTACTTCTGAACATTAGTTCATTGCCTAACATGAGTTTTCTCAGTGGACATCAAAGATCTAAATCATAACACGTACTATCTAAGAAGCTATGTATGAGTCCAAATTTTGACCTCAAATAATTTATGTTCTTCCAACATACAAAATTCGCACCTCTCATGGGCCCCCTCCCAATCTCATTACACTATCAGCTTAAGTCCTGACAAAATACTGGACCTTAATGAGTGAATAAGTAATGAGTAATGAGTGAAATTCATCAATTATATTTCCTTCAATGTGGTGTCCTGAGTATAATTCCTCTCACTCTGAAGATCTGTTAAACTAATAATAATAGATTTTTTACCCCTATTTACCCAATATATAAAATAATAAACTCTATAGATATTCTTGTGCCAAATGGAAAGAGAAACAAGAGACACAAAAGAAGTCACTGATGGGGCTGGGATTGTGGCTCAGTGGTAGAACACTTGCCTAGCACATGTGAGGCCCTGGGTTTGATCCTCAGCATCACATAAAATAAATAAAGTAGAATAAAGGCATTGTGTCCATCTACACTAAAAAATAGATATTAAAAAAAATAAAATAAAAGCCCCCTGATCTTGTGGATGGGCAGAATCACAACCTTTGGGACAGGAGTCCCCTGTGTTTCTCCTTTGCAAGCAAAACAATAAAACTTAAAAAAAAAAAAAAAAAAAGAAAGTAAGTAACTGATGTATAGTGATTCTAAATCTACCATAGCAAATGTTGGGACTGACCTGATTAGGACTCAGTCTTCTTTGCTCCATAACAACTCTCCATAATTCTTGGCTCCACCATATAGACATTTGGTTCTGTTTTCTGAATTAGCCTTAATTTTTAATGAAAAATTTATTATGACTTCATATTTTTCTTAGTGTTTGCTGTTTGAAAATGTTTGGAGACCAAAAATGTGTCTATATGTAGGTATGCATGCATGTATGTAATATGCAATTCGTTTTTCTGTCTTTGTGTCTTTCAGTCCAAGGTATTCATGCTTGTATTTCAGTGATATAATTATGTTTAAAATATTTTAGGATCTTCTATTGTTGGCATTCACTCCATTCACAGAAACCACACAAATAAATATCTTTGAATTTCTTTCCCTGGAGCTTCAACTGAGATATCTGAGGGTCAATTCGGTAAAGCTTCCTCCAAGCCCTATGGTTTAACCATGACAATCTATAAAGTACACCATTTATAAATCCTCTGTCTGGGTGAGTTAGACACCACCATTGCTTTTTCTGTGACATTAGTGGTAAATTTTAAAATTAAACCCCATGCTTCTCCAAGAGCACCCTAGGTTTGATCTTTACTCAGAATGTATTTCTTAATTTTGAGAAATTAATTTTTTCCATCTTCTTAAAAAAAGACTTTAGAAGATGGAAATACCTACCTTGCTCTTGGATAGGCAGAATTAATATTATAAAAATGACTACCAAAAGCAATATACAGATTTAATGCAATTCTGATCAAATGACATTCCTCATAGAAGTAGAAAAAGCAGTCATGAAATTCATCTGGAAAAATAAGATACCCAGAATAGATAAAGCAATCCTTAGCAGGAAGAGTGAAGCAGGTGGCATCACTATGCCAGACCTTAAACTATATTACAGAGCGATAGTAACAAAAACAGCATGGTATTGGCACCAAAACAGACTGGTAGATCAATGGTATGAAATAGAGGTCACAGAGACTAACCCACAAAATTAAAAATATATTAGACAAAGGTGCTAAAAACATGCATTGAAGAAAAGATAGCCTCTTCAACAAATGGTGCTGGGAAAACTGGAAATCCATAGGCAACAGAATGAAATTAAACCCCTATCTCTCACCATGCACAAAACTCAACTCAAAATGGATCAAGGACTTAAGAATAAAACCAGAGACCCTGTGTCTAATAGAAGAAAAAGTAGGGCGTAATCTCCATCATGTGGGATTAGGCCCCAGCTTCCTTAATAAGTCTCCTATAGCACAAGAATTAAAATCAAGAATCAATAAATGGAATGAACTCAAACTAAAAAGTTTCTTCTCAGCAAAAGAAACAATCTGTGAGGTGAATAGAGAACCTACATCTTAGGAGCAAATCTTTACCCCTCATACATCAGATAGAGCACTAATCTCTAGGGTATTATATAGAACTCAAAAAGCTAAGCACCTAAAAAACAAATAACCCAATCAACAAATGGGCCAAGGACCTGAACAGACACTTCTCAGAAGATGATGTATAATCAATTAACAAACACATGAAAAAATGTTCTTCATCACTAGCAGTTAGAGAAATGCAAATCAAAACTACACTAAGATTTCATCTCACTCCAGTCAGAATGGTAGTTACTATGAAGACAAACAACAATAAGTGTTGGCGAAAATGTGGGGGGAAAAGTACACTCATACACTGCTGGTGGGGCTGCAAATTGGTGCAGCCAATATGGAAATCAGTATGGATATTTCTTGGAAAATTGGGAGTAAAACCACCATTTGACCCAGCTATCCCTCTCCTGGGTCTATACACAAAGGACTTAAAAAAAGCATACTACAGGGACAAAGCCACATCAATGTGTATAGCAGCATAATTCACAATAGCTAAACTGTAGAACCAACCTAGATGCCCTTCAATAGATTAATGGATAAAAAATGTGGCATTTATAGACAATGGAATACAACTCAGCAATAAAAGGTAATAAAATCATGGCATTTGCAGGTAAATGGATGGAGTTGGAGAAGATAATGCTGAGTGAAATTAGCCAATGCCGAATGTTTTCTTTGATATAAGGAGGCTGATAGGGAGTGGGAGCATGGGAGGAATAGATGAATTCTAGATAGGGCAGAGGGGTGGGAGAGGAAGTGAGGGGTTATGGGGTTAGAAATGATGGTGGAATGTGATGGAAATTATTATCCAAAGTACATGTATGAAGACACAAATTGGTGTGAATATACTTTCTATGGAACCAGAGATATGAAAAATAGTGCTCTGTATGTGCAATAAGAATTGTAATGCATTCCACTATCATATATAAATTAAAAAAATTAATTTAAAAAATAAATTAATTTTTTTTGACATTTGAAGAGGTCATATCTCAAAACCCACAAGCTCTGGGTCCCTTTACTTTTAAAATCCTTCCACTGCAATACCTATCTTTTTTTTTTTTTTTTTTTTTTTAAATATTTATTTATTTATTTTTCGGTGGACACAACATCTTTGTTTGTATGTGGTGCTGAGGATCGAACCCGGGCCGCACGCATGCCAGGCGAGCCACATCCCCAGCCCCAAACAATACCTATCTTCTAACATCATAACTAGTAGGAAGAAACCAGGCAGTATCTTCAACAATCTGACCAGCAATAACTTTAGAGAGTTCTCTCAATTCATTAAGCACATTTTCTACCTTCCACAATACGAATGACAACAGCAGTGATAAGTTTTCTGCACTAAAAGAGAAAGCAACTTCTTTTGGTTTCTAGTAACATATTTTCATTTCTCTATAGGCACTCACCAGAAACCTCCAGACTTTCTAGTCCCTATAGCTTTCTTTACTGTCAAGTCAGAGCACTACAAAATGTTGATTTTTTTCCCCTTTATGACAATACCTCCCTTTCAGTTACCAAAATAATTATTTGTTACCTATTGTTATATAACACATGAATCTAATACTTAACAGCTTAAAAGAATAAACAGTTATATCAAATAGTTTCTGAGGGTTAGGAATCTTCAAACAGCTTAGAAGGTTAAAATGGCTCAAAGTTTATCATAAGGTTGCCATCTTTAGTTGGGGTAAACTTGTCTGAAAGCTTGATTAGTGGTAGAGAACATACTTGCAAAGAAGTCTCCATTGCATGGCTGTTGGAAATAGACTTCAATCCTTGCAGGCTGTCCATAACAGGCTTAAGTTCCTTAACACATGGTGCTTTCAACAGGGCTGTTCATGATACTGATCATGGGAAACCAAATGAAAGAAAGAAAGAAAGAAAGAAAGAAAGAAAGAAAGAAAGAAAGAAGGAAGGAAGGAAGGAAGGAAGGAAGGAAGGAAAGAAAGAAAGAAAGAAAGAAATTTATCTTTATGATCTAGCCTCAGAAATGCCATACTATCATTTCTACTGCAGTGATTTGGTCACACAGATCAACCCAAATATAATTTGGAAGGAAATTAGACAAGTGCACAATTGGTGGGTATCTTGCAGCCCAATTATAACACATGCTTTATTGAGTTTTTACCTGTTAGGATGCACACACACTGAAATTAGACATTATTGTAACATCCACAGCCTAGTTATGCTTGAGTAGAAAGATACATTGTGAGAGGTCAGTGAAGACACCTGAAGGTGAGGGATAACTGATTAGGCTAATCCAAAAAATGCTTATGGGGAAAGTCCAGAGGCAATGGTCTGGACAGGTGCTTCACCACAGCGTTCAGTGGCTACCAGTTGCACAGGTGCACCTTCTTTGCTCATGATGCATGTAGGTCTTGTCAAAAGACAGAACCACCTATTCCTCAGGACATTCTGTCCAGTGGAGGCTGACTAGATAAGCACTTCTATTTCCATAGTGCTCTGATCCATGCCAGTTACCACAAAGAGAGGGGTTTTATAAGCTAGGCTACAGAAGCACTGACATCATTAGCTTAGCTTACTTTGTTCCTGTATGGCCAACATTCCCCCAAATTTACCATGCATACAAGAATGCTACAGATAACATTAAATTGCTCTTATTCTTAGCAGATTCGAGAGACAATCATTATCATTCAAGATAATATGCATCTGCAGTTATCTCATACTATTCAAAGGTGCTGTAAACATACATTGGAGAAAAGATAGCCTCTTCAACAAATGGTGCTGGGAAAACTGGAAATCCATATGTACCAGATGAAATTGAACCCCTATCTCTCACCCTGCACAAAACTCAAAGTGGATCAAGGACCCTGCTCTTATTAGAAGAATATGTAGACCCAAATCTTCATCATGTCAGCTTAGGAACCCAGTTCTCCAACAAGACTCCTAAAGTGCAAGAAGTAAAATTAAGAATAAATAAATTGGATAGTTTCAAACAAAAAACTTCTTCACAGCCAAAGAAAAAATTAGCTTATACCAAAGGACTTAAAATCTGCATACTAGAGTGACTCAGTCACATCAATCTTTACAGCAGCTCAATTCACAATAGCTAAGCTATGGAACCAAACTAGGTACCCTTCTACAGATGAATGGATAAAAAAAAATGTGGTACATATACACAATTGAATATTAATCGGCCATAAACAAGAATGACTTTATGACTTTTGCCAGAAATGTATGGATCTGGAGATTGTCATGCTATGTGAAATAAGCCAATCCACAAAAATCCAAGGTTGCATGTTCTCTCTGATAGGTGGATGCTAACACACCTTAAGGAGAGGTGGGGAGAATAGATGTTCATTGGAAAAAGACAAAGGGGAATGAAGGGGAGGAGGGATGGAAATAGTAAAGAAAGTAGAATGAATCAGACATAATTTTCCTGTGTTCATAAATGAATACACCACCAGTGTAACTCTGCACCATGTACAACCACAAGAATGAGATCCTAATTAGAATAAGTGATACTCCATGTGTGTATAATATGTCAAAATATACTCTGATGTCGGGTATATCTAAAAAGAACAAATAAAATAACAAAAATATAAAAAAATATTTTTGGCTTTTTCTTTTCTTTCTTTCTTTTTTATTGTTTTTTTTTAAATAAATGACAGCAGCATGCATTACAATTCTTATTACACATATACAGCACAATTTTTCATATCTCTGGTTGTATATAAAGTATGTTAACACCAATTCATGTCTTCATACAAGTACTTTGGATAATGATGTCGATCACATTACACCATCCTTGCTAATCCCCTGTCTTCTCCCCTTCCTTCCCACCCCTCTGCCCTATCTAGAATTCATCTATTCTTCCCATGCTCCCCCTCCCTACCCCACTATGAGTCAGCCTCCTTATATCAGAGAAAACACTCAGCATTTGTTTTTTTTGGGATTGGCTAACTTCACTTAGCATTATCTTCTCCAATGCCATCCATTTACCTGCAAATGCTATGATTTAATTCTCACTTATTGCTGCGTAAAGTTCCATTGTTTACATATGCCAAATTTTTTTTTATGCATTCGTCCACTGAAGGGCATCTAGGTTGGCTCCACAGTTTAGCTATTGTGAATTGTGCTGCTATAAACATTGATGTGGCTGTGTCCCTATATTATGATGTTTTTAAATCCTTTGGGTATAGACAGAGGAGAGGGATAGCTGAGTCAAATGGTGGTTCTATTCCCAAATTTCCAAGGAATCTCCATACTGCTTTCCATATTGGCTGCACCAATTTGCAGTTTCACCAACAATGTATGAATATACCCTTTTCCCCACATTCTCCCCAACACATTGTTGTTTGTCTTCATAATATCTGCCATTCTGACTGGAGTGAGATGATATCTTAGAGTAGTTTTGATTTGCATTTCCCCAATTGCTAGAGATGATGAGCATTTTTTCATATATTTGTTGATTGATTGTATATCCTCTTCTGAGAAGTGTCTGTTTAGGTCCTTGGCCCATTTTTTGATTGGGTTATTTGTTTTTTGGTGCTTAGCTTTTTGAGTTTTTTATATACCCTAGAAATTAGTGCTCTATCTGATGTGTGAGGGGTGTAGGCTCTCTGTTAACCTCACAGAATGTTTCTTTTGCGGAGAAGAAACTTTTTAGTTTGATTCCATCTCATTTATTGATTCTTGGTTTTAATTCTTGCACTATAGGAGTCTTATTAAGGAAGTTGGAGCCTAAGCCCACATGATGAAGATTAGGGTCTAGTTTTTCTTCTATTAGATGCAGAGTCTCTGGTTTTATTCCTAGGTCCTTGATCCACTTTGAGTTGAGTTTTGTGCATGGTGAGAGATAGGGGTTTAATTTCATTTTGTTGCATATGGATTTCTAGTTTTCCCAGCAAAATTTGTTGAAGAGGCTATCTTTTCTCCAATGCATGTTTTTGGCAACTTTGTCTAATATAAGATAATTGTAATTTTGTGGGTTAGTATCTGTGTCTTCTATTCTGTACCGTTGGTCTATCAGTCTGTTTTGTTACTATTGCTCTGTAGGATAGTTTAAGGTCTGGTATAGTGATGTCTGCTTCACTCTTTCCTGCTAAGGATTGCTTTAGCTATTCTGGGTCTCTTATTTTTCCAGATGAATTTCATGATTGCTTTTTATATTTCCATGAGAAATTCCATTGGGATTTTGATCAGAATTGCATTAAATTTGTATAGTGCTTTTGGTAATATGGCATTTTGATAATATTAATTCTGCCTATCCAAGAGCAAGGTAGATGTTTCCATCTTCTAAGGTTTTCTTTGATTTCTTTCTTTAGGGTTCTGTAATTTTCATTGTATAGATATTTCACCTCTTTCCTTAAGTTGATTCCCAAGTATCTTATTTTTTTGGAAGTTGTTGTAAATGGGGGTAGTTTTCCACATTTCCTTCTCAGAGAATTTGTCACTGATATACAGAAATGACTTTGATTTATGGGTGTTGATTTTATTTTATTTTATTTTTTTAAATTTTTATTGTTGGTTGTTCAAAACATTACATAGTTCTTGATATATCATATTTCACACTTTGATTCAAGTGGGTTATGAACTCCCATTTTTACCCCGTATACAAATTGCAGAATCACATCATTTACACATCCATTGATTTACATATTGCCATACTAGTGTCCGTTTTCTGCTGACTTTCCTATCCTCTACTATCCCCCCTCCCCTCACCTCCCCTCCCCTCTTCTCTACCCACTCTACTGTCATTCATTTCTCCCCCTTGTATTATTTTTCCCTTTCCACTCACTTCCTCTTGTATGTAATTTTGTATAACCCTGAGGGTCTCCTTCCATTTCCATGCAATTTACCTTCTCTCTCCCTTTCCCTCCCACCTCTCATCCCTGTTTAATGTTAATATTCTTCTCATGCTCTTCGTCCCTACTCTGTTCTTAGTTACTCTCCTTATATCAAAGAAGACATTTGGCATTTGTTTTTTAGGGATTGGCTAGCTTCACTTAGCATAATCTGCTCTAATGCCATCCATTTCCCTGCAAATTCTATGATTTTGTCATTTTTTAATGCAGAGTAATACTCCATTGTGTATAAATGCCACATTTTTTTATCCATTCATCTATTGAAGGGCATCTAGGTTGGTTCCACAGTCTTGGTATTGTGAATTGTGCTGCTATGAACATCGATGTAGCAGTGTCCCTGTAGCATGCTCTTTTTAGGTCTTTAGGGAATAGACCAAGAAGGGGAATAGCTGGGTCAAATGGTGGCTCCATTCCCAGCTTTCCAAGAAATCTCCATACTGCTTTCCAAATTGGCTGCACCAATTTGCAGTCCCACCAGCAATGTACAAGTGGACCCTTTTCCCCACCTCCTCGCCAGCACTTGTTGTTGTTTGACTTCATAATGGCTGCCAATCTTACTGGAGTGAGATGGTATCTTAGGGTGGTTTTGATTTGCATTTCTCTGACTGCTAGAGATGGTGAGCATTTTTTCATGTACTTGTTGATTGATTGTATGTCCTCCTCTGAGAAGTGTCTGTTCAGGTCCTTGGCCCATTTGTTGATTGGGTTGTTTGTTCTCTTATTGTCTAATTTTTTGAGTTCTTTGTATACTCTGGATATTAGGGTTCTATCTGAAGTGTGAGGACTAAAGATTTGTTCCCAGGGTGTAGGCTCCCTATTTACCTCTCTTATTGTTTCTTTTGCTGAGAAAAAACTTTTTAGTTTGAGTAAGTCCCATTTGTTGATTCTAGTTATTAACTCTTGTGCTATGGGTGTCCTATTGAGGAATTTGGAGCCCGACCCCACCGACTGTAGATCGTAGCCAACTTTTTCTTCTATCAGACGCCATGTCTCTGATTTGATATCAAGCTCTTTGATCCACTTTGAGTTAACTTTTGTGCATGGCGAGAGAAAGGGATTCAGTTTCATTTTGTTGCATATGGATTTCCAGTTTTCCCAGCACCATTTGTTGAAGATGCTATCCTTCCTCCATTGCATGCTTTTAGCACCTTTATCAAATACAAGATAGTTGTAGTTTTGTGGATTGGTTTCTGTGTCCTCTATTCTGTACCATTGGTCCACCCGCCTGTTTTGGTACCAGTACCATGCTGTTTTTGTTACTATTGCTCTGTAGTATAGTTTGAAGTCTGGTATCACTATACCGCCTGATTCACACTTCCTGCTTAGCATTGTTTTTGCTATTCTGGGTCTTTTATTTTTCCATATGAATTTCATGATTGCTTTCTCTATTTCTACAAGAAATGCTGTTGGGATTTTGATTGGCATTGCATTAAACCCATAGAGAACTTTTGGTCATATCACCATTTTGATGATGTTAGTTTTGCCTACCCATGAACGGTATATTTTTCCATCTTCTAAGATCTTCTTCTATTTCTCTCTTTAGGGTTCTGTAGTTTTCATTGTATAAGTGTTTCACCTCTTTTGTTAGGTTGATTCCCAAGTATTTTATTTTTTTTTTGAGGATATTGTGAACGGAGTGGTTGTCTTCATTTCCATTTCAGAGGATTTGTTGCTGATATACAGTAATGCCTTTGATTTATGCGTGTTGATTTTATATCCTGCCACTTTGCTGAATTCATTTATTAGCTCTAATAGTTTCTTTGTAGACCCTTTTGGGTCTGCTAGATATAGAATCATGTCACCTGCAAATAGTGATAATTTAAGTTCTTCTTTTCCTATTTTTATGCCTTTAATTTCTTTTTTTTTTATTTTTATTTTTTTAATTTTTTATTGTTGGTTGTTCAAAACATTACAAATTTCTTGACATATCATATTCCACACTTTGATTCAAGTGGGTTATGAACTCCCACCTTCACCCCATACACAGATTGCAGAATCACATCAGTTACACATCCATTGATTTATATATTGCCATACTAGTGTCTGTTGTGCTCTGCTGCCTTTCCCATCCTCCACCATCCCCCCTCCCCACCTCTCCCCTCCCCACCCCTCCTCTCTCTCTACCCCCTCCACTGTATAACCCTGAGGGTCTCCTTCCATTTCCAAGCAATTTCCCTTCTCTCTCCCTTTCCCTCCCACCTCTCATCCCTGTTAAATGTTAATCTTCTTCTCATGCTCTTCGTCCCTACTCTGTTCTTAGTTACTCTCCTTATATCAAAGAAGACATTTGGCATTTGTTTTTTAGGGATTGGCTAGCTTCACTTAGCATAATCTGCTCTAATGCCATCCATTTCCCTGCAAATTCTATGATTTTGTCATTTTTTAATGCAGAGTAATACTCCATTGTGTATAAATGCCACATTTTTTTATCCATTCGTCTATTGAAGGGCATCTAGGTTGGTTCCACAGTCTTGCTATTGTGAATTGTGCTGCTATGAACATCAATGTAGCAGTGTCCCTGTAGCATGCTCTTTTTAGGTCTTTAGGGAATAGACCAAGAAGGGGAATAGCTGGGTCAAATGGTGGCTCCATTCCCAGCTTTCCAAGAAATCTCCATACTGCTTTCCAATTTGGCTGCACCAATTTGCAGTCCCACCAGCAATGTACAAGTGGACCCTTTTCCCCACCTCCTCGCCAGCACTTGTTGTTGTTTGACTTCATAATGGCTGCCAATCTTACTGGAGTGAGATGGTATCTTAGGGTGGTTTTGATTTGCATTTCTCTGACTGCTAGAGATGGTGAGCATTTTTTCATGTACTTGTTGATTGACTGTATGTCCTCCTCTGAGAAGTGTCTGTTCAGGTCCTTGGCCCATTTGTTGATTGGGTTGTTTGTTCTTTTATTGTCTAATTTTTTGAGTTCTTTGTATACTCTGGATATTAGGGTTCTATCTGAAGTGTGAGGAGTAAAGATTTGTTCCCAGGGTGTAGGCTCCCTATTTACCTCTCTTATTGTTTCTTTTGCTGAGAAAAAACTTTTTAGTTTGAGTAAGTCCCATTTGTTGATTCTAGTTATTAACTCTTGTGCTATGGGTGTCCTATTGAGGAATTTGGAGCCCGACCCCACAGTATGTAGATCGTAGCCAACTTTTTCTTCTATCAGACGACGTGTCTCTGATTTGATATCAAGCTCCTTGATCCATTTTGAATTCACTTTTGTGCATGGCGAGAGAAAGGGATTCAGTTTCATTTTGTTGCATATGGATTTCCAGTTTTCCCAGCACCATTTGTTGAAGATGCTATCCTTCCTCCATTGCATGCTTTTAGCCCCTTTATCAAATACAAGATAGTTGTAGTTTTGTGGATTGGTTTCTGTGTCCTCTATTCTGTACCATTGGTCCACCCGCCTGTTTTGGTACCAGTACCATGCTGTTTTTGTTACTATTGCTCTGTAGTATAGTTTGAAGTCTGGTATCGCTATACCGCCTGATTCACACTTCCTGCTTAGCATTGTTTTTGCTATTCTGGGTCTTTTATTTTTCCATATGAATTTCATGATTGCTTTCTCTATTTCTACAAGAAATGCCGTTGGGATTTTGATTGGCATTGCATTAAACCTATAGAGAACTTTTGGTCATATCGCCATTTTGATGATGTTGGTTCTGCCTATCCATGAACAGGGTATATTTTTCCATCTTCTAAGATCTTCTTCTATTTCTCTCTTTAGGGTTCTGTAGTTTTCACTGTATAAGTCTTTCACCCATTTTGTTAGGTTGATTCCCAAGTATTTTATTTTTTTTAAGATATTGTGAATGGAGTGGTTGTCCTCATTTCCATTTCAGAGGATTTGTCGCTGATATACAGGAATGCCTTTGATTTATGCGTGTTGATTTTATATCCTGCCACTTTGCTGAATTCATTTATTAGCTCTAATAGTTTCTTTGTAGAGCCTTTTGGGTCTGCTAGGTATAGAATCATATCATCTGCAAATAGTGATAATTTAAGTTCTTCTTTTCCTATTTTTATGCCTTTAATTTCTTTCATTTGTCTAATTGCTCTGGCCAGTGTTTCGAGAACTACGTTGAACAGAAGTGGAGAGAGAGGGCATCCCTGTCTTGTTCCCGATTTTAGAGGGATTGCCTTCAGTTTTTCTCCATTCAGAATGATGCTAGCCTGAGGCTTAGCATAGATTGCTTTTACAATATTGAGGTATGTTCCTGTTATCCCTAGTTTTTCTAGAATTTTGAACATAAAGGGATGCTGTACATTGTCGAATGCTTTTTCCGCATCTATCGAGATGATCATATGGTTCTTATTTTTAAGTCTATTGATGTGGTGTATAACATTTATTGATTTCCATATATTGAACCAGCCTTGCATCCCAGGGATGAATCCTACTTGATCATGGTGCACAATTTTTTTGATATGTTTTTGTATCCGATTCGCCAGAATTTTATTGAGGATTTTTGCATCTAGGTTCATTAGAGGTATTGGTCTGTAGTTTTCTTTCTTTGAAGTGTCTTTGTCTGGTTTAGGTATCAGGATGATGTTGGCCTCAAAGAATGAATTTGGAAGGTCTCCCTCTTTTTCTATTTCCTGATGTAGCTTGAAAAGTATTGGTATTAGTTCCTCTTTAAAGGTTTTGTAAAACTCTGCTGTATACCCATCCGGTCCTGGGCTTTTCTTAGTTGGTAGTCTTTTGATGGTTTCTTCTATTTCCTCAATTGATATTGGTCTGTTTAGGTTGTCTATATCCTCCTGACTCAATCTGGGCAGATCATATGACTTAAGAAATTTATCTATGCCTTCACTATCTTCTAATTTATTGGAGTATAAGGATTCAAAATAGTTTTTGATTATCTTCTGTATTTCTGAATTGTCTGTTGTGATATTGCCTTTTTCATCCCGTATGCTAGTAATTTGAGTTCTCTCTCTTCTTCTCTTCGCTAGCATGGCTAAGGGTCTGTCAATTTTGTTTATTTTTTCAAAGAGCCAACTTTTAGTTTTGTCAATTTTTTCAATTGTTTCTTTTGTTTCGATTTCATTAATTTCAGCTCTGATTTTCATTATTTCTTGCCTTCTACTTCTTTTGCTGTTGTTTTGCTCTTCTTTTTCTAGGATTTAGAGATGAAGTGTGAGATCATTTATTTGTTGGTTTTTTCTTTTTTTAAGGAATGAACTCCAAGCAATGAATTTTCCTCTTAGAACTGCTTTCAATGTGTCCCATAGATTCCGATATGTTGTGTCTGTGTTTTCATTCATCTCTAAGAATTTTTTAATTTCCTCCTTGATGTCTTCTATAACCCATTGATCATTCAGTAACCTATTGTTCATTCTCCAAGTGATGTACGCTTTTTCCTGCCTTCTTTTATCGTTGATTTTCAGTTTCATTCCATTATGATCAGATAAGATGCATGGTATTATCTCTACTCCTTTATATTGTCTAAGAGTTTCCCTGTGACATAATATATGATCTATTTTTGAGAAGGATCCATGTGCTGCTGAGAAAAAAGTGTAACTGCTTGATGTTGGGTGGTATATTCTATATATGTCAATTGAGTCTAAGTTATTAATTGTGTTATTGAGTTCTATAGTTTCCTTATTCAACTTTTGTTTGGAAGATCTGTCCAGTGGCGAGAGAGGTGTGTTGAAGTCTCCCATGATTATTGTATGGTGGTCTATTAGACTCTTGAACTTGAGAAGAGTTTGTTTGATGAACATAGCTGCACCATTGTTTGGGGCATAAATATTTATGATTGTTATGTCTTGTTGGTGTCTGGTTCCCTTAAGCAGTATGTAGTGTCCCTCTTCATCCCTTTTGATTAACTTTGGCTTGAAATCTATTTTATTTGATACGAGTATGGACACTCCTGCTTGTTTCCGAAGTCCATATTAGTGATATGATTTTTCCCAACCTTTCACCTTCAGCCTATGTATGTCTTTTCCTATCAAATGCGTCTCCTGTAGGCAGCATATTGTTGGGTCTTGTTTTGTGATCCATTCTACTAGCCTGTGTCTCTTAATTGGTGAGTTTAAGCCATTAACATTTAGGGTTATTATTGAGATATGGGTTGTTCTTCCAGCCATATTTGTTTATTTCTGTTACTAAACATGGTTTGTTTTCCTCTTTGATTATTTCCCCCCACCTTTACTCTCCTACCTCCCACTGTTGGTATTCATTGTTATTTTCCATTTCCTCTTCCTGTAATGCTTTGGAGAGGATGTTTTGAAGAGATGGTTTTCTAGCTGCGAATTCTTTAAACTTTTGTTTATCGTGGAAGGTTTTATTTCATCTTCCATCCTGAAGCTTAATTTCGCTGGATACACAATTCTTGGTTGGAACCCATTTTCTTTCAGTGTTTGAAATATGTTATTCCAGGATCTTCTAGCTTTCAGAGTCTGTGTTGAAAGATCAGCTGTTATCCTGATTGGTTTACCCCTAAATGTAATCTGCTTCCTTTCTCTTGTAGCTTTTAAAAAATATGGAACGCTTCACAAATTTGCGTGTCATCCTTGCGCAGGGGCCATGCTAATCTTCTCTGTATCGTTCCAATTTTAGTATATGTGTTGCTGAAGCGAGCCCTAAAAAAATATTTTAAATTAAAAAAATAAAAGTATATGTTTCTGGGGGAATAAAAGATAATATGTATCTATGTATCTGGATACCTTGGTCCAGACTTGCTTTCCTGTTCTCTTGTCTAGAATTTTGGGAACTTGGATAAGCATTTCAGAGACATAGTGTTCTATTGTTCTCCTTCTCTCCAAGGTTGTTGTCTTCATTATATTTATACTTTCTGCTTTTTCATTATTTTTAGTTATGTGTGAAATTAAGAGAATACAAAGTGGCTCTAGGCAAAATTATTCTACTATTATATGTGTACTTTTCACATTTACTTGCCTTATTCTGCTCCATCTCTAGCATATAGAGTGTTAGTGAACTAGATATTTCCATCCACACTTTCTTATTTCTTGGTAAAAGGAGTGGGGGATGGAGGAAATGGGGAGGGAAGGAGGGAGTGTGGGGGAGAATGTGTCTCTCCCCAGAAAATATATTAGAAATATTATATTAGAGGGGAAATTTTTGTTAAGACGGTCTATGTAACAAAGAATTCTATCCTGCCCCAAAGACTACAAAGATATTTTCAGAATGAAGAAAATCAGAATACAATAATAAAGAGAAGAAGAGAAAAATGAAGCAGGCCAGATGAGTTTGGACTGAGTATGACTAATATGATACCATGTGAGAGAGACACTGTTTGGTGAATAGTCTTCTCCTTTTAAGCCATCAAAATGCCCTGAAATATTGAGAGCTGAAAAATAACATATGAATTATAGTTGGGAGGCAAAAGTAATTTTCTTCTCCCATTGGAGACAATTTTTGGCATAGCTTACTCTCTAAAATAGACAGCATCCAACATCGTTTAAATATATACTTAAATATATTTTTAAATATATATTTAAAAACATATTTAAAACTTTCTATTTTTCCATTACTCTTGCAGCTGTGATGAATGCTCAGAAAAAAAAGGAAGACCAGTCTCTGAATATCTGAGGGAGTGATGATGTGAAAAGTAAGAATGTAAACCTGTATTGTGTGTGGCTACATGAAAACAGTTGATGTCAGTTAGATCAAAGGCATAAATGTTGAGAGATCTATTTTACACCAATATAATGACAGTTAATGATGATATATTGTATTATTGAAAATTATAAAATATTTTTGTTCACACCATAGAAAATGATAACTACATGAGTTGACACATTAGTTAAGAAGCCAGATATAACCCATCCAAAATGTACACTTAAAAACATAACACTGGGGCTGGGGCTGTAGCTCAGTGATAGAGTGCTTGCCTTCTACGTGTAAGGCACTGGGTTCGATCCTCAGCACCACATAAAAATAAAGAAATATATTTAAAAAATAACACTGTACACTCTAAAAACATGCAATGCTATCTTTCCATTTAAATTTGATTAATTAATTTAAGCTTTTGAGGTTTGTACTAGAAAAAAACAATGCACATAAGTCAGCTTTGGTTCATTTGTCACTTTAAGTAGCAAAATAAAAGCAGAAGGAATTGCCTCATGGGAATAGGACAGGCAGATGAAGAAGTGAGTACCCAAAACTGTTTATTTTTCTTAAGAGTTTGTTAGCACTATGCTTGAAAATAATAATTAGAAACATTACTTTGTGATCACATGGACAAAAATCCTCTGAACATTCTAATCTTCACAAAATACAGTGTAAAAACTCTCTTGGTCCAAGTTAAACATTTTAAAGATACGGTATTCTACCCTGTATCTTTTCTAATGTAACTCAGGTGAATTCTTTCCTAAGTCAATATTCATACAAGAATGTGTAGTGTTCAGTGTGTAGAACTATTATATTTATAATGTGAAAAATCAAATTTAGGAGGTCCTTTCTTAAATGTGCCTCTTTATATGTTAGGAATAATTTTGGGGTTCTTAATTATTGTTATTTTATTAAAATATAAAGACATAAAGCAAGTAGAGATATCAAAACAAATTTCTTAACGTGCACATGCAACACTTATGAAAGAATATGAGCTTTTGACAATTGTAATGTCAAGAAAAGTGCATCCACATCACAGGCAATAAGCTTTATGTTGTCCCAACCCCTTCTTTGACATACTCAGAAATCCCTCAGTATGTCAATGGGTTGTTCTCTACCTTCCCAAAAAAGGAATGGTTTAGTGTTAGACACATAATTTCAGGAAGAGGAATAGGATCTTTTATTCATGTGTAAATGATTCTGTTACCTGGAAGATAAGCATAAGACAAGAAAGACCTGTGGAGTAAAGAAATAAATTCATGTGACTAGGGCATAAATTCCCTTTACCCTTACAAAATATGGAAGCAATCCCATGAGAACCAATGTTTGACCAAACACTTGCTTACAATCATTCTGTATAACTCAAGACCATTGACAGGACTTAGAGATAGGTTCTCTTCTCAAACAGTGATACATATGAGGAATTTGTTATACTGTATTTTCAGCTCTAAAATTAAATAGATACATGTGTGTATATATGTGTGTGTATGAATATACATGTATGTTCAGAAGGAAACAACAAAGAACATTAAAAATTATTTTAACTTCCAGAAAGTGAGATGAGCCTAACACTTCTCAGTTTAGTATGCCATAGCCATATTGAAGATTGAAAGGACATGTCTGATATATATTATTTGGTGTGAATTAAATTTTATTTAAATATTTTCAGAGAGTATTTATACAAGTGTATGTATAAAATTACATTCAATGTAAAATATGCATCTAATCAATATATTCATGAAATTCTTTATCTTAATTCTTGTCTCTCAAATGAGGATGTTCAAATTCCATCGATTTTAAAATATATGGTTTCAAATACATAAAAATTGTATGATAAAATACAATTGAAAACATTTTATAGTCTCCAGAAGTAGATTTTTAAAAAATTAGAGGTAAAGATACCATTCTTTGCAAGCCTAGACCTTTACTGTCCATCCTCACCACCCCAAGAAACAGTTAACTAAGTTATTTCTTACAGATAAAGCCATTTGTATTTTCACAGGGTTCATCCAAAATATTTTGCCTTGGATTATATGCTATGCAGGACTTTGGATTTAAAGTTTCTGATGATGGAAATCTATAACAAAAAAAAGAAAATGTTAGCATGGAAAAAAAGAAATATGAATGTTCAGGGATATTATTTTATTAAATGGTAGAACTTTTAAAAGCTTTAAGTGATATATTAGCAAACTATTATTTTTTTCAATATCCGTAATTATGATTTTAGCATACAATACTTTACAAAATTCAGTTATTCTCTTTATACTCAGTAGATTGAGGCCACCGGTTTTTTAATTTTTTATTTTGTTTTGTTCTGTTTTGTTTACTTTGCTCATAAATGGTTTACATGTATGATGTTTTACTTCTACTTGGTTTAAGAAATATTAGTTGACCTAATTTGGGAAAACAAACCTGTTCATTTTACTTCTCAAAAGAATGAAAAACATGATAAATGAACTTTGTCATTGTATGACTCTACAAATCCTATATTCATGAATGAACATTACATTTAAAGATAACATAGAAAATAAGCCCAGAATATTTGAAAAACAGGAGAATGCTAATAATATTGGGTCTTTATCAGAACAAATAATAAATATTGTTTCTCTAGATGGCTCAGTGCATACATGTATACTTCCAAGTGCTTGTACTAAGGTTAAAAAAAAAAAGGAGTATCTGTCAACAAGAGTACACTAACTTTCATGCCATTGAACCTAAACTTGAGGAGTGTTCTCGGTGGATCTATGGTTATGTCTTTTTTGTTTTACGTGTATTCATGCCCTGCACAGGTAATATTAGCTACAATCACCCTGCCTGGATGTGACCTTCCCTAGTCAGAACTAACTAAGGATAAATTCACAAGAAGCAAAAAAAAGGCCTTAATGGCCAGAAACTTACAGATCCTGATTGGGAGATGAGCCATCCTTCCATAACCAGGCACCATGTTCTTCACTATATGAGAGTCCAATCCAAAAAAAGGATTGAGAGGAGTTCATGAAACCCTGCTTCAAGACAAAGACAAGCGTATTAATCAAATGTGAATCTACTCTAGGATTATTCCATACTTCTTTCTTGGTACCAGGGATTGAACCCAGGGGCGCTTAACCAATGAGCCACATCCCAACCCCTTTTAATATTTTATTTTGAGACAGAGTCTTGCTAGGTTGCTTAGGGCCTTGCTAAATTGCTGAGGCTGGCTTCAATTTGTGATCCTCCTGCCTCAGCCTCCTGAGCCACTGGGATTACAGGCATGTACCACCAGTCTGGTTATAATAATACTTTAAAGAAAGTTAGAGCTCAGAATAAGATTCAGCCTGTCCATTACATAATCTGAAATTATTTTTAGCTTCTAATTTATAGTCACATGCCTCAAATTTCTAATTTATTAGACCCATTTATTTGTGAAGCCAATGAGATTGAATCCAAATTTTACTTCCCGAAAGAATGAGAAACATCATAAATGAACTTAAGAGTTTTCATATAACCCTTCCTTCAGAGAGGAGCAATGATCAAATTTGATTCCAAATTTACAGTATCTTGAAGGATAAATCTCATGAATACAACCTTCTTACCCTATGCTCAGCACAGATCTTACCTGTACCTTAAGAATTTTGTCATTTTTTGGTAAGAATTTGATAATTTTTATGATAACATACTATACTACTGCTTCTATATTATATTACAGAAAGATTGACAAAAGCTATATAATTACAAAGGAAATTATACACTAGATTAGAATAACTCAAATTTCTAAAGTCACTTTTTTGGTTTTTTGATTAACATGTAAAAATAATGACTTATTGCTTATTCTTTGAATTCTTGCTGACAAGTTTGTGGTATTTATCCAGATTTTTATGGTTATGATGTCAATCTTTGAAGAATTTTATATAGGTTTTAATGATTGCTTCCAGGTTGAAATTGTTAGGTTTCTGGTTCAAATATAACCATTCAAAAATATATATAACCATTTATTTTCTATCTGATTAGAAATACAAATCAAAGTATTCAGCTTATATAACATATTTTATGGGTTCAAATAAAATGTAGGAAACAAGAATAAAGTACATGCCAATTCATCTCTGCTTTGGAGCTGAAGTAGACTGGAATTCTGAGCAGCACAAAAATGGAAACTTTCATACCAAGTTTTTCTTTCATTAGAAATGAAATAACAGTGGCACTGATGCCCAATCCACTTTTCTGGGCAAGAGCAGCAGTCAGACACTAAGAAAAAAAAAATGAGATGACTCAGGAGATTTAAATTTTTTCAAAGCTACTTATTCATTTAAAAATTGTGTGCCATTTATTATTGTTTTTCTACAAATATTCTTTGGGAATCTTCTATATAAACTATGGTTCAGAGAATATTAACACAAACTAATGAAACATTTTTTTTTTCTATTTAAATATATAATGGTGCACTGCTAGGTTTGACCTGGAATGTCCCCAAAGACCCAGGGGTGAGAAACTTGGTTCCCTGCTTAGTGTCATCAGGAGGTGATACAGGGCCTAGTGGGAAGTTTTAGGTCACTGGGGGCATACCATTGAAGGAGATAGTGGGCCCTGGCCTCTTCCCACTGTCTTGCCATAATGTGAATAGTTCCATTCCACCATGTGACTCCACCATGATGTGGTAACTTGCTATAGGCCAAAAACAGCAGGGTCAACCAATTAGGTACTAACACCTCCAAAACTAGAAGCCAAAATATGTTTTTTCTTTGTAGAAGTTGATTATCTTAGATATTTGTCACAGTTCTAGAAAGCCAACTGACACATACACATTCAATGTAATTTAATCATTTTTACATTAGAGAACTATGAAATGTGACTATCCTACAATCAACAGGCAAACTTGTGTCACTAACTGCAATATTTTTTCATGCATCTGTGTGTGAAAACAAGATACTGTCTTTTTAATTCTTTATCAGTCATAGAATTTGCAAAGAATGGAACCTACCTTCTTGGAGTTCTATCATAGATCCTGGAGAGAATGTTGGTTGGATAGTTTGTTTAGTATATGCTGTTAAAAAAACATTAAGGATTTACTTAATCAGGTTTTTGGAATAATAATAGGTTTATGGAATAATCAAATATTACAAAGTAGTAAAATGAAATATTTACTATTAAATGATGTAATTGCAATTTTGATCTTTATATAGACTTTCTAGAAAAACTTACAAATTTTCAGCAAAATTCCCAAAGTAGCCATCAACAAAAGGCATATTACTCCCAAGGCCCCAGAAATCAATCTCCACAGAGTGATCTGAGAAACTGTAGAGAAAAAAATGTATGTGATGATGATTTAAAGAACAAACACAGGAGCTGAAGTTCATAAGAGGAGTAGCCAATGAGATTGAATCCAAAGAGTTCTTCATTTGGTAACAGAGATATCTTTCCAATTGAAGATTGGAAAATGAAGACATTTTGTTCAAAATGCCACCAATACCAACATTTTTATATATGTTATTCTTCAGTGAGATAATTCATGCATGTTCTTTTCTATGAGTTCTATCTCAGTAAAGTAGATTTCTCACTTATCTTTTACCTTGGCAAAGAAGTCAAAATATCTGCTGTAAGAAGAGATCAACAGGCAGCAAACTGTTTGATGAGCTTATATAACAGACATTTACTGTTTTTCTTTCAACAAAATCACAAGATATATAATATAATTACCATTAGATGATGAGGAAAAAAAGTATTAAGGCTAGTAAATATCCACCTTACAAATCAAATCAAATTTTGTCTAGGTTCAGAGTCTTTTATTTGACATATTCTGTCATTGTCACAAGAATACTACTAGGGACTGTGCCCCTCCTTAATTTCAATGCAAGATCTGCTCTAATAAACAGGTTTCTGAAGGTACTATAGGTGAGATAACTTGGGAGCATTCTGAAACTGTGTGATGAGAGATGGCACAACCACTGTGTGGGTTGGAGGCCCAAGTTCAACACAGCACACTGAATTATGACACATAAGTGACTTTTTTCTTTATGCTTTTTAAAAAATCTCATTCAAATTTTTTTCTTTTGCTCTAAAACATTTCAACATTAGTAGATTCTGAATTAAATTAGTACACCCTCAAAGAGTGATATTGTCTATAACAACAGTACAATGTGTCAGTCTGTGTCATTTTTGAATGTCACATGACAAATATTAAATTAAAGACTTTGAAGCACCGTGTCATTAAAATCTGACATTCTCTATTTCAGTGCTAGAAATTTGTTGTTTACCATTGAACCACTTATGTTCATGTTTTATTACAAATTTAGAGGTACCCTATCAGAAGGCACTCGAACCGTTGGAAAAGTTTACAAAAGATTTTACTTTATAAAATCACACATGACTTACAAAATGAAGAATCAGGAAAGTAAAATGAATGCAAGGTGACTAATAGACAGAAAGCCTAAACATCCTTTTTAAATTTTAAAGCACTGTTCTGAAATTAGCTAATCTATGAGATGCATTTTTCTGGTTGTTTTTTATGTTTTCAATTTTATGATGAGGCTGCGCATACCTGCCATTTGAAAAGAAGTTCCCGGCTTGATGGAGAGAAGACACAATGTGTCTGCCTTAGCAGGAATGGTGTTAGATCATGAAGCTGAGCAGGAGGCTAAGGCTGGAGAAACTAAATATAAAAGAGAAAGAAAATTTGTGTATTAAAATAATGTTCTTGAATCATCTATTAATGAGAAGCATAGGTATAGATAGTGATATGAATAAGAAGTGGTAAAAATCACAAGCTTCTAAGATGCTCTAGGAACCACAATACAGGAAATCCTCACTATACTTTTGTAATGGAAACACTTGAACCAGAACACAAGAAGGTGAGAAGGAGTTCTTTCCAATGTTTGTGCAGAAAAGTTGTCTTAAAAATTATTTGGAAAGTAGGGAAAAATATGTGCAAACCAGTGATAAATTTATTTAGCATAATAAAGTTCCATGCTGATCTTTCTCTTAATAATAATCTTTATTATTTACCTTGTACTGTGCACAGTTTAAAGCATGTAGCTTTAACCTTGACATCTAAAAATTTTTTAAAATTAACTTCTAAAAAATGGCTAAATAATCAAGATACAAAAAACAGTCGCATTTTAGTAATGGGTAATATGAGACCTAGTAGAGCTGAGTGACTTGATCAAGGTCCCTGAAACTTGAAAGCCAGGCAGTCTTTCTCCAGAGCACACATGCGATATATTTTAAACCAAGCCCATCTCTTTGTATGTATGTATTTTGGAGACATTAATTTCATTTCTTTAGCACAGACTGGATAGTACTTCCATGTCTTATTCTGTTTCTGCCTCATTAACCCAGGCCAAAAGGTGGAACCAGAGTGGCTTCCCACTACTGCTTTATGAACACACAGGTATGTGCACGCATGCACACAAAAGCACATGCCTGTGCTCCAACACTGCCTCAGGTGTTCTAAATCAACATGTCAGTGCCTCATTCACATTAGGTTTAGACATTTCTTTCAACATGACTTGACCATTGTATATGACTAGTTGCTCTATAATTCTTATTTTTACTAACATGGATTATTATAATTATTGTGTTATTCAGATGATATATATATATATATATACTTTAGTTCACTTTTTTGTCCTCAGAAGAGTAACCTTATTGGGTGCCATAACATGTGCCTGTAATCCTAGTGGCTCCAGAAGCTGAGGCAGGAGGATTACAAGTTCAAAACCAGCCTCAGCAATGGCGAGTCGCTAAGCAACTCAGTGAGACCCTGTCTTTAAATAAAATATAAAATAGGGCTGGGGATGTGGCTCGGTGGTCGAGTGCTTCTGAGTTCAATCCCTGGTACCCCACCCCCAAAAGAGTAACCTTATTCATGAGTAACCAATTATGAAACAGGTGTGGCAGAATAAGAGTCTCGCTCGAGAGCAGGGATTTGGGTCTATGGAGACACCCACTACCATTCATCCCCACACAAAATAAGACTCCCATGTCAGCTTTTTGTGTTTTATGTGTATTTTTAAGCAATATAATTTGCTATACATTTGTTTTATTATAAGAGATTTTCAACCCCAAAAGAAAAATAATACAAATGCCAAAATAAAGGTTGTGATTTGATTTTCATTTCCATGAAGTCAGAAGTTTAGCCATGAAGTTAAAAGTTTCATCTGTTTAATTTGCATTGTGTGCATATAGCTGATTTCACAGAACCACTAAAATTGCTAAAATATAAATCATTACCAGAGAACATAGTCATGAAAATTCCTCCATTCAGATTTTATGCACATCCTAATGGAAAGAAGTGATTTATAAATGATCCTTTAATCACTTGATCTCTATTCTTTTTCAGGATGGGAGCAAGACAAAGCTGAACTAGCATAAAGTTGTCTGATTTTGCTCATTTTTTTAATCTCGTGTAAAATTGCCTTAACTACAAAATAGTTTAGGATTTTGCTTTCAGATTTTGATTTAAATGGTACCAATTTGTAACAGGACTGAAGTAGAGATCACACTAAACTTCAACACTAACAGAACCACCTTTAGAAAAATTTCAGACCAATTGGTGAGACTGTCTTTGTGAGACTCGTACTAGTGACTTTTTTTTTTTCCTTTTCATCTTAGTTCACTGACTCAGAAGTAAAAATCCGGTAAAGACATGTTTGATTCAAGAACAATAGGCCCAAGACACAAATAAGACAACTGAATACATACCAGTAAGCACACAGTTAATTCTTCCTAAATTGTCAGTCCTGGTTGATCCTTTGATTCCTTTTTGTATCTAGACAGTAAATTATTTCATGCCATAGGATCCCTACCACACATCTCTATTTGCAGCAGAATTTTTCATTGTCCTGCCCATATCCCTTGGAATATTTGGGGAACTCTGGAACAATAGTATCAGCATCTCTGTTTCTATGAAATGTTTTTTTTTCCCCCTCTTAAACCCACTGAAAGCCTTGCTGCTCTCACACATGGCAGTCTAGAAGTGCTAAATAGTTATCACCAGGGTGAACCTCAATCAGTCAATCTCCAGATTTGTTATAGTCCAGACAACACTAGCCCTAAGCAAAGAAGTTTTGAAAACTGTTCTTTATCCCATTTCCCAGAATCCCTCAACAGTGTCAACTCCAGTTTCCTCCAAGTAGCTAGATGGAGAGTAAGAGAACATTTATTTTGTTCTGCCTTCCCCTTCCTAAATTAACAGTCTGTTTCCTACCTTTACTTGATATACATACCAAATAAACTTTGCACTCAAAACGTTTGTGAGTCTGTTGCAGAAAGATCCCAAACTGAAACTTCACAGAAAGTTCAGCTGCACTAGAGCTAAATTTATTTTTGAAAAGTTATGTCTTCTTTTCAAAGATGCATCTCCCTTTGCAGCTCCTCCCCTCCTCTGGTGTCCACTGCAAGTAACCACACCCTTCCTCCCCATAATTTCCAGTGCCCTTGTTTAAAGCAAATGATGACTTCAATAACTCAAACATCTTTCAAACTCGAGCAAAGACCTGGCGAAAAGAAAACTATGTCCATTTAATATATGAATGGTGAAATCTTTTCTCAACATTTTATAACTAAAATGTTGCACAACATTCTAGCAGTCCATGTTTCAATAGATCCAAATGGGAATTTATTTTGGTCTCACTACTTCTGACAAATATGTGCATGCTCTGAGTGGAAAGAAAATTGCTGTCACCAGTCTGCTGTCCACTCTCCTTTTCAGAGGTAGGAAGGTCTTCCTGAGAAATAAAGAAAGGATCCTGACCTGGAAACAGCTTTTTGTAAACTTGCTAATGATAAGCTTGTTATCAAAAACTAGTAGATTTTTCTTAGCAAAATCCTTATCTGTGACATGTTTTTAGCAACAAGTATTGCCTGTCTAAATTGTTTATTTTTTAAAAAAAAGTTAGTATATAATCTATGAGTTGATGGAACAAGGTTTCCTAGAAAATGACATAAAAGTTACAGAACCATCTGAGTGACCAAAGAGGATGTGTCATGACCAAAGCATCTATTTTTGTGTAAATAATAAAGCCATCCATTATTTTGTGATCTCATGTTATCTGTTAGTCTGGTCAGAGTGTTTCCTAAAGCAGAAAGCAAGGGCCAAAGTTAGCCCATTGGCAGACCAGACAACTTACTGCTCTGTCCTTACCTGACAATTACTGTATCCCTGAAATTATTAATAAAGTTGGATATTAGGTGAAATCTGTGATGACTCTTATGAGTCTAATTTGACAGTTCAATCCTTTGTGCTATATTCTTGAGAACTGGTAAGTTGTATCCATGTGGTTAGTGAGAAGTAATGCATCAAATTGTATATGTAAAATCAAACACCTCTGCCACTCATATGAACTCAAAGCAAAAGTTATCATTGCCCCTTCTCAAATCCATAGGAAATTTGTACTTTGGCACCTCTTAGTCTGGGGCTTTCTTTTCCCCTCCTGTGCTGACATCTTTCCTGTACTCGCACAAAGGAATTCTCCAGACCTGACATATAAATACTCCAGCATTTTTTTGCTTCTCTAAAATGCAGGGACTATGTGGGGTTGCATGTTTGAAAGGAGGAAATGTGTGAAAATGGTGTTTCCCGCCCTTAAGACTAAGAGAAACTCCCTGAAAATAAGGGAAAGAAGAATAAGCATAATGGTGTAACCGTGGAGGGGTGAGGAAGATAAAAGAAGAGATCAGAGATGCAGGACTGTGTGCCACTGACATGAGGAAACCAGGCTGTGAGAAGAGAGGCCACGCTGGGAGATGCTCGTGTGCCACTCATGCCAGTGCTTCCCTTAGTGTAGTCATTATGGGAGTTGAGTAAATGTCTGAAAAAAATTCACCCTCTTTGCAGAGGACTACTAACACATTTCCTGCTTCCAGGGGATATTCTAATTGGGATTTTTTTGTTATCTGGAGGTAATTTCTTTTCAAAGGAAATCACATTCATATAATTTAACATCTAGTCACCCCTGTTTCTTGACATATTCAAGAATTGTTGTAAGCCTTAAGCAACCAAAAATGAAATAAAATAAATAAAAATTAAAAATTCAGAATAAAGTAGCCATTGTTTTGTTTAGACAAAAGAAGTATGAGATTCATCCTTGGATGCAAAAGTAATAAAGTATCTTTATATACCTTCCCAGAGAAAGTGACTAGAACTAGAAAACAGAAAAGAAATGCTACACCTGGGGGAAGGATCCAGGTGAGCACAAGTGGAAAACAGAACTGTTAATTTTCATCATAAGACTTCTGTACTATGGACTTCTAAAACATATGTATATGTTTACTTTATGAAAAAAAAAAATAGACAAGCAGGACACAGTAGTGCATGCTTGAAATCCCAGTGACTCAAGAGACTGAGGCAGTTGGATTGCAAGTTCAAGGCCAGACCCAGCAATGTAGTGAGACCCTGTCTTAAAATAAAAAATACAAAGGGCTGGGGATGTAATTCAGTGATAGAGTGTTGTACAATCCAATCCCCAGTATATTAAGAGAGAGAGAGAGAGAGAGAATACAATTAAGCAAAAAAATAAATCTTCAAGATGTCACGACACATAGTTTTGAAATCACTTTAATGCTCTATATGCTTTGAGAGATGGTATTTTCTAATCCACGCCTATCACCATGACGTTTATTTTTTTTCTGATTTGCACCTTGAATAATTCAAGGGCAAAAATGATTCTGGTTTAATAATTCCATTCCTTAGAATTCAAGAAAAAAAATGGATATTTTCTAGTCTTGGCATATTGTGTAATGAGATGGCGAGATCAAATCATCTATGCCCTCAAATATATTATTAATGCTAGAAATACACTATTGTAGAATAGAGGACGGGAACTGAGAGAGAGGGAGGAGGGGAGGGCTCTGGGAAGTACTAGAGAATGAAGTCTACTAAAATATGTCCACGTATGAATATATCACATATATAATTATAATGCACTAATTAAAAAAATAATAATAATAGGTGGGAGATTAGAGTAGAGCAAGCAGATTGGGGAGGGAGGAGAGGAAAGGAAAAATACTGGGGAATGAGTTTGATCAAATATGTCACGTGCATGCACAAGTATGGCATAATGAATCCCACTATTATATGTAATTATAGTGAAGTACTAAAAATATGCTATTACATTCAAAATAAAAATGTTAGTCCAAATTTCTTAAGATATTTCTGTACCATTACCATTAAAAGTGAGTTGTACAATATTCAGCATATAATATTTAGAGACAGAGCTTTCTGGTTTAATTGGAGGGAAAAAGGACAAGTTAGATTTGTGTTACAAAGCTGCTTTCCTAAGTTATTAATATTTCTCTGCCTGACATGCTTGGCAGTCAATACTATAGCACTAGGCTTTGCAAAAAGAAAATGCTTTTTCATATGGTCATTAAAAAGACCAGAAGCTAGAAGCTCAAATTTGCTTCCTCCTTTGTTTAGTAATGGGTGGGATTTATAGGAAGGGAGAGGGGAGAAGTTGCTTGTTAATTGGCTGGCAAGTTTTAGGGTTATTTTGTGCAGGCATAGATGGTCATCATGCCTCTTCACAGGTTGCATAATTGGAGGGCAGTTATGTGCTTGTAACCTCAAAACGTCTTTAACCAGATGAGCTGGCTTCTTCAGTACCTGTCCATTCTTAAAAAGCTGTTTCCAAACAGTGCATGAGTGGATTCTGAACTCTTTTCCTGAAAGAAAACTGAAGAACTTTGTTATTTCAGGAACTTATTTCCAGGTGTGTCCAGGCTTCAGCTGATTTAAGTACTTCAGGACATCACAACTGAAGGCAACTGTAGATTAGACCTTAACGTGTTCTGTTGTTTACGTGGTCGAAACAGCACAGATTCTGAGTGGAGCCCTAGCAAAACACCTTTCTTAAAAGGATGGGCCAATTTCAATGTTTGTGTCTTTCATATTATTCCACATCTTCTATCAGTAATGTCAAAAGATACATCATTTTTAACAAAACATAAATTATAATTATTATACTGCAAGATATTTGAATTGCCTGTTAAATAATACAATAAGATTGAAATCTCGTTTTACATTGAAACTAGGTTTTAAAATTATAATCGCCTATTTCATCTTTAATCACCTAAAGGCCAAAGCATTAACCTAATGTAATTTTAAGTGACACATCTCAAGGTATGAAAATTAATACACATGCTTCATTCATGATTAGGATAATTTCATTTTCATGGAAGCATAGGTGTCTATATTCTAATGTAAAAGTAGATCAGTTTTAGTAATTATAAATTTCCTGAATTTCATTCACATTTATAAAAACCTGATTTTTATGATATTTATGCAATATGTTAAGGTTTATGATGTCAGTTTTATAGTGAGTGATTTAAGTAAAAGTAATAACCAGATGACCTGTTCAAAAGTCCATTCAGTGTCCTCTATTTTGTACCATTGGTCTACCAGTCTGTTTTGATGCCAATACCATGCTGTTTTTGTTACTATTGCTCTGTAGTATCGTTTAAGGTCTGGTATAGTGATGCCACCTGCTTCAGTCTTCCTGCTAAAGGATTGATTTAGCTACTCTGGCTCTCTCATTTTTCCAGATGAATTTCATGACTGCTTTTTCTATTTTCATGAGGAATGTCATTGGGATTTTGATCAAAATTGCATTGAATCTGTATGGTGCTTTTGGTAGTATGGTCATTTTGAAAATATCAATTCTGCTGATCCAAGAGCAAGGTAGATCTTTCATCTTCTAAGGTCTTCTTTGACTTCTTTCTTTAGGGTTCTGTAATTTTCATTATATAGATATTTCACCTCTTTTGTTAAGTTGTTTTCCAAGTATTTTTAAGGCTATTGTAAATGGGGTGTGTTTTCCTTCCCTTTCTGAGGACTTGCCACTGATATATAGAAATGCACTTGATTTATGGGTGTTGATTTTCTATCCTGCTACTTTGCTGAATTCATTTACTAGTTCTAGAAGTTTTCTGGTGGAATTTTTAGGGCGTTCTAGGTATAGAATCCACAAAATTACTATTATCTTATATTAGATAAAAGTGCTAAAACATTCATTGAAGAAAACATAGCCTCTTAAAATGGTGCTGGAAAAACTGGAAATCCATATGCAATAAAATAAAATTAAACCCCGATCACTCACCATGCACAAAACTCAATTTAAAATGGATCAAGGACCTAGGAATAAAACCAGAGACTCTGCATCTAATAGAAGAAAAACTAGGCCCTAATCTCCATTATGTGGTATTAGGCCCAACTTTCTTAATAAGACCCCTTTGGTGCAAGAATTAAAATCAAGAATCAATAAATGGGATGGACTCAAACTAAAATGTTTCTTCTCAGCAAAAGAAACAATTTGTGAGGTGAATAGAGAACCTACATCTTGGGAGCAAATCTCTATCCCTCACACATCAGATAGAGCACTAACCTCTAGGGTATATAAAAAACTCAAAAAGCTAAGCACCAAAAAAACCCCCCAAAACCCAATCAATAAATGGGCCAAGGACCTGAACAGACACTTCTCAGAAGATGATATACAATCAATCAACAAATATATATATATATATATATATATATATATATATATATATATAAAATGTTTATCATCGCTAGCAATTAGAGAAATGCAAATCAAAACTACTCTAAGATTTTATTTCACTTCAGTCAGAATGGCAGCTATTATGAAGACAAACAACAAAAAGTGTTGGTGAAGATGTGGGGAAAAAAGTACATTCATAGACTGCTGGTGGGACTGCAAATTGGTGCAGCCAATATGGAAAGCAGTATGGAGATTTCTTGGAAAATTGGGAATGGAACCACCATTTGACCCAGCTATCCCTCTCCTGGGTCTATACCCAAAGGATTTAAAAACATCATAATATAGGGACACAGCCACATCAATGTTTATAGCAGCACAATTCACAATAGCTAAACTGTGGAACCAACCTAGATGCCCTTCAATAGATGAATGGATTAAAAAAGTGGCATATATACACAATGAAATATTACTCAGCAATAAAAGAGAATAAAATCATGGCAGTTGCAGGTAAATGGATGGAGTTAGAGAAGATAATGCTTAGTGAAGTTAGCCAATCCCCCCCAAAAAATGCCAAATGTTTTCTCTGATACAAGGAGGCTGATTCATAGTAAGGTAGGGAGTGGGGGGGGGCGTGGGAGGAATAGACAAAATCTAGATAAGGAAGAGGGGTGGGAGGGGAAGTGAGGGGTTATGGGGTTAGAAATGATGATGGAATGTGACGAATATTATTATCTAAAGTACATGGATGAAGACACAAATTGGTATGAATATACTTTGTATAGAACCAGAGATATAAAAGATTGTGCTATATTTGTGTAATAAGAATTGTAATGCATTCCACTGTCATACACAAATAAAAAAATTTAGAAAAAGGAAAAAAAGTCCATTCAGTGACTAAACAATCAAATTCAAAGTGTTTATCTTAATTTTGAAGTATTTTTCATGAATTCCCAAAGAACACTGTGGTATACTTAGTTTGAGAACATACTGACTCATATCTACTCTCTAGATGAAATAGACTAGAATGTGGAGAATCACAGAGGGTTTAGTTCTCAATCAAAAGTTTTGTTTTAGTAATTAGGAGGTAACCCATGGATCTGTTCCCCATGTACTCTTTACCAGAACAGGGTCATAGAGAGGGAGAGACAACATCAGATTGAAATGAAGAAAGAACTCATGTGGAATTGAACTTTGATCATGATCTTAGAGAATAAATAAGACTTGGAAATACAGATGTGATTATTATGAAATGAATTACAGGTAACTGTCCCATCTGATTTGAAGACCTAAGAGAGAGAAACAAAATTCAACAAACTACAATCTTTCTTTTTACCATTTTGAAGGACAGATATATATGTTATATACATATTCATATATATAAATACATAAATCAATCATTTAAATACATAGCTGTAACGTGAGTGAAATAAAGACTTACTAGTGGGAAGTAAATAAATCTCATTTACATAGATAAAAGTTTCAGTTGAATATATGGTTACTGAGACTGAGGCATTTTGATTTGTCATTTAAAAATATTTTTTAAATGATTAATTTCAATAAAACTATTGGGAACACCAGTATTTCACTCTAACCTGGGTAGGGACTGGAAGTATTTGGTAAGGCAGCAGCAGTCTTACTATTTTATATGACATATGCCCTTATGCAGGTTGCATTTAAATCTTACACTGTGTTGAAGAGGTGATTTTTTTGTTGTTTTTTGTTATGCTGCAATGGAGTTGGATTACTTAGCTCTGTTTTTGTTCAATATATCAAATAAATGTTTCATATTATTTCCACCGTGGGGAAAAAAAAATAAATCAATCAATCATTTAACGGTCATAATTTCAGAAACAGAACACTTTGAGAGCTCCCTAGAAATCTCATTTAACCTTTCAATGACTACCCTCTTTGTATTTCCAGGCATCAGCACCGTCTTAGCCTCTAGTACTGCAGTTTAGTTTGCCTACTTTTGAAATGTATGGAACTAGAACAATATAATGTGAACTCCTTTGTGGCTAGATTATTTTGCTTTGGTTCTTGTGATTCATTGAAGAACTCCATTCTATCACGTTGATCTTGAGTAAGAATAGATAGAAACCACTTTAGTCAGTGGATAGTAAAAACTGATTAGCTTAAATCATGTGGGCCCCTGTTTGTGCATTGGAGTGAGGCCAACTTCATGCAAAACAAAATGGGATAGCAAGATTATCCAAAGAAAATTTTGAGGCACTGAACTTCTGTGAGGATAAACTTAAGCAAATTGGTAATGACTGTTAATACATTTTTGTGTCTGTTTTGTTTTTATGTAGTAATTTTTTTCTAAGAATTGGTCTTTCTGAATAAGTCTTTCACTAATCTACATGTACAAGTTTATTGTGAAGCATAGTAACTGGGAAAAGATGAGAATGAGGAGTACACGTGTGAGTATATTGTGTTGAGAAGTCTTCGCATCTAGATTCAGCAAGTACAAGTTATATTACAATGACCTCCATGAGCTTTGATCCAGAAATAGCATCTACCATCTCTGATGTAGAGTAAATCTTATATTAAATAATATAACAGAATTTGACCTCAATGAGAAAACCAGCCACGAAATTGTAACATAAGAAGCAAAGGAAAATGAGGATAGCTATTGCTAATACCAAGGAAATAACAGTACATCTGTTAACTTCTGTTTTTTTTTTTTTTTTAACTTCTATGTTGAAATGAATATAGAGTGAGAAAAAGTTGTGACAAAGTCTAGGGTGCTTTCTGTACTACGTACATGTGTAAATGGGGTGAAAAATTGTTACCAATTATTTTGTCACTTTGAAATATGTTTAGTATAGAAAAGAGGATAAATATTAAAACTCTTATTTACCAATTTTCATATTAATGATTTGGTGCAATAGGGGAGAAATTAAACACTTGTTTGGTTCAGTATAGGATAATTTTTAACATATTACATTCCACTTCCAGTGCTTGTGTTGCATTTTATTTCAATATATTTGTGTGTTATGCAAATGTGTACATATGTACACACATACATATATAAACACATGTATGTGTCTCTTAATGAAATATTTGATGTTCATATAATTTACTGATAAAGAAATTAATACATGATGAACTTCATGTTTAATACTTTCTTTTTTAAACTAGATTTTTATGTTTATACAAAGCAGTTGGGTTCATCCTTACAAACTCAGACACGCATGGAAATTGATATCAATTTCTAATACTTTCTAAAATGAAAAAAGATCATACAAATATACCTAGAAATAGGAAATTATTTATATGCCTTTTAATATTCTTCTTAGAGTTAAATATTTTGACATCATTTCAAATTAAACAGTCCATTTCATATTGGTCATTCAGTTTCAGCCCCAAACATTTCAAGAATCAGCTAGGAGCGTGCTGTATGGGTCTTGCTCTGGCTTCTCTAGGAATAGAAATGGCCACTGTAGCCCCAGTTTAAGTAAAGAGATATTTATCAGGGTAGAAATGCTGATTTTCAGTTCTTAGGCAATGCCATGTTTTAATTCAGTCTCTGATATGTTCACCAATGGCTTTGCAGTTATACTTTGGGTTTGGATACTCCCTTGTCTTTATGATTATGTTATCATTTTACAGTTTCAATATTAACTGATAGTTATGAATTCACTCAAAGATATTGACCAGAGACATTACAAAAGGAAAAATTTCCCTTCTGCGACTATGTTAAGTTAAAAGTACCAAGAGACCCACTTCTCACCAGAGGAAATAAACAGATTAAAACAAAAAAACAAGTGAAACCAAAGCAGCAACCAAATTTGCATCTATCTCTGGAATAGCTTTCTCAGAGTCAAATGAAAGAAATAACAAGGTGCAAGTTCTGTATACATGTAGATCTCTCTGAGCACTAGATGCTGCCTGATATCTTTTTTACAAAGTAGTGATGTCTACACGTAAGTGTCCAAATAATGGTGACACAATTGGCCAGATATATTTTGAAAACATATTGGCTCCCTGATTGCTCAGGAAATTACTAGGAAGGGATTTATAAAGCTGAGTGGAGAAAACATCACTTTTTTCAACACCTCTTACTTTCAGGGCTAACATATATCTTTTTTTTTTTTCAAAATAACAGGTTAGTGGGCCACATGGGACTCAGCAAAGTTTAAGAACCTCAGGAAAAAGCTGCAGAGCTCAGCTGTGGCTGAGGCATGTCACCTCCTGTGTAGTTGCTGATAGCTTCTCTGTGGTGAGCCTGTGGGTAGGCCTTTGGGTTCTCAAACTGAAATAGCATACCGAAGTTGTCAGATTGGTCTGTTCTTGAACTCTAGAGTTCAAGCACTGTGACTAAGTATCTGTGAAATGGCACCGAGCCCCTTTCTTGGCTTTTAGGCAAAAATGTGTGCATTGCCGAGCTCCATAGTCATCTGCTGATGAAATGGGCAAGAAGAAACAGCGACATAAGAAGTAAAAAAGATTCCCTAAGAATAATAAGACACACCAGCACCCAAACAGGAAATTCAGAATCAGATCAGTGAAAACCTGTCATCTAAAGAGAACACCTTTTAACTTTTTAAGATGTCAATGAGTGTTAAAAATTTTGCACATTTCCAAGCTTCAGTAGCCTGAGGCAAAAATGAGAAAAATTCCATATGAAAGACTGTTGTTAAGATTTTAAAATTTACCTTCTAATGCTTTAATAGTGAAGTGTTCTACTTTGTTTCTGTTAACAACTTTTGTGTTTACTCTCTGCTGGGCTTAGTGTTAGATTATTTTGCAAGACTTATCTAATGTTTAGAAACCCTAGAATATTGATAGTTTTATTTCTTGAATTTCATAGTTGAAGATAGGATTATCAAGGAGATAAACTCAAAGTCAACTGAGCTGGGAATGGCTGAACTGAGTCTCACTAAATTTTGTCTTCCTCTTCTAAATCAAAAAGTAGAGACTAATTTACATAATTGTAAGAAAATTATATTTTATTTTTCCTTAATAATCCTGGACATTTTTTGATCTTCATTTAAATTTAAACATGTAAATAACTATAGATATGTGGAATATGTTTATTATGATATCTGCACATATGTGTGCATATATAAGCATCTACATAAACTGAAGTATGTTGTCTAGTTTTTCTTACTGAAAAAAAATCAAGATTTAAGCAGATAAACTAATTAGTGACAAAAATTTGCATAACCTAGTAGTGGTATTTAAAGTCCTAGTAAGCTTTAAGATATATGCTGTATTTTCTGTTTTCCAGTTTCATGCCTCTGTCTCCTAAGAAATATAATTTAATTTTAAAAAGGATCTATCTAAATATACCAGTGTCTGTTACTAAAATTTATGATACTTCAGGATATAAAATAATTCACTGAGGAAGATATAAGCCACAGGAGTGTATGATTCTTTTTTTTTTCCTTGAACACAGACACTTGGGTATTTTTCTTTCTTTCTTTTTCTTTCTTTCTTTCTTTCTTTCTCTTTCTTTCTTTCTTTTTTATATCACACCTTTCTATTTTAGTTTTGAAAATTAAATTTTTTTTATTCTAATTTGTTATGTATGACAGCAGAGTGCATTACAATTCATATTACATATGGTCCTTTATAGAATTTATTTAGACTTATTTGAAGTTAGGTTTCATGGTTGGAGAAAAAAATTCTATCTTGTTCCTTCTTTTTTTTAAAGTATTTTTTGGTGTGTGAGAGTGTGTGTGCATGTATATGTGATAGGAGAGATAAGGACTCTAACCAGAAAGATATAAATGTGAGAAATAAGCATTATAACTGATTGTAGCAGCTAAAGTTTATTTACTATTCACTATATGTGGCTATCTTGTTTACAATGGTCCAAGCAGACACTAATGGGAAAATGATGTGAATACATATTATTTCTTGGTTAAATATCTCTAATATCAGTTTTATATAATTACAGCACAATTTTATTAAGAACCTAATAAAGCTGCAAATAACATGCTCAAGTTCAGAGATAAAAGATGTAGTTTAAGTCAGCTTCTTGAGACAAAGTGGGAAATATTAGTCATGTCTTGGTTGAGAAAACCTTTCCTGATGGTATTAAGACACTTGCTATTTTTACCTTGCTATTTTAGAATAGTCAAAAAATTTTTCTCATATATGCTAAATTTTATAGCACATTTTAATAAATTTTTTCCCTATTAGAAAATCCTTCAGAGTCCTGAAAACTGAAAGAGAAAGAAATAGCCTGCACCTTGTTTACTTTATCCAAGTGCTTGAAATGAGGGTTAATTCTCTTACTATTTCCAGTGGTTGACATGAAGTGAAAGTAAGTGTTGGGTGTTGTTATTCACTATGGAAAATTGTATGAATATTAATTAACATGTGGAGGCATCTCCGAAGAGTGTTACATTTTTGCAATTTACTAGTCATATCTTTAAAATGATATGATAAATGTTTTGAAACCACCTTTAGAGATCATTTGAATGATTTTCTCTCCCCTTCAATACTGTATTAACAAAATAATATTTTCCCTTACAATAAAATGATAAGATTTTCATTGATATAAAGCAGAAGCATCTTTAATGGGAAAGTAAAGCGCTGATATTAGAATTACTTAACTCAACATTTTTAAAATCAAGTTTTAAGAAATATTGTATAATTAGATTATTAAAATGTTTAGCATTAACACTTGTTCTAAAAGTATTTCAGGCTAAAATAGATTTCTTTAGTTAGAAAAAATTACTGGGTATTTGCTAAGTGACTGACATTCTTCTGGATACTACAGATACAAAAGAAAGAAATATATTTATTTTATTACATGGACAATAAAAACACACAAAAAAAAGTTTAAAAAGTTTATTGGATAAAAAGAAAGCACTCGAAATGTAAAACAAAAGTGAGCCAGGGGTGAGGTGTGACAATAAAATTTTAAATCATGAATGAGGAAAAAATAACTGAGCAAAACACATGCAAATAGACAAATGGGCAAGCCACAGAGGTTGGGGAGAAACACTAAATCTTCCATGGAGCCCACATTAAGATGCAAGTATTCATTTAGCTCATGTTTTCTGGAATACACCTAAAATTGTTACTAAGAAATTTATAATCTAATCCCAGAAGTGCTTCCTTATAAAATATGGCTATATACCAAGAATGACCAAGATTTTACCAAGAATCCTAAATTAGATGTATCTATCATATTTATATTATTCTTAAAGTTTATGTGCCTTTACAAGAAAACAGTTCTTTGGACCTTATAAATTTCTTATGAATATAAACCAAAGGAATAAAAACTTTATTGTCAGCTCCTGTCTATGGTGATGCTGGTGACAAAAATTTACATCTGACATTAAGATATGGAAAATCACATCTTCCTGTGGAAAGATATTTGTACATAAAATGCCAATTTGGCCTCTATTTGCTAAAGAGGCTATTGGAATAAATACTTCTGATATTTTGTGTGCTTATTGTGTCATAAAACACTGAGGGCAAATTCTCTCATGATTTGCATAACATTTTTGCAATTTATCAGTAAGAAGTATGAACATGGAGTGAGAAAATTGAGTGATTTGCATTTATGCATGTTACTTATTTAATGAACACCAATAAATACATATTGTCTACCATGCATGAAATTATAAAGAATTCTCATTTAATAGCTACTAATCTTATCCTATCCATCTATCCCAATGGCTCTCTAATCTAACTTCAAACACGTGCCCTGTACTGGACATTCATTACTTTAGGTGTAGTCTCTCCAAGGCTTTTTTTTTTTAAGTTTTTTTTTAAAATTTGTTTTAATTAGTTACCCATGACAGTACAATGACCTTGACATATCATACATTTGAAATAGATGGGATATAATACCTCATTTTTCTGATTATACAGGTTGCAGAATCACATTGGTCATGCATTCACATATATACACACAGTACTAATAATGTCTGTTTCATTCTACTATCCTTCCTATCTCCCCAACCTCTCCCCTCCCCTCCCTTCACTTCTCTCTACCTAATCTAGGGTAACACTATTATTTTTTTTTCCTCACATCTTCACTCATGTATTTTGTATAACAATGAGGGTCTCCTTCCACCATCCATGCAATTCCCTTTCTCCCTTCCTTTCCCTCCCACCCTTCTTCCCTATGTAGAGGTAATCTTCTTCCCATGCTCTTCTTCCCTACCCCATTTTGAGACACCCCCTTATATCAGAGAAGACACTCGGCATTTGTTTTTTTGGGGATTGGCTAACCTCAGCATAATCTGCTCTAATGCCATCCATTTCCCTGCAAATGCCATGATCTTATTATTATTTAGTGCTGAGTAATATTCCATTGTGTACATATGCCACATTTTTTAATCCATTCATCCATTGAAGGGCATCTAGGCTGGCTCCACAGTCTAGCTATTGTGAATTGTGCTGCTATAGTATATAGTCCAAGAAGAGGAATAGCTGGGTCAAATGGTGGTTCCATTCCCAGCTTTCCAAGGAATTTCCATACTGCTTTCCAAATTGGCTACACCAATTTGCAGTCCCACCAGAAGTGTATGAGTGTATCTTTCCCCCCCACAACTACCTTATATTAGACAAAGATGCTAAAAGCATACAATGGAGAAAGGATAGCAACTTCAACAAATGGTGCTGGGAGAACTGGAAATCCATATACAACAAAATGAAATTGAATCCCTATCTCTCACCATGCACGCTAGGAATCAAACCAGAGACTCTGTGTCTAATAGAAGAAAAAGTTGGCCCTAATCTCCATCACGTGGGGTTAGGCCCCAAGTTCCTTAATAAGACACCTATAGCACAAGAATTAAAACCAAGAATCAACAAATGGGTTGAATTCAAGCTAAAAAAGTTTTTTCTCAGCAAGAGAAATAATATCTGAGGTGAATAGGGAGCCTACATCCTGGGAACAAATTTTTACCCCTCACACATCAGATAGAGCTCTAATCTCTAGGGTATACAATGAACTCAAAAAGCTAAACACCAAAAAAAAAAAAAAATCACAAATAACCCAATCAATAAATGGGCCAAGGACCTGAACAGACACTTCTCAGAAGAGGATATACAATCAATCAACAAATATACGAAAAAATGTTCATCATCTCTAGCAATCAGAGAAATACAAATTAAAACTACTCTAAGATACCATCTCACTCCAAGGCTTTTAATCATTACAAAACCTAGCTATATTTATTATAAAGCAAAGCTTTATACAGTTATGGCAGGCCTAGAATCTAAAACAAGCACACAATAAGGCATAAGCATGCTCAAATTAAGAAATTGCTGCAACCTCTATTGTGCAACAAAATTGAATTTCTATCACTACAGCTCCATGTGTCTAGAGAAGGGGAAGACAAAAGGAAAATATACATATATACTATTGAACACTGACTCTGCCACAGTGCTTGTCTGGTGGTTATCTATCTCTGTTAGGCCTGCCAGAAAAAGTAACATGATAGCCAGGATTTGATCCTTCTTATTTTCTTTTATATTCATAATCTTCAAATTGTGTCTAAGCTCCAGTGACTTTCAAAGTAATTATTTTTTAAAGAATGAATATGTGAATGCATTAAATGAAGGGGTTAATTAATAAATGAGCATACATATGTATACACACACATATATACATACTTATGGAACAGAGACCATTATTTATTAGTTACAGTAAGTGGAGAGATTAGGGGAAATCTCTGGATTCTGATATGATCCTGGCCTACTGTTCCTGTGAGACCACAGTCGACAGCTCAGTATACTCCACGTGTATAACAGGTGTGGCTGACACATCACCCTGTACACAACAGAATATTTCCAAACACAGAGTCACTGCCACTTGAAGTAAAAGTTCACACCTACACTAGCTTTGATGTGACTGTATAATCTTGGGGACAAAGTAGAGGGTAGTGGGCAGAAGGAATATCATGTTTGACAAACAAGATGCCACTGCAAACGATATTGGGAATCAAAGCATTGTACCTGACCAAGGAGCAGAGGATGTAGCTCAGAGAGGAGAAGGAGACCAAAAGTAAAGTTCACAAGTATGGATGTGGCCAATCACTATCGCTTTAGCTATAATATTTGTGTTACCATTCCAGCAAGTGTGACCACAGGAGACACCACCAAAAATCATAACCATGATGATATTTACTCACCAAAAGAATAAGAAAGAAGAAGAAAAGTCAAAGAAAAATAACATGAGGGCCATAAAGCATTGATTGGATGGTACATACTAGAATTATTTTCCATGAGATCCTTTTTACCTGGGATTTTCTTCTGAGTGCTGCCATATCTAATAAACTAGGTATGGTGAAGGGGAAATAGCTAATACTTTGCACTAAGCCTAGGTACAGTATCTGATTCTTGTGTCTTGATCACATTATTTCTGTTGAAGTAGAATAGATGCACTAGTAAAATACATATTTTTTTCTGTTAATATAATTTTACCAGTCTTATGGAATAACAAAGAAGGATGGTTACTATGTCAGTATGTATAGAAGCCACAGAAGTTTAGAGAAATGAAGAAAACATAAGTGCCAAATTGTTATCCTTATTATTTTAGTAACTCTAAAACCATCAAAATGATTAAATTGAAGTAAATAATTGTTTTTTTTTAATTTTTTAATATTTATTTTTTAGTTTTTGGCAGACACAACATCTTCGTTTTTTGTATGTGGTGCTGAGGATCGAACCTGGGCCGCACGCATGCCAGGCGAGCGCGCTACCGCTTGAGCCACATCCCCAGCCCAGAAGTAAATAATTGTTTATTTCATATCTTTTAAAGATACTTATCTAACAGAACAATTTAAAGAAATAGAAATTTTACAATTGGTATTTTAAACCAAAGCCTTCTGTATCACTCAAATTTGTGCTTGTGTCTCTAGTTATCTCCATGTGCCTAGAGATATCTGAAAAGATTGTTGTTCTAATTGGACATTTATATTGTAATAAGATGAAAAACTAATCTGCAAAATTTATGAAACCATTCTATTTCTTTTGTAATCATACAGTTTTTCTTTCCATATAAAATCTTTGCTATTGCTTAACACTAAATTTTAATAATTTTATAGGCCATGCATGTATGTACACACACATACACACACACACGATGTACAATGATAGTAACAATCATATAACTATATATAACATAGGATCTTTACTATTCAACATTCTAACCTTATCTCACTGCTTAATTCAGAAATCATTTATTATAAGTTTCATAAAATGAATATTCTCCTAAATACTATCAGTGTTATTTCATGAAAAGTCATGTAAATAAAACTATCTGCTCAACAAAATTATAGTATACTTTAGTGACACTGGAATGTATTTGTATAGATATCATTTTTATTATATCAAAGATATAAATTTACATTATTTTATGTATAAAGCTTGGCAGTGCTGTCAGGACATGGGATTAAAAAAAGTAACTTTCATCTCTATTATGACATTGTAGGATAAATAAGGTGCTTCTTACAAATGTAGCCTTGTTTCTCTTTACATGTTTCAGAAAAATAAATTTCTTTTGATTTGTAAGATAGACAGGCTTGTTGCATCTGAGGTCTAGGAAGCTGAAACCTAAAACAGAAGAAATATCACAGTTATAATGGAATTCTATACAATCTCAAAGGGAATATACAACTTTTGTTTTATGCAAATTTTAAAATTACGATTTTTATGTAATTTAACAAAATTTAATTTCTGTCACTTAGTGGCACATACAAGTAAAATTTTAGTAAATTGAAAAGTTGATAGATTATAGAGGAACAGGCCCAGGAGTGGGCTATCTCCTCCCTGGCTCCAGAAAAGGGAAACTGCCTCAGTTTCAAAGGGAAGGGCCATCTCCTCAACTACATCAGTCTAGGATACCACCATGGAGGGTCAAGGGTTCACGGCCACCATTCTGGTGGGGCCAGAGGATAGAATACTGCAATGAACCAAAAAGAATTATTCTTGAATCTTAAAATTTAATGGACTTTTCCCTAATAAATTTCAGACTTACTTGGGATTCATTATGACCCCTTTATTCTGTCTGATTTTTCCTTTTGGAATGGAAATATTTGTCCTATTTTTGTCCCACCCTTATGTCCTAAGATACAATAAATTATTTGGTTTCCTAAATTCTCAGCAGGAGAGGAATTTTGCCACAGAATGATTCATGTACCAGCTCTGATTTTGATGACAGTTAGATGAGATTGTAGACTTAAAGTTGATGCTGAAATGATTGAAGACCTTTGGAGTTGTTGAGAATGTATTTTGCATATGAGAAAGATGGAAAGTTTGGGGAGTCAGAGGGCAATGTATTATGGATTGAACTGCATTTCCCCAAAACTCAAATGTTCAGATCCTCAGAAAGTTTGGAGATAGGGTCTTTGAATGGGTGATGTAAAATGAAATAATTATGATGAGCCCTAATTCAATATGACTGGTGTCACAAGAGAAGGAAACCTGGGCATAGTGCAAAGATATAGGGAGAAGATGGCTGTCTGAAAGTCAAGGAAGAGAGACCTCAGAAGAAATCAACCTGCTGACATCTTGATCTCAGCCTCTGAGAGAATATGTGTCCTCCGTTTATACTACCCAGTCTGTGGTACTTGGTTATGGAAGCACTAGAAAACAAATGTGGTTTATAAGAAAGATTCTCAGGGAGAGCAGATTAAGGAATTAAATGTTAGTTACTTCTAGAATCTACAATTCTGTATATAAGATTGGTTTCAAATCACTGTTTCTTTCCTCTGTTACTCAAATGTCCTTGAAATTAAGGCCCAGGTATCCTTCATTAATGTTCTTTTTGATAAATGCAGTTCCTTGAGGCAAACATTATACTTAAAGTAAGCCCTTTATGTCAGGTAGATACTTACAAATAAGGGGGCAGAGCTGAATCATTTTCCCATACCCACTGATGGAAAATTTCATTATAGTAGGCTCCAATCCAAAAGAAAGAGTTCAAAGAGAAGAAATTCTGGTGGTAAGAAAAAAATACACAAATTATTATTTTTTCATCAACTGCATGAAAGAACCTTTAAAAAATTCAACATCATATGTATATTTATTCAATTCCTCCAGCCCACAAAATCATTAATGTATCCTGTAGTACAAGACTATTTTAGATGCTGATGAGTAGCAGTGAAAAACACAACATCCTTATTTTATAGGAGATACAGAAAATAAATAAATTTTTTTGAGTAAAAATAATAGTGTTGGTTTGAAGAAGAAAGGAGTGAGATTTTTAAAAGAACAAAACCATCACAGATTTCTTGGAGATTAATTTTACCCCCATTATCTACCTCTTTGGGTGCATAATAAAAAGGATCTTCTCTATTAGGAAAACTGACACAATGGGACCTTTACTTCAATGCTGATGCACATTTAGGACCCATTCTCCATCTTCTCACATAGTGTTCCAGATTCGGATGTACTGGTCACACAATGGTATTAGATTTGGAGCTACAAAGGCTATACCCTATTAGTGCTGGGATATACCAGGTTCCTTTTCTTTGACTGAGGTATTCCTTATAATATCTGGCTCTCTCTGGATTTATTATTTATAATTTTTTATAAAGGTAATATCAAATATTATTTCAAAATATTTTTCTCTTTTTTTACCCACCACATAGACCTATATTTTGCATGTGAAAATGGAAACAAAAGATAAATGAGTATTATCCTTCAGCTATTGGTCTAGTGCTGAATTTGGGCAAATGTTAAAGATTCCTCAGTTCAATCTAGTTAATCAATCTCATCTATCTCTCATATTATTATGACACTCGGTAAAAACTCACCATCTCATCTCTGTTTATCTTTAGGAGGCTGGAATTTAGAGATAAGCAGACATTTTGACTCTCCCTCCAAGATAACTGTTCCTTGGAGAAGTAATAACAATTGCATCGGAACCAGACCCAATTCTTTGGACAAGGATGACAGCAAGGTCCTAGGCAAAGATTCTTTGTCATTGCACTGAGAAGATACACAAACTCTGATTTTGTTTATTATTTGTTAAAAACACACCTTATGAATATACACTTTATGATAGCATAGGAATCTTACGTAAAGATGATAAAAATAGCTGAACCATTAGTTTTCTTACTTCTATATCATTATAGCATTTACAGACTGAAATACCTTCATGTTACATCACCAGATTAATTTTTTTGGCTGGAAATTTTGACCTTTCAACATAAATTCTGCCTTTTCAAAAATTTGTTCTTATGTTATTTAATTTTATGATCTATAAACCTATGAGATCTCACAAGAATTTCTCAAATGAATTTATTTGAAAGTTACATAAACTTCTATCTCTTAAAGTTGTTTGGGGGACTATATTTTATAACTTCTGTAAGTACATATTGTAGTACCTTGCTATAAAGGCTCTATGTTTATGGAACTAATACAAATAATAAAAGTATTTTCTTCTTAAATCAGTATAAGAAGCCAAGCTATAAAATCATTGCCTACCTTTTTGTTGCATTGAGGAAGATGTTCTTTCAGAAAATGCTACAAAAATAGTCAATATCATAATTAGATCTTCCTTTAAATTAATACATCAAAATGAAATAATAAAAGTCTATATTCTATAAGCATAAGTCAGAAATTTTAAAGAAAATTTAAAGGTAAGTTTTTTGTTTCCCCCCCCCCCCCTGATGCTGGGAATTGAGCCTAAGGAAGGCCTAGCACATCCCAGGAAAATGTTCTACCACTGAACTACCACCCCAGTCAAGGTAGAATTTTGATGAGGTAAAATTGTGAACCTAGTTTCTGCTTATCATATTATATGAAAGAAATAATGCTTCCAAGGGAAGACAATTTAGAGGACTCTCTGGTTACTCACAGTTTGCAGTAAAAAAAGCCATTGTAATGGTTGCAACCATCAGGAGAAGGAACATGACACCAAGCACACAAGAAATAAGCCTCCATGGAAAAGGTGAGCAACCCCCTAGAAGAAACAAAATCAGAGGCAGACTCTTGATATAAAAACAGTGCTGAGCAATTGGTGAAAGCGACCACCGTCTCTCACTGTCTTGACAAGGTCATAGTGAAAATAAGTGCTGGCAAAGCCACTCTCCCACTGTCTTGACAAGGCCACAGTGAGAATGAATGCTGGCAAAGCCGTGCTGGTTGGTGGGAAACCGAAACCATGAGACCCTTTTATATGTAATTGGGACTTCTCATTTTCATGCTCATGTTCTTGACAGGAGACATGAGTATGTTAAATGCCATAAGGCTGTTCTACTACCTTGAAGGCTGTTCTACTACCCCTCAGCATGTCAAGGACAAAGTAGAAAGCTGCTCTACTATCTCAGCACATTGGGGACAAAATTGATAATGGACAGCAATCATTCTCTGAAAGGTCACAAGAATTTTAGGCACCACATTGATTAAAATCAACTAGAACCTAAGCCCATATTTCCGGCCTTTTAGAAAACCTAATCATTATACAAAACCCACCATATGTAGTTTTATTCTTGATTTAGGAAAATTATGTTATACACTTAGGAAAGTCAAGACATATAAGGATACATTCTTTTCATTTCTATAAACCCTTTTTTACTTCACATAGGGATTTATGATGAGCATACTTAATATTGGTGGAAAGTGGACTGATGTTTAGAACTTACTTTTTATTGAGAAAGATTATAAAGATATAAGAACTAGTGCACCTTGACTGAGAAACAAAGAAACTCTTTGAGAAAGTAGCTCAACCAGTTTTATGAGAATAAATTTAGGAATTAATTAAAGTAGCTTTATAAGACATATTTTTAGAATAATGTTAGAAATATTATTCTATTTAGATTCTTGGGTTTAGAATTCTTAAGTTTTTAGCTGTATGGGTTTCTGATATGCTTTAAGAATGGCTTATAAACTTTAGGATATTTTAAGTGTAAGACTTAAGGGGACTTTTTTAGATGGGAATTTTAGATTAGAAATAAAAGTGCAGGTGTACTTTAAAACTTAAAGGTTAATGATAGGTTAGGAGACTTAGTCTGGTTACGTAGTTTGGCATTAGTTAATAGTACATCTTGGGAAAATCTGAAAAAATGTAAATTAGTAACGCATTTTATTAATGATTGATAATTAAAAAGTCACATCCTGGAAAACTGTAAATTGATGTTACATTTTTCTATACCCCTAATTATGGTTAAGGAAACGTTATGTCTTGGCAAAGTTTTGAAATTGTATAATCAATGACGTATTCTGAATCTATAATGATGAGAAAAATTGTAATAAAAGATGACACAGAGAAAGCTGCATTAGAACTCTTTCTAATGGAGATTGCTCCAACGAAATGACTCCTGTCTCATGGTTTAGCCGACACCACTCATCCTTCAGGACTCCCCAGACCCCGCTAGGGCTGGACACCAGCAAGCAATCAATAACAGAAATATAAATATCATAACAAAATATGAGCAAATAATTCACAATTTATATAATGAAATAATGGAAACAAAAAAATTAATGGCCGAGTACAGTCCTTAATTCATAAATTCTAGCTCCAAATACTCCTCTTTATTATTCCTCTCCACCTAAGAAAAGGAAAAAAAACACTGAGCAAGAAAACTTTATGAAACCAAAATGAGAAATGATTCATTTAAGCACTGAGTTCTTTCCTATACAAAAAGTAAAAGTGGTTTTTGATTTTATTTCTTGATGGACTCAAACTAAAAAGTTTCTTCTTAGCAAAAGAAACAATCTGTGAGGTGAATAGAGAGCCTACATCTTGGGAGCAAATCTTTACCCCTCACACATCAGATAGAGAACTCATCTCTAGGATATTTAAAGAACTCAAAAAGCTAAGCACACACACACACAAAACAAATAACCCAATCAATAAATGAGTCAAGGACCTGAACAGACACTTCTCAGGAGAAGATATACAATCAGTCAACAAATATATGAAAAAATGTTCATCATCACTAGCAATTAGAAAAATGCATATCAAAACCACTCTAAGATTTCATCTCACTCCAGTCAGAATGGCTATTATGAAGACAAACAACAATAAGTGTTGAAGAGGATGTGGGGAAAAGGTACACTCATACACTGCTGCTGGGACTGCAAATTGATGCAGCCAATATGGAAAGTAGTATGGAGATTCCTTGGAAAATTGGGAATGGAACCACCATTTGACCCACTATACCTCTCCTGGGTCTATACCCAAAGGACTTAAAAACAGCATACTACAGGGACACAGCCACATCAATGTTTATAGCAGCACAGTTCACAATAGCTAAACTGTGGAACCAACCTAGATGTCCTTCAATAGATGAATGGATAAAAAAAATGTGGCATATATACACAATGGAATATTACTCAGCACTAAAAGAGAATAAAATCATGGCATTTTCAGGTAAATGGATGGCGTTGGAAAAGATAATGCTAAGTGAATTTAGCCAATCCCAAAACAACAAATGCCAAATGTTTTCTTTGATATAGGGAGGCTGATTCATAGTGGGATATGGAGAGGGAGCATGGGAGGAATAGACGAACTCTAGATAGGGAAAAGGGGGTGGAGGGAAAGGCAGGGGGCATAGGGTTATAAATGATGGTGGAATGTGATGATCATTATTATCCAAAGTACATGTATAAGGACATGAATTGGTGTGAATATACTTTGTATACAACCAGAGATATGAAAAATTATGCTCTATATGTGTAATAAGAATTGTAAGGCATTCTGCTGTCATATATTAAAAAATAAAAAAAATAAAAAAGTAAAAGTGGCTACATTCTAAATTAGGAAGTTGAATAAGTACCACTTACTTATTTTTTCCTTCCACACTTCCTCCTTTCCTTAACTCAGTGAACATATATGAAAGTGTACAATGTGTTATGAAGGATAATACCCAGGAACAGGGACACAAGTATGAGATGCAGCCTCCACTGAGTCCTCATTTTCTACAACATTTGCTAAGTTAACACTTAAGAACTGAATTCTAGTATCCCTCTTCCTGCATCTGTATTGCAAATACCTGATGAAAGATGTTGAACAGCTAGTGCTCATTCACATCTAAAATCTGAATCTTCACCTTGATTCTCCAATGCATTTGACAATTATTTTATCTTTTGTCAAATTCTCCTATTTTTTTGTCACCTCAATTCTTTTTTCAGATATTCACCATTATGCCATCTGTCCTTATGGGAAATGAACAAAGATCAAAAGACTAAAAAAAAAAAAAAAAAAAAAATGGAGTTTCTATGTAGGTAAAATGTCAAAAGCTTGTTTCATTTTCCTTGAGATTTTCTTGGGTTGATAATCTCTGTAGATTTTAAACTACTGGAATTCCTATTGAATCACTTTACTTCACTTTCTTCTCTGTCATGGCAGAAAGCAAGATCTTAAAGGTACTTCTCACTGAGAATATTCCCATCTTTGGAGAACTAAGCATGAAACAAAGTAGGACTTTAGATGAAGGAAGCATCTTGGCATACAAGTTTAACCAAACTAGCTAGATATTTATGACTTGGCATGATTATTTTTTTACCAAATTATTTAGGATGGAAAATTGAAGGTATTCTTTCCTGGCATCTCCTTGAGGCTGCATCTCCTATGTGTTTCCATCAGGACTCAGAGCAGCCATGCAAGGACCACATATTTAAGCATTCAAATTTAGGAATTTGAGAAATGGCCCTTAATCTTGCCACAAGGTAGAAACACAGCAACCTGATCTGTGATACATAAAAATAATTTAATAAAAAGCCAGATAAAAAACAATTTATATAACAAATTTTATAACTAGAAAAATTACTATAAACATTTCAGCTATTCTCAAATTATATGAGTAAATAAAACACAATATTAAAAAATGAAACAGAATTTTTGGAACTTGATTTAGTAGTCTGGAGTAGTTTGGAAAATAGGCAAGTAAAAATAATAGAATTCTGAAACTTAATTAAAGGTCTCATTCTACTTTTTGATTAACAGCAAATAGACTTAATTAGCAAGATTGATTTTTAAAGTGAGAGAATTGAAAAAGAAGTCCCAGAGATAGACCCTAATACATAAAAGTGTTAAAATATAATAAAGGACACACACACACACACACACACACACACACACAAATACCTCCATGAGTTACTAAGAAAAAAACTTGCAACTAATAATCATAGCTTTCCATGACAGCTATACAAAATTTATACTTTATTTTCTTTCTTTTTTTTAATGAATATATGAAGTTTAGTAGACACAAAATATGACTGTATCATAAGCATATAATTGTACAACTATAATTCTATTCAAAACATAATATTATCAGCATCCATAGGGTCAAAATATAACCATTATCCTTATTTCCATTGCCACTAAATAATTTTGCTCGGTTTGAACTTGATATAAATAAAGTCATACAGTACATGAAAAAGTTTTGTATATGAAAAGTTTCTTTATATTTCTACTTATTGTGGAAAGTAACATATATAGAATATTAAATTATACACTCCAAATCCTTATAAGCAGAAAACAGTTTCATAGGGGACTTCTAAAATGTTTACTCTACTTTTAACATTTTCTTTAATAAACATGTATTATTCAATCGACAAATAACTATAAATTATGCTTTTTTTCCCTTTAAAGCCAAACACTTTGAATTTTATTACCAAAAACTCACACAAAACGTGCGTATGTTTTTGTAAAAAATAATCCAAGGAAATCTTGGCAACCTAATTTTTATAGCCACAAGAAATTGGCTTCTACTATTTGAAAAGCTTGCCACCTTACTTCTAATTCTTCATATCTTTCCCAGATCATTAGGTCTGAAAAACATAAGCTGGCTGCAATCAGATGCAGAGTTCCAGAAACAAGACTTAAATGCAACTTCCCATTACATTAGCTGCATTAAATCTTAAATAGGGGTTAATTTTGTTGTTGCTATATGCAATTTGCGATCCAAATTTGAAATAAATACATGTGTCTTTTATTTGTTTCAGGAATATGGAACAATCAAGTATCAGCTGTATACCACCCTCTGACACAGAAGTCAATCCAGTCCAATTATATGTTGACTTCTTGCACAATAAAATTCTCAGGCCTCAGAATAACTTAAGTCTTAAGTTCAGCCTCTCAAGCAGCTGTGCCCCATAATTTTTTCCACACTTTGACACCTTGAAGTCTGTAGCAAGAGAATTTCCAACTTTTTTGACTTATTCAAATTCATGTCTAAAGGAACTCTAACCTAAGCAATGAAATGTCTAAACTATACAGATTACCTTTCAATTTATTTATAATATTGACCATTTGGCCTTTGTCATAATCTACATTGTCAATACTCAATATTTTACTTGCATTTCCTACTTAGATTTGGAAAAAGTTTTTGCTGTATTTTTGTATCTCCCCAATACATTACACAGATTACTACATAATTTTCATTCTGTATATGTTTATTAAATATAATATTTTACCTTTGCTAATGATATTGCTTGCCATGTTATTGTGTTTTTTTAGTAAAGTTTCTGGTCTTTTACCTTTTTCCTGATGAATGGCAATTTGTTCAAACTTAATTTAGTCTTCATACCTTTTTTCATTGTGTGTTTCTGCTGATAATTCTCATTCAGTGTAGTAAAAGTTGTAGGCTCCTCATTCATTTTCATATAGGAAAAAACACTGTGAAATAAAGAGTGCAAATATTGATATGTCACTCTATAATTTGGAAAGGTATCTTATAATAAAAACAGGGGGAAATATTTTTTAATATTTGTGTTGAAGAATAGATATGCCTGTTAATTTTTATAGATAAAATTAATGCCATTAACAAAGGATTGAAAACACAATTATAGCTCTGCAATGATTTTATTTCAAAAAATTCTAAGTCTATCCCTCTCTAGCATCATTGTAATTTAAATAAAATAAAAGCATTAATTTTATCATTTGTACTCCCTAGTAAACATTTCACAATTGATGATTAAAGCATGAGGTTAATATTTGCATTTCATAATTAATAAATATTGGACAAAGCATCTTTCTTTCATATTATTTTAGGATTTATTTTTATGTGTTGATTTTTTGTAGTTATTTATGTATATATTATTTTTTTAGTTTTCTTTTTTGTTGTTTTTATTTATTTTTTAAATACACCACAATAGTGGAATGCATTACACTCCTTATTACACATATACAGCACAATTTTTTGTAACTCTGTATATAAAGTATGTTCACACCAAATTATGCCATTATACATGTACTACTCTTTTTTTTTTTTCATTACAATTCTTAATACAGATAAATGCCCAGAAATGAAATTCACGGGTTGTGGGATAATTACATGTTTAGTCTTTTTTTTAAAAATTTCTTTTATTAGTGCATTACAATTAAACATACTAGAGAGATTCATTGTGACATTCATACATGCACAACATAACATATACCCTATTGATGCATACAGTCTGTTGATTTACTAGTTTATTTCTTTATTTTATAAAAATCTTCTTTATTTTGAATAAGTAAATAAGGAATTTAATTATAAAAAAGTAATTAAGACAGACTAAATACCAAAACATGTAAGTTTCAAAGTTTGAAAATTTTTGGTTATAAATATTTATTAAAATTGGTTTTCGGCATCAAAACTGGCAAAGCACTGATCAGGACAAAGTCTATTATTTGTCAGACTTTAAAATACCTTACTTGCCAGGTGTGATGGTACACGCTTGTTATCTCAGCAGCTTGGGAGGCTGAGGCAGAAAGATCATGAGTTCAAAGCCAGCCTCAGCAATTTAGGGAGGCCCTAAGAAACTTTGACCCTGCCTCTAAATAAAATATTTAAAAAAAGAGCTGGAGATATGGCTCTTTGTGGTTAGAAAAAAAAAAAGAAATAATAATAATAATAATATCTGACTCAACTTTTCAAGCTTTTACTAAGAAAAACTACTAGACATGCAGCAAAGATTGGGAAGAAAAGAGTCAAAGAAAGAAAAACTTTGATAACTTGAAGCCAGAAAATAAACTGCAGTTTTTAAAGTTAAAAATGTCTAAAAACATACAGAGTCTCCACTAAAAATTTCCTAGTGATTGTTTGTTTTAAAAGTTGAAGGAGGGAAAATTATGAATGAAGTAGAAAAGGTTAAACGTACCTGAAATGAGGAAGAAATTTCAGAAACTTGAACTAAAAATTTAATATGTGGGAAAGTGAGGAGGCAGGACCTGGTAAATTAGAGCAGAAATAGAAACTGTCAATCCCAGTAGAAAAAACGTGCTTGTTGTATCACATTTCATAGTTAACTACAGGAACTTCACAACCACAATATAGGTGAGAGCACTGCTTGGAAGCCAAGCAAAGTAATGTATTTCATTTCAAGCCATGATAAGCATAGAGAAATTAATTTCTTATGATTGGAGAATCTGGTGTCTTTTCAATTACAGTAACCAGAGTAAGTCTATTCACTTCAATAATCTACAAAACAGCAAATTAATTTGCTGCAACTTTCAAGAATAGTATTTGTTTACTGAAAAACAGGTATGTTGTCTCTGCAGAATTAAGGACAAATACATCATTAATAAACCCTTAATTCTTTGTATTTTGAAAGAGAGATTATAGGAAGATGTATGTGGCTCAATCATAGAAACATATTGCTGACTTGTGCTCTTTCTTTCTTACTGATGCACACTTTATATTCTCATTTTTATTTTTCTCTGTTATAATGGTTTTGAAAAAAACTCACATTTGTCCAGTGTATTATATACTTTCCCCCTAAAAATATGAATGGTATTATTTGTACACATACATATAAACTTATAAAAATGACCCAATAAATAAATTAAATGTGATTATACAAGAGATATTTTAGGTATATAAAGAAAACCAAAGAAAAGAACATTTTTATTATTAATGACATTCAGAAACAGTACAAATAGTTATGAGAAGTAAGAAAGGTAATCACCATTCTTAGAATAGTTTCATAATGTTCTAATGTGCAGAGGCTCTTTGGGCCATATGTAGTTTTCTTAAAATAGCAAAATAAATTTAAAAATCTGTTGTTTGGAAGTGTTTTGTTTATTTTGATCAAAACTAAAACTCTGTTGCCTTTTAAACTATTACCAAAATCTCAAGTCATAAGAATTAATAATCTTTCTCCACATCTTATTTCTATGAATACAATGGTGGTAAGGATCAAGAGGTACTATATTTAAACTCAGGTTTATGGGGTGCTAGAGATCCCAAATATAAACTTTTTACCATATTAAATAAGGTGTTGATGATAGTAACTTAATGAAACATGGCACTTGTAACTGTGAGTTCAGTTAAAGCTCTTTCAATGATCCTTTCTTTATAAGACTTTCTCCCAGTGTGTTAGCTTTTCTTTACTGTATCAAAATACCTGAGAAAAATAATCTTGCAAAGAAGAAAGTTTTTCTTTTTTTTTTTTTTTTTTTTTTTTACATTTTTCAGACGTTTCAGTCCATGGTTGATTGGCCCCATCACTTTGGGGGCTGAGGTGAGAAGGTACATAATGATGAGGAAGAAGCATTTAGTGAAGCAAAAATATATTAGGCAGGGAGAGAAAAGGACTGGAGTCCTTCTATTTCCTTTGAGGGCATACTACCAAGACCTAACACTTCTTATAAGACCCCATTTCTTGAAGTCTCCACTGTCAGCCAATTATACCAAGCCAGGGATCAGATCTTTAATACACAGGCCTTTGGAGACATTCAGTATATAAACTAAAGCACCTGATATAGACCTAAGACCATTTACATTACCCTAATAATTCATTTCAATGCATTATCTGTTTTTGAGACTACTTTGCACTAATTTGCCTCAACGTATAATGGAAGTTAATAAGCAGAAGGATATTGCAAAAACAAAGTAAAAATACAGACTGTTTCAAAATTAACTGATATATTAATAACCAAACTTTATCTATGTCAAAAGGCAAGTTTGAGATAAAGTGACTCAGGAGCAAATATTCCTTTCTCTTTATCTAGTTACAGACCCCAGATAGACAAACCGAAATAGTAAAATTATTTTTTTGAGACATAATATTTGTGCATCTTAATGTACATTTTCTTTTTTGAACCGGGGATTAAATCCAGGGGCACTGGATCATTGAGCCACATCCTCAGCCCCATTTTGTATTTTATTTAGAGACAGGGTCTCACTAAGTTGCTTAGTACCTTGCTAAATTGCTGAGGCTGGCTTTGAACTCACAATTCTCCTATCTCAGCCTCCTGAGCCCCTGGGATCACAGGCATGCACTACCGCACTGGGCCTTAGCATACATTTTTGTAACTCATTACATGTACACAATATATAATAATCAAATGAAGGTAATAAGCACTTCCATCTCTTCAAACATTAAACATTTTCATGTGTTGGGAATTTCATCTGTTCTAGTCATTTGGAAGTGTAGATTATTTAAATCAATAGTTGCTCTCCTATGCTACAGAAAAACAGAATTCCTTCTCTCTGTGTTGTGGTGCCCCTTTTTGAACTTCTTTCCCTCCACAATCCCCCTCTTCATTTCCTGGACTCTATGAACTATTTTATTCATCTACGTGATTCTTTTTAGTTTTCACAAATGAGAATATGTGGCATTTGTCTTTCCACGTGTCTTATTTCATTTAACATAATGACCTTCAGTTCCATCCATGCTGCTGCAAATGACAGGGCAGGATCTTTAATGGAAATGGTATGAATTTCTGAAAGGCTCTGGAGGCCGTTAGTTTGTCAGATGTTTGTAAGCAAAACAACCCAGGGGAGCTTTTTCTTTTGCTCATCCTTTCCTAGTTTCCAACCCCATTCATAAACGTACTCTCCCCAAAAAGAGAAAGCAAAAAAGTTACCACCACCATCTTAAGATTCAATAAGACTCGAGAGAGAACTTGAGATGTAAATGCTTCTTATTAGGTTAACAGCCTAATGCACCAGAACAGGTATAAAGACAGGAACACAGGACAATTTAATCCTGAGGAATCTTAGCATGGTAGACATATATATATATATATAATCAAAGTTAGTCTACCTTAGAGCAAACAGAAGGACGACACTACTCGCTTCCTTAAAGTTGAGATCTACAAAGCCAGAGTGATTGCACCTTCTTTGTACTGAGATAAAACTACAAAGGGAGCAGTTGAGTTAAGAAACATATTACAAGCTGTCTTGACCTTCTTCCATCCCTGGGCTTGACAAGTTCAAACTAAATGGACTTTTCCTGCATGAAAGGTATAACCACAGCCCTCAGGTCATCTTCACTGCAAATGTGTGGTGAATGTGAGAAGAAACTTGTTATGTTTTGTAAAAAGTCAAGTGTGAAATAATTTCACACTTTTTCTTGTCAAGATTTGTCAAGGTTGCTTCTCAACATATTTTTTAAAAATTAATGAATTGCCCAAGATTTTGTACACTGCTTCTAAAGAATTCCTATCTTTAATTTTGTTGGAGGCATTTTGATATTATGGCTAAAAGCACATGTTTGGTATCACATTAAGTCAGTATTATCAGTTCAACTGAGCCATTTATAATTTTTGCAATTTTAGTCCAGCTTAACTCTATGATTTATTTCTTAATATGTAAAAATAAAGAGAATAAAAGTATTCTCATCAAAGAATTCTTCTAGAGATTAAATGAGAAAACATGTTAACTACTATTATTGGGCTTTTTGTTTCTAATTCAAAACTTTTTTATTTTTTGGTTTAAAGTTTTGTAATTTTTTTCTTTCAGAAAATATCTCATGAAGTAAAGTCCTCATGATATAGCAGAATCAAAGACTTCCTTAATTGTGTAATACAAGGGATAATACCAACTCCCCTTTCCTATCTTAATGCCTAATTTAAAATCTTTCCCAATTTTATGCTGATGCCATAAAATTCATACTTGAAAACACATGCACTTTGTTCATGGCTAGATAAAGTATATTTTGTCAGTCATGTATACTTTATTATATATGATATAATTGTAGATGCAAATGAAACTCAAAAATGGTATTTTCAGGTGTGAAAGAGTTAAAATCTATTGTAATAGATAATGATGTTCCAACTAAGCACATGGTTCAAATGAAAAAAAAAAGTACAACCATCAATAAGAAAGTATGTTTAAATATAATTTCATACAAAACACATATTAAAAAATCTGAAGTTTATAAATGTCAGTAAACAACATTTACTGTCATCAGAATTGTTTTGACACAATACTGCCCTCTGTGCCATTAAGAACAATGGCCACATAATATTTCTTAGAAAAGTATCCCCTAAGGTCTCTAACTTCTGATGCTCATTAGTGAAATTCTATGCTGGATATTATTTGCTCTGTGAAAGTTCTGTAGAAGTTGTCTTTGAAAGTCTTGTAGAAAAAGAAAAGATTGTAGAAATTTTAGGAGAAAATACAGGATTAGAAAATTCTATTCCATTTGCTAATGATACTAAAATCATCTGTTGACTTAAACATGAAGGACCAACAATGTACACTATCTTTATTACTACTCTGCATTGTCACTGTCACCAGTCAGAATCAAAGTCAGAAATAAGCAGATCGCAACTGCCTCTTAGCCAACAGTAATGGTAAGACTCCTCATATTTTAAGATGTATCCTGATATCATAGATGTTAAAATGTGAAAACAACATATCTTAGATTCATTGAAACAGATAAAAGAAAGAAAATGTGAAGGTGAAGCAAAGAATAAAAAAAGAATAATGAATAAGTATTATAAATCTAAAAAATATGCAAAATACTACATTAAGTCTGTCCAAGAAAGTTTTAGGTATTAGGTTTAAAAAGTATCATAAATTCTTAAATATACAAAGGGAGAGATGGTTAGTGTTAAAATAAATATGTGTTCCTTATGGGACAAAAAACATGGCAAGAGAGAAACTAGGAAATTTTTAAGGCACATAAAAAAGCATAATAAAACTCCCTGAACTATTTTTGTTGCAGTGAAAATTAACAGGTTTAAACAGACATCAAATCTATATTTTGGCTCTATGAGGACAGATAGAACACAGATAAGCACATGTACAGAATCTACTGATGGAATAATCAATGTACATGCAATGCATTCATATTTGTTTATATAGATAAATTCAAACAGAGTTATAATACTACTGAAATAATTGAGGTAAAAAGAAATTATATTTTCATGTAATTATGCATATTGTTTTCTGTTTATTTACCTGGTTTGGGGTAAACCTCTTAGGCAGTTAGCTCTTCCAATTGCTGGCTAGGTGAAACTGAGTACATTAGTTGACAATCCTCAGTGGCCTTACTTGTAAATGTAGGCAGTGATAAGATTTACTCACTGCATTATAAAAATGGTTATATGAACTAATTAGTCCAAATGCTTAACAAAAATTCTGCCACACAGTAAACATCAAGGACGATTAATATCACCATGTTATAGTTAAATGAAGTTAAAACTGAATTATTACTCTGTCAAAGGAGTATGGGTTCCTTAAGTTAAATTGAGTTTCATGGTTACTAAGATCTTTTCTCATTTTATTTCTGACTATATCTGGTTTTGGTTTCTAGAGCTTGATATGTCATAAACTGATTGATGGTGGGTGAATAAGGGTATTGGTTACAAATGGGTGGTTTGACTGTTCTTGAGCCTAATATGTAACTACAGATTTGATCACTGATCTCTAGTTCTCTGTCATAAATTGTCCCCTGATCTTTGTTCAGACATTTACTTGTCTCCCCTTGTCTCTTTCCTTTGATGTTTAAGTTTCAATAGCAGAATCAAAGACCACAGGGTTTTATGATGTAGAAATTTTCTCTTATATTCCCTTGCTAGGAGCTTCAGAACCATTTTGCTGGTCCTTAATAAAGCTGCCCGAGCTTTGGCCAACAAAGAGTGACCTATTTGCTACAAGTCTTTGGCTATTTCAGAATAAGAAACCCAAGGCGTCAACAACTCACCATAGAACAATGGTTTCCAACCACATATGCAGGCAACCACAGCAGTAGCTCCTTGAAGGTCTGCTGAGGTATTAACACCTTATTTTACTCCCACACACATTTATTAATTAGTCATATATACACTAAAAGTGACACAAAGTCATTGTATTTTGAAATCGTATTGTTTTTATTCTTCTCCTCTATGGGGAATAAAGACCTCTTTCAGTGAGAATCCCTGGCAAGATTAATATTCCATATTATGACATCTTTAATTCACACACCCCTTTCTCCTAGTTAGAGCCTCATTTTGTAAAATTATCAGTGTCTAACACTGATGGAAAATAATAATATCCAGATTTTTCTTATCGTTTCATATCTTCTCTTGTGGTTGGTTTGTTTTCACATTTTAAGCTGACAAAAAAATGTTATATATATTTTAGGGTTTCAATATGGTGTTTTGTTATACATACACACGTATCGTGAAATGATTAAATCAAGATAATTAACATATTCAACGTCTTCATACTCATTTCTGGTTCAATATACCTCTAAACATTTTCTACAGATAAAATCTGAAATTTTATGCTCTTTAACCATAACCTTCTCATTTCCTACCACTCACAGTCCCTGGCGACAATCATTCTACCTTCATTCTATGAGTTCAACTTGTCTAGGTTCCACAGATAAAATAACATCATGCAGTATCTGTCTTTCTGTGCTTTGCTTATTTCACTTAGTATAATGTTTTCCAGGTTTGTCCATATTGTCACAAGTAACAGATTTTCCTTTTTCTAAAGCTGAATATTATTCCATTGTATGTGTATGTGTGTGTGTGTTTATATATGTGTGTGTATATATATATATATATATATATATATATATATATATATATATATAAAATGAGGCATTTAACTAGGAGAAGGGGTATGTGAATTACACACACACACACACATGCACACACATATCGCATTTTCTTTTTCTATTAATCTGTTGATGGACACTTAGATTGCTTCAGATCTTAGCTATTGTGAATAATGCTGCAAAAAAAGACATACAGATGACCAACAGGTAAATGCAAAAATGTTCATCATCACCAATCATCAGGAGTATGCAAATTGAAACCACATGAAATATAACCACACCTGTTAGAATGCTATTATCCAAAAGATAAAATATGTTGATGGGGATGTGAAGAAAAGGAAGAATTTTTACACTGTTGGAAAGAATATAAATTAGCATAGTCACTGTGGAAAACAGTATGAAAAACTAAAAATAGACTTATCATACAATCCAACAATCTCACTTTTGGGTATGTATCTAAGGGACTGAAATCAAAAAGATTTCTGCATTGCGTTCTTTTGCTTTTGGATTTTGCAAACAACCCATTATCAAGCAGATAGTGGTGAATAATTGTTTTGAATTGGAGAGGGAGGAGGAAAAATTTAATATGTTTTCTTGTTTATGTCCAAACTGGAGGTAAATCAAGTATGTGCAGTTAGACACCCTAGTCCAGAATAGAGCTCTAACAGTATCAGAAGAGGTTGTTTTATTAAAGAGTCTTCCACTGGGCCCCGAATCTTCTTTGAAAAATGGTTTGAGTAATGTATTTTGGTTAATATTTCTGAATGATTTGGTTATTGTTACTGTGAAAAATAAAATTAAAAACTTATCCCATACTAGTAAAATGAAATCAACATGGTATTGAGAGTCCAACTGCAAATATCAGGATCAGCATTTTAGAGAACAAATCAAATGCAGAGTTGAATAAAAAATTAAAATTGGCATGTGTCTCCCATTTTTCTCTTTATTTATTTTTGTTGGAGAGTCTACCTGTGATGATTTTCTTCTAAAGCATATTACTATGGCATGTACTATTATATTTAATTCCCACAACCACCTCATGGCATCAGGGATCTAATTGCCCCATTTGTCAAGAAGTAACTAATCAGACAGTATACCTATTTTGCTCAAAGTTCTAGTTTGTAAACAGAAGAGTTTTAGGATAGGCATGTTGGCCTTGGAAACTCTGTATATCACAACTTCTAAACTGGACAATGGCCATCAAAGAAGAGGTGGGGCCCAGTTGGAAGACTCTTTACTAAAACAACCTCTTTTGACACTATGTTAGAGCTCTATTCTGGATCAGGGTATCTAACTGCATGCACATACTTGATTTACTATCATCAAGCCTTTAACACTTATTTTCTAGGATGGATGGATAATACATGAAGACACATATAGCATGTTGTTTACATCACTACGGAGTTCCATAACTTCAGAGAGAGCAAAATAATTCACTTGAAATTAGCAACATTAAAATCAAAGATTTATTACTGAAGACAGTAATAACTAAAAAGGAACAGAGAGGATAGATCAAGTATTGACAATAGAGCTCATTATCACACAATCAAATAAGAAACAGGGTTGCCCATCGAGCAAGTTGTAACGTTAGGTCCTTTGGCCTGGACAAAGCTATTCTTCTGCCATCTTCATGGTATCTGGGCTTCTTAGAACCCATGTTCCTAGAGATGAATTAAGTTTGTCTGTTTTATAATATATTTTCCTACTTTGGATATGTTGAGTGACCCTTGAATCCCTCTCTCTCCTTGGCTATTGACCCACAAGAAGCCTAGTAGTATAATATTAAATATCTTTGCATCTTTTTCATTAAACTAAGCTGAAACAGTTTAAATGACTAAAACAAGATAAAACAGAAATCTTAGATGAATTTACTCTCCTTAGGACTTCCAGAAGTGTTGAGCCTCTTGAACAACTTCATAATAATTAGGTGAGCAACTCAAGATTCAATACAAATGGACTGGAGAAACCTAGATCCCAGAGACCATGAACATAACCTTCATTCCACCTACTGTTGACCTTTCTTAGATCAGAGTTACACAACTCTACATGGAAGAATGACTACAGTACATGGTATGGGTGGAAAATCTAATTTAGACCCACCTCAGTTGGCTTTGTCTCATTTCATGAACTAAGCTTCAGTGTATCACTTTATTGAGCTAATGTACACCAGATTATTTCAGATAGTATGTTTCTGGTTCTATGATGGGTTTCATATATATAAATCATTATGTCAGTGATATTTTTTTCTTATGATTCTGATTATCTCTTACTAATCATGTCAAATTTCTTTCTCATTGAGATTCATATTAAATCATCTCTTTTAGATTCTAAGAGTATGAACATCTACTACTTATTTCTCAGTTTACATACAGAATATATTTTTCAGAGTGTTCTTTCTAAAAGTGTATCATCACACACAAAAATACTTTTTGTGTGTCTACCAGCCTAGAATCTGATATATAGGAGGTGAGCAATAAATATTTGTTAAGTGATGAAATTATTGAATGAGTAAAAAATAGAAATGATTTGGGTTTCATGGAAATTATGTCTAATAAAAGAAATTATAAAATCTAAGTAAAAAGCAACAAAAATAATACTAGCTCCAATTCATGTTATAAATTAAATGAAAGGTTTTGAGATTCAGAGTAAGAATGAAAGGAACCAATGATCTCTAACTGGGTGATTAGAGATTATATCATTTAAATTAAGACAAGGTATGAGAATGAGCTGGCATTAGAGAGCTAATGAAGGAATAATTCAGCAGAACATGCAAGCATGTGCATAGCTCTTAGAACAAAGCTTGATGTAGATCCATTTAAGACCAGTGTGGTTCAAGATTAATTAGTGAGAGGGCAACTGATACATGATCCATGAGGTTATATAGAATAACAGATAGATATTTAAAAATTTTTAGCTATCTTTTTTTTTTTTTGAACCCAGGTTAACCACTGAGCCACATCCTCAGCCGTTTTTTAAAATATTTTATTTAGAGACAGGGTCTTACTGAGTTGCTTAGGGTAGTTGAGTCTTTATAAATCATCCTTAAAAATCTTAAGCTCCAAATAAAAAAAGTAGTATAGTATGCTTGAGAAAAGATGTTCCAGAAATATTCCTTTTCCTTCTCCCTATCTTTTCCTCCTCCATCCACCTTAGCACGAGGAAGTTCTTCATTAATTTATAACAACCTATAGACTAAGAGAATGAAAGCAAAGTCAGTTCTGTGAACAGAGACATTTAAAGGAATTTATCATTGATACCTGCTTCTCAGATAGCAGTGAGAGTCTATCAACAAAACTTTATGTGAGTTGTTTGTGCCAACTCACCTTTTATAGAGGCAAATACTCTGCATGGTATAAACAACCAAAATACAGCAAAAAAAAAGTCTTTCTTTATCCCTCTCCCCACTTTTTTCCCTAACTTAAGCAAAACAAATGAGGGGATAAATTATGTTATATTATTTTCTTTTATAAATGCTTTCATTTCCTTGAGTAATTTCCCTTTTGGTTTCTGCATCACTTAATTTTTTAACAAAAGTACATGCACATGTTTGACCAAGGAGTGTTCGGATTTCATCTAAATGCTGAGAAACTAGAAAGGCTAACAATTAAAAAGTGTGTAAGATGTGTGTCTCCCTCCTTTGGGGGAAAATTTTTTAAAGTTGACAATTAACAAGATGATCTCACATATTTTTTTCTATTGGTAGGATTCTGTGGTTTTTGTTTACAGAAAAACACAAAGAATTATGAATGACAGACTGATCGAAAAGAGGAAATGACAGAGCCAGTGACAAATGAGGCTGGAGGGAGTTCTAAATGGATCTGGCCTGCCCTCTAGTGGCCAAGGCACAGTTACCAGAATTGTTTTGGAAATCTAGCCTCCAACTCTGGAGCGGTAGGGAAGAGTAGGGGCTGGGGAGCTGCCTTGCAAGTTAGCTTATCAAAGTTGTTCAGGCAGATGGAAATACAAAACATATGATAGAAGATAGGTGGCTTACTTTCTTCTAGATGTACAAAGAATACAAACGCTTATTGCCTCCATTCCTCTGTAGCAGAAATAGAATTCACCAACTAGATTCTGAAGCACTATAAGAATAGATGGTGAAGAAAATATGATCTGCCACGAATTACTGTACATCTATTACTTAGAATTAAAATGAGGAAAACTCAGATGGTGAGCTCTATATTAGTTAAGGTTCTCCAGAGAAACAACCATTAAGTTATATATATTTAATCCAAACAGATTCATTTATTTTATTTAATATAAAATTGTGTGTGTGTGTGTGTGTATGATCGTGGAGGGGAGGAGATAAGAGATTATGAAAATTAGCTTGAGAAATTATGGAGGCTAACAAAATCCTACTATCTGCTGCCTGCAAGGAGAGGAATCAGGAAAGCCAATGAAGTCAGTCAGTCCACATCCAAAGACTTTAGAACCAATAATGTTGACAGTGTAAATCCTGGATCTCAAAGTCCCCAGAGCCATGAGCTTCAGTGTCCAGTGTTTGAGGGCAGGGGATGCTGCTTAAGAAGAGAGTCTCTGCCAGTTTGTTTTGTCAGGGCTCTCAGTGGATTGGATGATGCTCACTCACTCTGGCGAGAGTGGATCTTCTTTACTCAGTCTAATGACTGAAATGATAACCTCTTCTAGAAACATCCTCAAACACATTCAGAAATAATATTTTACCAGCTCTCTGAGCCTCCCCATAGCCCAGTCAAGTTTACCCATGAAATTAACCATCACATACTTCTATTTCCACAACCATCACCCATCCATTTGAATTGCTCAAAATCCTACTTAGATAGATCAGTTGGGGACCTGAAAAGGTAAAGGTGACCAAATCCTCCCCAGAGTATTAGTGGTTTGACTCTGTGTGTGTGTGTGTGTGTGTGTGTGTGTGTGAGAGAGAGAGAGAGAGAGAGAGAGAGAGAGAGAGAGACTTGGTACTGAACTCCGGGCCTTGCTAGGTAGGCACTCTATCACCAAGCCATACCCTCAGCTGCATCAGTGGTTTTTAGAAGCTTGCCATTGGTGGTAATGTGCAACCAGGATGTGAAAACACTAAATAACTAACCTTGTTCAGTAGGGCACATGGATTTTAATTGAATGTGGATATAAAAACAAAAATTGTTTTGTTTGAGAATAAATAAACAAAACCTTTGATAACAGCAGTTTTATGCAGATTATAACAAATCAATATTATTTAACTTCCAAAATAAGTAGAAGATTAAAAGAAGCCTGAAGGATCATCTTAAAACTTTCCCTTATATAGGTATGTCCCAATAAATCTGTTCTACAAAAATATAACCCAAATGACAGTCCCATGGTCTTCCTTTTTAGTCCTAGATAAATTGTACTGTAGACTTGTTTTTATACTCATTGTGAATTTCTCTCATTCTTTGGCAAGTAGAATCTGTTTCCCCACGCTCTCAAGTATTCATCTGCATACATAATACCTTGTTTAAAATCCTGTTTTCTCTTTACCCCTTTGAGAGTTACATTAGTAAATCTGAGTGATGAACAGCAATCTCCCCTGATTAACAAGCATTCCAGGCAAATCTGATGTATGTAGCCTCAGACACATGAAGCATCTCAAGAGAAACACTGCTTAATCATATTATACTTGATGACTCACTGAGGCTTATGGTGGTGGGATGTTTCAGAGAAGGAATTTTCTAATATCTGTTTTCTACTACCATGGTTTTCACAGTGTGGCCTCTGAACTTACAGCATCTGCATTACCTGGGAACTTTGTCGACATGCAAATTCTCAGCCCTATTCTGAACCTATGGGGTGAAAAGAAATGGAGGGTAGACTCGGGAAAAGTAGTTCAAACTACTTCTCAGAAGACTTTTTCTTTAGATTTCCTTTCATTTTTTAAATTTAAATGTATTTTAACTGAAATATACAATTATACATATCATTGTGATGTTTCGATACACGGATACATTGCGTAGTGTCTAAATCAGGTTAAACATCTCTATATACTCACAAACTCCTCATTTCTCTATGGTGAAAACATTCAAAATGCTTTATTTTATATTTTGCAGATATATGGTATATTATTTTCTATAGTCACTATACTGTACAGTAAAATAGCACATCATAACTCCTTATTCCTTCCTAACTGTAACTTAGCACTCATTGATAACTTCCCTATCTTTCCAACCCTCCAATTCTCCCCAGACTCAGGTCACCACCATTCTATTTTCAACTTACATGCCAAATGAGTAAGATTGTGTGATATTTTTCTGTGCCTAGCTTATTTTCTTGTTGATCCTGACACATTCTTAATTTGAGAATTGCTAGACTGCTTGAAGAACCACCCCATCCTCATTGATGAACTTTTGATATAGCTTCTCCTTGGATTTTTTTTTCCTTGCTATTCCTAACACATGCTTTTAGGAGGAAACTAAATCCCATCATTATGAATCAAATAAAAGAGGAAGAGGGTGAAAGCAGTAAGGAGAAGTTGATCAAAGGTTACTAAATTAGTTAGATAGGAGGAAGAAATTCTGTTGTACTATTGCACAGTAGGGTAGCTATAGATAACAATTATGTACTATATATCTTACAATGCTAGAAGAGAGGATTTTGAATGTTCACACCATAAAGCGCGAGCACTGGATTTAAAGTACAAGATTTAGATGAGAATCCAGCTCTGCCAATAACTAGGAAAGAAATCATATATCAATGTTTTTACCCTCTGCAATGGTTTGGATCTTAAATGTCCTCCAAAGGCTCATGTGTGAAGCCTTGGTTTTCAGCCTGTGGCACTACTGGGAGGTAGTGAAAGCTTTAGGAGGTAAGGCCTAGTGGGAGAAAGTGAGTCATTGGGGGTGTGCCCTTGAAAGTAATATTAGGACCTTGGCCCCTTTTCTCTTGCTCTCTTTGCTTTTCAACTACCATGAGGTGAACAGTCTTCCTTTGCTACACACTTCAGCTGCCATGGTGTACTGTGCCAGCACACACCCACAGCAACCAGGCCAAGTGACCATGAACTGAAATCTCTGAAACTGTGAACCTAAATAATCCTTTCATCCTTATAAGCTGATTATCTCAGAAAAGCTAAAACATTCTCTAAGCCTATTTCCTCACTGGACATTAAAAAGGAAAAACACTTCATTCAGTTCTGTTTTGTACTTAGAGTCAAGAACTTTGCTTGAAGCTTTACTATTATGTCATTTGCTCAATCCTACACAGCTGCAGTTAGCATGAGAAAGGCAGATGTTTGCCTAACCCTGATCTACTGTCCACACACACCCTTTGAAAATGTTTCCTTATTAGGAAAAAGAGAGAGAGAGAGAGAGAGAGAGAGAGAGAGAGAGAGAGAGAGAGAGAGAGAGAGAGAGAGAGAGAATAAGGATGAGTGTGTTGTAAGGATCACAGAGCAACTAAATTTAAAAGGATTTGTAAAACATAAGCATTATGTTTGTACTTATCCATATAGTGGTCTAGTAGGTTGGCTGGAATCAGCACAAATCAATTTGCAGCTGAGAGAAATCAATGGTTAATTTAAAACAGTGATTTGATAACTCAAGAGTTGTCCCCTAACTCAGGTCTCCAAGGTGACCTGGGATGGAACAAGGTGCTGGTCTGCTTGTCCAAGAGCAAGCATAGGTTCTGTCCACAGATAAGCACAAGGAGACATTTTCTGTTTTACCAGAGGAATGGGCTTGAACAACCAATATATAGAGAGGACAGTTTTCAGTTTTTCAAATGAGCATAGTTGATGAGAATACTGCAACTATTTTCAGGAACTTAAAAAAAAAAAGCCAGATCCACCTCTCTGCCTCCACTGGCTGCCTCTTCAGTGGAATGTCCCGCTGCATTATCAATGGCATGGAACTAGGCAGGGCGCCATGCCTTGCAGGAAAGGAAATCATGGTGCTGTGACCAGCTGGAGAGCAGCTGTATTGACGGCAGCCATGGAGACATGCTTGTGGGTGTGCCTCCCCAGTTAAGGCCAAGTACCATTTTCTTCAATGTTCTAGAAGAAACTACAGATCAAGACAAGCTTCTGCCTATACTCTTGCAATTATTCCATTTTTCCCCTCCTCTTGGACTTGTGCTGATGTTGCTCATGTCAGATAAATAAGTGTATTTCTAATTTTATGTTTCAAGAAGAGAAATGAGTAAAATCTGAACACAAAACCATGCAATGTATTCATGGTATTTTTATTGTTCATATTTGTTCATTTGAGGGACAAGTTAATGAAATATAATAAGCATAGTAGGCACTTATGAAGAAATGTGCATGAAGTCAATGTAGTGTGTGGGTAATGTTCTTTACACAAACTAGTAAAATTTAAAACTAGTTATTATGCCTTTAGACTTTTTATAAAGATATGAAAAAATATTAGACATACCTAAACATTGTTAAACATTCAGATGCTTTTCTAAAATTCTGAAGCTAACACATTTGCATTTACTTTTTTAAAAAAGGAGGGGAGTGATTTTGCAGAATAAAAACTTGCATTTGGATATGAAATTCCCTAAGGTTCAAAAATCTTCGTCCATTATCCTATTACTCATAAATTTATATTAGTAGTTATAGTGAGCTGAATAGCAGCTTCCCAAAATTCAGGTCCACCTGGTTCTTTAATATGTGAATTTTTTCAGAAATGTGGTTTTTGAAGATGTGAATAGTTAAGTTCAGATCTTATTGGACTATGATGGATTTCAAATCCATTGTCTGGGGTCCTCATAAGAAAGCCAGGTGGTGACAGAATGTAGAGTGACATGTAACAAAGAGGGCAGAGACTGGCACTCCATTCCATCACTTGGAATGAAGCCCACAGAATGCCATGTCTGTCAATAGCCACTAGAAAACTCCAGGAGGCAAGGAAGGCCCTTCCTTAGAATCTTCAAGGGGAACATGGCCCCACCAACAATTTGATTTTGGCTTTCTAGTCTTCAAAATTGTGAGAAAAATATGGATTTTTTTTCTCCCAGTTTGTGGTAATTTGTTACAGCAACCCTAGATACAAAGGAAAAGTGGGAGATTAAAAATACATCAAAGCAGGGGCTGGGGTTGTGGCTCAGCAGTGGAGCATTTGCCTAGCACGAGAAGGCCTTGGGTTCGATCCTCAGCATCACATAAAAATAAATAATAAATAAAGTATTAAATATACATCAAAGCAATGGAAAAAGGAAAATATTTTCATGTCAATAACAGAACACAGTTTTTGAAAATTCATCCTGAAGAGAAGCCTTGAGTGAATGATATTGAAACAGATTCTCCTAACAAATGAACCCGATGCCCAATACTCAAACACTGCAGAGTTCTTTTATTTGATTTAAATTTATTAAACTCATGATAGATGCCAAATATTGTGTTGGGCAACGAAGGAAAAATAGTTTACAAATCCACTGTGGAAGTTTCCTTCATAAATTAAGATTCTATTGAGAGGAAAAGACAGAAAAATATGCCCTATGTAATATGTGTTGAACTATTTAAATGTTCCATGAAGAAAGAAACTTATACAAGTATGGCACAGAGGAAGCTAACCTAGATGGAAAGTTTCAGAGGACCCTTCAAGAAAAGAATGGTTAAACTGAAATTGGGAGAATGTTACCATATAAAATTAGTACAATGTTACCATATAAACAGTCAGAGGGATATCTATTATATATTCTAGATAAATCTTTGGAAAATCTTGAGGTTTCTGGGAGGAAAAAACAAAACACCAAAATTCAGTTGCCTTTATTTGAGAGGCACCAACCAAATCCACAGCAAAAGCAGCAAAGACAGATTGTACTAGGAAACATCAAGGACACAACTTATCATTTTACATCCTGAATTTGACAATTTACTTGACTTTGAAGGCTTAAGTTTGCTTCCCAAAATGCCTTACCTACCTACTAGCTAGAGAATTTTTAGATTTGTAAGCAGGATATGAAAACAGCCCACACTCCTTTGGTTTTAATTATTGCACAGCTGTTTTAAATTCAGAAAAAATGTATTAAGAGCCAGGCACTAGTGGGACACAAAAATGAATTATTCATAATCCCGATTTTAAGAAACTCCAGGTGACAGAGGACACATATCTAAAGGAAGAGCAGTTAAGGAATAACACATAATATAACGATATGTAAGATAAAAACTCTTGCAAAACAAGCATTATTTTTGCTTTATGAATGAGGAAAACTGAAATTCGTAGGGTTAACTAATTGGTATATTGATTTAGAGCTTCGTGTAGAGAAGGGAAATCCAGTCTCCATTTTATATGTCTGCCTAAGAAATCCATTGTAATTGGAGAAAACGACAACCTCTTCTGAATCAACTCTTAAGATTCTTAAGAACATCAGCTGTCTTTTAAAAATGACTAATACAATTGTGTTCACTAAGTATAAAAGATGCCAATAATTAACTTTCCAAAAAAGGTTGAAATTAAAACTGGAAATATTATGCAAATCACTTACCCGTTGTCTCAAATTCCTTATAAGAAGAAAGAAAGGCTCAAGATACAGATTTAAAGTACTAACTTCATTTAATGTCCACCATTTTAGGCCACTTTGACTTAACCAAGGTGGAAAAAAAAAGGCAGAGAAAGGAAGTAGGCTTATTCATAAAAATAACTGTCTCTTACAAGTCTTGGAATAAACTAACCATGGGAATTTTTTTTGAGAGAGAGAGAGAGAGAGAGAGAGAGAGAATTTTTTAAATATTTATTTGTTTAGTTTTCGGCGGACACAACATCTTTGTTTGTATGTGGTGCTGAGGATTGAACCCAGGCCGCACGCATGCCAGGCGAGCGCTCTACCGCTTGAGCCACATCCCCAGCCCCTAACCATGGGAATTTAAGATTAATGCCATTTTATTATGTAATTACTACATATTGATTTATTTATAATTACATAATGATGACAAAAACACTTTAAATTCTTTTCACAGTATTTGTCCCATGTAACTTTTGTTATGGCTTGGATCTTAAATTTTATCTCCCAAAGTTTAATATGTTAAAGGCTTGATCACCTTGGAACCTTTAGGAGGTGGGGACTAGTGGAAGGAAGTTAAGTCATTAGAGACCTGCCCTTAAAAGGGTTATTGGGACCCCTGGATCCTTCCTCTCTTTCTCTTTGCTTCCTGGCTGCTGTGAGATGAGCAGCCTTCTCTGTCCTGTGCTTCTTCAATGAATATATTGTGCTGCTACAGACCTCAAGCAATGTGGCCAAGCAACCATGGACTGAACCCTCTGAAACCATGAGCCAAAATAAACCTCTTCTAAGTTAATTTATCTTAGATATTTTGTCACAGCAAAAGAAAGCTGACTAACTTACTAAAAACCATTTCACCATGATAAAGGATTCCCAGTTGCTTGGTTAAACAATTAATGTTTAATGGAGAATAATTTAGATTAAGTTGCAAAGCTGAGGTGCTAATACTCTAAAAGTAAGTAAATTTTACTTCTTGGTATATTCATCCATATACTTAGTCACTCATTCCTTTGCTTCGAGGCACTCTGGGGCTTGAAGACGAATAGAAATAGTCCTAGTCCTTGCAGGACCAAAAATGCAATTTGAGAAGTAATGTAGGTTCAAAACAAAAGAGGCAATCCAATGGTCAATAAAATGTATGGTTGCCTTAATGAAAATACTATGATGTAGGATACAGTGACTGTAAAAAGAATTACACTGCAATTTTCAAGAGACTATTGGAGATGTTAGGTACTGGTTTATATATACATTAAAAAAATCCATTATGCTTTTTATCCATATACATAAAACTCTGAACCAGGCAACTGGCCACCTAGAATAAAGAGATTTTCCAGCTCTACGTGCAGTGAGATGTGGTTGTGTTACTAAGTTCTAGTTAGTAGAGGTAAGTTAAACTCGTCTTAGATGCTTCAGAGAAACTTCCTTAAGAAAAGCTGATCTATCCTCCTATTATGCCCACTGATCAAAGCAGAAATGTTGCCTGTGACTGCACAAGTGAAAGTCACCACCAACTGGTGGGAACACAAAATAGGGACAGCCTGTGTCTGAGGAGACAGCTTTCATTCCAAACCTAGGCTTTTATATTAGCACATAATAAACTATCATTTACAACTACTATGTCACTTGTAGTCATTCCTAAGTTTCATACATGAGGTGCTCTTGGAGAGAGCCCACCAGGCAGATCAGACAGAGAAGGATAATCAATATTGAGAGCAAGGTGAGTGATGGGCTGGTGGTGTAAAATAACCTGGCTAGTTTGTAAGAGTAAGCAGAAGCAACTTTAGAAGAGAGGGGACCATCCCCCCCAAAAACTGAAACATTTAAACCTTCAGTATTTCTATCAAAACCTCATATGGACTCAAAGGCCCTAATTTGTTTTGACCATGGTGAGGACCCATGCATGAAATTCAGTGAGACTTGAGTTCAAATCTAACTATGTATATTCAACATGACTTAATTATCTTCTTTTGGAAAAACGAATTGATCTCCCTCCTCCTGCAGTCACAATGAATTATAATATTCACCCTTGTTTATTGTCAAAGATTATTTATCTAGCATAGTGACTTGTATATACAACTTAGGTCTGAGCAGCCAGCCTCTCATAAAAAAATGAGTACAAGTGGTATTGGAAAATCTAATTGGCCATCTCTTTCCTTCAATATTCTTTAATATTATAAAACTGTGCCTTCCAAAAAGGCATCCTCATGAATCCAGAGCTGCTGGTGGGCAGAAACACCTCTCCTTCCTATTTTCAGTCAAGTGTTTGGGAACAGCTAGTTAAGAAATGGCAAGAAACGTCTTTCACTCTCTGCTTTCTTTGCTAGTCATAGTTAGCAAATCTTATAGGGCCCCTATTTCTTTTCTGTTTCATTTATTCATAATTTTTACTACTGGAAATCAAACCCAGGGCTTTGTACTTGTTAGGCCAGTGCTCTACCACTGAGCTACATACTCAGACCTTTTTATTTTTTTATTTTGACACAGGGTTTTGCCAAATTGTCCAAGCTGACCTTGAACTTGTTTGTAATCCTACTGCCACAGGCTGAGTCACTGGGATTAAAGGCATGTGCCACATTTTCTTAAAATCCAAGAAAGCAAAATAAGACACAGATCTTGCCTTCTTAACTAGCTGTTCCTCAACACTAAAATGAGCACAGAAAGGGAGCAGCTCTGGATTCAAGAGGAGCCTGAGCTGAGGGTACTCTCTTTGGAAGGCACCATTTTACAGTCCCTTCTGCTCTGGGTGGTAAAAACCTAAATAAATAGAAGTTGTTTATATTGTTAGTGTGTGTACAGCATTATATTTGTCCAGGCATTTTATATTATGTAGCTCAAAATATCAAAATGTTTTTTTAAAAAGTATGATATTGATTCCAGCCTAACAAGGCTAAAACAAGTTGTGTGTTCTGTCCCACATCTAGATTTCACCTATATGGAAAAGAAGACCCACAGTACCATCTTTGAGAATAGGGGGCAGCTACTGACATCAAAAGAATCAGTTATAAAGGGAATAATCTAACAGAAAGGAAAAGAGTCATTGCTGCAGTTTCATATCAAGTCTGAAAACTTTTGAGATGTCCAGGTTAACATATTCTGCTTCATTTTCCCTGGCTCAAGCTGCAGCCTACATCTGCTACTAACAGTGAATAAGAAAAGTAAAAACTTGGGAGAGGATTCCTGCTAGGTAGCCTAAGTTATTGCCATTTTAATTTAAAGTGAATTTATTTTATTCTTAATATGTAATAATGTGTTTAGTGGCTTACAAAGGATTTATTTAATAGCCCCCAAAACTGAATAATTACTAATTTGTGCATTTCTGGAAAATGTAATTACTCAATGTATTCAATAGAAAAACTACTCTGAATTTCATTTGTACAGGTGATAAATTGGTCCATCCACAGAGCAAGTCAAATGGCAGAACTGGAATTCAACCTGTTTCCTGTCCTCTTTTTAGTAAGCATTGCTGGGTTCCCAAAGTTCTCTGAATGACATATTCGTAATTTGTGCATTTCTGGATAATTAATTTCTCAACTGAATTACCTGTTATCAGTCCTATTGAAACCTCTTTATTTGTACACCAACTATATGCCAGGCACTGCTGACCACTTTGTATGTCAGTCAATAGAAAGTTTCTGCCTTCCTAAATCTTACTATCTAGAGAGCAGACAGATGATAAGCAAGAAAATTAGGTTAGATGATCAGTGCTGAGAAAAAAAACACAAAAAGTAAAGTCATAAAGACTGGGAGGGCTGGGAATGGGTGGGTATACTGAAATATTACAGAAGTACTTGGGAGTAGACCTCCTTGAGTGACACCTGAGCTGAGACCTGAAGGAGGTTGGGAATTAGCTAATGTAGGCACCTAAAATATGACTGTTTCTTTTATTCTTTGAATACCATGTGCATATTGCTTAAATCAGGCAATAAGCAATCACTATTGTTTTGCTGGAATGATGTGAGCAAAACAATAGTGATTGCTTATTGTTTTGAGCCTACTAGGAGATGAATTCAGAATTACTTTATGCAAACTTTGGGAGCTAAGTACCCTAAACAGATTTCCTAAGGATCTTAAATACATTGTTGTTAGAATAGATGATACCAGCCTGCTGAATGTGCAGCATGACTTAAGTCTCTTGTCAGTCACTGTAGAAAATTATGCACACCTGCACCCATGTTGAAATGTGTTCCATGACTTCCTGAAGGTGATCACTTCCTGCTATGACACCTGGAAAATGATCAGCCATGTGTGTTTACAAAGTACCAAAGTGTCCATAACTGTAATAATGAAAGAAAAAAAGGAATATGAGCTATGGTCTGTATCACAATAGGGCAAATAAGCTTACATCAATGGTCTCAGAGCTTTGGGGACAAGGACTATTTATCTTTTTTCTTCCCCATATACTAAAATAACTGAGAAAAACAAATTTTGGATCTCTGTCATCCCCAGGGATGTTACACCACAGGCTGTATTGACCAAAAAAGTATGTAAACCTTGCACTGTTATAATATTCAGGTAAATGAAGGGATAGGGTGGGCAGTTGGGCAGCAGGCATGATCTAAAAAATACTTGATATACTCAGAGCTGAATTGAGGAGACCACATTGACTCATCAAGGGAAAAATAGATCAGTTCCTGAAAATACTTGGTACATTCATAGATCTAAAAATAATAAAAGAAAATGAATGCCTGGGGCTTATTTAATCTGTCAAAGTAAAAATAGCCAAAAACAAAACAACAACAAAAAAACACAAACAAACAAACAAAAAACCCAGCTAGAAAGAGTTGATTAAAATTTAGTGTAAAAGAGTACTTGCCTAGTAGATGCAAGACTCTGGCTGGAGAAAGTCTGTGTGTACTGTGAACACACACACACACACTCATCTATTATTACATGAAATCAATTACCAACCATGTTATTTACAAGAATGCCTTAATGTTTTCATTGCTACAGCTGACTTGATGCTATATCCATGGACAAGAGTTGTAAACAATTTCAAAATCAAACTATACCTATCATATTTAATGGGTTAATGACACAAATAGTGCACAAAGTTGTAACCTTAAAAGTGTAAAATTCCCAAGGCAGCTGGCAGTAACTGACAGCTGTGTCTAAAGGGCCACTGCAGTGCTCAGGGAGCTTCAACAAACAACCTTGGGAGGTAGTATTCACATTAAACAGGGACTGTTGCGAGTGTAACAGGCCGTGAACTTGTCTGCCTAGTTACCACTGGATATAGTTAATCATTATTTGTTTTGCTCTTTGGCAATCTTAACTCTGATTGCACAATATAATCTACAAACCTTAAATGATGCACAAAGTTTGGAAGAAAACAATTCAGCACTGGGACAAGGGGTAATTGTATAAAGTAGAATAAAAGAAATAGGGTTTCACAAGTGGAATTTTTTTTTCTAGTCTCCAAAGTTAAGGGCCATATTAGGGTGTGTTAAATCTGGATGACACAGGTACTGTTTATGTCTTTTCATAGAAGGGACAGCTTCAACTTCTACATTAAGTAAAAGGAGAGAATAAGTCTGTTTTGATTATTTGTGAACTTAACAATGAAAAAAGGAACCAGTACCAAGTCCATCAGGACAACACATGAAAATCAGCTACTCTTGGCAAACTTGGATATATGTTATGCACATACAGTTGAGAAGTTTCTACTAAAGTATATGGGAAGAGATAAAGGCTCACTCATCTCTGAGGATGACGTCCTATTGGCCTTCAAAAAATGAATGACAACTTTTTTGAAATATCATTTTAACTTTATTCCCAGATAGAAGCACTGGAGTAAGTCAATTCATCTAACATGGAACATGGAGTACAGAGTCCAAGTTAATGGAAGGATACTTTCTCAACTATTTTTAATTCATGAGAAGCCTCACAATGGCCTGAAAACACTAAGAAGTGTTAAAAGCTAGACCAGAAGGAAGCATGGGAGTAGTGCTGATAAACACTACATTCAGTTAAAAGATCAAATGCCAATAAAGCATAGAAGTATCCAGCTTGGTTTTGCCTCTGAACTTGGCTGTAAAATTTTATATATCCATAAATCAGAGAGCAGGTCTAATAGTATGTAATATGCCCCAATTAAGGATAGAATTTTCCCACCTGGATAATAGAGGTGAATAGGACTAAAATAAGCAAAGGCCTCCTGGGAGAGACAGAGCCTCTAAATTCATTGTAACCCTTTGGTTCATCCATAGCCTGCAATCTCTAGTACCACAGGAGTGTTTCAGATATGTAGGGAGGGGTGAATCCACCATGTTTTCTTTATAACATTCATCCAATCTCATTCATCAATAGTGGATAAGTCTGTTAGTTTCAAAATATAGACTATATCTCAATAACTCAAATATTAGCTTTCTTCAGCTTTATTATAGAATAGCACCTTGATATTTTTGTTAATAATGATGTGTCCATTTTCAATGCTTTGATTGAAATTCCTTCAGACCTTTTCATTTTCTGAAAAATTATGTGGTGCCTTCTGGGTGTGAGCTGCTTCTTTTCCTCTCCATCCTGACTTAACTTTCCCAAGCAATATATCCGGCATGGCTTGGTGGGTGGTATAATCCTGCCATGGCTCTTCTATTAATGCCTACTTCCTTTTTGGTAACTTTGTTATATTCCTTAAAACTCTACAGAGGAAGATAACATCTGGGGATACAGTTGCCAAGAGATCAAGGAAAGTTAGAATTGGGTTTCAGGTTCTTTGAACGGAGTTTCTACTCATTTTGCAGTTGTTTGTTCTCTCATACAACTTGCACCCCCATAGTACACCCACAGATCCACATACTAGTTTCTCAATGAACAAAAGACTCTGAGATGATCAGAAGATACCAAACTTGTTCTGATGCCAGGAGCCTTACTTATTGCTATCTGTTGTTCTGGGAGATAGTGGCCTTATATGGACCAAACTGTAGTGGAAAAAAATAAAGCATGCTTGGAACTTCCAGCAGAGCCTGGTGCAGAGAGCAAACTTCAGTGTGCAGCAGAATCATGAGGAAATTGTTCAAAATTAGACACCTACGCTGTGATTCTGAGTCAGCTAAATCTGGGACGAGGCCCAGACATCTTCATTTGTAATTAGGACAAACCTACCCCATCCCAATACTCTGATGCAGGCAGTCTTTCAACTCAGCTTACAGAAAAACAGTGACACAGCACTTATCTGCAGAGGAGAAAATTGTGTACACATCACCACGGCACCAGCCACACTACCTCACATAACACTCACCCTCAGATAGCAACTACCTGGTCAGTAGAGAGCTAAGTAAACATGCACCTGACCCTATGTGAGTATTCAATAACAGTCACCCCCACTCAAAGTTTTTTTTTTAAAAAACAAACGCTGTCTATTCAAACGCATACCCAATAAAGGCAACATTTCTGAATTCAGGGTATATTTTTAAGATAAGCAATTATTTTATTTCCTTGGCCTAACAGCAGTGACTTCATTATACAAGAACCTGTAGCTGACAGAATAGACAACACAAATTTCCCAACAGGAAGAATCCTTATCATCAGCAGAGATGAACTGAAATGTCATGTCTGAGTGCAATTCCTGCTCCCCACGCCCCACCCCACAGAACCCCAAAATGGAAAAAAAAAAAATCAATAAAATCCCCATGAATTACTAAGCCATCCCTCCGGAACTCTTCTAATTAGCAGCTGCAGTGGATGAAAACTGAAGGAGGGAAGCAGCTGGCCATCACATAGCATTCCTGTGCCTGTGAGACTGAAGGGGCAGCAGCAGGGGAGCAAGAATTCTGGATGAATGGGAGGTGAAGATAATCTATCTTTCCTCTATCTGCCTCCTCCATATGGAAGACACCTCTTTCCCAGTACATGGAAAATACTAATGAAATGCTAAAAGACTGTCTTTAGCTTGTAACTAGAAATGCCTGAGGCTCATGAAATTCCAAGATAGGTGTGGGATAAGGGGTATCAGAGAAAGAGCAAATTGGTCAGAGATGCTCAATGCTCATTCAATTCCAGTTTAAAGCATTCAAAGCTACTTCATAATCATAACCACCTTCATGCCTGCCCTATATTTTCCAAAGGTGAAAAAGCTCCATCTAAGTGTCTGTGTAGATATCTACTGCCACCACCAGGGTGATACTGTGACATCTGTGTGTGAGATGAGGATGGGAGTGTGGGGTGGAGTGGAAAAATAGGAGAGATCAGGGGCTACAAAGCTTCCATTATAGTGGATAGTTTTGGTCCCCAGGTATGGTCCACTACCACAAGTCCTAAAGCATTCCTGTTTCCTTTTCCCTACCCATCTTGTGTAAATGTCAAAAAAAAAAAAAAAAAAATGAAATTCTGCCCAAAGAGATGGGAGCCGTTGCTGGACTGCATTCATTTTGGGCCTCAACCTGCCCACCTCCTGAACCTCCTATGAAATTGCACAAAAATTCTCAGCACTGCTGTGAAATTATGTCATCCCCATTCCTCTGTCAATTCAACAGCTCTGTTCTGACATACTTTCTCCTTGGGCCGAAGAAACAGCAAAAAACATCAATTGAGCATGTGAAAATATGACAGTGTGTGCAGTGTAATGTTTCCCGATGTCTTCACCTTCTGTTTCCTCCGCGGTGGGAGCTTTCCCTCTCTTCCCCCAAGCCCCACTCGCACCCCTCCCCTACCCCCAAGTCCAGGTGCTCCCATCTGCTGGGCTTCTGCCACTCACTTCCCATAGACACTCTCATCACTGTAGGCCACATACAGAAAATAGTCTTCCTCATGGTTGTCCTACGGGAAAAGATAAGATGACAGTTTAGAAAACATACACATTCATCATCCTTAGAATTCCGAGCCTCACACAACCTTATAAATTAAGTATGAAAGTTATCATTAACTCCTATTAAAAACAGGAACAGGGCAGGGCATACAGCACAGCAGTTGAGCCCTTGCCTGGCATATGGGAGGCCCTGGGTTCCAAATCCAGCACTGCAAAAAAACAACAGGAGTAAAAGAAAAAGTCAACAACAAAGACGGAGACACCAGTTAGTTAGAATTCAACTTTGAGCTCTAACTTCACAAACAAAAAAGTCTTGATGGAGAAAAGAATACACACAGGTCATAGGATATGAAGATGATGGCCCTTAAAAAGCTAATTCTAGTAAAAAGAACGAAGATACCAAATGTGGAATATATTTTCACAGGGAACATATGCTAGGGAATAAAGGTTAGGCCAGCGTTTATTAAATGTTCACATAATTAACTAACAGAGCACATGAGAAGAAAGTCTGTGTGAAACCCTTCAAGGAATAATATAGTTACAATCTTGGGTTGTATCCCCTGTATGATAATGTCCTTTACTGTAGTTTTTCTTAAAACTAGATTCTGACCATTTGCCATTAAATCAACCAAATCACATATAACACTAAATTTATCTGTTAAGTGAATAAATTTAAAGACTTTGTCTTAATTTTAAATTTTATTTTATCTGTGTCCAGATAATGATAAATCTCCTCCATGGTCTTAGTTTAAGAAGAAAATCTTCCCTAGGTGGTTGTCCTAAGAAACTCTTCACAGAGTTTTTATGGAAATAAACTGTGAAGATTCCGCTTCAGTTTGAGGATTTTAGCTTCAGAGTTTGTTTGCCCAATATATTGATAAATGAGAATAACATAATAAACTGGGGTTGAAATACATAGTTCTCTCACAAATGATATTTTACCAACAAGAATAACAGGAACTGTGAAGGAACAATTTACTGCTGCTTCAATAAAGGTGATCCAGATTAAAACACTATGGTCAAGAAAGACAGAAAAGAATTCAAAAGGATTATATCTAATAGGGTGCTCAATCACTGAAGGACAAGTGGTCTCTCATCTGCAGAGCCTTACACTGCCATGTGTAAGAGGATCCTGATAAATAACACCTCCTGCTCTACTTCTCAGGTGTGTTATCAACATACACTGAAACAAAAGCTAGCGGATGCCAGACTGTTCTTATTGTTTTGACCAGAACCATTACCTCATACAGCTGGCCCATGGTAGCACTAGTAGGAGGGATAGTGTTGTTGACAAAGAAGAATAAGGCGTCCTCAGGTCTCAGGTGGATCCTCTTCCGGATTAAGAAGTAGAACTGGCCAACTGAATAAAGGAAAAGGAAAAAGGGGGCAAGAAGAAAACAAAGGATTAGTAGAAAGATAAGTACCAGAAAAAAATTTCTATTTTAACTTTCTAGAGTTAAGTATCACCTTTATATATCATCTGAACAGAGCGAAATACTTTCCAAGAGCTTTAGTAACTTAAAGAGCCTATGTAGACCCTGGCACTCCACAGTGGAGTTATTTCTCATTGCTCAATTGCAGACCTAATGCTAGCATTTCCCCTCAGTCTGAGGAAATACTGTGCATATATAGACCAAAACCTTCTCATTATGATCTAAAACTGACTTGAAATCCCTTTCCATCCCCACTTGCAACTTTAGACAAAGTAATGATAGAGTTCCACTGGTCTCTGGTAATCATAGCACAGACATTCAGTGTTAGGACAATGAATGGGTTCAATAACTAACCTCTTCCTGAAAATGCTGAGAAAGTTCTAGAAGGTCAATTTGAATGTATTAATTCTAGATCAAACGTACCTATGGAAATATCCCCAGTGTATCTTGGATGCAGTGGGTATTCCATTAAGTCTCATGGCAGAGAGTGAATATATTCATATGATTCCAAAAACAATTTACAAAACCTGTTATAAAACTACCATTAGGTGATAAGCTATTTAGTTCAGAATTTCCTAAAATTTAATACTATCAAGAAATGGGCTGATTTTCTTTTGGGAATGAATTGCTATTACAATTACGAGGCTTAATTTTAAAAGCAGTCTAAATGATGAATGTCTGATCTCTTCTTTCAAAGTTTTTTGCTTGGCTGTAACTAAATCAAACAAGACATGGTGATGGGGAATGGTATAGGGAACTGGAGATGACAGAACTATTATGTCATTTTTGAATCAGATAACTCTGAAAATCCCACATGCTTTCTTCATCTCTCATGCATGTGATAAGGACCAAGAATATTTTGTCATGAAATGAAGGGTCAGGGGAGGGAAAGAGTATTACCAGTGAGGTCAGAGGGCACTAGGTACTTCCTCTTGTCCAGATCAGGCACCCTGGCTTTCGGAGCCTTCTCCACAATGACCTAGATGGAGAGTAGGGAAGTGGAAATGAAAAACTACAGAACCCAACATGGTGCTTTTCCTTCCACATCCACAGTTGTAATGATGGAAGTGAGACTGTCTAGGCCTAATACAACTTTTTAATCCCCCAACACAAACATGTATTTGATTTTAAATAATTATGAGTTATCTGTAAGGGACACTAAAAGACACTGGTATTTAATTAGAGAATGAAGATTTTCTGGGTTTTCTCAGATGGTTCTAATCACTTCTTAGTTTTATTCTTTTTTAAAAATGCCATTTATTAATGGTACAGTGCTACAGTTTGGAACTTAAATGTCTTCTAAAGGCTCATGTGTTAAAGACCTGTTCTCTATTGTGGTACTACTGGGAGATGCTAAAAGCTTTAAAAAGGTGGGGCCTAGTAGAAGTGTTCAAGTCATAGGAGTGGTCCTAAAAGGGGACTATGGAACCCTTTTCTCTTTCACACTCCAGCCATGAGAGGCATGGTTTTGCTTCACCATAAATCCTGTGCTGCCACAGGACCAAAACAATGGGGCCAACTGACCATGGTTTAAAATCTCTGAAACCATCGGCCAAAATAAACATTTTCTCTTTTAAGTTGATTACTTCAAATATTTGTTTTAGTAACAGAAATTATTAACACAAACAGGTTATGTTTAAATATCATACTTTGCCAAAATTTTTAAGAATGACTGCAAAGAAATGTTCAAGACACTATTAAAGGAAAAAAGTAAATAATGAATGACATGTTATAACAGAATGTCAATATATTAAACCATTAGGCAATATTGATTATATTAGGAGGCTTTTCAATGTCTACGTTAAAGTATTTCTATAATACTTATATCTTCAACTTTTATGAAGACCTTTTTTTTTCCTGAGAGAAAAAACAAAGATATTTAAATATCAAACTATTTTATACACTTAAACTTATAAAATACAAAAATATCTAATATAAAACCACTAATTCCAGATTTTTTTAGTTTAGGAAATATAATCATTCCAGATATAAAATATGGAACGTATGAAAAATTTAAGTGAAGCAGAAACAAATACTGAACAAGGTATTCCTGGTACCTGAGTGATCTTCAATAGGTCATTCAACCTCTTTGAGCCTTAGCATTCTATTGAGTAAAAGGCAGCTTCCAAGTTCATGGTATTGATATGATATAAACTTAAGTAATTCATATTTTTTATGTAGAAATGCTTTGCAAAGTATAAAGAACTCACTAAACATAAATTTTAGTTTGAATGTAGGGGCTGAAATCTCTTAAAAAAGGAATAAATGAAAGCAGTAAAAAACATTTTGTGTTTATACAAAAAACGATTCCTACACCAGGAAGAGCTTAATTGGGGGCATAATCATCTTTGAATTTAAAAAAGAAAATTGGAAGGCTGGGGGTGTAGGTCAGTGGTAGAGCACATGCTTAGCTTGCACTGGGCCTTCGGTTCAAAGCCCAGTACCAAAAAGGTAAATACATAAACAAACAAATAAATAAAAATAAAAACTGGGGTATACAGATATGAGCTAGAAATTAAAAAGAAAAAGAAGAGGGGCTGGGGTTGTGGCTCAGCGGTAGAGTGCTTGTCTCGAACGCACGGAACCCCGGGTTCAATCCTCAGCACCACATAAAAAAATAAATGAGTGAAATAAAGATATTGTGAATAAATATTTTTAAAAAAAGAAAGGCTTCAAAGACAAACTACCAAAGGCCCAATAATAAGGATAGACAGGAGACAGCACAGTTTATAAAAAAATCAAAGCATAACAGATGGAGCCTAACATTGTGCTCTGAGATCTGGAAGAGCTCCTCACAAGCTCCTCACAGGAGCTCTGAGATCTGGCAGCTCCTATCAAGAAAAAAAAAAAAAAAATGGAAGCCACAAAGGGAGGAAATAGGACAAGAGCAACAAAGCTGATTATAGTGACAACTAGGGACACAAGCAGGGGAGGGTGTTGGGAGAGAGGAAGAAACAGGAAGAAGAAGAGTAAGTAAGGCCTTAGTTGATCAGAAAATATTTAAGTTTCTAGAAAATCAATTCTATTCCTCACAGTGACAGATCCTGAATCAGATGTTTTGACACTTTGGGTCTCAGTTTTCCTCATCTGTAAAATGTGGATAACTCTCCAGAGTACTAATAACAAATTTTTAAATATTAATAGATAACCTGTTCCTAATAGTGTCCTGCTGCTGCAGGTTTTCAATATATTGTGGCTATTAAGATCCCATGAATTCCTCCCATCCCAAAGCACAAGCACACCTACTGTTGGGGCTAAGTTCAGGTTGTATGAGCAACCAAGAGTGGGGTTTTAGAAGAGTGTTTAACATTCTATTCTGCACACAGGACACTTCAGCAAAGGAGGATTAAGGGTTCTGCCTAAAGACACAGAAAATTCCTGTTACAGAATTAAAAGCAAATATCTGGAGCTGGAGGTATAGTTCAAAGGTGGATTGTGTACATTGTGTACATCCCATACACAAGGCCCTGGGTTTAGTCCCAGCGTGCATGCACACACAACATACACATCTCTACCCTTAGTAGAGCTCTTTTTCCTGCATCACAAGTAGAGGGTCTGAGCAGGTCATGAGCAGTTGGGAGGCTCATGGCTAGTTAAAGCATAACTGGAGGGACCATGAGATCTTAGCAGTGGTCTTACTTATAAAGTATCATAGAAGCACAAGAGATAACAGCAAACCATTCTCAGGAAAATAGGGAGGATTAGAATAGTTAAAATACCCTGGGTGAATGCAGATGAATGAAATTTGAAGAGCTTCGTTTTGAGAAAATATTTGGGACTTTTAAGTAGAGTTACAAACAGGTACATGTCAAGAGTTTGTGATTTATGCAAAGCTACTGTAAGAACAGAACTTGTCCTTAGCAAGTTCCGAAGAATAAAAGATAGCCATTTTGCTTAAGAGTCCTTACTGGCACCAGGCTATGCTATAAACTCCTGAGGTTAATAACAGTTTATCTATTTTCAGTCTCCAAAGTGTAAAGCATACAGAGCACATTTAACTAATTCTGGTTAATAAAACTGAATTAGAAATTTTAAAATGATACAGCATGGAGGTTAAGGGCTCCCAAAGCATGACAGTCAAAGTTGGAATTCCTGCTTCTACCACAGGCCAGCAATGCCAAACTTTTAATAAATAATTGCACTTTCCTGTGTTTCAGATTCTTCATCTGTAGAATAGAGATTATAATGGTGTGAGAATTAAATGAATATGAAGACAGCAATCAGATACTGTGAGGTATGTGGTATTAATAAAAATTTGCTGCAATTGTGAACTATTATTCAAAATGGGACTGTTATTACTGAATTGAGAAAAACCTTTAAAATAGTTATCCAAGTTCCAGAGAACAAGTAATTTGTGAAGGATCATGTATCAGGTAAGGGTTACCTCCCCACAGTTTCTGCAGAAAACCCTTATGTGTGTAATTCCTGGAGAACAGCGGAGCCCTAATGTCCCCTCCTCCTTATAGAAAAAGGAGTGCAAGGCATCCTCTGGTAGCTAAAAGTCCAATAAAGTTAGAAAGGATTGTTCAGGAATTCCAAAGAGTACCTAACTAACGGTCAAGAAAAAAAAAATCAAGATAATTCCTTTAAATTACGGGTAATACTAACTCTAATGCCCCTGCTTGAAGATACAGAGCAGAACCTTAAGGTCTCTGCTCCACCATCACCCAAATCCAGTAGCCCTAGATCCCTCTACCACACTTAAAAAGCCTTGCAATTTGGCTGCGCAGTCTACATTAGGGGGAAAAAAAAAAAACAGGGAAGTGGGCGTGGGCGGGGGCGGGGGCGGGGGCGGGGGGGGGGGAGGAAAGGGAAAAGCGCCCGGATGCTGAAAGACACCTAATATTTCTTCTTTCTTCCTCACCGCCTGCACTAGTTTTGACCACTTAATCCGGGGCCCAAATCTAAGAAGAAAATGCCTCACTCCTGCCACTGGGTCTGGGTAGTTTGACCACACTCAGTATCGGGCGAAGGCCTGCGGTCGCCGCACCTGGCGTTGGAGCCAAGAATGGTGAGGCTAGCAGGCTGTTAGGCGGAGAACGTGACCTTGTTTTCTGGGCCTGTCTTGTGGAGCTCCCTGCCCCCATTCCTAAGCGAATACAAGAAAGAATCTGGGCGTCTGAATCTTTTTTCTTCCATGCCCCAAAATATTAAGACCAAAATTAACCTAGGAAACCATCCGACACAGAAATCGATGGGAGCAAACCCCACTGCATCAGTAATTTTCGTGCGTTCTTAAAGGTAGCGAATCTGCCTCCAAACGAGTCACTCTCGCACAAACCGGCCCAATTTGGTGCACATCTCAACCTACACATGTGCTGAAAATGCTGAGTCACTCGACGCGTAGGCTCCGCTCTAAAGATGCGGACACCTTTAAAGATGGGTACCGGTCCTGGGGATGCGGACTTAAAAAGATCCGCAGTTAGAAGGTCCAGGGACCCTTGTAATAGTGAAGGGTGTTCGGGGTTAAGTGATTCTGGGACCTCCCTCCCTCGCAGACCCTCCGGTGTCTGGGGGCTGCCATCACGACTTCCTCCTCCGCGCCCCCGCCCAGCCCCTCTCCCCTCCTCCTTCCCGCGCCCGGCGTACTCACTGGGACCCTGTCCGGATATTTCTTCCGGATCTTTTCTCCTTCCTTTTTCCGATACTCAAAGGGATGGTCCTCCTTATACTGGAACTTCATAATGGACCGCAGGATTTCTAAGATCCCGGGATGGGGCCTGCCTTCCTCGCTGGCGATTGCGTCTGTCGCGTCTTGCTATCCTCTGCCAATGTCACTGTTCTCAGAATCGCTCCAGAAACGGCCCCGTCGCAGTACTATCTGGCCCAGCGTTTGTTAGAGGATTTTGGGTCTCCTTGGCCTGGAGGTGGGGGCGCTGGCCAAGTAAAGAAATTCAGGCGGCTTTCCCGAAGAGCAGAGAACACAAAAACACAGGGGCAGCGCGTCAGTGCTGTGACGTCACAGCGCACCGCCCTCTGCCCCGCCCCCTGCGTTCTGGGCACCGCGGGATAGGGGTAGACAGAGTTATTTTCTATTTCATTTTATTCTGTGTGTGTCTAAACTTTTCCTAAATAGACTCCACTGAAAACAAAACTAAGTTATATTTGGTTTTGTATTTGGTGCTGTGACATTAAAGATCATTTTAAAGGCAAAAGCACATTCTAAAAATGTCTTCTTCCCTCTCCTTCACGTTTCTTAGTTGAGGCCCAAAACAAATACACCGGACACTAACCCTGGTTGGGATTCGGAGTGGAGGGAAAAGCGACCGGGCCTCCTGGGATCCGCTTGGCCGAAGTAGAGACATCCCGTGCTTGCATTTTGACCTTTGCCGGTTCGGTTGCACTCGCCTTGGCATCCCAAAATGCTAGGCTGGCCTCCGTGATCCCGCCCTCCCCACATTGGCGTCATTTTGTTTGGATTGGTGCTGCAATTTGTTCGTAGAACAGCAACATAAACAGAGCGTGACTCAGGAATTTGAAAGGGTGTGCAAAGCAAAGGGCATGAAGGGTAATGAAGGTTCGGAGAAGGAAACGGTATCAGTGACTACTACTGTGGTGACCGTGCACGTTCAAATGTAGACATGATTCACTTTCCCCTGTTTACCTAGAAGTTAGGCTTATCTTTTGGAAATGAAAACATCGAGTCTTTTAGATGATTAACTGTGGTGCCCAAATTTTCTTTTCCTCTCCTGCAACAATTCATAAAAAAAAACAAAACAAACAAAAAAAAAAACAGTTTTACTGGTTACATGACCTCCTGCGGATTGAGAACGCAGCTGGAATGCTGATGAAAGACTCCAGGTGGTGGGGCAGGTGAGGGAGGTAAGGCATTTCTCTGGCACTCCGTTTCCCTCCTAAACCAAAGGACTAAGGCCTTTGCACCTGGTCCTATTGGCACTGATTCCTGGAATCTGTAAGAGGAGGGCAGCAGCAGAAATGGTAAAGATACAGAGTAGAAGGGTTGCTTTGCCATTTGCAATTCAGGTGGGTTTTGAAAAATATTGGACAACAGCAGCACCTCTCGTCTTTGATCAGTGTCTCAGTGTCTGTTTTAGAAAATAAAGCCACAAAATAAAAGAAACTAAGTTTCATTATTGAAACTCTGAAAAATGAATTGCAAAGTTGCCCTTCTTAATGTTAATTTATTATTCTCCGTGGCATCTCTGAGCCTTTTTTAATACATGAAAAATTATTAATTATTGTATCACATTATGTGTTTATAATTTTTAGACCTTATTTTCAAATTGTAAATAGTTACATTCTTAGTTACTGACTTTAACTTTGACCCATAGAGAGCTAAATCTTCCAAAGGAGAACTTTACAACAAGTTGAAGTCAATTATGGTGGAGATTTAAAATTTAAGAGCATTGGAAAGGTTACCTGTAACCTTTAGTTTAAAGATACTTCAGCACAAAACACTTTATAGTATGAAAAATAATTTAGAAATGAAACTTTGATTAATCTTTCTGCCACAAGACTTTTCCAATACTAATACTTTATATTAGAATACAAAATCTATTTCCAAAGTGTGCATTTTATCTTTATTCTCAGTATGGCATTTAAAATATTATACAGAAGCTAGTTTACTTATGTAAATTAATACATTCAGGCAAAATATTTTAAAATTCCTTTTTCAACCAGACAAAATGCTATTTTAAAAAACTCATTTTCAAATTTTTTTTGTAATAGTCTTTTTTATGTTTTTAATAGTGGAAAATTTTTCCAATCTTGTATGAATATTTTTAAATAGATAATTTCAAAGATTAGTTTGATGAATACCAATGTTACCCACTATTTTGATTTTTTTCATATGATAGTAAATTATAAATATTATGACACTTTGTTACCACTGTTTACCAGGTGAGGAGTCCTTGCTTCCCTGATGCTGAAGTATAACACCAGAGAAGCACAACGAGACAAGTTTAGAATGGGAAGCAAAAGCTTTATTAAAGAACAATAGAAAAGACTTCTCCATGGAAGAAGGGGACCCAAGAAGTGGAATCCATGAAAGGGCGATGTCTTCCTCCTTTTATAGCTAATGTCTTCTTTCAGCTTTCCCACATTCCTGTCCTTAGTTCTGTTATCTTGCAGTAATGGAATATAGGTGGGAAGGCCCAAAAGGTGGGGGACAGGTGGGCTGAAGGAGTAATCTGGGCAGGAAGGACTTTTGGATTAGCATCTCCAAATGCTAATCCAACATTTGCTGGGAACTGCTTCATTAACATTTCCTTGGGATGGGCTCTGGGCCTTGGGGACATTTTCAATTCCCCTTTTCCTGGACTCCATTCTCAATTTGGCCTTCATTTTTTATTTTATTTCCATATTAGACCTGATTTACCTAACTACACTAACTACCTATCTTTAAATATGGCTTCAACTTCACCCCCAAAATTCAGTATATTTCTCCTACAAATGTGAACATGCTAATCTACATAATCATAACATTACTATTACACCTAAAAAATTATCAATATCTCCCCAAATTATTTAATGTTATATAAAGTTTATAACCATTTCTCCTCAGTTGCCCCTAAATGCTTTTTATTTCCTCAGTCAAGCACTAGAATGTGAAAACAGCTAGAATTCGCCACATAGATAAGTCTGATTTCTTTTATTTGGAATTTTATACTATTCCCAGTATTTTATATTATCATGTGTAAACATGAATAAAACCAGAATTTTGGTGGATTTGATCTCTAAAGAGAAATATAATAGATAAAGATTCAGTTACTTGCAATCATGTGCTAAATTCACTTGCTATACTTGGAATTTAAACAAAGAATTTCATTATTTAAATTGAATCTTTAAATAGGCTATTGTGTACAAAACAAGTATCAAATATCAGGATGAGACTGGTTCTTGCCTGTAGGACTGTACAGGGGTGGACCTTTGTTAATAATTTGTGCCGTTTTGCTATATTCCCAACTGCCATTACATTAGTTTAGTCTTCATTGTTTTTGATTTGACATATAGTTCTGGTTATCTATTGCTATATAATAAACCCTTCAAATTAGTGTCTTAAAACAGTATCTCTTTTGCTCACATATCTGGAGTTATGGGTCTCAGTCATGCAATTCTCTTGGGTTCTTTAGTTAGATAAAAACGGGATAGGGTTTCTTTGAAGGCTTTTTCACTAGCACTTCTGGTAACTGGCCTAGGAAGATTAAACAGAAGGAGCTGCTTGATCACCTCTCTCTATATATGTTCTTACCATAGGGCCTTTCACATAGTGGCCCTACACTAGCCATTTTTCTTTCATGGCAGCTACCACCTTTGTGAATAAATTTCCCAAGAAATAGCACATGGCCCTGTGTAACCTGATCTTTTTAGCTACTACTATGGTTTGGATATTGAATATCCCCCCAAATCCCTGTGTTAAAGACTTAGATACCAGCCTGTGGCACTGGTAACTAAGGTAGTGAAACTTTTAGAGGTGAGGCTTAGTGGAAGGTCTTCAGTTACTGGAGACAAGCCCTGGAAGCAAACTGCAAGACTTTAGTCTCTTGCACTCTCTCTTTGCTTTCTAGCCACTATGATATGAGCATCCTGATGTTGTCGCTCACCATCTGGCCATGGACTAAAACCTCTAAAACCATAAGTCAAAATAAACCTTTCCTCTTTACAGTTTTTTATCTCAGATATTTTGTTATAGTAATGGGAAGATGACTAATGTAATTCCTTAGTGACACTTTTGCCTTATTTTATTCCAAGAGGTAATGACATAGTTTGGCCCATATTCAAAGGAAGGGACTATAGACTCTACCTTTAGATAGGGAAATGTTAAAGAATCCGTGTACATGCTTTAAAACCAGCATTTTAACAAGAATTTGTTTCTAATTCGTTGATTAGAAATGATGTCCTCATCACTTCTAGACAAGAAAGAGATTATTAATGCCAATAAATGAAATAAAGCCATATTTCCATCCTGTCATTTCTGCTCATTTCATTCAATGGTCATTAGTTCTCTGTACAGTTTGGAGAAAGTTCAAATGCCTCAGGAGACAAATAGAGTATTTACAATCTGGCTACTATTTATCTCTCTACGTATACATTTTTCCTACCCTTTTAACACCATTAATATAACCCTTTCATGAGTTCAGGACCAACCATATTTAAACTTTAGCAACAACAGACATTTATTTATTACAATCTGGAGACTGGGAAGTTCAAGATCAAGACACCAACAGATTCATTGTCTATTGAGGCCTATTTCTTCAGGGATAGTCATCTCACTCGAACCTCACAGGCATAAGGAAAGGATGATGGATCTCTCCCAAACTTCTATAAGACCTCTAATCCCATTTATAAAGGCTCTGCCCTCATGAGGAAATCATCTCCCAAAACCCCCATCTCCTATTATCATCATCTTGGGATGGTGGGATTTTGAAATACAAATCAGGAGAGACAAACATTCAGATGACAGAAGATGATATGAGATCAGAGACTTACAGTGATATTACATGTTTTAGGTTCATGCAGTCATCAGAGAAGGGAGATAAAAAAGATGACAGAGAAACAAGATATATCAACAGTGATAGATAAATACAGAGTTTGAGGGAATGCAATAGTATCCAGGTCCCTGGTTTCAGACGGTCTCCCCTTAGACTGCATACTCTTTGATGGTTTATCAAGAATTAGCTTTGCATTTTGGCTGGAGAAACTCTGTCCTTTCCAGATCTGGCTAATTCTTAGAGTTAGCAAAAGTTTCAGCCAGGAATTTCTTTTGATCTTCCTTTGACAGGCAAACTGACCAACCTAGTACCATTCCTCCTCTATCTGGACTGTACACCTAAGAGGCAACATTCCTCTAACTTAACCATTCCAGGGCCACATACCAGGCAAGTAGGGACCACTCCTATAGTTTAGAACACATGAAAATTATTTAAACTAGCCAGTCCTAAACTGTTTTCTTTGCCCTGCCTTGTCTTTCCCAGAGAATCTCCAGTGTAAGTTCTGGTTGAATCCTTCCTTTGCTCCTGTCTTCTACCTCCTAACCATTCTGGTGTCTTCTCCTTGTGGTTGTGTATGGTATGCCATGCCTTCTGTGTCTACTACTTCTGAGTATAGTCAACTTTGTTTTCCTGAGCTTCTCCTCTGTCTCTTCTCATAGCTACATGTGACTGACAGTCTTTTAAGGGAATACAAAACAGCACATTATATTAAAATTATATCCTTAGCTCAGTGGATGACCCACAACTCAAAGTAAAGACTCAAGCAGTGCAATTTGAATTAGTTAAGAAAGTAAAGGGTAGACTTCCGATTTAAGATAGTGTATGAGAAAGATATATTTTGTTTTCTTGTCTCCTGAAACTTCACTAAAACATCTGTGATACATTGAACTTGTCTCAAAGAAGAAGTTGAATTAGGCACTAGGGATCAAAATCAGGGCCTTATATATATTAGGCAAGCATGCTACTATTTGAGGTACTGCCACAGCCCAAGATTGTGAAGTCTTAACCCCAGTACTAGTGAAAGTAACCTTCTTTGGAAACAGGCTCTTTGCAGATGATTAAATTAAGATTAGATCATAGCAGAGAAGGTGCATGGGGGTACGGAAGATGGTGGAATGAAGCATACATCATTACCCTTGGTACGTGTATGATTGAATGAATGGTATGACCCTACTTTGGGTACAACCAGAGAAGTCAAAAACTGTGCTCCCTTTGTGTACAATGAATCGAAGAGCATTCTGCTGTAATGTATAACTGATTACAATAAATAAATAAGTAGATTAAAAAAAGACTAGGTCATTAATATGGGGGACGGTAGTTAGGTCATTAGAGTAGACCCTAATCTAATATAACAGGTGTTCTTATAAAGGGGGGGGAAGTCTGGACACAAAGTGAAAGGTGCATAAAAGAAAGAAGATGAGAAGATACAGAAATAATGTCATCTAGATGCCAGAGAACATCTGAAGGTACCAGAAACCAGAAGAGAAGCATAAAATATTCTTGCTCACAGTCCTCATAAAGACTAATACTGCTGACACTGATTCCAGACTTTTGTATTCTGGAGCAGTAAGACCACAAACTTCTGTTATTCAGACCTTGCAGTGGGTGGTACTGTTATGGCAGCTCTAGGAAATGACCATAAAGTGTAAAAGAAAAAAGGAAGTACAAAACTCACAAAATCAAAAAGGAGAAAACAAATTGATTTTGGAGTTTAAGAGGAAAAAAATGGCAAATAACTGACAACATAGATTGAAAAAATAGAATCCAAACTTAGCAGAAGGAAAGATTTAAAGTAGTCTGTTATTCACTAGAGAATTTAGAAAGACTTAGGCATTTCTACTACCAGGTTACCTACCTAGCCTCTTTCAGTCATTTGACTATCTCTCTCCTATCATGTGTAGATTGGAAATCTATTCTTTGTATAGGATTGGAAGACTAGGCCCAGCAGAATATGGTATACTGAAAACTCTTGAATTCCTAGCCTTCTTACCCTTGTTCTGTTTTCACAATTCTTACAGCCCAGTTGGCAACCCTCTCAGTAGAAGACCGTGCATAACAAGGTTTTGCACCCATGTAGAATTTCATGAGCTTTTTAGAGTTCCATTTTTAAATATGAGAAGAAGATAAAGAGTCAAAGATAGCTGTGGATTTGAAGATATATGAAACAAGTGAAAAACAATTTGAAGGAAAATAAAAAAGAATACTCACAGAGAGAAATACATCAAAAATTATGATATCCTCAGAAAAATAAAAGAAAATGTCGCTTCCATGAAATAAACACCAAACATTCAGAAAAAAAAAATTATAAAATAAAAAAGTATGAGAAGGAAAAATTCAGAAGTATTAGAATGAAGTGGAGGAAATTTCTCAGGAAAAAAAGGAATAGAACAGAGATGGAAAAAGGAGGCAGGAGAGGTAAATTGGAGGACCAACAAATACAAGGAGTCTTAGAGAAAGAACAGAGAAAATGAGGGAGAGAGGTCAGATTTTATTTAAAGCTAGCTGTGCTTTCACAATTATAAAGGAAATTAATTTCTTTTTAGAATTTTATCCATAAGCCAAACTATTGTTTAAAGTATCGGTGATAGGTCTAGACCTTTTTGGACATGGAAACTTTCCAAAAATTGCTTCTCATGTATTTGTTTTCAATAAGCCATATCACAATGAGGAAGCAAACCAAGAAAGGAAAATACATGGGATACAGGAAATAGGATTAAGATAAGACAGATGAAGATAATCTATAAGATAATAAAAGTAATTAATACTTATTGATATGTTCATATATAAACTCCCACAATCCTCATGTGATAATATAATGTAGGTTTAGTAATTATTTTATCATTTTACAGATGAGGAAATTGAAGCACAAGATGATTGAGTGACTATGCCAACACTGGACAGGGATAAAAGGACAAAGCCAGAATTTTAATCTATAAAGCAGATTGGTTTCGTGCTTTTTGTTGTTGTTGTTTGTTTGTTTGTTTGTTTTAGTTGTAGATGGACACAGAATACCTTTATTTTATTTATTTATTTTTATGTGGTGCTGAGGATTGAAACTCACACATAGTAGGCAAGTGCTTTACCATTGAGCCACAATCCCAGCCCTGGTTTCAGGTTTTTTTTTTTAAATTTAATAATTTTAATATTTATTTAGTTTTCGTCAGACACAACATCTTTGTTTGTATGTGGTGCTGAGGATCGAACCCGGGCCGCACACATTCCAGGTGAGCACGATACCACTTGAGCCACATCCCCAGCCCTGGTTTCAGGTTTTAAAATATTCATGATCTCTTATCTTCTCCCCATTATACTCATCTACTCAAGTTATGATACAACCATATTTGGAAGAAGAAAAATCAGGAGAAATAATCCACATAGGTAACAGTAACAAAGATAAGGAAGAGCATAGTAGAAAAGGGTGTCATTTTCTTTGTGATAAAAAGTAAATAGATTTTACATTCAAAACTAAAAATAAAAACCAAGAGTATATATGTATGTCAAGTGCAGTATATGCATAGTATTTGCAGAAGTATGAGTTTAGTTCAAAGGTAGCCTCAGTAACTTAGTGAGGCCCTAAGGAACTTAGTGTGACTCTGTCTCAAAATAAAAAGCAAAAAGGGCTAGAGATGTGGCTCAGTGGTTGAGTGTCCCTGGGTTCAATTCCTGGTATAAAAAAAGAAAAAAAGCTGAATGAGGGAACAAGTGAATAGTCTGGAGGATTAAGTGAGATCAGGTAATAGATATACACAGTAGACATTCTGATGATTACTACTGACCAATTATTTGACTCCTGATGAAAAGTGTTCCCTTCAAATTGGGTTTGCATTTATCTACTTTGGTATTTATAAAGAGAGAGACAGGATAGTACTCAACTTCACCACTTATAATAGTATTAGTATTAATTAGTATTGGTATTAATATTGTAGTGGAGAGCAGGTCTTTAGTCCAGTGCAAGAACAGAGTGCAAGAGAGATCCTGAAAGGTATGTTTGATATATAAATTGGAACTTATTGAAAGTCCAGGTACTTGGATATAATTTATCAAATAGGGACAGGGAGAACCAAATGGCAACACAAACAATTTGAATCCTGGAAACTGAGAGATAGAAGATTTAGAAAAGAGGCATTAATTTAGTTTGTTTTATAATTTTGACTATAACTAAGCCTTATCATAGAAACTAAAGCAGTATTGTCTTTTTGGAGGAGGATTAGATAGCCTTCAAGGTCACTATATCATCTTCATATCATTTTCATCTTCTTGTGACAAGCAATGCATCTTAAAAGTTACATATCCCTTTTCCCTATTCAAAAACTTACACAGGCTTTCACTGAATGCAGGACAAAGTCTAAACTGCTTACGCTCACATTTAATGCCTTCCATAAAAAGAAGCCAACTTGTCTTTCCAGATTCATTTCCATTATATCACACTTGGAATTTTTACCATTCTTCATAATTCACATTCTCATTGTTTTTCATTTTTGTAGACAGAAAATGCCCTTCTGTTGTGCTATTTATTTATTTATTTATTTACTGGTATTGGGGATTGAAGCCAGTGGTCTACAAAGCTATATCCCCACCTTCCCACCTTTAAAAAAGTTTAAGACATGGTCTCTCTAAGTTGCCAAGGCTGCCCTCAAACTTGCGATGCATTTGATGTTCAAAAATTTTATCAAACTTTGGGTTTATATTCAGACACTACCACTTTCACCTTATCTAAACTTTAAAATTGTGAAGAACTCTGAGATGGGAAATGGTGCAATTCTGGGAGGATCAAGATGGAAGTACCAACATTACTCAGAGAAACATGTCGAATATTTTCCATAGCTGAACATTCAAGTAACTGGGACAATCCATAAATCATTGAAATTGTTTTCCCGGACTGCTTGCTCAAGGGCAGACTTCCCACCCTGGTCTCTTTATTATCTTCCAACCAATCTGTTTCACCCAAGGAAAAGAAAACAAATCTCAATGTTCCCAGGCTTTGCCATTTTAATTCCCTGCCTCTTTGTTAATCAATTCCTTTTTAACTTTATTTCCATAGTCCCATAAACAAATAAACTCTTATATTAACTAACTAGCTCCTTTACTAAGGATCTGTAGCTGCACCTGTAAAACTAACTCAATAAGAATTTTATGCTTTAGTTCCTGACCTGGATTGGACACAGGTCATTGCAAAGCTCCCTGACCCAATAGCCTCAATGCACAGAAAGAACTACTCACCACAGTTCCATCATTTAGTTCAGACCCAGCTTCCCCCAGAGGGGAGTCTGTATTGTCCTTGTGTAAATGAATACATGCCCACACAAATCAGGAGCTTTGTGCTTCCAGGGTCACTTCCTCCTGCCATGTAGATATTGACACCTCCCTTCAGATATGAGCTTCTCATTAGATACAGTCCTTCCTGTTTGCAGCACTTTCAGCCTTGACAAGTAAAAAGTGATGGAGAACACAGGGTTTTTTTTTTGTTGTTGTTGTTGTTGTTGTTTGTTTGTTGTTGTCTAGTATAATCCAGCCCTGGAAAAGTCCAGAGTAAGCTGTAGAGGATAGAGAGTAGATTTGCACAGGAGTCCTGTGAGTTAAGAAAGAAATGCTAGTGAATCTCCACTGCCTTAAATTAGAGGAAGGGCCTAGAGAACAATCATGTAAATATCACATATCTTAACTGCTTGGCTACTTTTTTTTTCTTTTTTCTCCAATTTAAGTACAACTTACAATGCTGTTAAATAGTGATTACTGTCCTTCTATACCTCCCACCCATGTTCCTTTCCATTCTCTCAACATTTTTAACTAGGAATTTTATGCTCCTTTATGGAATTAAAATGTGTCTTCTTTGTACTTCAGTCAAGAGACCTCAAAACCCTGTCAGCATGTCTTTTTGAAACACAGCTCATATCATGGAACTCTCCTGCTAATGACTGTTAGGGGCCAGGCTATATAGGCAGTGACCAAACAGACTCTATTTTACCTTAAGACTCCATATCATGTAAGAAATGCTTCTCTCAAGGGAAAATCCCACCTCTGTGTCCATTAATAATTGTCTAGCATAGTATACTTGGCAACATAAAATAGCAATTCTTATACAATGTAAAATTGTTCACTTTGGTTTCCATTTTTCTTGGGCAATGTACCTTGTCAGGCATTGATTGTCTAGCTTTAGTAAGCATTCTTTAACTTGTATTCAACTAGGATCATTTTGACTTACTTCCCTTCTGCTTTCTTGCTTGCTGCTATGCCAAACTGGAAAGTCCTGTGGGAAATACCAGTGTACCCATTGCATTGTCTCGCTAACTGTCCAATTCAGCTTCTGTACCTACTTGCTTGTAGCTACATCAACTGGGATATGGTTTTTGCCTTTAAAAATCCTAAAATGCTCAGACTCAGGGCTGTTCCTTGCAAAGACAGTTATGGGTCCTGCAGGGAGCAGTCGCCAGCTGGCCAGCTAAATAAAAACTCTTCAATTTGGACAAAACTGGGACTTGGTATGTTGTCTGAACGACCTGCCCCACAACATGACACATTAACTGTCTCCTCATTATCTTCAAGTACAGTGTCCAGATTGCTCAGCACCAGGCTTCACAGTGTGTTACTTTTCATCTTCAACTCCATACTGCCCCTCCCTTTTACAGTATAAATCCCCTAATGAACCATGTATACTGAAGAGAAGAAACTAGTAGAAGGGGAACAACTGAAGAATGAATGAGAGGAAGGAAGAGAGTGAGGAGGCCTCTTATTTAGACCCATGTGTGAGCATACATCTTGTTAGATGGCTCTCTGTATTATCCCCCTGTTAGTGCCACAGAGTCCCAGAGAATAATACCTAAGTACCATGCTGTCGTCAAATTGAAGCTTTCCTCATTCAATCCCAAGGAAAACTTTTGACTCATTACCTCGGTACATCAAATCCTTCCTTGTGGCTTGGTGCAGCAGGCCTTGCCATAGCTTTTCTTATTTCACCATCAAAAGCCTTTCCCCTGTTTTTATTTTATTATATTTATTTTTTTAAGAGAGAGAGAGAGAATTTTTAATATTTACTTTTCAGTTTCGGTGGACACAACATCTTTATTTTTTTATTTTTATGTGGTGCTGAGGATCGAACGCAGCGCCCCGTGCATGCCAGGTGAGCGCGATACCACTTGAGCCACATCCCCAGCCCATCGCTGTCTTGAATATCCCTCTAACTCTGGTCTTCCTTCAGTCTTTCCCATCCTAATAAATAGCTATACCACAGCTGTTTGCATCAGCAGCAGCTCTCTTCCTTCAGTGCATTTCCCTGTCCAGTTCATCAGCATGTCCTCATGATCCTCCTCCAATGTATCTCTCAAATCTCTATATTCATCTCTACTTCTGCCTCTATTTTCATAGGGGGAGGTCTTAAATTTATAGTTATAGTAACTTTAGCTTATAAAATAACAGAAAAAAAGAACATACACATTTTATTACATGCTTAAGGCATGGGAGTGTGAGACTCAAAAAGGGGCAAGACGGTTAAACATTATATAGAGTTTAAAGAGACAGGGACTTGGGCATCTGGGCAGAAGGGAGGTGGTGCAGGCTATGGAAGGTTGTGGGGAGGATCTGCTTAGCAAGCAAGGATTGTCTTTATATATATGAGGTCTCCCAGTAACAATCACTTCTGGTGATCTCCGCCTGAGCCAGGTGTCTGACACTCCAATCTCTAATACCCGCCCTCCCAAAAAATTCTTTCCTAAGAATAAAAGGAGAAGATAAGAAAAGCCTTTGTATGTTCACTATTTACTTTATTAATGGAGATGTAAATTTATTTTTACAAAATGGCAGCTTTTTCAAGCCATTCCTGTGCAGTTTTTCTAAATAATCAATTGGAAATATGCCAAGAAAATATATTGGAAGTGGGATGTTTCACTTTCCTTCAGTACGCCCACTTGTCTTCCCTGGCAATCATCTTTTATCTGTTCCTCTTCAATAGCCTCCCAGTGGTCTTCCTGCTATAGTACCTGTCCTTCTCCGGTCCATTCTTCTACAGCATCATATCATTTCAAATGCTGGGCACCATGGTACATGCCTGTAATCCCAGGGGTTTGGGAGGCTGAGGCAGGAGGTTCTCAAGTTTGAAGCCAGTCTCAGCAACTCAGCAAGGCTCTAAGCAATATAGCAAGACCCTGTTTCAAAATAAAAAATAAAAAGGCCTGGGGATATGGCTCAGTGGTTAAGCCCCCTCAGGTTCCATCCCCAGTACCAAATAATAATAATAACAACAACAACAATAATTTGTTGTAACATTCAAATTTCATTAAGTGACTTACTATTTAAAATCCATCTGTGTATCCTCAGTGCACATAAAATATAGTTTAGATTCCTAGCTCTCAAGTTCATGTCTTTCTCTTGCACTCCAGTTTCTGTAGCTCTCTCCTTGTCTCCCTACAACTAGCTCCTCTAGTCTTCTTTCAGTTACTCTGTTTTACCAAATATTTTCTCATGCTTTTCTCACTCTTCTTTTCCCAAGTGTCTTCCACCCTCTCCTATCTGTTGTTCCCTATCTCACCTTCATTTAGTTCTTTTTCAAAAATTAATTATTTTTATTTATATATGATAGAGGAATGATTACAATTCATATTACACACATAGAGCACATTTTTTCATATCTCTGGTTATATACAAAGTATATTCACACCAATTTGTGTCTTCATACATGTACTTTGGATAATAATGTCGATCACATACCAACATCATTTCTAACCCCACATCCCCTCCCTTCCCCTTCAATCCCTCTGCCCTATTTAGAGTTCATCTATTCCTCCCATGTTCCCCTTCCCTAACCTACTATGAATCAGCCTCCTTAGATCAGAGAAAACATTCAGCATTTGTTTTTGGGGGATTGTCTAACTTCACTTAGCATTATCTTCTCTAACTCCATCCATTTACCTGCAAATGCCATGATTTTATTCACTTCTATTGATTAGTAATATTTCATTATGTATATATGCCACATTTTTTTTTATCCATTCATCTATTGAAGGGCATCTAGGTTGGTTCCACAGTTTAGCTATTGTGAATTGTGCTGCTATAAACATTGATGTAGCTATGTCCCTGTAGTATGCTGTTTTTAAATCCTTTGGGTATAGACCCAGGAGAGAGATAGCTGGCTAAAATGGTGGTTCCATTCCCAATTTTCCAAGAAGTCTCCATACTGCTTTCCGTATTGGCTGCACCCACCAGCAGTGTATGAGTGTACCTTTTTCCCCACATCCTCGCCAACAACCAACTTATTATTGGTTGTCTTCATAATGGCTGCCATTCTGACTGGAGTGAGATGAAATCTTAGTTTTGATTTGCATTTCTCTAATTGCTAATGATGATAAACATTTTCTATATATTTGTTGATTGATTGTGTATCATCTTCTGAAAAGTATTTGTTCAGGTCCTTGGCCCATTTATTGATTGGGTCATTTGTTTTTGTTGTTGTTATTGTTGTGTTTTTTTTTTTTTTTTTTTTGGTGCTTAGCTTTTTGAGTTCTTTATATACCCTAGAGATTAGTGCTCTATCTGATGTGTGAGGGGTAAAGATTTGCTCCCAAGATGTAGGCTCTCTATTCACCTCACAGATTATTTCTTTTGCTGAGAAGAAACTTTTTTTAAGTTCATCCAATTCATTGATTGTTGATTTTAGTTCTATGCCAAAGTTGTCTTATTAAGGAAGTTAGGGCCTAATCCCACATGATGGAGATTAGGGCCTACTTTTTCTTCTATTATGCCCAGGGTCTCTGGTTGTATTCTTAGGTCCTTGATCCATTTTGAGTTGAGTTTTGTGCATGGTGAGAAATAGGGTTTAATTTCATTTTGTTGCATATGGATTTCCAGTTTTCCCAGCAACATTTGTCGAAGAGGCTATCTTTTCTTCAATGCATGTTTTTGGCGCCTTCGTCTAATATAATTGCAATTTTGTGAAGAGTATTGGTATTAAAGTTCTTCTTTAAAGGTCTTGTAGAACTCGGTTGTATATCCATCTGGTCCCAGACTTTTCTTGGTTGGTAGACTTGTGATGGCATCTTCTATTTCGTCACTTAAAATTCATCTGTTTAAATTGTGTATATCATTCTGATTCAATTTGGGCAAATTATATGACTACAGATTTGTAAATGCTTTTGATATATTCTATTTTATTGCAGAACAAGTTTTCAAAATAACTTCTAATTATCTTCCATATTTCTATAGTGTCTATTGTGATATTTTCTTTTTCATCAAAATATGTTAGTAGTTTGAGTTCTCTCTCTCTCTCTTTCTCCTCGTTAGCATGGCTAGTTAGCATGACTAGTATGTTGATTTTATTTATTTCTTTTTCAAAGAACCAACTTTTTGTTTTGTCAATTTTTTCAATTGTTTCTTTTGTTTCAATTTCATTGATTTCAGCTCTGATTTTAATTATTTTCTGTCTTCTACTGCTTTTGATGTAGATTTATTCTTCTTTTTCTAAGGCTTTGAGATGTTAAGTCACTTATTTGTTGACTTTTTATTCTTTTAAGGAATCAACTCCACGCAAGGATAAAACTGCTTTCATAGAGTCCCAGAGAATTCAGTATGTTGTATCTGCATTCTCATTTACCTCTAAAAAATTTTTTAATCTCCTCCTTGATGTCTTCTGCAACCCATGGTTCATTCAGTAGCATATTATTTAGTCTCCAGGTGTTGGAATGGATTTTATTTATTATTTTATCATTGATTTCTAATTTCATTCCATTATGATGTGATAGAATGCTATCTTTTTATATTTGCTAAGAGTTGCTTCGTGGCATAGTATATGGTCTATTTTAGAGAAGGATTCATGTGCTGCTGAGAAGAAAGTGTATTCTCTTGTTAAAGGATAAAATATTCTATATGTGTCAGTTAAGTCTAAGTTATTGATTGTGTTATTAAGTTCTATAGTTTTTTTGTTCAGCTTTTGTTTTGAAGATCTATCTAGTGATGAAAGAGGTGTGTTAAAGTCACCCAAAATTATTGCGTTGTGGTCTATTTGACTCTTGAGCTTGAGAAGAGTTTGTTTGATGAACGTAGACGCTCCATTATTTGGGGCATATGTATTTATAATTGTTAAGTCTTATTGGTGTATGGTTCCCTTGAGCGGTATGTAGTGTCCTTCTTTATCCTTTTGATTGACTTTAGCTTGAATTCTACTTTATTTGATATGAGGATGGTAACCCCTGCTTGCTTCTGCAGTCCATGTGAGTGATATGATTTTTCCCAACCCTTCAACTTCAGTCTCTGGATGTCTTTTCCAATGAGGTGAGTCTCTTGGAGGCAGCATATTGTTGGGTCTTTTTTTTTTTAAATTTTTATCCAATCTGCTAGTCTATGTCTTTTGATTGGTGAGTTTAGGCCATTAACATTCAGGGTTATTATTGAAATATTATTTGTATTCCCAGCCATTTTTGTTTATGTTTGGTATTTAATGTGACTTGGTTTCTCCTCTGATTAGATTTTCCTTTAGTGTAATACCTCCCTCTTCTGATTTTCATCATTGTTTTTTATTTCCTCTTCTTGGAATATTTTGCTGAGGATGATCTTTAGTGCAGGCTTTCTAGTTGTAAATTCGTTTACCTTTTTTTTTTTATCATGGAACGTTTTTATTTCATCATCAAATCTAAACTTAATTTTGCTGGATAGAAGATTCTTTTTTGGCATCCATTTTCTTTCAGAGCTTGGTATATATTGTTCCACGGTCTCCTGGCTTTGAGAATCTACTGAGATATGAATTTGTCTCCCCCTACATGTAATCTGATTCCTCTCTCTTGTGGCTTTTAAGATTCTATCATTATTCTGTATGCTAGGCATTTTCATTATAATGTGCATTGGTGTAGATCTGTTGTAATTTTGTATATTTGGTGTCCTGTAATCCTATTGTATTTGGTTTTCCAATTCATTCTTCATGCTTGGGAAATTTTCTGATATTATCTCATTGAAGAGATTGTGTGTGCATTTCTTTGGTTTGAAACTCTGTGACTTCCTCTATCCCAATAATGCTTAGTTTTGGTCTTTTGGTGCTGTTCCATAATTCTTGGATGTCCTGTTCATGGTTTCTTACTATCTTCACTGTGTGATCAAATTTATTTTCCAGATTGTATACTTTTGTCTTCATTATCTGACATTCTTTTTTCCAAGTGATCTAGTCTGTTGGTCATGCTTTCTATTGAGTTTTTTTATTTGGCTTATTGTATCCTGAATTTTAAGGATTTCTGTGTTTTTTTTTTTCTTTGTTTGTTTTGTTTTTTGAGTCTCCATCTCTCTCTTGAAGCAATCTTTTGCTACCTGTATTTGCTCTCTTATCTCTTTATTGGAGTGATCAATTTTTGCCTGTATTTGCTCATTTAGATCATTCTTTAATTCACAGATTATTTTAATTATGAACCTTCTGAACTCCTTCTCTGCATTTCATCAACTTTGCCATCCATGGGTTCTGTTATTATAGTATCCTGGTTTGTTTGGGTCACTTTCCTCCCTTATTTTTTAATGTTTTCTATGTATCTTCCTTTCTTGCAGTGTGGATCTGAGATATTATAGTTACTACCTTATATTCTTATAGTACCTGTGCAGATTATCTGTACCTCACTTTGATGTTGGGCTTCCGGACCCTGCTGATGTCCCTCAATGTATGCTACTGCTACTAAGGGTGGTGGCAGCAATAGCCAAGGTAACTTGAGATAATAGTTGAGGTGCCCCATGATGCAATGCCTTACAGAGATGGGGCTGAAAGTGTGGGCCTCACACTCTCTTTGGGATGCCTGCTCTGAGAGGCAGCTGCTTCTAAGTCCTGTCTTTTCTCAAAAAGATAGAAGCTACTGCATGGGGAAGGCTATGGTGATGATGAAGTGTCCCAAGATGGATGTGGGTTAGCCTTAGGCTCCCAGGTGGATGTGGGGGGCGAACTTGGACCTACCCTGGACCTGGGTCCTGAGCAAGTAGGTGTGGGCAGATCTGGGCTGGGCCTGACCTCCTGCAATAGTCTGTTGGTTGGAAGGGGCAGTCAGTCCTGTGTTAGAGGTTGGGCTCCCGTGGGTGCCTGCTGGTGTTGACCCAGGCAAACTCTGAACCTGGGTCCTGTGTAGGCTGGTGTGGGCGGATCTCATTTAGTTCTTTATACTCTTAAAGTCTGTTATCATTTTATTTTTGCTTTTTCTTAATATTATTTTACCTACTTTCAGTTTAAGCTCTGTGAGGAATGAAAGTCAAATACTATATCTTGCACATTTTTTTTCCCCCAGCTGCCTCTTCCCTAGTCTTGGTGCATTATTTGTTAAATAATGCTTGCTGAAAACAAAATCCTGCTGAATCAATGTAATGGAAAGCACTATTGAAGTACTGATATTGGGGAGGAAAAACTACATCTGTTCTAATGGGACTGAGATGAAGGAGAAAAGGATAGGTATGGATCTATATAAGTTTGGAGTTTGGGGGCAAGAAGTGAAGACTTTGGTTCTCACTCTGAACTAGAAGAACTAGTCCCCTTCCTAGAAGTAAGCAGTTGATGGTAGGGTGTGGGATATGAAGACAGCCATTTAAATTTGAATACTTACTAAAAGGGATGCAGAAACTACCAGAGAAGATTGGAAGGAATACTAAGTGGCTAAGTAGTTTTGGAGACCCTGTTGTTGAGGACAATGAGTCCAGTTGAGAGACTCCCCAGCACTGCTCAGCAGTATAGGCCTTGGAGAAACAATAGTTAGCATCTTTGAACCAGTGTTCAAAGTGTGAAAAATAGGTGTGAAGTACATTAAAAGGTGTTAAAAATTCAAGAACTAAAGTGAAAGTGATGGAGGTAATTCACAGATGTTCTAGATTGAGTAGAGGAAGAAATGATGCCAAAAGGGTTCTCACAGCTTGTGACAAAGTGGGAGGTCACAGGAGTGAAAGACTCCACATAGCTGAGGAATGGTCATAAGATTGGACACATGAAGCAAATTATGAAAAAGCACAATGAAGGAGGGAGATGTAGGATAAAGTGGGTGGAAGTGATTCTATAAGTCAAATAAGGCAGTGGGAGTGGAGAGCTCTCTTTAGAATGAGTCCTTACTAGAGGCATTTCTTCCAAGGCCCTTTAATACCTATCAACATTTTAATTTCTTCAAGTCTGCAATGTCTTGAAGAATGAAAGAGCCAAAAAATATATTTATGGAATGAGCGATGACTAGATGCTTCATTTGGTGGTAGAACAATAAGGCCACCTTGGGTGCAATGAACAATTCATGCATTACAATAATTTCCTGAGGCAATTTGCTAAGTGATGCAGGGAAAATTCGGATCACTAGTAGATTATACTCACTTAGAACATTTTCCCCTCTGGGCTGAGTGAGCATTTCAGGAATGTGTTTAGTGAGGCTCTGCCACTAATCAACCAATCCCTGGGTGTGTGGTGCCTCCTCTGAACAGTGGAGCTAATTGCCTAAAAAACAACTACCCTTCTGAAATATTTCTTACCTCTACTGAAAGCATATTAAGAAGAATAACATATCTTTATTCATTACTCAGTCAACGGATTTTTTAAATTTATATATGACAGCGGAATGCATTACAATTCTTATTACACATATAGAGCACAATTTTTCATATCTCTGGTTTTATACAACAAACTTTTATTGATAACATAAAGCTACTTTACAATAGCAAAGCTGGCTGGCAAAAAAATAAACCAGAACATAATTCTCAGTGGAATCCTAGCAGGCAGGTGAAGATTAGATGACAATAGTAAGAATACTAACAGGAACATGTGCATGGTACTTTACAAGTAATGTCACATATGTTTAGCTTCTTGGATCCTCATGATAATCCTGTGAGGTGTTTTTGTTCAGTATTTTATAGAAGAGAAAACTATGCTTTAACAATTTTAGTAACATTTTAAGGCAAGTAGTTTTTTTCCAACTACAGTTCACTTCCTCGATTTTTTTTTTCAATAACAGTACTTTGGGGAGGGAGTATATCTTGAGGGCAGCTTAGCACTACTCAACAGGATGGCACTGTGGGAGGGATCACATCCAGGTTTAGTTCACTTAGCAATCAGAGAACTCAGAAGATGGGCTCAAGGGAGAGAATGTGTTTTCCACCATGGCTCCACCAGGTGGCAGTAAGGGCCACCACTAGAGACTAGTGTGAGTCAATGCAGACATTTGGCTATAAGTGGCTCAAGCAAAAGGGAGGAAAGAAGCAAGGCAATGCTATTCTTTAGAGTGTTAGAATTAGTGGTGCTGCTATTGTATTCAGCAAAGTTTTTCATGCTTATGGTGGGTGGGACAACAGTGAAAGAAACTATGAATGGGAAGCACATACTATGTAATATGTTCTCTTAGTCTATACTTCCAATCCCACCCCTGAATTCTAGATGATCGAGTATTATATGATGATTATTGTCAGGCAGCATGAAATTGGTTGTTCTCTTGGGAGAAAAAGTGCATGTGTTCAGTGCATTCATGTTGATTGCTATATGTACACTGTTTCTCTTGAAGTTTACCAGTCTCTTATCCATCAGAAAGAAAAGCAACTTGCAGTATCATAGGGGTATTGGAATTTTATATGCACTTAATAGATAAAGGAATTCAAGACAACTTGATACTTTCCTTGTTTTGACACAACACAGTAAGAGGTACAAATTTTGGCCACTGGGGGGAAACAATGAGTTCCTGATTAGAGAATGCCATATCAGAAAATGTGGGAATGAAGAATTAGAACACTTCTTTTTGCATATACTAATAATTAGATGCTATACTAATCCTTCTAGGAGTTAGAAAATAAAATGTTCTATTTGTCTGGGGATCCTCAGGGACCCAGGTATTTTTTACTCAGTCCCCAGGTATAAAATCCAAGTTCCCATCAGTGGAAAGGCTGTTGTATTTGAGGAGATTCCTTCTCCACAGGAGGTATCTGCTTTTCTTCTGGCACTGAGGGTAGATCAGGTGCTTTCTGCCCACACCTTGCTACTGTGAAGCGACTCATGTGAAGAGCTTCCTCATACCCTGGGAGGGTGTCCAGTGAGGAGGGCAGCTGGCCCAGGGAGCTGTGGGAGCGAGTCACAGCCAGGATTCTCCGAGCTGCAGGGCCAAACACTGACTGCAGGGCTGCAAGGAAAGGAGGGATAAAGCTAGCATAAATGGGAGAGCCCCAGGCACTAGAGGCTTACATTGCCCTTAATATCCTTTCATTTTTAACATGTGTCCAAACTCATTGTCACTCCCTGCCACAAAATTTATGAAAATCCTGTAAAGCTCATTTAAAAACCACCTTTAAAATCTGCTTTAAGATCCTGTCTTCTCTGATGTCTCTGAGTAATCTAAATTGTGCTCCCATAGCTCACAAGCCTGGCTCTTTCCTTTTGAGACTTAGATCCCTTTACACCAACCCATGGTAGTAAGGATTCCTTGGGGATATTTATTTCTGCCCTATTTGTCACTGCTCTAAGGATGGCCAAGAGTAAAGGGGGGAGGAGGGTGAAAAACACATCACAGTGTTCTTTCTAAAATAAATATCAGGGTGTTTTGCTATCTGGTTTTCTGCCTTGTATTTACTCCCTAATTTCAGGAAGAATAAAGAACATAAGGAGAAAAATAACCATATAATCATCAAAAGGACATTGGAGCTAAAATCTAGAGTACAAAGACTTGAAGAGTACAGAATTGAAAGTGGGCACCACTAGTTTCTTTAAAGATACAAAATAGAAGAAATAATAGAAAATGTAGACTTTCACCAAATCTGAGACATTTGGGGAAAAGGGTATGTGCAGAAGGTAAAATAGCTTTAGCAAAATAAGGATCTATAAACTGCGTGAGTCTTCCTATAAAACACCTTCAACATTATCTCCAATATTTCATTCTTTCTTCACTCTATCAGCCTGACAAATAATTGAGAATACAGCATTAGTGAGAAGCCAGATCTCTGCACCTCTGGACTTCTGGAAATTAAAACTACCCCAGTCCTAGAATATTTAATAGTCTTTGATCAGTGGTTCCATGCTTCTGTACCCCTGGAGTCAATCTTTACAACCTGGATCCCTCCCTCATGTCATAAGGCCATGTACTCACAAGTAAAAGTGCTCTGGAGGGTGCTGTCATGATCAAAAGCTATGACTGTCACTTCGTAGGGCGGCTGGCCCCCGTCTTCGCCTTGTTGCTGACGACCCAGGCAGCAGCGGAAGCACACTGAGGTCAGGCCACACAGGAGCAGCAGCGCGCCAATCACCACCAGTAACCTGCAAGAGCCCGCGGAGCGGGTCCAAGCTGGCTTGTTTCCCAGCTCGGTGTAATCAGCCTTTAATGTCTGCCTTTTGATTCTCATGGATATTTTATGGAATAATTATTAGAATTTAATTTCAAGTCTATAGACATTCTTATTTTGTCAGCAAGACCAAGTCAGTTCGTTAGAGCAAATAATAAGATATTTATGATAGGCGGAAAGGGCTGCTTTTGACTTAAGTAAATCCCCATGTAGAGAGATTTCTCAAGGGGAGGACACAATAATCTTTTGATGTTGGCTGAAGAGATTATAATAAAATAGAAAATCCTGGCATATTGTCAATTAGGTTAGTGTTGAGGTAAAGAAACTTAACTGTTTGAAATGTTAAGTAGGCACCTTTGCTTCCTGGTCACAATGTGTATTAAAACTTAAAAAAAAAAATGAATGCTCTTAAAAATGAAGTGTCTGGGCTGGGGATGTGGCTCAAGCGGTAGCGCACTCGCCTGGCATGCGCGGGGCGCTGGGTTAGATCCTCAGCATCACATAAAAATAAAATAAAGATATTGTGTCCACTAAAAAAACTAAAAAATAAATATTAAAACGTTCTCTCTCTCTCTTTAAAAAAATAAAAATAAATAAATAAAAATAAATGAAGTGTCTTTGTAGGTGTTATAACTGAAACTTACCATATATACCAGAGATGTACCCAGTCTGTGGTCAGGCAACTATGGAGAAAGAATAAAGTTTGTTAAATTAAAAACCAGAAATATGAGTTACAGAGTGATACCATGTTATAATAAACACAACATGGGTTATATTATTTAAAATTCAATGTAACTAGCCAATTCTATTGTTAAATGGTGTGTCTCAAATGATGTTTTATACTAGATGAGGGGCTTTGGGTAAATCATTTTATAAATCACTATAAAACAGATCAAAGTACTGATCATGAAAAGTGTTAATAGAAAATATATCCATGGCTACTGTAAATAGTTATGGTGAAAATTGCCAGGAATGAACTTGGAATGAAATTCCTAAAGAGTAACCTTGAAAACAGATGTGAACATTAAGGTTTGCATAAATTTGAGCTTAATAAAATGTAACTATAAAGAAAGTTTCAGTTAAGAGCATGAAAGCTATCAAGTTTGTAATTCATGTTTCATAAACTCTTGCAACATCCTTACCATGAAAAGGGGCCTAAAGTGTCACATCCAGGGTCAAAACTGATAACAGATATCCACTAAGACTGAAAAGGAAGAAGGTAAAAAGCAGAGTCTAACTTTGATATTATGAAAACTAACTAAATATTCTGAATTAACTTTGGCAATTTAAAATTTTCTCTGGAGGAATGGAAATATAGGGATTGCATGGGAGAAAGAATGAGAGAAAATCAGGAATTGGAGGAGGAGAAAAAAGTATGTGTGCATCTCTGAGATACAATTTTTTTTTCATTTAATAATATTTTCTAATACGTTGACCTATTGAGATCTAGTGAAGCTCATTTCTTTATCCCTTCTTTAGTTATATATTCATAAAAATACAGTTTGTTATTTTACTGTACAATGTCTCCTCTTGTTTTTTTCACATTCACCGTTTGTTCAGAACTCTTCTGGTTCTTCATCAGACTCAGGTTCTATAGAAAAGGACTCTTCCTAGGGTATATAGATAGAGTGTGTCAAGTAGCCAAGGTCCAATGTACATGTAACAAATAACCAAGACTATCACTAGTTCTCCCAGGTTCACAGACTTCTTAGCTCTTGAGAAACCTTTCTCATGGATAACTGTGTTTTCCTTCAGTCTAAACAGGTCTTTTATTCACTCTCTACTTTATCTTTTTTTTTTTATATGGTTCCCAAAGTAGAATGAATCTCTTGCATTTTTATCTTTATGTTCTCTGTGTCTGCATAAGACCTAATAGTGGCAGGTTTAGATTAAGGGATAACTCCATCAAAGTGGTAGCTAAATTAAGTCTGCAATAAATATTAACATATTCTAAAAACTAGAATATACTTCTTTGGAAATCACCTAAATAGATAACACCAATGATTAGATACTGAATCCAGTCTGTTCTGATGAGTCACTGAGAAACATGGCTAAGAAAGTCTTTTGCAAGTCTCTGTGACTATTGAGACTAATTGTTCTGCTTTGATGGGAAGATTAGCTTGGGAAAAAGTACTGTCAGCAGTGTTATTTTCAGTCTTAGGATGACACATACATGTCTATGATTGTAGATGATTGTCCATTTAAGTAGAAATAAAGGGAAGTCATAGACATATAATGACATTTTGACCCGCATTTGGGTATTGATGCTTTTGTCTGACCTTCCTTCCTTCCAGCTTGAACTCTCAGATACTCACTGTTCAGGATTGGCACAGTTCTCCTCACCTCTTGCCCCAGGAAGCTGTAGAAAGGGAAATAGTCTCAGACAGGGAAATTGTCTCATCTGTTGTGCTCAGCAGCCTATCAATCACCTCTGAGCGCTATGCTCTGTTAGATCAATTGGTAAAGATGAGGACATGGTCAGAAGGTCAATCCATATTTAGGACAGTTACTTTTATCTCTTCCATGTGTGCTGACTATTGTACTTGAGATGGGAGAACGTGGAAGGACAAATATCTCTTCTTTTGTTAGTGGGTGAGCATCACCATTGTGGTGAATGAGAGGCAATTATTTATACCAATTTGTCTTTCTTAGAAATTTCCTGATCTGTCCTTCAGGATATCATGATTGTCCTCTTTATTCCTGCCTAGTTGCAAATTGAATTCCATCTCACTGCCCTGTTTTATGCCCACAATACATCAATAATTCACCATACAAGAGAGGAAGGGGAAAGGAAGCAAAGAAAACTTAACTACTGAATAGCTACCATTTGCCCGTAAGCCTGCTAATAATTTTTAATATTTCATAACATTTCATTACAATAATCCTGTTGGTTGATATTTATGTATATCCTTTGATGAAGCCAGAATTCAAATCTGACTTTATCCTGAACATGTGTTGAATGAGTTGATACAGCCAATGACAAGTTTGTTCTAATAATCCTTTGATATTGCTATCAATTCCTTCCACTCCTTGAAAACAATACAGAATAAAGAAAGCTTCTACTCCTTTCTTATATCGCTGGTGACTTCCTCCTTCAAAGACCCTTTTAGGTAAACTCTAGTTCTAGAAACCATTTCTTTTTGATATTTCATTTGAATCTACTAGGCATTTATGTTGAGGAGTAAGGGGGTAGGGGACATGCATATTCAAGATATATCAAGGGAAAAGGATTTCTAGAAGGACTAACAACTATCCTCTGCAGACAACATTTCAGAGATTCCTGCTATCATTTTATTTTCATCTAAAATAGATGGCCACATCACAAATAATGGCTCTTTATGTTTCTTCAACCCATCTTTAGTACTTCTGTTTCACTTTCTTCACTAACGGAAAGAGAAACCCCAGGTACTTGGAGGAGAAAATGCCACTTTTGGGGGCTTATTGCAAAATGAGGAGAAAAGAGAACTAAAAGAGAGAGGAGGAAAATGGAGAGATGAAGTAAAGAGAAAATACCAGAAAAAGAAAGAAAAATTGAATTTCCAAATATTGGTTAACTGGTAAATAGGAAGCAACACAGACAGCCACTCCCTGTACAGGGATATGATACAACCCAGTTTCTGCATTTCTAGATTTCATAGCTACACAAACTTCTCCTTGATAATTGTTTAGGATTCCTTAGTTCATGGTACCTTTCTCAGATAATGGATTACTCACAGTCTTCTGATTAATGGGAGAGAAACAAAAGGCCTAAAGAATTTTTAGAGTACTCTTCCTTTTATTTCTGCAATGGAGGTATCTAAACTGCTGGAATAATATTAGTGCTGTCATGGGAAATTCCATTTAGTGGAATTATGTATCTAGTATAATTTACTTGGAATTTCAAGGAATGAGTGATAAGATATGAAAAGAAGCACATGTAAGTGGCACTTCTAAAGTACCATAGCCTATCTTTATCAGCAATCACCCTAATTTCTGTCCCCTCTTTCACAGGTATTACCAGTCATACATGTATCCATATAACCCTATAATACCACACTGCTGGCTAAGTTCTATATTTGTCTTTTCACTCCACTTCCTCCCAAGTTCTTCTGAGAGTTTATTTACTTGAGCGGGAAAAATGGCTTTTTCCTGCCATTTGCAACTGAACTCACCTGGATGAAATATGCCAGGGCAGAGGCCATCACAACCGGGACTGGGACTCCCATCAGGCTGAACACCTGCTCCTCCAGGATCATGCTCTGCGTATCTGCTGTCTCCTCTCCATGCTCTGAGCCATGACTGACGTCTTGATCTAGAATTGTCAAGGAGAGAAGCTTTTCTCAGTATTAATTCAGTTTTTTTCTGTCTCTCTCTGCTTCCTCCTACTCCCTCTGATTTTTGTTGTCTAGGGTCTTTCTTTCCTCTTGGTTTTCTTCTCTATTTCTCTTTTATAGTCTCCACATTTGCTCTCTTTGCCTTCTTTCCTTTCTTTCTGCTATCACTCCTTTCTGTGTTTTTAACTTTCTTTCCCCACTACCCACAGGAGAAAAACATTCAAGGAGGACACATTTGTCCTCTAAATTGGATATTGTTCTAATTGGTGATGAGAACTTTAGCTTTGAAGAAGATCGAAAGATTGCTGGTGACTAAATATGTTCTCTTCTCCCCAAAACTAGTAATTCTCTTGGTCATTCACCACAGCACTCCAGGGTGACTATTGAATGTTGAAAGTCACCCTGCCAATCTCCTTTCACCTCCCTCCATGTGATTCAAAACCCCCCTTCTTCTTCTCTGGAGCCCTCCCCTTCTATGTTGATAATCAACTCTCCTGGTTCTGGGTCATTTATTTCTAAACATTGGGGTAGGGCTGAGAGATTGCCAGATGAACTGGAAAGCTGTCCCATCTTTCAAGTAGGGAGGCTTGGAAATTAGAATTTCCAAATGCTATTAATGGTCTCCTCCTCCACACTAACTCCAGTTCCCATTGAAACAGATTATGCACAGGCATGTTTTTGAAAACTACATTCCAAGGTTTCTTTCTTTGTTTTCTTCATTGTTGTTTTTGTCTTTTTCCTTCTTTTCCCCCCTACACTTCCCTCTCTAGGTAAAGTAGTATTGTGATCAAGGAATAGTTCTTGCCCCTCAGAAGCTGGGCACAGTGGCATGCACCTAATAGTGCCAGCTACTCTAGAGGCCCAAACAAAAGAATCAGTTCATCCCAGGAATTAGAGACCAGCCTGGACAGCATAAGATGATCCCACCTCAAAATAAATAAATAAAATGAAAAACAAATAAAAAAAATTGCCACTCAAGAAAATAAACTAAGATCTGAAAAAATTAAGCACATATGGAAAAGATGTAAAATACTTACAAAGAAGCGTATCTATAAGAATGAATAAATACTGTATAGATGAGTTATGCCCACATAGGTAATCTTTTATTTAATCCAAAGTACTTGATAAGACAATTAAATGTTAGTTTACAGTGATATATCTATCTCATAAGAATTAAATAAAACCACATTTCAGATCCTTTCTGACTCTGGAAGTCTAAATTATATGAAGTGGTTGTTGAGGGGATATTGCCAGGTGGGATCAAACATACACTAAAGGGCCCTCACAACTATGAAAATGTGATGAGAAGATGGAGACGGTGAACTTTATTTTTTTTTCTTAGTGAAGTAAGATAGTGAGAGAACATCCTGGTATGATGCTGGTTGTTTAAAATTTATCAGTTTCAAATCTATGAACGCTGACATTCTTTTTTAAAAATGTAAGGCTGTTGGGATTGGGACAAAGTGTCCATTCCAAGTTTCAATAGAAAACTTAGCAAGGTGGAAGGCATTCTACAGGATGAGAAGAGTAGAACTTTAATTGTGGTCCTTTAAAAGCTCAATAATTATGTAGTTTCCCCCATCTCATTCATAAAGGAGTGGAATATCCACTCGACCTGCTTTAGATATTATTTCAGAGAGGAAATAAAATCAAAGACAAGAAGTGTATTTTGAATAGACTATTTCTATTAAAAACCATCATGAAACTTTCCCTTTTATTTTTCTTTCTAAAGAAAAGAAAAAGAAATCACTTGTTATCTCTGTGACTTTGGGCAAGTTATCACATATCTTCACTGACTTAGTTTTTTTTTTTATTGGTTGTTCAAAACATTATAAAGCTCTTGACATATCATATTTCATACATTAGATTCAAGTTGGTTATGAACTCCCAATTTTACCCCAAATACAGATTGCAGAATCACATCGGTTACACATCCACATTTTTACATAATGCCCTATTAGTAACTGTTGTATTCTGCTACCTTTCCTATCCTCTACCATCCCCCCTCCCTCCCCTCCCATCTTCTCTCTCTACCCCATCCACTGTAATTCATATCTCTCCTTGTTTATTTTCCCATTCCCCTCACAACCTCTTATATGTAATTTTTTAACATAAAAGAGGAGTAATAACATTTATTACTTATTACTTATTATTTATAGGCTTATAGACATTAAATAAGCTAATATGTATAAAATATATATATATAGAATAGTCCTGATAAGTATTTTATGTGTTAGCTAAGATGATTTTAACTCTTATTTTACAAATAACCCTCACTTTTAATGTGCTGGATAATTAATGTCTTTTATGCCTCTTGTGTATATTTATATACCAGTCCCTCTCTAAGCTACATTTTAGCTCTTCTAATATTCTGGCTCTTGAATATTTTCCCATGTTAGCCTGTCCATTTCTTCCCACAACCAGGCCAGCCTCCACCTGTGTGAACAGGTTTGCCAATGAACATGGCTTTTCCTCTCATTGACTTTCCTGCCATGTGACTGCCATCATCTTTTTGCCCTCCAGCCTTCTAACAGGTTAGAACAAAATAGCCTTCTGTTAATGACTGCCTCAATATTTTTCTTTCATGGAATTACTATTGCCATTTCTTTTTTCTCCCCAAAGTGTTTATTGGGGAAATAAAACAACTTTTTTTTTTTTTAATCCTAATGAGTGTGATTATGTCTTGTGACAGTTTTAACTCCGAGGTCAATTTTTCTCAATGCCTCCACAAGGGGAGTGATGACAAAGGAAAGAGAAGACTGAAGAAGGCATACATGGGATAGGGACAGAAAGGCAAGTAGCTGGAGTAGTGGGGAATGACCTCATTACAATCCTACACAACCTTGTGTAGTTCCATTAAGCCTCTGAATCATTAGCTTACACTGTGCTGTTAAGGACTTGGATTGGAACCAATGAGAGGTGCATGTACATGGACCGTCTTGCTTATGCTTCAGGGAATTGTTGTACAACCCCTGTGACAAGTTTAGCTAAAGAAGTGCTTGCTTCTGTTTCCTTTGATTAGTCTCTTTTTGACCTTGGCTAACCCAGGTCACCCACCCTCTCTGTGCTTCAGTGAAATAGAATCCAGGACTGTGATTACTCTGAGGCATCAATATCAAGCTATAAAGGGCTGATCAGTGGACTGGGCCAAAACCATGAGGTCAAGAGTAGATGAGATGGCAGAAGTCAGTCCCTTCTTAAAACCTCTGAAAGCATCTGTCTTATGAGCCAACATCGAAGCATAGGTTTTAAGTGGAAACCTCACAGGCACTGAAAATCAGTAAGGGGATTAGATTTAAGGAAGCTGAGTAAGGCAAGAAGGATTGAGTTTATCAAAGAATGAATTAGGTTTATATTCTATAAAACTTATTACCATAACCTGTGAGTAATAATATAGAGCAACACATACTTGTTATCTTGCATCTATGAATCAGAAGCTTGGGCACAGTTTAGTTGGGTCTTCTGCTTAGGGTCTCACAAAGCTGAAATCAAGGTGACTTCTGGCCTGCATTCTCATCTGAAGGGTCAAATGGGGGAAGAATTCACCCACAAGATCCCTCAGGCAGAATGCATTTCTTTGTGACGTTTGTGTCAGTGTAAACTTGCTTCTCTAAATCTAGATGGAGAAATAGAGATAGCAGAGGGAGAGGGTTTAACATAGTAGTCACTACATCTTATGTAATCACATATGCATGATCACATACATTCTATCACTTTTGCTGCTCTTCAAGTCAAAGTTCTTACTCATGTTCAAAGGGAAGAGATTATCCTGGACCATGAACACCAGGAGGAGGGGTCAATTGGAGACTTCATAGGTATGCCAAGTCTGCCCAGGTATCTGCCACACAAGGATTATAGACTGTGTTCATGGACATTTAAGAATAGGAGAAACCAAATGTCTATTGACAGATGGACAAATAAAAAAAAATATGTTCTATATGTACATAAGGGAATATTATGCAGCCTTGGAAAACAAGGAAGTTCTAATACACGCTAAAGCATGGATGAAACTTGAAGATATCATACAAAGTATAATGTAACTCAAACACAAATTGACAAATATTTTAAGTTTCTACTTACATGAAGCATGCTATGGTGTATATTTTGAATGTCCCCCAAAGATCTGTGTGTCAGAGGCTTGATCCCCAGCCTGTAGTGGTATTGGGAGATGGTGGAACCTTGAGGAGGTGAGGCCTAGTATAGGAATTAGGTCACTGGGGGCATGACCTTGAGAGGGATATTTGGATACTGGATCCTTCCTTCCTCTCTCTCTCTCTCTCTCTCTCTCTCTCTCTCTCTCTCTCCACTTCCTGTCTGCCATGATGTGAACAGCTTTGCTTCACCACATGCTCCCTGTCATGGTGTTCTGCTTTTCCAAAGACTCTAAACACAGTCAAAGACCATGAATTGAAATGTCTAAAATCATGAGAGCCAAAATAAACCTTTTTTCTTATAAGTTAATTATCTCAGGTATTTTGTCACACTGATGAGAAGTTAGCACAAGGCATCTAGTTCTAGCAAAATCTGGAAACAGAATGGTGGTTTCTAGAAGAGGAAGAAGGAATAGGGAGTTGTATATATCAGAGTTCTCTAGAAAAGTAGAATCAATAGGATGTGTACATACATAGAAAGAAATTTATTATAAGGAATTGACTTAAATGTTTATAGAGGCTGAAAAGTCCAAATCAGAAGTGAGGGTCAGTAGCCCGAGGGTCCAGGAGAACTGATGGTACAATTTCTGTCCAAAGGCCAGCAGGTGAAGAAGACCCAGAAGGGCTAGGAGAGGTAGTTTTTACCCAAAGTCCATATGCGGGAGAATTTTTTCTTATTTGTGGGGAGGTTAGTCTTTTTGTTCTTCAGTCCTTCAGTTTTTGGAAGAGATCCACCCACATTATGTGTTGAAATGTGCTATATTTTACTAATTAATATGTTCATCCCATCCCCAAACACCCTATCTTGGCACCTGATGGCCCAAACAAAACTAACTGTAAAATTCACCACCACAGGAGTTATTTATTGGGTACAGAGTTTCAGATGGAAAAAATTTTAAAAGTTCTGGAGGTGGATTGTGGTGCTGACTGTATAACAATACAAATTTAATTAATTCCACAGTGAACAGTGTGTCTGAAATGGTTAAAATGGCAACCTTTTTATGCTATGAAATGTTAGTGGCATGTTAAGTAACTATGGGAATAATAAAGTGTCCTTTTTATTTCAGGATCTATTAATTCATTATTAATGGAATTTCCTAAGATTTTATTCAAGTGTGAGTCACCAGGGTTGTTGCAGAAATGTGTCCCATCAGGACCTTGCTTCCTGGCACTCACATTTCAGGGAACTGGCAAGGGGCTTGGTGATAAAGGTAAGTAACATTTTCTGGCTACCAGCTGATTTGATAAGGATGTATTTGCTACATGTTGATAATTGTGTGTGTGAACTATGTCACAGAGCAAAACATTAAATGGCAAAGAAGCTGTTTTCAATTTGGTATTAGATACACTGCACAGAAAAAGAGAATGCAGGAAAAACTTAGGGAGACAGAAGAAAATGGAATCCTAATAAGACTGTCAATATTGGTTATTTTTACTAATTAGTTTCCTAGAGACTTTATTTATTTCTCCATTCTTCTGTTAGCTATCTCTTCCTTCTTTTCCTTTCCTTTTCTTTTTTCCCCCCAAAGTGGTTTAAAGCAAATTTTAGAATCATGTTACGTTTTACGTAAATACTTCAGAAAACATTTTTAGAAGATATGGATATTTTTTAGAAGTGCACATACTTTCAAAGAGATATTTCTTTTCTGATGAGGTGATCGTGAAGGAAAAATAGATGAGGAGTCTATCCATGAATCCAGGTAGTTAGACATACTTAAGGGGAGTGCACAGAAGAATGTTTGTGACTTGAGTCAATCACTGGTTAGACCAAAATGTATTATTTGCTGGGCAATTTATCTGTGCTAAATACTAGAACTAATAATAGTTATAACAAATATTTATTGAGTTCTTGTTATATTTCAAATACCAAATTGAAAACAGCTTTTCACTTTCACTCATTGTCTCATTTGAATCCCTATAGCAACATTACCAAGTAGACATTATCTCCACTTATAGACAGAGACATTGATCAGTGTTAAGTAATTCCCCAAGAGGAAAGACCAAGGGAGATATTTGAAACTAGCTTATCTAGTCTAATAGTTCTCTCTACTGCTATTATATGGCCACTGTATGTACCCCAAATTCAGTTCTAAAATTACCCAGAGCACCCTCTTGGAAATGGGAGTCATATGTGATTATCAATTAAAACAATGAGAATTATTAAAAAGTGTTAATTATAAGATATTATATACAGTTTGCCACAGCAAAAATTAACAAGCAAATGTGAATATTGGGCTAAATGCACCCTCTTCCATAAATTTAATATGACTTACTTTCTGTGAATTTTGGCATCCTTATCTAATGAGTACATACAACTTTTTCCCTCTAAGACTCATGGAAAATACGTTTTTCCTTTCATAAATTGCTTACTGAAATATTAGAATCACCACTTTCCCCACCTGCAATAGATGTAACCCAAGAATTTGCGTCAGTCAACTTCCCAATATGAAGCAAAGACTCCCTTCCTCCCAGGGATGATTGAGTCATTTTTCTATTAGATAACAGAAGCTATTTAAACACTCCAGCAGAAGCTCATACGCTTGTAGTTTGTTGAAGTCCTTGACTGCTACACTCTCTGATTCTTGGCATGAATTTGGAAATGACTTTTGATGACCTCAAAATGAAGCCTAGGAAGGATCAGCCTGACCAGAAGTTAAATGGAGAGAGAGCTAAAGGTACTAGGGGTGGGTAAAAGTGTACAGGGAAAGAATACCGGGGTTAGTTCAGAAATGTAAATTTATTGAAGAAAGGAGTTAAAATACTAAAACATCCAAGTGTAGGAAAAGAGAATTAATCCATTTAATGAAAATTATTACCATTTAAGGAAAACAAATAGTATATAATGGTGGTGATGATAACTTATACTGCATATTTTCTACAAACTATTCTCTATGCTATTCATTTTAAATGTTTATTTTTTAGAATGTTCAAATAATACTTTGAGATCCATAATTATCTCCCTTTTATTGAGGGCCAACTGGGATCAGGAGGATTAACAAAATCACCCACATTTATGGAGCTAGTAAGTAGTAAACTAGAATTATATCACAAACTCTCATTTATTAGAATCCAATCCATGAGATGGTTCAGAAAACAAATTCATCCACTGTGTACAGTCATAATTTTTGTTTATACTTGAGGCACTGCAAATGCACTCTGAAATGTTTTATGAATTATGCAAAACAAGTTAAATGATACACAGTATGGATTAGCATAAATTATGTTCTATTGTATATAATTGTTTGAAAATTTATACTTTCTGTTTGACACACACAGATTAAATTAAACTGCTTAGGTATACATTAATTCATAAGTCCATCTCCACAGGCAACCTGGATAAATTGCCTTTTATTTTATATTCATTCTAAAGAAAAAGAAAAAAAGGAGAGGAAGACAGAGAAGTATTGTCAGAAATTCGGATAAAGAAATTTCAAATCATGTTTCTATAAACAAGATAGAAATGTCTTTCAATGGGTAAAATGAGCATGGAATGATGTAACCCTTGAGTTGATGAACTAACTTGGTATGAAAACAGTGAAACATTTATTGGTAGACTTACAAGTTAACAATTGACATTTGTTTATTCATTCCTTCACTCAATCATTCATTCAGTATTCATGTAGTAAATGTTGAGTACCTGTCTCTTGATATAATTATAAAATTCATTCTGCTTTCAAAATCCTGATTAGATAAGTTATCTACTGAGAAACATCTGATTACTTTCTGATGAGAAAGTCACTAGCAGGAATGGGGAATGAATTAATGGTCTCTGAAGAACAAAGCAGTCCTCTAGATAATAGAAGATGTGCCTTTCTATTATCTATTATTTCTATTATCTGGTGTTCTGTAATTTTTTTCCTTCTAAAAATTCAGAAGTTTCATCATTCAAGAGTGGTAGGCATATCTGATGTCCTGTAATTTGAAATTAATTGTAAATTGAAATGACCAGAGAGAAAGGTCAGTTGGGACTTACAGAGATACATGCTAGGAATAGGCAATAACTTGCAAGAAATGAAACTACTTTCTACTTCTTCATTGCCAGTTTGTCACACACACGCAAAGAGAATCTGAATACTGAATCACTGAATGAGCTATCTTCTACCCTGTCAAAATTTTGATTTTTCTTTTGATACATGAGAATTTTGTGAATATTTGATCATCAATTGACTTGTATTGTTACACATTTACACTGGAAATTTTGGAATGTAATATTCCAAGCAGTCTGGCTATTGACAACTGGATTAAAGTCCTATGTTTGGGTTTTATCATCCGTATATTCTTAAGGTAGTTATTAAACTTTTCTGTTTTCCTCTTTACTTAGAGAGGTGAACAATACTGGTGCTTTATTTTTTTTATTTCACAAGAAGAGGAAATCAAATTCCTTGTATGGGATTTTTTTTTTTTTTGCTGAACTGGTAACCTCTGTTTTTTGAGTGGTGGAACTCATAAATGGACCTTTATATGACTGTGAAATTCATGACTTATTTTCATAAAAATAAGAAATTTTTCTCTTATAGTAACAGGCCTATAGTTGCTGTGACATGATAGATATAAATATAGTTGCATAACATAGTTGTAATTATAATTATAGGACATACTATTAATATAAGCTAAGTGCATATCAAGATTTCATTCCTATTTTTCTTTGTTCAATAACTCCAGATTCCAGATATAATTTTAGTGGAATAAAAATTGAACAGCATAAAATTATGCATGGGATTCCTTGAGGAAATCCCAGTTGACTCATTGACTAAAGTTCATTTGCTTGATATCTGATATTTATTTATATTGTGTTACTTGTAAGACACTGTGTGTGTGTGTGTGTGTGTGTGTGTGTGTGTATGTACATGTGTACTCATATATGATCTATAATACAACTTCAGGCTTTCTGTGCTGTGGATGAAATTGATCCAACCAAGATGGATTGAGAGTTCCGTAAAGAGTCATTGTATTGAGAAAGTCAGTTCCTAAGACAACATGATGAAGAGTTGGACCTAATTTTTCTTTGAATAGATGCAGGGTCTCTGGTCTAATGCCTAGGACCATTATCCACTTAGAGTTTTGTACAGGGTGACACATAGGGGTTCAATTTCTACTACATATAGATTTCCAGTTTTCCCAGCACCATGTGTTGAAGAGGCTATATTTTCTCCAATGTATATTTATGGTACCTTTGTCTAGGATGAGATAACTGTGTTTATGTGGGTATATCCCCACCCCCACATCTGTGCTGTTCCATTGGTTTTCATGTCTATTTTGGTGCCAATTCATATACTAACAAAAATACTATATACTAACAAAATATACCATATACTAACAAAAATCATGCCATTTTTGTTAGTATAGCTCTGGTAATTTAAGGTTTGATATTGTGATACCTACTGCATCACTTTTCTTGCAAAGGATTGCTTTGGTTATTTTGGGCCTCTTATTTTTCCAAATTAACTTTATGACTGCTTTTTATATTTATATAAAGAACATCACTGGAATTTTAATAGGAATTGCATTAAATCTGTATAGTGCTTTTGGTAGTATGGTCATTTTGATAATATTAATTCTGCCTATCCAAGAGCAAGGTAGATCTTTCCATCTTCTAAGGTCTTATTTGATTTCTTTCTTTAGGGTTCTGTAATTTTCATTATATAGATCTTTCATCTCTTTCATTAAGTTGATTCCCAAGTGTTTTTTTTTTTTTTGAGGCTATTGAAAATGGGGTAGTTTTCCTCATTTCCCTTCTGAGGATTTGTCATTGATATACAAAAATGCCTTTGATTTATGGATGTTGATTTTATATCCTACTACTTTGCTGAATTCATTTACTAGTTCTAGAAGTTTTCTGGTGGAACTTTTAGGGACCTAGCTTCCTTAATAAGACTCCTGTGGTACAAGAATTAAAATCAAGAATCAATAAATGGGATGGACTCAAACTAAAAAGTTTCTTATCAGCAAAAGAAACAGTCTGGGAGGTGAATAGAGAGCCTGCATCTTGGGAGCAAATATTTACCCCTCACACATCAGAGTGCTATCTCTAGGGTATATAAAGAAGTCAAAAATCTAAACACCAAAAATACAAATAACCTAATCAATAAATGGGCCAAGGTTCTGAAGAGACACTTCTCAGAAGATGATGTACAATCAATCAACAAATGCATGAAAAAATGTTCATCATCACTAGCAATTAGAGAAATGCAAATTAAAACCATTCCAGGATTTCATCTCACTCTAGTCAGAATGGCAGCTATTATGCATACACAAAACAATAAGTGTTGGTGAGGATATGGGGAAAAAGGTACACTCATACACTGCTGGTGGGACTGCAAATTGGTGCAGCCAATATGGAAAGCAGTATGGAGATTTCTTAGAAAATTGGGAATGGAACCGCCATTTGACCCAGCTATCTCTCTCCTGGGTCTATACCCAAAGGACTTAAAAACAGCATACTACAGGGACACAGCCACATCAGTGTTTATAGCAGCACAATTCACAATAGCTAAACTGTGGAGCCAAAAACCTGGATGCCCTTCAGTGGATGAATGGATAAAAAAAAAATTGCCATATATACACAATGGAATTTTACTCAGCAATAAATGAGAATAAAATCATGAATGTGCAGGTAAATGGATGGCATTGGAGAAGATAATAACACTAAAACAAACAAACAACAAACTAAGTGAAGTTAGCCAATCCCAAAAAAACAATGCCGAATGTTTTCTCTGATATAAGGAGGCTGACTCATAGTGGGGAGGGGGAGCATGGGAGGAATAGATGAATTCCAGATAGGGCAGAGGGGTGGGAGGGAAAGAGAGGAGGCAGGGGATTAGCAAGGATGGTGGAATGTGATAGACATCATTAGCCTAAGCACATGTATGAAGACACGAATTCGGTGTCAATATACTTTATATACAAACAGAGATATGAAAAATTGTGGTATATATGTGTAATAAGAATTGTAATGCATTCTGCTGTCATTTTTTCAACCAATAAAAAAGATTCTAAATGGAATAAGTTACACTTCATGTATTTATAATGTCAAAATTCACTATTATGTATATCTAAAAAGAACAGATAAAAAAGAATATATTTATATCGATATACATATATATGTACTTTTATCCAATTAAAAAAAAAACAGAGTCATTTTGAAGAGATTAGATGAAGTATCAGCTTCAAAATCAGATAATCAGAGTCAGATATCTGGTTGAATCCCAGCTCTTAAAATTACCAGTTTTGTGACCATGAGTAAATTACTTAAATTCTTTAGTTGTCCATATTTTTCATCATAAGTGTGTGATCAATTATTTGCAGAGCCATTGGGAGTATGAGAGAGAAGAAATCAAGTACAGGCAAGATCCAAAGAATGGTTTGACGACTTGCTTCTATTGTTTCTGAATTTCTGATTCTCTCTTTCCACCTCTAGGTCTTCACTTTCTTTCTTCTCGGTGGTGGTGCCCTGCTGCTGTAACTCTGGGGATCCTTTGCATGGGATTATTGGTGACCATCATAATGCTGGGGATGCAGTGTAAGTACTGAAATAGGTGGTATGAGTCTACATTTATGAATTTATTTCCTAACAATTACAAAACAGCTTTGATTTAGATTTGTTTTAGAAAAAATGTTTTTAAAGTGAGTGGGAAGATGAATGGGTATATTGTGTTAATCCCTTAAATGGATAAAGACATGAAATAAAGAATACACATGGTAAAATATTTTTTTCATTTTCATAACTTCATCGAGAAAGTCTATATAAATCCAAGAATGATGGAGAGTAAAATTACTTGACGTAACTAATCCACAAACTCACTTGAACAAACGCAAGATGAATTTCATTAACTCTTGTTGAGATTTGATGAAGATGATTAAATGTCCTTAAAAATCAGAAATAGTCTAAGTAAAGCATTTTAAACTAAATGTACTTTAAATTTATAACATGGTCATTTAGGAAGAGAGTGTACTAATAGGAAAAGCAGAAGTGAAAATAAGGACAAGAATATCTAAGAAAATTATACCCATCCATCTAATTTGCATATTTAGATTGTAGATCTGAACTATTTCAAGTGGCTGGGATCCAATGTATTAAGGTTTTTGAAGTGCTATTTGCTTCTGAGTTGTTCAAATTCATAAGATATTCTTTTTTTCTTTTTGAACCCAGGGGTGCTATATCACTGAACTATATCCCCAGACCTTTTTAATTTTTGAGACAGGGTGTTGCTAAGTAGCTGAGGCTGGCCTCAAACTTGCAATCCTCTGCCTCAGCTTCCTCAGAAGCTGGGATTACTGGCCTGCATCACTGTGTCCGGCTTTATTTTCAATCTATCAACACTAAAGGCCTTTTCCTAATGGTTGGGAGAAGTGTCCTAGACTAGGCAGCACTGATTGGCAGAAATCTTCTTTGAAGCTTTATTGCTTTCCAACAGATTCAAGTCTGGTTTCAAGTCAAGGGATCCCCTTGAGATTGCAGCATCAAGCTTCTAGAACTGAGATCTTTTACCCATAACATTCATTGCTGCTTGATTTCACAACCTTAGTTTCAACTCCACCCTTCCTAAAATGCACTATGGCAAAAATAAAAACAAAAAATGTTTTGAGACTCTAGTGACACAGTAACTTAAAATAATTTTGGGGGTGGCTATTTCAAAATAGGGCAAGTGTTCTGGTTCTTAAATAAAATTAGGAAGCCTGGAAAGTTAGACAAAATGGGAGGGGACAGAGGAGATTTAACGCAAGAATTAAGACACAAGTAGAATAAACCACTAATGACAATTCCTATTAATAGTCACTGAGTATGGCGAGTGTCTTAGATTGTCTGCATTTTATTTTTTTCACTGTGGTGTTACTTATTAATTTTAATTTGTGCACAACTCTAATAAAAAAATACTGGTAATTTTTTTATCCTAAGTATCAGAAAAGTTCCCCATATTAAAAAGACACTGCATAATTTCTGATGAAATCTGGATCATCTTCCAGTAGACTTTGAAGTGCTATTTGCTTCTCAGTTATTCAAGTTCATGAAATGTTATTGTGGATACTTACCTGTTGTCAAAATTGATTATTTGATTTTGTGAAAATTCAGTGGAACTATATTGGGGATTGGAAATAGAACCCTGATTCAGTTCTACTGTAGTATCTCAGGTGTCTGATCTCCTCAAACAACACCAAGCCAACCTTACACACCAGGAAATGATACTGGAGGGACAGATTTTAGCTCAGCAGCAGGCAAAAAATGCTTCTCAGAAGTCACAGGAGGAACTCAAGGAAATGATAGAAACCCTTGCCTTGAAGCTGGATGAAAAATCCAGAAAGCAGATGGAGCTTCACCAGCAAAATTTGGATCTCCAAGAAGCTCTGAAGAGAGTGGAAAACTTTTCAGGTATTGTGGGAGGAAAGAGGGGGAGTAGCAGGTTTTGTGTTCAATCTTTATTTTTTATAAGTATTTCTAGGCACAGAATTGTCATACTGACATTTTCATTCATGATTCATTCATTATTCATTCATAATGGTCTGCATCTGGAAGTTCTCTATTTTTGTCATCTCCACCCTACCCCATGTCAAATCCTAGAGACATCTGATTTAATGAAGCCCACTATTTGGTGGATTTAAGATTTTCTTCCTTAAAAAAAGAGCTTCTTATTTCTTTAAAAACTCTTGTTTTTTTTTTTTTTTTATTTCTCTGGAAGAACCCCCTCTCATCCTCACTGCTTGCCATAGGTACTTACTTCTTTGCATTCTACTGTATCTTAATCATCAGATTTCTTTTTCTTTTTTTTTTATTGTATTTCCTACTTCCTAAGGTGCAAAATGATTTTTCATATGAAAAATTATAGCCAAAGAGAGTGAGTAATTGCTTTTAAGTTTTTACTTGCAAAAACAAAGAAGAAAGTTGACAACCTTTCCTTTTCATTTGGAATGTTACCGGTGGATGATATATATATATCATTATATAATTCAATTAACTTTTATTTAGTAAGTTAGTGAAATTATTATTAATTGGCAAATGTTTTAGCTGCATGTTAAAAATTATCAATAAAATTTTAAATATAAACAGATGAACTTCAAAATACAAATACTTAACTGAGTAGATCTTAATGTTTATTCAATTACTCAAGTAAAACAAACACCCTGGCACTCTCTAATGATTATGTTAATCTTAGAAATGATTAACTAGGTTTTCATTGATGAGAGAAAACCCTGAAACACTGCAGGGGTAACAATTTGGAGTCTCACTGTAAATGATAAAATAGGAATGTACATCTGGAGAGTACACACAGCAGCAAATGAACACAGCTTTAGGTTGTATACTTATGAGAACTCTTTCAAAAATGTATATAAAATCAGTTCCTTCATTTAGCATTCTTCTTTGTAACTTTTAGTATTCAGTACAATTTGAATTGTTTAGGGCATGACTGGGATTTTCAATTAATCAGATTATTTTTCTCTTTTAGAAAAAACTTGAGTGATCTCCTTACAGATTCAGCAGGATAAAAATTAAAAGTTACTTTTACTTAATGACTTTAGAAGTCATCAAAGAATCAATCTATGCCCCAATACCTTCTCTCATTCTAGTTGCACTGTTGTGTTATTAAAGAATCAGCTTCCAAAGGCTGCTTCTTCTCAAAGTGAGTGTTGTATGGAGCAAGGGCTGAGCCAATGATCTTAAGGCTCCTTTGAGCTGGTAACCAATCATTCCATGGTTTCCTGTGATGTGGGCTTGATCTGTGAATGCTACATAATAAGCCAAGATAAGACTGGGGGTTAGCTCAGTGGTAGAGTGCTTGCCTAGCATGCATGAGGCCCTGGGTTGAATCCCTAGCACCAAAAGTAAATAAAAAAGTAAACAGATGAGAGAGAGAGAGAGAGAGAGAGAGGGAGAGAGAGAGAGAAAGAAAAAACATCTAGTCTTGAGATATTGTCCATTTTTCTGAGGAAAATTTTCATGTACTGGAAAAGTTTATTAAACAGTTTATTATAGTTCTGAATTAAGTGCATGGTTTACTATGCATTGCTTTACTATACATTCACACTGAGTGAAACATGAGTGAGGATTGAGTAATGAGGGAAGCCCTAGTCAGCATTGTTTACCGCGATATTTAGAAAGGATCTGAGATGGCTAGCAAATGTTTACTGAGAACCATCTAGGTGTACCTGCCCAGAACACTAAATCACAGATCTGATCATTTTAATTCAAAAACAATATATTATTAAAAAAATTATAGGCATGTACTCTGTTATCTAGTTCATCTTGAATGAGCTTTGGTAGTTTGTAGCTGCCAAATGTCTTCTTTGATATAAGGAGAGTAACTAAGAACAGAGTAGGGACGAAGAGCAGGAGAAGAAGATTAACATTAAATAGGGATGAGAGGTGGGAGGGAAAGGGAGAGAGAAGGGAAATTGCATGGAAATGGAAGAAGACCCTCAGGGTTATACAAAAGTACATACAAGAGGAAGTGATGAGAAAAGGAAAAATAATACAAGGGGGAGAAATGAATGACAGTAGAGGGGGTAGAGAGAGAAGAGGGGAGGGGAGGGGAGGGGTGGGGGGATAGTAGAGGATAGGAAAGGCAGCAGAACACAACAGACACTAGTATGGCAATATGTAAATCAATGGATGTGTAACTGATGTGATTCTGCAATCTGTATATGGGGTAAAAATGGGAGTTCATAACCCACTTGAATCAAAGTGTGAAATATGATATATCAAGAACTATGTAATGTTTTGAACAACCAACAATAAAAAAATTAAAAAAAAAGAACAGGAGACATAATTACAGATACTACAAATATTAAAAGACAATGAGGGGGGCTGCCTAGCATTCACAAGGCCCTGGAGTCAATCCCCAGCACCACAAAAAAAAAAAAAAAAAAGACAATGAAACATTTTGAAATTTTATACCAATAAAATTAGCAATACAGATGAAATTTCTTGAAAGCTACAAACTACCAGATTTCTTTTTCTAAAGAGTCTTCTTGTCCTTAAAATTCTTTGCCCGTACTTCTGCATTAGACTTTATTCTGTGACACTATGTGAATGTTCACTTCATCAATCTAAATAGAATCAATGGAGGTAGACTTGCATGCAAGTGTTAGGTAGATACTTCACATTAGACAAAAATATGAGGGGTCTAAAAAGTCCCTTTATATAAAAAGAATTGAATTGATTTCAGCTTTCCAGGACTCACAATCTAGAAGAGAGAAATAGTAGCATTTACAAGATTATTTTTAACTTTGATATTATTACAAAAGCTATCTGCGTTATTTAGTCTTTCTGTGGTGTGTAATCCAAACAAGTGTATGATTTTAGTCTTAGGGAATGTTTGAAAGTGTGACATGGAGTCACTTTCAGACATACATTGCTTTCTGTGAAGCGCTTGAGTGCCTTGGTCTTAGGATTAGTAGCTAAGTCCACTAATACACAGATTTCTCTCATTTTTTTCTTGTATAGCTCATATAAGTTCAAATATGTAACTTCTTAGAATAAATATGACATAATAATTGTTCACAGATATCTATTCCTTCATTTTATACAAAATGAGACCAAGATAAAGTTAAATGATAAAAATGATAAGTGGTTTTGTGTAAAGTTTTGCAGTTTATAAATCCCTTCCCTGTTTACAGAGTAATTTAAATTTCCAAAATAAGCAGAGATTTCTAGATAGGACGATATTTAGCAAGTGTCATACATATATTTAATCTTTTTTAGGGAGGGAGCTTTCAAAGAAATAAATGAACACAGAGCTCAAAGAAAGCTTGGAGGAGGCTTTTATATCAAGGGCAGGAATATTTACATAATCAGACATAGCTATATACCAACCAACAGTTTATTTCATAGGCAAGACTGTGAAACATTTCTGTTTTTATCAGTTGAAAATTGTATGGGATTAAATATATGTCAGGACCATTCAGAACCACCTTCCAGGGATGTCAAGCATGGACAACTAATTAAACTCAGTAAATGGTATGTTTGGTGTGGGCAGATACACCAGGTAATGTGTTACACTTCTTGACAGTGTCAGATAAAGGCCACTTAGTAGATATACTAAATAAAGTTTTTCTTTCATCAATTAGCTTTGAGAAGATCATAAATAAATAAATATTAAAATACCATATGGAAAAATATGCAAGTTTTGTCTGTCCTATAAACAAGGGTGTTGTCTTAATGCATATATGAAGAGGGAGAGTGATTATTTATGTGTTTGCTTGAAGTCATTAAGCTAGTGAGATGCAGGGGCTTCACAGTAATGGATTTTACACTTAGCACCAGCAATAGCAGTGGTTCTCAGACCTTAGTAAGCAAAGTGCTTGTTAAAAATGGCAGATTCCACATTGACTCCAAGATTCTGCATCAGAAAGTCTTGTGAGTATCACTGAGAAATGTGTCCTGAAAGAGTTCAAACTTAGAAATTTGAGAGGTAGTGTGTCACAGTGATTAAAAACATAGACTCTAGAGTTAGACTGACTAGGTTCAAATTCCTCTTTTCTCTATTTGAGAAATGAAGAATAATAACGGAGCCTACCTCAATGAGTTGTTATGAGGACTAAATGAGTTCATATATGTGAAGTACTTCTAGTGGTTTCTTGCACATGGTAAATAAGATTTGTGTCTTTTTCAAGTTTATATCTCATAATATTATATGGTAATTATGTACATTTTATATAGTATTATAATGTTAAGTAATATTATATGTATATTTCATGCATACACAAAGAAAAAAAGTTGGTTTCAATTCTATATTTTAAGTGTTTTCCTTATTTTGTCAAAGTTTGTAAACTTGCCTAAGCTTTCGACCACAAAACTGATATTTTTGACACTTATATAATATGAAAGGCACGTTAAGAGGCTAAGATGGTTGCATTTGTTGCTTTCAACTTGACCCTTTGCATGTCCTTCTCAATCACTATCCTATTTTATTGCTCAGGGTCCTCCTGTTTTAGCCTCTTTGATAAAACCTATTCTTAAATTATCTTGGTTTATGGCACAATAAAAACTGAATTAAAATGTAACTATTTTGAAAGATTTTATTTTTTTTCTACACTTTGGTAACAGTCTAGATCAAAGGGCTCTGTCTTCCTTAAAATGTCATAAACTTAGGCAGAAGACAACACTAAGGATGAGAATGACACTAGTGATAAGATGGCCCGGGGGGGTGGTTGAAAACATTCATATTCTCACTGACCTTGGCACATTTTGCATATTGCTAACTTCCTGAGTTGTGTTTGCTAGTCTCTCTGGGAATTTTGCTGCTGAGAACCTTCTTAATATTTGAGATTTTACTGAGGTTGAGGTCTTCATTTTGCATCAATATATTATTCTCCCTAAAACAACTTTGTCCAAAAGAAGTATAGTGTGTGACACTATGTAACACTAAACTTTCTAGCAATCATATGTATAAAAAGAAGCAGATTAGTTCTAGTAGCATATTTAGGTTTATCCAAAATATCTGAAATATTTATTCAATATTAGTATAAAAATTACTAATAGGATATTGTCCATTGTTTCATACAAAGTTTTCAAAATTGGGTATGCATTTTATCTTTATAGCACATCTTAATGCAGACTAGCCACATATTGTCATTGTCTCAGTCAGCACATGTCTAAAAGTAGAAGGCACAGTATTTAGGCCTAATCCATTATTCAAAGATGTGTAGTTTTAAAATTCATAAGCCTAAGTTCTTAATAACAGAGTGGCTATTAAATATCCATTTTCCAACTCTCACTTCCATTATTCCATACATAACTTTAAAAAGTAGATTGGGTTCTAAAATCACATTGCAGCTTATCCTATTTTTTAACAGAGGAAGTGAAAATGCTAAATGAGAAATAAATTTAGTTATTAAAACAAATGGAGAAATAAAGACCCTAAGGTTATTTAGGTATTTGTAGAGTACAGATATATTTTAATGAAGAAGAAATGGTATGCTTGTGAGGGGACTAAGGCTATAATTAGTCACATAATTGCAGAAATATTTGTATTCAAACATAACTCACTGATTAAGTATACAACACTTCCCAGGTCCTTGTCCCCAAGATTGGATCTGGCATGAAGAAAGCTGTTACCTATTTCCCTCTGGACTATTTAATTGGGAACAGAGTCAAGAGAACTGCTTGTCTTTGGATGCCCAATTGCTGAAAATTAATAACACTGATGATCTGGTGAGTGTTTATGAATAATTATGGGACTGGAGCATTGATAGCAACACAAATCTAGTTTAGGACCTGGGGGGAGAACCACTTGTTGGAGAGCCAAAATAGCTGTTTTGTAACATCAATTCAATCAAATCAGAAACATTACTCTCCACAGAATTTCATCCAGCAAGCAATCTCCCATTCTAGTTTCCCATTCTGGATGGGATTGTCACTGAGGAAACCCAACTACGCGTGGCTCTGGGAGGATGGTTCTCCTTTGGTGCCCCACTTGTAAGTTTCTTATTCCTTTTGATACCCCTTTTAAGTTTTCTGTTTCTTATTGTTATCTACTTTTAAAATTATTGCCACATTCTACTATTGACCTCATTTGCCACACTGAACCTTGGGGAATTTGCCAAAGTCTCTTTCTTCACCTTTCTCACAAAGGGCTTTGCCCATTTACCCTTTCAGATCTCTCTTGAGCTTTTCTTCCCATATTTATTGATTTGAAGTTTTAAGACAAAGCTACGTTTCTGAAACAAGGTGGCAGTAAATTTAATTTTTTTTTTTTTATCTTCTTCACCTGCAGGTTTAGACTCCAAGGTGCCGTTTCCCAGATGTATGCTTCAGGCACCTGTGCATATATACAACGGGGAGCTGTTTTTGCTGAAAACTGCATTTTAGTTGCATACAGTATATGTCAGAAGAAGGCAGTTCTACTGAAAGCACTGTGAATTTGAAGGACCTGGATAAAAAGGTCTTTTATTCTGGAAGTTAAGCTATTCTTCATCTTCACTTATGTACAAACCATGAGAGCCCTGAGAACTGAGGTGATGAGCTGGCTACAGAAACTGACTGGGTTTTTTCAGAAACTAAGACTAGGAATCCAGCTGCCTACTGCCTTTAGATCCAGAGTTGTAGATTCACTTTATTTATCATCTATCTATCTATCTATCTATCTATCTATCATCATCATTGTCTGACATTTTTCAGCTAGTGTGTCCCAAGCCTCCTTGCTAATTTTCAAACCATCTTCCATTTTCTATTTTAAAATTTGGCTCCTCTCCAACCTTGGGAACCATCTGCTCAATGTTCTCTGTCTTCCCCCACCCTTCTAATACTGCATAGAAGACAGAACATAGAGAACTTACCCAACTATAGACAGAAGGCAAAAAAAGGGGAAATGGACCTGGTAAACAGTGCCCATGAAGGAGAACTAGAGAAAGACCGCACCAAAATCAAGAAGCTCACATTCTCAACTTAAAAGCCATTGTCTTTTTAATTTTGACCTATTTCTAGACTCCACCATTTATACATGTTCATATTCCCCTCAACCTTTACCACCACACACACACATTTTGGGACAACTGTGGTGCCCCAGGAAATAATTAGTAATTGCATGGTCTTTTCCATGTACTAATTCACAACCCATTATCAGTTTCTGAATCAGTTATTATTTCTTCATCTTTTCTTCCTCCAAAGGACAGTCTAATAGCTTTAACCCCTCAAAATAGCATTTGTTAGAATCTCAGGATATATGACCCAGAGGCAAAAATAATAGAATTTTACCCCCCTAAATTACATTCTTCTCTACAACTCTCTTATGAGATACTATGAGAAACATAAAGACTAAAAAATCAAGACACTCAATTGTAGAACAAACTGAGCCAGATATGTAAATATTGCTGAATAGAAACAGATGAAATTAGAAATATCTCTCCTATTTTCAGAGCTTTCCACCCCCTACACAGGCTATTTTCTTTAAAAGAACCTTTCCATTTGCTATATATAATCTATCATCAAATATGTAAATATGTTATAATATATATCCAGCATCATTATACACAATATGTATAATGACATCTGTATGTTTTTTAAATAAAGAAACTACACAAGTATTTTGAGGGTTTTTAAATGGGGTTATCTATGTACTAATTTTTTAGTTTTGAGATCTGTGTATATTTGGGACAAAAGCCCTTTATCTGATATGTGACTTGAGAATTTTGGTTGTCTGTCTCTGCCTTCTTTTCCTTCTCAAAACTGTGCACTCACAAAAGGAGAAGTTTTCAGTCTTGATGAAGTGCACTTCCACGTTTCTGTTGTTTAAGAACTCATTGCTTAACTCAAGGCCACAACATTTTTCTCCTATTTTGTTTTTCTGAATTCATGGTTTTAGGATTTACACTGAAGTCTATGACTTATTTTAGAGTAATTTGTGAGTTATGTATTGAAGTTCACTTCTTTGCTTGTGGATATCCAATTGTTTTAGTAACATTTGTTGAGAGGCAATTCTTCTCTGCACTGCTTTTGCATGTTTGTCAGCACTACTGTTCATGCATATGTGAATTTATTTAAAAACTCTTTACTCTTTTATGGATGTATTTATTTTTATACCACTTCCACCACACTATTTTGAATACTGAACTGTTATAGTAAATCTTGAAATCACATAGTGACAATCCTTCTATTTTGTTCTTTTCAAAGAAGTTGTTTTGGCTGATTTATTTTTTTTCTTTTTTTTTAAATTTTTTATTGTTGGTTGTTCAAAACATTACATAGTTCTTGATATATCATATTTCACACTTTGATTCAAGTGGGTTATGAACTCCCATTTTTACCCCGTATACAAATTGCAGAATCACATCAGTTACACATCCATTGATTTACATATTGCCATACTAGTGTCTGTTGTATTCTGCTGCCTTTCCTGTTCTCTACTGTCCCCCCTCCCCTCCCCTCCCCTCCCCTCTTCTAATTTTGGCTGATTTATGTCATTGTATTTCCATATTCATTTTTGAATTGACTCATCTATTTTTATAAAAATCTTTTGGAATTTTGATTTTGATTGCATTGAATCTACAGATAAACTTCAGGAGAACAACATCTTGAAAATAATGATTCATCTGATTTCTAAGCAAAGTACATTATTTAGGCATTCTTTAATCTAAGTAAAATTTTAAAGTTTTCTCTGTAAAGATATTTTACCTATTTTGTTAGATTATCATTATGTATTTTATAATTTTGAAGTTAAAGTAGATGACATTATCATTTGTAATTTTTCTATACAAATATGAGTTGCTAGTATATAGAAACACAAGGGATTTTTTTTTGGTACTAACTCTATCCCAAAATACTGAAAAATTCAGTTCATTCTCCAAATAATATTACACATATAGAGCACAATTTTTCATATTTTTGTGTATAAAGTGTGTTCATGCCAATTCATGTCTTTATACATGTACTTTTTTTTGTTCTGTTGTATTTTCTATATAGGGAATCATATCATTTGTAAATAATACACTTCTGGTTTTGTTTGTGTTTAGCTTAAAGATAAAACCAGCCCTTGTCACTCCATCCTGGCTTTAAGTAAAATCCAAGATAATTCTTTTGTTATTAGGTACTTTTAGCTTCCCATTGGGAGCTACTTTATCACTGAACAAGAATTTGTGGAGACAAAGCATCTCTCTAAAAAGAGTCTAGTCTAAAACTGGCAGGTGAATTTCTCGACTGTTTTGTGTCTGGTAGTTTCTATTTCAAAGTTGACACAGCTATCTTCTTGAGCCACGCTAACAGTGCCTGTGAATCCTTTGCATTCATGCTTATTACTCCTTGGTTCTCCAATCTAGGCAGGCACCAGCGCATTGATTCCTAAGCATTAGCTCTTCAGGCGCAAGTTCCCTGATCCCATCTATTCTGGGGACATCTCTTTCTGTATACTGCTTTGTATAGTGGCCAGTTATTTAAATGTTCCCATTCTTGACACAATTTAAATCAAGTCTCCAGCTATCACTCTTTTTTTTATTTAATTGATTTTATTTTTTTAAATACACAACAGTGGGAAGCATTACAATTCTTATTACACATATAGAGCACAATTTTTCATATTTTTGTGTATAAAGTGTGTTCAGGCCAATTCATGTCTTTATACATGTACTTATTTTTGCATTACAATTCTCATTACACATATATACCACAATTTTTCATATCTATGTATATAAAGTATGTTGACACCCAATTCGTGTCTTCATACATGTACTTAGGATAATGATGTCCATCACATTCCACCATCATTAGTAACCCCCTGCCCCCTTCCTTACCATCCCATCCCTCTTTGCTATCTAGAATTCATCTATTCCTCCCATTCTCCCCCTCCCTAACTGTCACTATGAGTCAGCCTCCTTATATCAGAGAAAACATTCAACGTTCGTTTTTTGGGGGATTGGCTAACTTCACTTAGCATTATCTTCGCCAACACCATCTATTTACCTGCAAATGCCATGATTTTCCAGCTATCACACTTGCCCTGCAGACTGTTTATGAATGCCCTGTGAGCTGACTGACTTTTACATTCCTAAAGAGTTTTTAAAACTATAACCTCAATGATTGTTAAGCAACTTGAAAATTTCGAAATATCTGTTCTCTCATTCTTTTCGTAAAACTTTCCTGATTGCTGATGTAAATAAATTATGGATTATGCATGCATTTCCTTAATTAGAAATGAACAAGGGTTCTGAATTTGACCTCTCTGAATTCAAACTCTGGTCAGTTACTAAATTTCTTTCTTTTTAAAAATATCTTTATTTATTTTTTTGTGGTGCTGAGGATCGAACCCAGTGCCTCACCAGTGCAAGGCAAACGCTCTACCACTGAGCCACAGCCACAGCCCCCTAAATTTCTTTCTTATCTGAGCAAGTTTCCCTCTTGATGCTTTGATTTCCTAAAATGAAAATGAGATGAATGCTTGTAGCTATCTCTTACATATCTAAGGATTTAAAGGGATAATGTTTATAGAGCATATCATATAGAGCCTAGAATTTCATAACTGTTGAAGAAATCTTAGCTATTTATACTATTTATTATTATTTTTAAAATACCCTAAACATGTTTTGGTTTTTGTTAATGTATTCTTAACCTACAGTTAAGCCTGAGTTAATAAGTGTTTAGATTTGGTCAAAGATAACCTAAAGACTTATTAACTCAGACTTGATGTATATGTAAAGATTGCTTAGAATTCTTTTTGTTGTTTCTTGAAAAGTGTGCTGTGGAATGTAGTCTGTACTGGTACTTGTTTCTCTAACCATAAAAAGTAGTGGTCCTGGAGAACATAATGCTAAGTGAAATATGCCAGACTTAGGGCAGTCTCACATTTTCTCTCATGCGGAATCTGGGTAGGGTGGGAAGAGACAATGAGAGAAGAAGGGAGTCAGAGGAAGGGAGTAGATGTGATCAAAGTATGATATATGAATCTATGACTATGCTACAAACCCCATTATTCTGTACAATTAATAGGCAGTAGTAGAAAAAGAAACGTTAAGGAGTAGTTTTAATCATTTCTTTATTTTTTTTCACTGTAGAGATTTTTCTGAGGTTTGTTTGGGCTCCATAGAACATTCATGTTAGCACATGAATAGATGTACAAATGAATATAATTTTAAAGATTGGATTAATTCAATCTATTTTTTATAGCAACTTTAGCCTGTTCTGCTTTGGCAGCATGAGCCGAATATGTACATTTTCCTAAGTCTGCTAAATATTTTAAAACATAGCAAGAAAAATGAACAAATTTGAAATATTCAGTCTTTCTACCTTAGTAATGTACCTCCTTTATGCCTGCATTTATTTCCTATATCCTCTGAAACCCTACCCCTCCACAGTAGGCAAAACATTATCCTGTGGAAGAGACTATGAACCAGAGAATTGACAGACCACTGGTTTCCTGGGAGAAAATTTTAAAGAATGAGAGAACAGTGAGGAATTCTAAGCATGGCACAGTTGGGAAACTCGGAATTCTAACTAGAAGTATTATTCATCACTTGCTCTTGGACTTCAAGGCAACCTGAGGATTTTCACAATTATTAAATTTTCCCTTGGTTATAACATATCTAAACTTAATTATTCATGTATATTCTAGCCAACTGCCACATATCTCAGCTCTTCCTGAGTTGCCTAATCCATCAGGAGCATACCTGACTGATAATTTATAATTTGACTTTTAGAGAATAAACAAATCAATAATAATGTAAATAATTTAAGTTGAGTAAAACCATGAAACTGACAGCAAGAATCCACTTCAATATATCCATAAATGTAAAATCATATCTTTACTAAGCTCTTTTCTAAGATAGCTTATGTAGCACAGCAAATCCCAAACACTGACAAAAGATCATGATTTGTAAATGTCATGCCTGTTTTATTAAGCATGTATGTTATATTTTTGAAATGACGTAGACTGTCTAATATGTAATTTTTAAAAACCTGACTATATTTTTTTGGTAAATTATATACAAATATTAAAGTCCCAGATGTTTTTGCTTTCTAAAAATTGTTCTAATTTATTTTGACAAAAGAATATGAAGTTTCTTCTTTTTTAAGTTCATTTATTCATTCATTTGACAATTCTCTAGTGAGGATTAGTTCACAGGAAGGCTCTTTCTTTCTTTACTGCTAACAGTGCAGACAGCAATGCACATACATAGACACTATTCTCATGGTGTTTACAGTCTAGTATGGAGGAAGAAAATAAAGAAGTAAATTAAAAGAGCTATATATATAGCTGGCTGTGGTGGTGCACACCTGTAATTCCAGCTACTTGGGAAGGTTAGGCAGGAGAATTGCAAGTTTTGGGTCAGCCTCAGCACTTTAGGGAAAACTTATCTCAAAAATAAAATAAATGTATGAATAAAAAGAGCTGGGGCTGTACCAGAGCTTAGCGGTAGAGTACTTGCCCAGCATGTACAACGTTCTGGGTTGCATTCCCAGCTGAAAAATAAAACAAAATAAAAAGCTGAATATATTTATTTAATACAGTGTAAGAACTACTGTAGTCACAAGGTTAATACTAAATAGGGAAAGTTCCTTTACCTTTTATAACTTGTAATTTGGTAACAGAAATTAAAATTAAAAATAGAATAAGCACATATGATAATTATTGAATTCAGCAGGAGCTTAGAACAAAAGCTTACTTAACAATCATAATTCCTTAGGGAAAAAGAAACATAGATAACTTTAAGCAGAATGAAAGTAACATTTTTATCATATTCAAATCTTTCCTGCTTAAATTCTTCTTTTCTAACTAATTAATTCATTTTTATTAGATATATATGACAGTAGAATGCATTTTGATTCATTGTACACACAATTGCAGCACAACTTTTCATTTCTCTGGTTATACATGATGTAGATTTGCACCATATGTGCAGTCATACATGTACCTAGGGTAATGATGTCCATCTCATTCCACCATCTTTCCTGCCCCCATGCCCCCTTCCCTCCCTTTTGCCAAATTAAAGTACCCCTCCCCCACATTATGGATCAACATTCACTTATAAGAGAGAACATTCTGCCTTTGGTTTTTTGGGGATTGGCTTATTTCACTTAGCATGATATTCTCCAACTCCATCCATTTACCTGCAAATGCCATAATTTTATTCTTTTTTAATGCTGAGTAATATTCCACTATGTATATATACCACAGTTTCTTTATCCGTTTATCTATTGAAGGGCATCTAGGTTGCTTCCACAGTTTAGCTATTGTGAATTCAGCTGCTATAAACATTGGTGTGGCTGTGTCACTATAGTATGCTGATTTTAAGTCCTTTGGGTATAGAGAGAGGAGTGGGAGAGCTGGGTCAAATGGTGGTTCCATTCCAAGTTTTCTAAGGAATTTTTGTACAGATTTCCAGAGTGTTTGCATCAATTTGCAGTCCCACCAGCAATATATGAGTGTGCCTTTTCCCCAACATCCTTGCCAACACTATGTATTCTTGATAACTGGAAATCTATATGCAGCAAAATGAAAATAAACCCGTATCTCTCACCATGTACAAAGCTCAGGTCAATGTGGGTCAAGGACCTAGAAATTAGACCAGAGACCCTGTGCCTATAGAGGAAAAAGTAGGCCCAAATCTTCATCATGTTGTATTAGGCCCCCCGACTTTCTTAACAAGAGTCCTATAGCGAGGGGCTGGGGATGTGGCTCAAGCGGTAGCGCGCTCACCTGGCATGCGTGGGGCGCTGGGTTCATCCTCAGCACCACATAAAAATAAAATAAAGATGTTGTGTCCACCAAAAACTAATAAATAAATAAATAAATAAATGTTAAAAAATTATCTCTCTCTCTTAAAAAAAAGAGTCCTATAGTGCAAGAAATAAAATCAAGAATCAATAAATGGGATAGACTCAAACTAAAAAGCTTCTTCTCAGCAAAAAAACAAACAAACAAACAAACAAAAAAAACAATCAATAAGGTACAGAGAGAGCCTACATTTTGGGAGCAAATTTTTTTCCACACGCACGTCAGATAGAGCACTACTCTACAGGATATATAAAGAATTTAAAGAACTTAACAACAACAACAACAACAAAAAACAAACAACCTGATCAATAAATGAGCTAAGAAGCTGAACAGACACTTCTCAGAAGATACACTTTCGATCAACAAATATATTTTAAAAACGTTCAACACTTCTAGTAATTAAAGAAATGCAAATAAAAACTACTCTAAGATTTCATCTCACACCTGCCCGCTTAAATTCTTTAACTTTATTGCCAAATGAAGAAAATGCATTAACTTCTTCTAATCTGCCTTGAAATTACCCAAACAGAACAGCAGATGGCGCCAGCCCCTCATTTACTCCTGCCTTAGTCTGTTAAACCATTTTGATTAATTCCTATTAACTTAGCTCAAATAGCACTCCAGAGGGGATGCATTTCCATTTATCAATTTTCCTGCACCTCTCTTATTCACATATAAGGGTACCAATAGATATTTAAGGCCCATCATCATTGAACTGGTGAGGAAGCAAACACAGTAACTAAAAGGACACCTCTAAAGTCACTCAGTCACTCAGTGACAGGAGCAATGACAACACCGCATGCTGTGTTTATCAGGTAGAACATGAACTATGAATTTAGACAGTGCGCTGGTGACTTAAATTGCAATTCAATTCACTTATCTTGGACTGTTTTCTCTCTAAAAATAAATTCGATATGCCTTGTGAGAGAATTCATTTTTTTTTCTTAGCCCAATTATTTTTCTTTAAGGAAAATTGTATATTGAACTCTAAAATGCAAAATAAGCCACTACAGGGACGCTTTTGTTGAATCAGTACTGGAAGAGCCAATGAGACTCTCTTATTTGGGTTTTCCACTTTCACATTCTGCTACATTTTTCTAATAAATATAATACAGGAAAAAAAAACAGAGTCAACATATTAAAGTAACAAAACGAATGCATAGGAAAAAAAAGAGCCACTCTGAAGAGAAGAACAAGGAACGACATGGAGATCACCCAAGGCACACAAAAAATATACATACAAATATACATATAAAACCCATTCCACATTCTATACATGTATTAAAATATGCATTCCATGAGTGTGATGCAATTATTATTTGTCAATTGAAAATAATATAGATTTTAAAATAATTAATTACTACTCATTAAAAAATATTTACCATTTTTTAAATTTAAAGACAACTCAGTGGTAATGTGGGACTAGAAATTGAAATTACTGGTTGTTAAGTGGGAAGACTTTTTTTTTTCAAATCATCCATTACTCTTCCCTGAGATAAGGGAGTTAATGTCACTGGTATATAGTGAAGACTTTCAGAAATTATTCATGAAAAGAATGTCGTAGACAGATTGCTTTCACATAGCCATGGACTTTGTGCTTTGGGGATGGGAAGGGCCCAGGAGAGACAAGTGAGGACCCTTGACCATCCTGAGCTCTTCTTTCCCTGCCTGGATCAGGGACTACAGGGGGCTGACCTTCTTCACTGAGTCTGGGAATATTGTCTAAATGCCAAGTCCATAGGGTGCAGAGCTACGGCCTCTTTTTCTGGCTGAAAGTGGTAGCTAAGGAGCCTCTGAACATCTCTCGAGGCTGTGTAATAGAAGAGCTTAGTCAAATAGTGGTTCCTCTGTTATCAGCACCTTTAATCCTACACATCATTGGTGAGCAGAGTACTGGGTGCTGGGTGCTACATACCCCCTTTCCTGTGCAAATTAGCTTTTTCTTTCTTTATTTTTTACTTATATATGATAGCAGAATGCATTACAATTCTTATTACACAGATAGAGAACAAGTTTTAATATCTCTGGTTGTATACAAAGTATATTCACACCAATATGTGTCTTCATACATGTACTTTGGATAATAATGATCATCACATTACACCATCATTAATAACCCCATGCTCCCTCCCTTCCCCTTTAACCCCTCTGCCCTATCTAGAGTTCATCTATTTCCCCATGCTCCCTCTTCCTATCCCACTATGAATCAACCTCCTTATATCAAAGAAAACATTTGGCATTTGTTTTTTGGGATTGGCTAACTTCACTTAGCATTATCTTCTTTAACTCCATCCATTTGCCTGCAAATGCCATGATTTTATTCTCTTTCATTGCTGAGTAAAATTCCATTGTGTATATATGCCACATTTTTTTTTAATCCATAATCTATTGAAGGGTAGTGGGATGACTCTCATAAGAAGTAAAATTGCTTGTTTTGTTATCTATTTCCTCCATTAGTCAGGAGATGATTAAGACATTGTACTAGATATTGTATTCAGAATACCTGTAAAGTCAGAATGCTTAGCCACCCCTAGCCCCCCACCCCTTGTCCCAAGTCCTGCAGATGAAACCCAGGGACTCATGCATGATGGGCAAGAGTTCTACCACTGAGCTACATCCTAGCCATTTTTATTTTTTTGAGACAGGATCTCACTAAATTGTCCAGGTGGCCTCAAATTTGCAATTCTCCTGCCTCAGTCTCCTGAGTGCCTGGGATTAGGAATTATAGACCTATATCACCAGGCCCAGCTATGTGCTTATTATTTTGAAGTTTATAAACTAGAATTGGTTGTAATGAACAATATATTTCAGGTTATAATATATGGAGACATATTGCTTATATACTATTTTAAATTTTTTATATAAAATACAGATGACTAACTTTTAATCAGATAATTATCAATATGAAGAATGATAATTTATTTTTAAAAAGTATCTCTTTAATATCTAAAAAAATGCATATAAATGTAAAAATGCAGTAATTTATACATTGACTTAACATATTATTGATAACCTATGATGAATCAGAAACAATCCTAGACTATTAGCATACATCAATGAACAACACAGCAAGTCTTTTAACTCTCTGGTATCATTATTCTTCATGTTATACTGATTATATAAATTAGATAATTATTGTTTGGAATTTTGTTGTTGTTGTTCTTAATTAGGTTGGTTTGTTTTTCATCTGTTGCTGCCGTTAGTTTTTTTTTTCCCCCAATCTAGGATCCAACCCAGAGCCTCACATATCTCATGCATGCCTAGCAAGAGCTCTTCCACTGAGCCACATCCCCAGTCCCTCTTACATGAGTATTTAATGAAGGGTATTTTTCTCTGAATATATGTTCTCTCCCATACATTATCTTGAATTGCCAAGGGTTTTTTTTTTTTTTTTCAGTTTGCAAACCATTTTTGTGATTACTCTTGGATTGTTTTATCTTAGACAAAAGACCAAAAAAATAAATAAAATAAAATAAAAAGAAGAAAAAGAAAAAAATGAGGGAAAAAAGGTGAAAGTTTATGTTCATAGAAAATAAGAGTCACTGTGCAGAGAAAGTCTTTCTTTTGGGGGCTCTGAATTGATAGTAAGAAAAAGCTTCTTATTACTGCCTGAAAGGTGGTCTGTCATTACTGTTCTCTGGTTGTATTTAGTAAGCTGGTCCTTCTTCCTTGAGTCAATTTATCCATTGTCTTATTCCTAGTACTCATTGTAGGAGAGGAAAGGTCTTTTTTCCCCCTCTCCCATGACTAAATTTATGGCTGAGGCACCTGTAACAACAATAAAGGAAAATCACATACTTCCATTTAATATAAGTTTTGTGTGTCAAAAGAGACTTCATAAGGAAAAGAAGATCCAAAGAAGCAAGGAAATCCTTGTATTTTTATGTTTATATTTGTTAAAGAGTAGAGAGTCATTGGTAAATACAATTGGTATCAAGGTCATACCTAAAATATGGTACCCTGGCATACTGAATATTTTAAGCTAGAGGGAAATCAAGAAAACTACAGAAGCAGACAGGTCTTGCCTGCCTCCCCTCTCCTGGGCTACATAGAAAGTGAAATTCTCCCCTTTTTTCCTACCTGATGCAGCCCATAAATTCTAGACTATCACTTTCTGAACTTCTCCTTCCCCTTCTCCCCTGAAGACCCACAGTTGACAGTGTCCTGCCCTATACCTAGAAGTAGAGAATGTCATAAAAAGACAGAAAAAAATCTGAACAAACAGGAATTTCTGATCCCTCCTCAGTCTATTACCATTAGCTGCTACCCTCTTGCCTTTCAATCAAACTTCTGCATCACTATCACAGTTTGCCCTATGTCTGTGGGTCTTCATTTTGGAAGGCTCTTGTGTAGTTTAAAACTAGTATGCTTTTCTTTCATTGATTTTGTTGTAAAATGTTGTGAAATGAATTTTTTGATGAGTGAAGAAAAGGTAATATTTTTTTCTCCCCTACATCGGACAAACAGAATTTGATCTAATGATAAAAAACTGGGAGGGGGTACTTAGCAAGGACTGTTTGTTTAGAATCTCTTGGTGTTTCTGTCTTCAGAAATAAGTATGTTCCTTTCCTCTGGATTTTGGAAGAGTACCTGTCAAATTTTATGATCCGTATCAAGGAGAAGATCAAAACCAAGTTGAGAGTGATTGTCCTGCTTCTGCTGTTTTCTCAAATGCCAACAAGCCACATTTTGGAGAAGGATGTCCTGAATCACTCTGTTTGCCAAAGACTATGTTACTGACTTGGACAATTGGTGAATATTGACTTACACACTACTACTTTGCAACAGGTCTGCAAGAAGTTGGCAAGACTTCTGTGGTAGACTGGGCAAGGAGGAGAAATTTATTTATTCTCCAATGAGCTCTCTCAGATTTTGATTAGAGTTTGACAGTGAGAACTGCAGAGTCCTGGGTATATCATCTTCCCCCAAACCTCTGCATCAAGAGATGTGAACAGCTTTAGCATGACTTCCAGCCTTGTTCACAAGATGACTCCTTTCAGCTTTCTTGAGGAAGCTCTCTTTATGCTAAGGAGAATTTACTTTTCCTTCTATTTAAAATTTGGTGATAGACAGCCCCTGAATCTATTCTTATGATAGTTATTTTAGAAGACTTGCAATACTAAATTTATTTTCTGCCCTTTCTGATGTAAATCTACCACACAGAACAGTATTTTCAAGCATCCGTTTCTTTGAAATGTATTCAGTATTCAGGAAGATAATTCTTACTCGTTCTCCCAGTCACTCTGGGAGAATAAGAGCCAATTTAGATGGTGGGCACATTGCTTCAACTTGCACCACTACCTCATATCATAAAGACAGAAGAGATTTTTTTCTCCTCTGAATAAGTGTTAATTAACAAACCCTAGTCACACTGAGTTTCACCCCAGTGCCTTTTCCTTAGTACACTCAAGTCATTCAAAAGTCTTCAGACTTATTTTGGGGAAGTTCAGTTCAGTTCCGTATTACTGAAATCTGTCCTCATTACTTTAAAGTCTGGCTTTGTTGATCTGTAGTCAACTGTCTGTCCCCTACATTTTGCTTATTTCAGTCTGGTGTGTGGGTTGGGTGCTTAAGTTGGCAGCAATGATGAATGTGTTCATTTGATTGATTTTGAGTACTACAATGGAAATTTGGAAAGGGAAAAAATTAGAAAATTATGATAATATTTCAATCCCAGAATGCTCCATAAGCAATTACTTGGCAATATTAATGTACTGAATGAGGAAAGAAGGTAGTGTAGGATAGCCAACAAGATCATGAGTTTTGCAGCAAAAGGATCTGGTTCAAGTCTTTGCTCAAATTTTAAAAATTAGCTTCTTAAGCCCCAGCAAAGGACTACATTTTTAATGTCTCATTTTCTTCCTTTGAAAATAGGAATTATAATACTACATAGAGTTTTTGGAATGCTAAGATTGAATAGGAAAGCATATGTGATATTCAGTACTTAGAACATAGTCAGTGCTCAATGAATACTTACTGCTTTGTATTTTTCATCTCTGATGAATCCCAAAGAGAACTGTTTCCTCTCTTGTTACAATAATGCACCTCCCCATGGCATCATTCTTATCCTTATCTATACGTTTTCTCCACGAGAAAAATGAACTTCTTCACCATTTTTCCTTTGATCTCCAGTTCCTGCTGAATGGAACTTTGAACATTTAATAAGTGTTTGCTGGGTGAAAAAAAATACATGAGTATGTGCATGCACGTACATTTATAACAAAATGATAGTAACCCCAAGGTATCAAATTATTTAATAGTTTACATAGGCCAAGTCAATTAAGGGCGTCAAATTCAGTTTTGAGAATCATGAAGGTGGCATAAGCCTTCATGCATTTGTCTTATACTTGATCTGAAACAAGGACATAGCTATTATGTGGCTTTTTAATTTCATTGAAGTTTTTAGACCCAGAAATAAAACTTAAAGGTAAAAACGGGAAATTACTACAGCAGAATTTTCATTTCCTGCTTTTGGGTATGTGGAGAAGTAAATCTCAACTTGTTAAACCTCAATAATGCTTACACCACATGATTTGACTTATAGGTCCTCTTTTGCCCATGGACAGTCATTTGGAGAGGCAAAAGGAAATAACTATCTAATGCAGTGTCTTTTTAGAGAACATATAAAACAATGGAATTCCGCTCTGATTTAGAAAATTTGGACGAAGATGGGTATACTCAATTAGACTTCACCTCTAGAGGCATCACCAGAAGACCTGTGAAAGGTATTTTTTTTTTCCTTTTGACTTTAGTACTCTCATTCTCATTGACTAAAATACTAAAAGTAGGGAAAATTTGAGACTCATTGATATGTTTTTAAAGGTTTTTAGAAGTCACTGCAAATAACTTGAAAATTCATTAAGGCTCTTTCATGGTAGGTATTCAGGGATTAATTCTTATATCTAAATTAATTTGTTTGATGGAAGAAAATGAAATTTGTTCTAAACAAAAGACATTTCATCACTGGGGAGTTGAAAGTTAAGTGTGAAGCTACACAAAGCTGAAGGATTTCAATAGATTTACTTGTTCCTGGTTTGATAGAAAAGAATCAATTGTAGGAGGGAGGTCCAGGAATCCTATAGAAATGCTTATGAATAACATCAGAAAATAGGAGACTAGAAAGAGAAGAATGGAAAGATGAGAGACACATGACAAAACTAAAACTCTTACAATTTTATGGTGAAGACCAGAGGGAAGTTGGAAGTTGTAGGGTTTGAAATTTCAAAACTGATTTTTTTTTTTTTTTTTTTTGTGATAAGAGATCGAAGGGAGTTCTTGGAATATCAGGGAAGGAAAACATATATTAGATAAAAAGCTCCTATGGACATGAATCTAAACAAAAATGCAAATGAAAGGAAATATTGAGAAGGACATTAAAGGATCTGTCTTTTCACAAAATGAGTGGCTTTAGTGTCCCTTATGAGTCTCCTGTTTGACAATTCTATGAATTGCTCTTAGCACATTACCAGTGAGAAGCAGAGAGATGTTTTTGGTGTGTTGATGTTGATACAAAATCAGTTCCCTGTTATCTTCAAGAAAGACAATTCATGGGTTTTGACATCAGATTTTGTTTTCTTCTGCTTTCTGGTATTCACACTGGTCAGCTATTTTCCTCTCATCGCCACTTATGAAGTTCTTTTTTATGCAACTTGTGACAAAAAGCAGAAAATTTGGATGAGGGAAGAGATAGTTAGGCAATATGTTTATGTGTGTGTGTGGACAAATAAAAAGAGACCTGTATGTGCTTGCTAAAGGAAGTGCTTCTACATATTTTAGGTCATTTATTTCCCACAAGAATCCTGTGAGGTATTATTATCCCAATTTCAAAGAGAAATGAAAAATAAAAGGGCAAATAATATGCCTAAGTCATTCATTAAATAAATGAGAAAGAAAGTTATCCTTGGTAATCAGGGCTAGGTTCCCTATATTAAGCTGTTTCCTCTAAGAATGAGTGGGATTTCAGGGACCTGAGCAGTGTCAAGACCTATGGACAGTTTCAGTTCCAACAACTGAGGAAGTATCCTAAAGATGGGGAAAAATGGAAACTCACTCTAAATGTCTAGATTATGTAGGCATCAGTAATAAATGATTCTCTTACGAATTGGCCAGGAGTTTAATGAACTGTGGGATTAAAGCATTCTGTCCTCCATCATAGTCTTCATTCAATTTCTGCTCCCTCTGGCTCCTTAGGTGATCAGAAGGCTTCTCCTCCTTGGCGGCTGATTGCTGTGACAATCAGTGTTATCTGCTTGATAACACTGGTGATAGCTGTAGTTCTGGGTGTCCTAGGTGAGTACTAGGCGGTGAGGTTTGCAATAGTCACAGGCAGTATTTAATGTGTGCTAGGCATTCTTTTAATGACTTGGCATATATGATCTAATTTAGTCTGTACATCGACCATATTGAGTTGTTGCTATTAATTCCCATTTCACTTATAAGGAAGTAAGAGAATGGGAGATTATTTTACTTTTACAGGATCATAAGTTAGTTAGTTAGTGGGGTGTTGATTAGAAATTTAGAAGTTCTGTCTAAAAAAAATGCATAGTCTTAACTACATTGCTTTACTATCACCCTGGAATAGCTGGTTTGAAAACTGTGAAATTTGAAGGATAAATTTAATGGAAGGAAATCTGTGGAGCTGGAGAAAGAAATACAATATGATGTTATCTTTCTAATGAAAAAAATTCACTGAAGGGATTATATGCTATTTTAATGAGTCTCATGATTGATGGGACTTGTTTTATATCTGATCATTAATATAAACTCCTTTGAATATACCAGGAATTGCCTGAGGCACTTAATGCATTCTAAGTAGATACTTAGTGATGGATGAATAGATTTTTTTAGATTTTATATCTCATGAATTCTGTTACCAATAAAGTATTATTATTCCTTCAGAGAGTCTTCATGATGTTTCTTAATTAGTCAATTTTACTGAGTACATTTTATGTTATAGGTGCTGAGCAAGTTCTCCAGGAGCTCTCATTTATCTGTAATAGAAAAAAAAAAAAAACCAGAAGACTTATTACTGTTTCAAATCTCTCATGGTTTTAGTTGACTCTTTTTCGTTTGCCTCTAGCTGATCTGTCATCTCTTTCCTCTGCATCTGCTTCATTTTTCTTTCTCACTATTTCTTTATAGAAGTTATTTGTTTTTTTTCCTATTTCATCTATCAATCAAATATATCACTTTACCATTCCACTAACAATAAAGCATCTATTTGTCATCAAAGATCTATCCCTTTATATTACAATAAAATTTGAGTTTCAGAATTTTAATTTTCAAACATAGCAGAATAACTTTTTTTTTCTGTTACTCTTATTGTTCTTGGAATATAAAGCATTTAGGAGATCCAATTCAGGCAGTGACCCATTGGAAAAAGAGAACTTTACATTAAGAAATAAAGAGAATCACAGTCAACCCACAAAATCATCTTTAGAAGAGAATGTGGCTCCTACCAAGACTCTCAAAATCACAGGCAAGGGCAGAGTTAAAACTTTAATGAAATCCTTGATTCAAGATGATTAATTTTTTGGTGCTAAGCCTGGGGTAGGTGGAAGATGAGATAGTACTGATCAGTACTATCTCAGTATAATGCATCACTGCCAGATCTATAATAAAGCAATAAAGTTATTTCATTAATACCCATTTGTATGAACACTTCTATGTTGAACTTTTTTTTTTTTTGAAATCAGTAACTGATTTATCACTGGCTATATGTTTAGACCTTCAGAAGATTGTATAATTGATGTGAAAGAAAAAATATGTTCGTTCCTCCTTAGGAAAATGATATATTTAAAGTGATACTATTAAAAGAGGAAATAGGATATCAGGACAGAAGAATGGCAAGGAAAAGTAAAAGAGCAAAAATGTTGGCAAGAAATAAGGTGCTACGTTAAAAAATACAAAAGTATTAGCACTAATAATATATTCCTGAAAACTGATTAAATGTGTTTGCCTTTAACCATATGACTTCATTACAATTTTATACATGGACGACCTTTACTTTTAATTGCATCATAATCGACAATGACTATATTTTCAGTTCAAGTTTCAATCTCTGGACTCATACTTCCTGACTTTCTTATCAAACAGCTGATAATACTCAATGTAGACACTCTGAAATGTAAATAATTGCCCTTAAGCTTTTCCACTTTGGAAAGCGACAATTTAAAGTGGGTTTCTCATCATAAAATAACTTAAATCACATGAAATTACTATGAATCCTAATGATTGACTTTGAGTGCATTTATTATAGGGGGTTGAAATAGAGAAAGGGAGTTCTGGGCTAAATTTGAATTTAAAGGAAGACAAAAAGGAAAGGATGGTTAACTCTCTGAAACATTGTATATAGTTTTTCAGATAATTTAAGTGAATGAGAGGATTTGAACGTATTCTATAAAATCATATCCTTATAGGTTTGAATTGAAAATGAAAGATATTAATGGCAATTCATTGATTAAGTATTCATGAGATAAATTGTGTTTGCATTAGAAAAAGGAGTTGGTATACTATGAGCTTCATGGTACTTACTATCTCTTATTTCCAGGACCCTTTTCTAGCCCGTGTCCCCCTAAGTGGATCATACATGAGAAGAGCTGTTATCTATTTAGCATGTCACTAGATTCCTGGCAAAGAAGTAAGAGCCGATGCTCTCAGCTGGGCTCTCATCTCCTGAAGATAGACAGCTCAAGTGAATTGGTAAGTGTAGACTTCAGCTGTAATTATCAGTAGTCTTGATGAAACACGAAAACAGAGAGAGAATCCAGGTAATAATTCTTTTTCTTATGTGAAACTTACTTTCAGAATTCTTCATAGTTGTAATATTAGCATTCATTCAGCATGTAAATTACATATTATATGCTTTTTAAAAATTAATTAATATAAAACAATCATCTTTCACTTTATTTATTTGTTTTTTATTGTTGGTTGTTCAAAAATTACATAGTTCTTGATATATCATCTTTCACACTTTGCTTCAAGTGAGTTATGAACTCCCATTTTTAGCCCATATACAGATTACAGAATCACATCAATTACACATCCATTGATTTACATATTGCCATACTAGTGTCTGTTGTGTTCTGCTGCCTTTCCTATCCTCTACTATCCCCCCTCCCCTCCCCTCCCCACCCTTCTTCTCTCTCTACCCCCCCTATTGACCTTCATTTCTCCCCCTTGTATTATTTTTCCCTTTCCCCTCATTCCCTCTTGTATGTTCTTTTGTATAACCCTGAGGGTCTCCTTCCATTTCCATGCAATTTCCCTTTTCTCTCCCTTTCCCTCCCACCTCTCATCTCTGTTTAATGTTAATCTTCTTCTCATGCTCTTCGTCCCTACTCTGTTCTTAGTTACTCTCCTTATATCAAAGGAGACATTTGGCATGCTCACCATCTCTAGCAGTCAGAGAAATGCAAATCAAAACCACCCTAAGATACCATCTCACTCCAGTAAGATTGGCAGCCATCATGAAGTCAAACAACAACAAGTGCTGGCGAGGATGTGGGGAAAAGGGTACACTTGTACATTGCTGGTGGGACTGCAAATTGGTGCAGCCAATTTGGAAAGCAGTATGGAGATTTCTTGGAAAGCTGGGAATGGAGCCACCATTTGACCCATCTTTCACTTTAAAATAAATTTTTTCAAATACATTCCATGTTTTAATGACTACAACAATCAGTCCTCTATTAATTTTTGTGGGTTTGTATTTCAATTTCTAAATTTAGTGGAGAAAACAGAAAAATTTCCCCATCATCATGATTTTCAAGGAAAATAGCAACAATGATAATATATATTTATAAATTATCTGCTCTTTGCAATATACCAGAAAAGGCAAAAAATGTTTAAAAAGTAATAAATGTGTATTACTGAGCTTATTTAATTCATTAAGAAAAAACCAACAGTTTTAAGAAATCAATATCTGATATAGATAATAAATAATATAGGAGTTTAGAGATATCTTTGAACACATAAGAGATTTTAAAGTAAAAGGGAGACAATCTGTCATGAATGAAAGGTAGAACTCAGATGAGTTATGAAAAGGAATTAATAGGAAACGTTCTACTTTATAAATCTAAAGTTATCCATAACCTTTACACCGATTTTCATTACTTTCCATTTTTTTTTTGTTTCTGTAATGCCAATCCCAATAGTTGCTAATGAAAGTAGGTACATGGTAAAGTGAGAGCATTGTATTAGAAATCTGTGTGGCTATTAGATCAATCTGTAATTGATAATAAATCATCTTGTATTTGTCAGCAATTCATATATTTTCAGTGAACCACAGATTATTTATTCATAAAATCTGAAATGGCACTAAATTAATTTCAAGGCATTATCCAATTCCGAGAAGCATTTCTTTTTTCCCTTTTAAGTTAATGTTTATGATTCTAATTGTTAACACATATTAATTATCCAAATTAATGTATTCACTGTGATACTTCTAATTATGGATATGTATGTTGTGCATTGATCTGTTTCATCCATCATCCTCTTACCCTTGCCACAGCCAACACCATTCTCAGTAATCCCTCTTGTGCTCACAGTCCTTCTTTTCTGTTGGTGTTTCTGTGCATGAGAGGGAATGCACAATATTTTTTTTCTATTTGATTTATCCTGCTTAGTATGATGTCTTTTATTTCCTTCCACACGTTGCAAATGACAGGATTTCATTCTTCTTTATAGTTGACTGATATTGTATATCTATACCATATTTTTTTTATCCATTCATCTGTTGATGGGACCTAGGCTAATTCTAGATCTTATATAATTAATTAAATTATATCTTATAATCATATATCTTGTGAATAATGCTGCAATAAACATGGACATGTAGGTATTTCCTTTGTAAGCTGATTTCATTTCCTTCAGCTATACACCCAGGAGTGGAATAGCTGTTTAATACAGAAATTTTATTTTTAGCTTTTTGAGGACTCTTCATACTGTTTTTCATAGAAGCTGTAGTAATCTGCATTCCTATCAACAGTGTATAAGGGTTCCTTTTTTTCCTATCACTTCATAATTACTTGTTATTTTTATTTTTTGATAATAACCATTCTTACTGGGGTGAGATGGTGTCCTTTATAGCCTTTGATTTGCATATCCTGGATGGCTAATGATATTAAGCCTTTTTTTCATATAGTTTGAAGTAATTTGTGTTTCTTTTGAGAAGTTTTTGTTCAGATCATTTGTCCAATTTTAAGATAGATCACTTGATTTTTGTTTAGTTTTTTATTTCTTTGTGTATTCTAGATAACCCTCTGTCACATGAATCCATGACAAATATTTTCTCCCATTGTGTAGTCTGTCTCTTAACTATGGATAGTTTTTTTTGTTGTTGATGTTGTTGTTTTGTTTGTTTTTTTAATTTGCTGTGAAGAAGACTTTTTAGTTGAATGTCATTTTATTTATCATTTTTTTTTTTTTGCTTTTGTTTTCTGAGCTTTTGGAGTCCTATGTAGAATATCACTACTGTTATTGATATCTTGAAGTAGTTCCTCAATGTTTTCTTCTGGAAGTTTCAGGTCTTACAGTAAGGTCTTCGATCCATTCTGAGTTGATTTTTGTACAGGGTAGAGATAGAGGTTTAGTTTCAATCTTCCACATGTGGATATCCAGTTTTCCCAGTATTGTGTACTAAAGAGGCTGTACTTTCTCCATCGTGTTTCTGGCACATTTGATGAGAATTAGTTAGTGTTTTAGTCAGCTTTCTGCTGTTTTGACTATAGAACCTAACCTGAACAATTTTAAAGGAGGAAAAGTTTATTTAGGTGCTCATGGTTTTAGAGGTCTTAGTCCATGGAGGGCCAGCTTCATTCCTTGAGACTCATGGCAGAAGAGTATGGCAGAGGAAAGCAGCTTACCATCATAAGCAGATAGAGAGACTCTACTCTCCAGTTACAAAATATATACTCAAAATATATGCCATGCCCCCAGTGACCCATCTCCTCCAGCCATACCCTACCTGCCTTCAGTTACCACTCAGTTTATCCCATCAGGGATTGGTCCACCGATTAGACCAATGCTATAATCCAATCAATTTTCTCCCAACCTTCTCGTGTTGTCTAACACACGAACTCTGGGGGACACTTCACATCCAAACTGTAACATTTGGCTGTAGGTATGTGGATTAATTTCTGGTGCCATAGCATGCTGCTATTTTTACTGACTCTGTAGTCTGTCCTCCAATAAGATGTTATGATGCCTCTAGCTTCTCTCCTTATACTCAAGATTGCTTTGGATATTTGGGAGATTTTTTTTTTTTGCTTCAATATAAATTTTGGAATTTTTTTTCTCTAGTTCTGTAAAGAATGTCATTGATAGTTTGACGGATAGTGCATTGAATCTGTAGATTGCTTTCAGTGTATGACCATTTTGACAATAATAATTCCTCCAACCTATGAATATGAAGTGTCTTTGCATTTTTTAGTGTTTTCTTTGATTTCATTCTTCAGTATTTTTTAATTTTCATCATAGTCATCTTTCACTTCCTTAGTTAAATTTATTTCTAGGTATTTAGTTCTTGTATGAGAACCATGAATGGAATTTCATGACAATTTTCTTAGCAAATTCATTATTGGCATATAGAAAAGCTATTGATTTTTGTAAGTTGATTTTGTATCCTGCTACCTTATTGAATTCATTTATCTGAGTCTTTTGGGGGAGTCTAGGTTTTTCTGTGTATAGAAATCATATCATCTGAAAACAGGGATAATTTGACCTTCTCCTTTCCTTTGTATGTATTTTCTCTTTTTCTTTTTTTCTCATCGTTCTGGCTACAATTTCTAGTACTATATTGAGTAAGAGTGATCAAGGTGGACAACCCCCTCCTGTTCCTGATCTTAGAGGAAATGCTTCGAGGTTCTCCTCATTCAATATTGTATTGGCTATGTGTTTGTTATGTATAGACTTTATACCACGGAGGTATGATCTTCCAGTATCTCATGTGTTCAGGTCTTTTATCCTTAAGAAATATTGAATTTTATCAAATGCTTTTTCAGAATCCACCGTAGTAATCATGGTTTTTATTTTGAATTATTTTTATGTGATATATTACATTACATATATGTGGTGAACCATGCTTGCATCCCTGGAATGAAACTAACTTGATCATGGTGAATGATCTTTTTTTTGTGTGTGTGTGTGTGTGTGTTTTAATTTTTTTTTTCTTTTTTTTTATTGGTTGTTCAAAACATTACAAAACTCTTGACATATCATATTTCATACATTAGATTCAAGTGGGTTATGAACTCCCATTTGTAATCCAAATACAGATTGCGGAATCACATCAGTTACACATCCACATTTTTACATAATGCCATATTAGTAACTGTTGTATTCTACTACCTTTCCTATGATCTTTTTGATATGCAGTTGAATTGAATCCGGTAGTATTTTGTTGAGAATTTTTGCATGTGTGTTCATCAGAGATATTGGTCTAGATTTCTTTTTTTTTTTGTGTGTGTGTGTGTGACATTGTTAGATTTTAGCCTCTTTAGGGTGAGTTTGGAAGTGTTCTCTTCCTTTTAATTCTATGGAATAGTTTTAAAAGCATTAGTGTTATTCTTTAAAAGTTTGGTTACACTGGGCAAGGCAGAACATGCCTGTAATTCCAGTGACTCAGGAAACTGAGGCAGGAGGATTGCAAGTTTGAAGCCAACTTGGGTTACTTAGTAAGATCCTGCCTCAAAAAAAAAAAAAAAAAAAAAGACAGGTGATGTAGTTTAGTGGTAGAGTGCCCCTGGATTGAGTCCTCATTACTGCTAAATAAATATATTCAGTAAGTAAGTTTGGTCGAATTTAGCAGTAAAGACATCCAGTCCTGGGCTTTTCTTTGTAGATAGACTTCTTATTATGCTTATTATGTTGTCGATGGTCTATTCAGATTTTCTATGTTTTGGATTCAATTTTGGTAGGTCATCAATGTCCATAAATTTATTCTAGACTTTCAAATTTGTTAGCATGTAGCTTTTCAAAATAATCTCTAATGATTCTTTGAATTTCTGTAGTATCAGAAGTAAAGTCTCCTTTGAAATCTCAAATTTTATTTTATTTATCTGGGTATTCTGAGAAGCATTTCTTGACAAGATTAGTATCAATTTATGAAAATAATAGGGTCATATCTACCATGAAAATTGCCTACTAAACTTATCATTCTTGGATAAGCTTTGCCTGGTATATTGAATGGATGCAGTTTTCATTGACATTTTGAATCTATTATTTATTGAAATCATGAATGATGAAAGTATTTTTATGAGAAATTAAATGGAAGTGACTCTAAATAAAATAAACACTTTGAGACATTCAATGAAATAAAAATATTGGAATTTCTCTCTAGGTCCTTGCCATCTTATGCATGCATTCTTCACCAAAGGGATTCAATCAGTTCTTTTTTTTCCCAAAAATCTATATTTTCTCTTTCTGTATATTTGCATTTCTGTTTCATTCCAGGATTTTATAGAAAGCCAAGTGTCTTCCCAACCTGATCATTCATTTTGGATAGGGCTCTCTCGCCATCAGAGTGAAGAACCATGGCACTGGGAGGATGGATCCACCTTCTCTTCTAATTTGTAAGTGTCTGAAAAGAAAAGGTATCATCCACTTTCTCACAAAGATGAAAGTAAGTCATGCAGTTAACCTGATTTACCGGCCATGTTTTATAAAGAGAAAGGATCACAATGGTGGGGGGAGTGAAAAAGTGAGCAAGAAAAGACAGGAAGAAAAGAGGACTGCAGAATCAAAAAAATAGTTTCTAGTGCTACCAACTCAGGTGTTTCCTTGGCTCCTATAGGTAGAGGGTATTCCTTACATTTGTTTTAATTATGTCATTGTATTGTACTTTACCAGGTTTCAAATCAGAAGCACAGCTACCCAGGAAAATTTGCTTCACAACTGTGGATGGATTCATGTGTCCACTGTTTATGACCAATACTGTTATGTGACCTCATTCAGTATCTGTGAGAAGAAGCTGTCGAAGTAAGGGGGAGGAGAAGTAATCAAAGGAGATAAGTATATGAGACTGTATGGATGGCAAAAACAGAAGAGTGATATTTGAGGTATAAATAGATGCTGAAAATGTTAAAAGTGCATGGCAAACTTAAATCTCAGCTGAGAAATAGGATATAGAGGCTGTGATTTCTGTACTTGTCAGCTCCATAGGGAGGCCAATCTTATGCTAGTGAACACAGTCCTACTCATGGAGTCAGGGCAGCTAAGCTTGAATTTTTGTTCTACCATTGCTAAGCCACAAGTCCTTGGTGATTTCAAAGGAATCTTCATTTTTGGCTCTACCAGAATTTTATTATTATTATTTTTTTATCCTCAAAAAGTTCCAATGAGGGCTGGGGTTGTGGCTCAGTGGTAGAGCACTCAACTAGCATATGTGAGATGCTGGGTTCGATCTTCAGCACTATATAAAAATACATAAATTAAATAAAGGTATTGTGTCCAAATACAACTAAATATATATATGTATATATATATACACACACACACACACACACACACACACACATATATATACTTTTTAAAGTGCCAATGGAGTGTCATTGTGTGTTTCCTTAATTTGTTCCTCAACTTCTACCAGTATATCATGCTTGGGTAGAAGGTAAAATGTAGTTCTGAATTACCTAAATAAAGAAATGGAAAAAAATCGTCACTATAATCAGAGGTATCTTGTTATTTTTCTTAATATGATCATAATTATGAACATCATCACTAAAAACCAGCAACTGCAACTAAATAACCCAGAGAGTATGCCATCCGTAGCTTTACTAATAGCTGTATAATGTGAAATTGGAGGGAAGATGGTCTTTATGAAAACTTTCTCCTTTTCAAATATTATAAATCAAAAAATAAATAATATCTGATAACAAATACAAAAGTAACCAATCTTATTGGCAGAAATATTAATACGTTGGAGAAAAGGTACATTATATTATTTTTATAATATACTGTTTTGCAATTTGTACCAATTCCTGATCACTGTAAAATATTATTGGAATGTAATTATATTTCATCATGTGATGATTTATTTATTTTCTTTTAAATTGTCTCATTGATGTTATTTATATTTTCAATGGGGATTTCTGTATTATTGGGGATATACAAAATTATTTGTAGCTTTCTCATGTTGATTAATGTGGGAAAAGAAACTGTGCCGAATTTACTGAATTGTTTATTATACAGTGGTTAATTTTATGTAATGTAGATTTCACCTCAACTAAAATAAAATGCTTTGGCTTCTAAATTGTATGCCTCTGTGTAATAATCACTCTCACAAATTGCCTTCTCCTTAAAAGTGATGATAAATTTGATACTAGGCAAAGGGTACTTGTATTAGTATAATAGAAACTTTTGTATTAAAGCCTAAGTTTAGATTCTTAAAGAATTAAAAATCTGGGCCTGGGGCTGTGGCTTAGTGGTAGCCCACTTGCCTGCCATGCGTAAGGCTCTGGGTTTGATTCTCAGCACCACATATAAATAAATAAATAAATAAATATCAACAACTTAAAAAAACATTAAAAAAAGAATTAAAAAATCTAAAAGAAGACAGATTATTGTGAAGGTGACTATTGTATTTTACTATGCAAATTTGTATTATCACTATCTGGAAAAAAATAGAGCTATCTAGAGATAATTTAGCCTGAAAGTATAAGAAACATCATTAACTGATTTAAACAGTTAATTAAAGCACAGAAGAGATTTGAAGAGAGGTCACATATCTTAATTTCAGTTTTGGTTTGAGTGAATCTTCCTGGGTCCCCAGGATGGGATGGATGAGTTTAAGGAATCATTATAAGCAAGGGAAATAATTCCAGATGCTGAAAATCAAGCTGTACTTACTAGAACAGATAGGCTAGGCAATTACCATGACTTCAAATATGACAAAAGTGATGGCATAAAATAAGATTATTGTAGGTTGTCCAAGGTGCACTATTCCTGACTTGTTGATACACATTTTATAGTGCAATTTACCTAGAAAAACACATCCAAATGAACAGGAAGCATTTACACTTTTCATGAGACACAGAAGGGGAAATAACTGCTACCTAGACCTAAGTCTGCAGGGTAAATTCAAGCTGAGCAGTGATTGGTTATTCTAGAGGAAACACCCTTTGAAAGGCCACCATCTGAGATTCAAGGTGGCGCAGTAGAGGAAGGCTGCATTTCCAGTTGCTCTGTGATTCAGGATTCATGGATGGAGATTACTACTTCTCAACAAGGTAGGTGAAAGAGGTATTTCACTAAAATTGAATACTGGACAGCCAGAGTATCTTAGAGACTCAAAAATTCAGGTACATTGATCAAAGAACAAGAAAGAACGTTGGAGCTAAGCAGTTGTGACAGCGTTAGTGGCAGCAGTGCAGCACTGGTTCACCGCAGAGGGGAGGGTCAGAGAGAAATACAACAGAAAAACCTGTAGATTAGAAAATGAGCCTGAATTTAGGTAATCCAGCAGCTGCGTAGCAAACTGGTATTTGAAAAGGGTTCTTTTCTTTTTCCCTCAACTGGCAAATGGAGGGCTGAGGTAGGAGATGTCTTGAAGAGGCTGTGCTGTAGCTTGCTGCTGTGTGAGCCTGTGAGATCATAGCAAACGTTGCCATCCTGTCTCAGCAAGCACCCAACATGGCCTAGGGGTACCTAGTGGAACAAGAGTCAAACAGGTACAAATAAGATTGTACCCAGGGGGATTCAATTCAGAAAAATGAAGGGGAGTGCAACTTGCTTTCCATTTGAGTCAGACCGCTCATGTCACCAGCTTAAGTGGTTTGGAAATCTGAACAAGCGGGTGTGAATATACTCAGGTACTAAGCCTGGGAAAGTTGTGTTCATGGGTAGCAGAGTGTGTAGAGGATTGTCTCCCCTGTCACATGAGGAGAATTCTTGCAAGGCTCCTGAGATCCAGGCTCTCAGCTGAGATGGGAATCTGAGTCCTAGGGGTATTTTGATCTAATCTCTCCAGAGCAGACATCACTCAACAAAGCCCCTGAGCCAGTTTAGATTAAGCCCTACTGCTGGAACTCTCATAGAACTGTAGCAGCCCCACCCTGGGAGTGCACTGACCTGGTCTGTCTGGAAAAAACACCAATCTATAGGACTTCCCATTACATTCTACCTTAAACGGGTGAGAAGGGAAGCTAAGATTCCTTTTAACCAGCTTCAGTCTTAAACCACTCCACTGGCATCTCAGTGAGCAATACAAAAAGAGGAAAAGATTAACAACCCTCAGATCTTTCTCTCTGTCTCTCTGTACATAGCCCAAGAAAAAATGGAAAGAAGGACTGATGGGCATAGGCAATGACTGTCCATTATTGTCGACTGTTTTGGCCACCTCTCTGGAGGAGAATTTTTTATTTCTCATTAAGAATCTTTTTGTTCCCCGTGTGTGTCTTGATTTGTGGAGATATATATTTACATCTATATATCTATCTATAAACAATACATACATATTTATTTCTCTTTTTCACTCATTTTAGCATTTTAAAAAATATAGTTGCTTTTTCTTGCCTTGTCTTTTGAGGGTTAGAGGTGTTTCTGCTTTTGTTTTTGTTTTTTTGTTTCTCTTTCTCTTATATCTTCTCCAACTAAAACCCAAATTCTCTTATTCTCTTTCTCTTTCTTTATGTTGTTTTCCCTATTTTTTCTCCTCCTTCTTTATAACTAGCACTTGCAATGTGTCTTCTGCATTGTCTGTTTACATTTTGACCACTCAAAATTCATTTCTATCTTCCTGTCATGTTTGCTTTTTTCAATGAACTATATTTTTACCATCTTTTAAAACAATTTGGTTTCTATAACTCCTGCCCTTACCATTCATATTATTTCAACTATTACTGCTATGGATGACATAGTTGACACCTGCTGTTCACTATAAGTCAGATCTAGTTTACAGTTATGGATTGTTTTTGTTGTTGACAATTATTGACCTCACCATTTCTGTTTTTATGGTAATTAGTGTTGAAGAAGTCATAGTGGGCATTGTTTTCTTTTCTTTTTTTTAACATTATACATTATTTGCTTTGGTTGTTGATATTGTTTGCTTCCTCCTTTTCTGCAAGGTGGTGGGAATCTACAGGAACACTATAAAGTTCACAGGGTAGACACTGCTACTAAACTAATCTCAGTCAAAAGACAGTGTACCTTGCTCCACACACAAGTTAATGACACTAAACTTTTTGGGTATACTCTAATACAAAGAATAAAAGAGACAAAACCCCAAACTAATGACCAGGCCCCAAATAGGTTCCACTCATGGACATTTGTTCCTACAGCAAAAAGAGACAAAATTAATGCAAAGACTATGGATACCATGCCTATGAGGAGGTTTAAATCTAGATGACTGAAGGACAGTTTGGGAAGATAGGATTGTACCCTAAAAAGGCTCACCCATAAGTATGGAAGAGAAATCCATCCCAACATATGCCTTAAAACCAAACACAGTTATAGAAGAAATATGAAAAAAAGGTAACATGGCACCTCCTAAAGATCATAATTCATAATAAACTAGATGATATTTAAGTGGGTGAAATATCACACAAATAATTCAAACGAATGATTATAAAAATGATCCATAAAATTCTAAGAGAATACAGAAAAACAACTGAATAGATTAAGAAAGTCAGTTAAGGATATGAATGAAAAATTCAATAAGGAAATAGAGATATTGTAAAAGAACCAAACAAAAATCTTGGAAATGAAAGACAAAATAAATCAAACAAAATGTTCATTTAAAAGTCTCTCTAATAGAGTAGACCATGCTGATGGTAGAATCTGAGTTGGAAGACAACTAGGCCAACCTAGAACATTCAGGGAGTATTAAAAAAAATAAGTAACCATGATTTGAATATACAAGAACTCTGGGACAACATTGAGAGACTAAATTTAGGAATCATTGGAATTGAAGAGGGCTGTGAGAGTCAGACTAATCGAATGAAAAACCTCTTCAGAGAAATAACAACAATAACAACAACACAGAAAAACTTCTAAACCTTGAGAATGAGATGGACATTCAGATATACAACTCATTCAGACCCAAAATATATAAGATAAAAAAAAAATCTCTCTACAGCACATTATGATTAAAATGCCTGATAGAACAAGGAGGGAATTTTAAAAGCCCAATGAGAAAAACATAAGGTAAGATTTAGAGGCAAGCCAACCAGAACTACTTGTGATTTCTCAGCACAAACTCTAAAAGCCAGGAGGGCTTGGAAGGATATTCCAAATCCTGAAAAAAATAACTGTCAACCAAGATTGCTATATCCAGCAGAACTATTCTTCAAAATCAACTAAGAAAATAAAACCTTCCAATATAAGTAAAACAAAAAGAATTCATGACTACAAAGTTGAAATTACAGAACTTACTTAAAAAAAATTCCACACAGAAGAAATCAAAAGTAAACCCCAGAACACACAAATGAACAAATCCCACTTGAAGAGTAGTAAGCAAATGAGAAAACTGTAAACACATTAAACATTATCAACAAATAAAAATGGCAGAAATTAATAAATATTTCTTTATGGTAACATTGAATGTAAATGGTCTCAAGTCTCCAATTAAAAGACATAGACTGTCAGAAAATATTAAAAAACAAAATCCAACTATATGTTGTTTGCAAGAGACTCATCTTACAGGCAAAGACAGCCACAGACTGAAAGCGCAAAGGTGGAAGTTGCAAAGGTATCATGCAACTGGAGCCCCAAAACTAGAAGTAGTAGGTATTCCCATATTTGACAAAGCAGATTTCATATGAAAATTAATCAGAAGAGACAAAGAAGGTCACTTCATACTGATAAAGGAAACAATCCAACAAGAATATATAACTATAGTAAATATTTATGCCTCAAATATTAGTGCACCTAATTACATAAAGGGGACAATTCTCAAATTAAAGCCTCAAATAGACTCCAGTACAATAACACTGGGTGATTTCAACACATCTTTCTTACCAATAGAAATGTCATACATAAACTCAGTAAAGACTCTTTAGACCTGAAAAATATTATAAATATGAATTGGGCTTCACAGACATCTACAGAATGTTTCATACAACACCTAAATACATTGTCTTCTCAGAGACTGACAAAACTTTCTCCAAAATAGACAATATTATAGTCCTCAAAGCAATTCTTAGCAGATACAAATAAATTAATACAATTTGTTGCATCTTAGATAATAATGGAATGACATTTTATAAATCAACACTGAAAAAACATATAAAAACTATAAAAATACATGGAGATTGAACAATAGTGAATGAAGAATGGGAGATAGAAGAAATCAGGGAAAAATTAAAGCAGTCATAGAATCAGATAAAAATAGTGATGAACATACTGGAGCTCCTAGGATGCTATGAACGTAGTTTAAAGAGGAAAGTTGTAAGTGCCTACATGAGGCAATTAGAAAGATACCAAATAAACAACCAAATGATACATCTCAAGGGTCTTGAAAAAGAGGAACAAACCAATTTTAAAACCAGTATAAGGAAGGAAATTATAAAGATCAGAGCTGAAATCAATGAGATTGAGAATTTCTTAAAAATACAAAGGGTCAATAAAATGAAGAGTGGGTTATTTGAAAAGATAAACAGTATTGGTAATCCCTTAGCCAAACTAACCAAAGGAAAAAGAGAAGACTTAAATTAATAAGAGATAGAAAAGAGAGAAATCACCATAGATATCACAGAAATCCAGTAAGGATTCTTTTGAAAACTTATATACCAATAAACTTGCAAACCAAGAAGGAAATGGATACAGTTCTAGTCAACTCTGATCTTCCAAAATTGAATCAAAAGGGCAGAGAAAACTCAAACAGACCAAAAACTAGCAATGAGATAGTATATCATGATCAAGTTGGTTTTATCGCAGTGTTGCAAAGATGGTTTAACACATGTAAATAATTAAATGTAATTCATCACATAAATAGAATGAAGGACAAAAATCACAAAGATCATCTCAACAGATGTAGAGAAAGACTTTAATAAAATTCATCATCCATTCATCATAAAAACACTGAAGAAAATAGGGATATAAGAAACCAACTTCAACATCATAAAGGATATAACAGAAAAAAAACCCAAAGCCTGCCAAATGAATGGGAAAATCTGAAAGCATTTACTTTAAAATCTGGAACAAAAGAATGTCTAATCTTATTACTTCTATTTAATAATACTAGAAATTCTAGCCAAAACAATTAGGTAAGAGAAGAGGAATAAAGGATAAAATAGGAAAGGAAGAAGTCAAATTATCACTGTTTGCTCATGATATGATCCTATACCCAGAAGATCCAAAAAGATCCACAAGAATACAGCTAGAAACAAACAAACAAACAAACAAAAACACACTAAAAAAACAACAGCAAAGTAGCAGGTTAAAAAATCAACATACAAAAAAAATCTGTTTTTCATGCATAGCAATAATGAATTTGTGAAAAAGAAGTCAGGACAAACAATCCCATTTACAATAGTCGTTAAAAAAGTACTTAGCAATAAATCTAATCAAGAGGTGAAATTTTACAATGAAAAACAGAGAACATCGAAGAAATAAATTCAAGAAGACACAAAAAGATGGAAAGACCTCCCATGTCCATGGTTAGACAGAATTAATATTATTAAAATGGCCATACTACCAAAAGCAAAATACAGATTCAATGCAAACCCCAACACAATAACAATAGCATTTTTCCCAGAACTACAAGAAAACAGTCCTAAAATTCATTTAGAAGAATAAAAGACCCAGAATAACTAAATGTTGAAGGGATCATAATACCTAATAATACAAAATCTGCATGGTGCTAGCATAAAAACAGTCACATAGAACAATGGTACAGAATAGAAGACAGAGAGACCAACCCACACAGATACAGTCATCTGATCCTTGATAGAGGTGTCAAAAACATGCATTGGAGAAAAGACAACCTTTTAAACAATGGTGGTGGGAAAACTGCTTATGAATACATAGAAGAATGACTCTAGATCCTTATCTATCATGATGTACAAAAATCAACTCAAAATGGATCTAAGCCCTAGGAATTAGACCAGAAACTATGTAACTCCTTGAAGAAAATGTAAAGTCAATACTACAGCATACAGTCATGGGCAAATGAATTTCTCAATAGAACCCCTAAAGTTTATGAAATAATGCTAAGAGTTAATAAATGTGATGGAGTCAAATTTACAAGCTTCTGTATAGTAAAGGAAACAATTAGGAATGTGAAGAAAGAACCTATGAAATGGGAGAAAATCTTTGTTAGTGACTCTTCTGGCAGAGAATATTCAGCATATATAAAGAACTCAAAAAATTTAATATCAAAAAAGCAAATAACCCAGTTAATTAATGGAGAAAGAATTAAACAGATACTTCTCAAAAGAAGAAATACAAATGATCAACAATTATATGGAAAGATTCTTAATATCTTTACCAATTAGGGAAATGAAAATCAAAATTACACTGAGGTTTCATCTCATTTCTATCAGAAAGGCAGTCATCAAGAATACAAATAATAATAAGTGCTAGAGAGGATATGGATAAAAAGGAACACTTTTACACTTTTGCCCAGATTGTAAGTTAATAAAGCTGCTATGGAAATCAGTATCAAGATTCCTCAAAAGACTAGGAATGGAACCACCATATCATCCAGCTTTACCATTTTTAGTTATTTATCCTAAAGATTTAAAGTCATCATACTATAGTAATACATGCATACCCTTGTATATGACAGTACAATTCACAACAGGCAAGCTATGGAACCAGCCCAGGTGTCTGACAACAGAAAAATGGATAAAGAAAATGTGGTAAATATACACAATGGAATTTTATTCAGCCATAAAGAAAGATGAAGTTATAACATTTACAGGAAAATGAATGGAACTTGAGAGCATTATGTTAAGTAAAATAAGCCAACTTATAAGTTGCTTATTTTAAATTTAAGAGTTATATGTTTTATCTCCTATGTGGAAGGTAGAGAGGAAAAAGAAAAAAGATGTGGGAGATCTCATGAATTGAAGGGAGAGTAGAGGAAAAGAACCAGGGGGTAAAAAGGAGGGGAGAGAAAGTGAATATACTGGGGAATAATATTGGTCAATATATGAGTTGTATTGTGTGCATGTATGAATATATAACAACAAATCTCACTGTTGTGTGTGACTATAATGCACCAATAAAATATACAAAAAAAAAAAAAAAACAATGACCAATGAACACTATCTTTCTTGCCTGGTTATAGCAATAATTAAAAAAAAATACTTTTTTTTTTCTTTTATGTAGTGCTGAGGATTAAACCCAGGGCCTCACACGTGCTTGGCAAGCACTGACCTATATCCCAGTCCCATAAAGAAATAATTTTTGAATAGTCTCTTATTCTTTTTTCCCCAGGGGGACTACTCCACCACTGAGCCACACCCTCAGTCCTTTTTTATTTCTTATTTTGAGGCAGTGTCTCACTAATTTGCTCAGGGCCTTGCTGAGTTGCTGAGGTTGGCTTTGAACTTGTGATCCTCCTGCATCAGCCTCCTGAGCCACTGTGGTTGCAGTCATGGGCAATGCTCCAGCAGTCTCCTATTTATCCTCGTCCTTCTATAGTTCATTTTCAGTCATAGCAGAGTGACTCTATTGAATTTAAGTCAGATTATGTGTTTTCTACTTCAAAGTCTCATGGACTTGTCATATCTCAGAGGAAAGCAAAGTAAAACAAAAGGACAAAATGCCTTTTAAATTGCCTATAGTAGCACACACTCTAGCCCCCTTCACTTCTTTGTGCTGTCTCCTACTTCTCCAGTCTTCACTTATTGCACACAGGACTCTGGCTTCTCTATGGTTTCATAACCACATCAGACATGCTTCCACCTCGAGGCTTTGTGATTCTACTCCTTTACTGAATGATTCTTACTGAGATGGCAGCAGGGTTTTCTTTCTCTCTCTTTAAGTCTCTGTACAAGAATCACCTTCTTAAGGAGGCTTAATGTGCTTACTTTTTAAAAAAATCACCAACCTTCCTTCCTCTATAGTCTTAATCTCCTTTACCCTCTCTCTATATTAACGGTTTATCATAGTCTAATATACTCTTACTTATCATTTTTTTTTACATCATCTGTGTTTCTTCATAGGACGTAGGCTCTAAAATAACAGAGAACTTTGCTTTACACTATGTATGTATCCAAGAACCTGAGAATAGGACCTGTCATACAGTCGATGTTCAAAAAGTATTTTTGTCATTGTTGAAAATATAAAAGAATTTAAGGGAAGGTAGTATAAATGTTGTGGTTTGTTTGTCAAAATTATCAAGAATCTACTTGACAACTGAAGCTCACAAAATAGTTCTAATGGCTGTTCGTTAGAACACTGATTAGAGGCATCTCCTACATGCATTTTTCTGGTCTGAACTTTTACAATATTTAGTATTCTAAATTTATTCCTATTTTGTTCTCATGCATCCTTCATTTACCTTGACCTCCACAATTCTTTCTGCTTTCTCTATTAATACCACCTCAGACATTCAGCTTAAGACAACTAGATAAATAATTTTTGATTTTCTACTTTTTAGAAGCTGCTAATCTATAACATGTCTCCTAAGTTTTTAAAAAAATTTAAGTAATCTGATGAACAGCATGCAGCTTGAAACACGTTAATTCACAACATACACTTCCTGATAGATCTCTTGTAGATACTCACTATCCCATCTCAAGCAATTCCCACACTTGATTATATAGTTAGCATGCTTGACTTGGCCCACTTGTCACCTAACATCAAGAAAAGCCTTGACAAAGTAATTTCATATAATGGAATATATTGTTTATATGATATTACATGTGTATATGACACACACATAACATGTAAGTTTGGATGGCATGACCTTCCACCTCTGCCACGTGCTCCTCCCCTCCAGCGAATGCCACCCTCACCTGACAATTGAGGCTGCCAGTGTCTTGATCTTGGAACTCCCAGCCTCAGAGCTCTGAGAAATAATTTTATTGCTTATAAATTACTCAGTCTCAGGTATTCTGTTGTTGCAGCACAAACAGGTTGAGTAGTAATATGATTTTACTGTGCTGGTTCAGAAAGAATTATTGGACATCATTGAAAACAATTTTTACATTTCCTAGCTCTGTTTAAGAAATATAGACACAAACTGTCAATTGGCTTCCCATAATCATATTGTGATTAGTAATAGTTCTATAAGTCCTGACTCCCCATCAAATGGGCAATTCTTCATGATGATAATGTGGCAAGTGTGCTATAAAATGTTGGATCAAGTCTATATACCATACAAAGAAAGATCATTGAGTTGACAACAGGAGAGCACTTTTAAAGGTAATTCTGCCACTAACCAGCTATGTGACTTTGAACAAATCACTTCACTTAGATGGGCTTCAATTTCCTTTTCTGTAAAATGAAAGAATAGAATGAATCAGATGCTCTCAAGAGGACTCTTCTGTGCTGAAACTCCATGTATATGATGCCTTACACTGTGCCCTTGGAGACAGGAAGAAGCTAGGTCCAGAGTCTCATCTCTTCCCACAAAGGCACAGAGAGTTAAACATTTAAATGACTCCATGAATGTATGATGGAGAGAAAAACTGGGAAACATGTGTCCTCCTGACTTTAGGGTCTGAAGAAAACACAGTACTATTGTTGTAAGGTCTCACCATCTTTACACTGCAGTTTCATAAGAAGTGCAAACAGATAAACAAAGGAGGTTTGAGAAGGGCAACCGTTTCAATAACTGTTCTGAGACTGTCCAAACAGAAAACACATGCTATTTCCCCTCAGCCTGACCAACTTGGCATTCAGAGTACAAGCTCATAGGGGAGGGGCTGGGCCTCTCCCGGCAGGAACTGGAGTCAGAGGCTTCCCCTGCTGCTTGCTGGGAGAGGACATTCGGAATGCCTTTCAGTGCCTGGCTTCCTGAGCTATCTCACAGTAGCCAGGCAGCTTGGGGCAATCTGACTGCATCTTCACCTTCAGCCCTGCAGGAATCTGGATGCAGGCCAAATACAGCAGCTCGAGAGACATGCTGGATGAGGATGGGGATACCACCATGAGCCTGTATTCTCAAGCCTCAACTATCACCCGGCAGCTAGAGCCCAGGCAAGCAGGTATTCTCGTCTCCTGGAGTTCAAGCAGACAGAGTTTGAAAAACGTATTTGATGAGGTACCTCTCTTAGGAATATACAAAGTGGAGGGAAGAGGAAATATTTTCAAGATTTGTAGTGCTAAGTAACTCTGCACTTTCCGGAACTGAACGTGCCACATATAAACAACTGAAAAAAAAACTTAGTCTCCACACAGGTGTTTTGTTTTCTGAAATCCTATTAGCACAGTGGTTTGCAGTTGAGGGGTTGTCAAATTTTCTGAGAAGGAATAGCATACAAAGGTCAAACTGTATGCATATTAAAGCAACATCCCCTCCCCTTTTTCTTCCAATGAAGACCAAATCAAGTGTTGCTTTTTCTTTTTTTATTTTTTACCATCTGTGATCTGATTTGGAAATTTAGATAAATGAAAACTAGTGTTGAACTCATGGCTTTAAAAGGAAGATTTCCAAATGAACCAATTAACCCTGGTATTTTGTAATAATAATTTTGCATTTTGAAGCTGCAAGATCTTGGGAAGAGTCATGACAACATCAGGTGTTTGGTTTTACTCTCTGTGAAATGAGGGATGATTAAAACAAATGCTTTCTGAGGCATCCCCTTAGCTCTAAATTCCATGATTTGATAATTTAAATAGTGGCCTCCGATTTCAATTACTCCAATCCCTATTTTCACTCAACTCTATTGATCTTAGAATATTATTTAGAAGGTTTATCAGAGTAAGAAAATATTTCATTTTAGTTGCATATGACTTCTATCTTATCATTTTATTTATAACCTTTCATCCTATGATACAGTAATACAAAATTTTCAGTTCCATTGATTTTCATAGTTCACGTACATTATTCCCTTGACTACTAAGCCATCTAAAGCAGAACTGACTTTATTCTAGAGAAGAGCTCACATGGTACTGTACATAGGACTAGGTTCTTGGTTCTACTGTGAGCTATGCCATTACCATTTTTGTGATCATGAACACAGTACTTAAGTGTTCTGAGCTTCAAGTTTATTTAAAAAACATCAATGATAGTAGATGGGTATTCAGTGCTTATGCTGTGTCTGGTATTGTTTTAAGTATTTTATGCATATAAGTTCATGTTAAATTTAACTAACATTAAACAGAAGTGGCAAAACCTTCCATAAAGTGGCCATGAATACTTAGAGGTAAATGATGTAAAGTACTTGATATATCACAGACACTTCAAAAATGTGAACTTCCTTTTGATATTTAATACTTTGAGAATCCCTAAAGTGTTCTGTTTAACATTTTAGTGTCAGTCTGCATCAGAGAGATCCTTATTTGATGCTTGTATCTTAACATGTCATTTCCCTTCTGACCATATGCAGGTTTTTCTCACATCTGTAAATCAGGTCAGAGCCTTTTTCACTGTTTTTTTTTTTTTTACTTTTCTCTTTAGTTTTTTCCCCCCTTCCCTACATTAAACCGTTACATTCACTTTCTATGCATAAATGACCCTCCACCTGAGTCCCACTGATAACGGCTTTTTGTTTTTCAACTAAACTATTCAGTAAGCTGTCAGGGAACATTGGGGGATTTCCAGTCTCCTTGACCTAAAGCTAAGTGGCAACAGGAGAGATGTGGTTTCTGTAGCCACAGGATGTGTGTAATAGGATACTAAATGCTTTTCTTCTACAAACGTTATGAAGAATCAGTTCTTAGGGCTTTGATTTTGAGCAGCTTGTGTTTAACAACATTTTTCACCTCTGATTGGAGCCAGAAACTCTTACAAGGATTAGTGATCAGCATAAGCAGGAACAGTGTGTACAAATAAGTTCTGTTAAGGTTGGAGGATGGAGAGAGGGGTGTAGCAAGATAAAACACAAATGCAGCATTTGGCAGTCTCTTTGTAAGAAATGGAAATCAGAACAGTTAGGAGCGGAGATTACAAAGAAATATCTTGGAGGCAAACATCTGGAAATAGTTACCTTAGCCTACATAAATGATATCTTGTTTTCATGTTCTTGTGATAATGCAAATATTTGGAAGAAAGTCACTATGAAAGTCTCTTAAGAAAATATATCTGATATAACTTTGTGTTAAAAACAATGGCAATGATAACTCTTGAAAAAAATTTTTTGGCAACATAGAATATTCAAAGTCAATATAATGCTGTGGCAAAATTGTGAATTGGCACATATATTTATTGTACAGATTTTTATTTTCTCATTAAAAATCATAAATCTCAATCATGTTTATGCTAAAAATACCAACAAAATAGAAAGTAAAAATGAAACCCCTCACACATTTTCCATAAACATATGTTTAGGGTACTGTTATATCAGGCAATTGCAAAGTACTGAGGATACAATGTCAAATGTGATATAATCCCAGCTTAGTCTAATACCATTCTCAGCTAAGCTACAATTATAATGGCATGCTGTGGTGGAAGCATGTACTGGGTACAAATGACTGTCTGATTTCTCTCTGATAGGGATAAAGGAGATCAGGAATGACTTGAGAGAGGGAGTGAGCATTGCATCAAGTTGACATTAGGATGTTCCACGTGATGAGGAATCAGGAGGGGGGGTTCAGGGTTGGGGACCCTACAGGAAAAGATACATGTAAAGTTGGAGGGGGAGACTGGTGAAAGGAAAGTCTGGTAAGTTAGGACTTTTAGGTCCTACTAAGGTGTTTAAATTCCATCAATTGTTAAAATGAGATCAATGAAGGATTTAAACAGAGATAAACATAAAATGTGCTCTTAGAAGTTCCTCTAGGCTAAAATGAAGAGGACGAACTGAAGGAATATAGAACTGGATAAGCTGACACCCAGTGTTTTCACTGGTCTGGGTAGATTAGAATCCTGAATTGAGGTAGTAGGGTAAGAAGGAGGAAGAGGAATCGGATATGAGAGATGTTGAGGAGAAAGAGCTTAAAGATTGGTGTTCAGTTGCATGTAAGAAGTCGACCTATAATTGCATCAACCGTAGGTTGGCTAAAGTCTGTCAGATATTCTATGGAGAGGGCCAGAAACTTTAGGAGGAACAGAAAAAGTAACAAATTCAGTCTGACTTTAAGGTAGTCTGGTTGGAGGCAAGATATGCCATTTGTGGTTGTCCAAAGACATTGGTATGTGAAGGATGTGGGCTTGTGGTAAGAATTCTGAGCTACACGTATATGTAGAAATTACCGGCATAGTAAATAAACAAACAAGTGCTTAAGCAATGAAGTAAAATAAATAGTACTTAAATTTATGGGAGTGAGTGAGATCACACAGGGAGGGAGGGAATGTAAAATGAAAAGACAGCAGAACAGAAGAATAGTGACAAGGAGAGGAGCTTGGGGAATAGCTACAACTGAAGGACAGGAAGAACAAGAGGATCCAATAGGAGCTTCTAGGACTAAGAAGTAGAGAGGGATGGAGTATGGAGCCGGGGGAGAGAGAGGCATCGAGGAAGGCAGGAAATAGTAAATTCAAAAGTAATGGGAAAGCCAAGGACACTGAGTAGTAATTGATGAATTATTATAGGAATGAGGGAAGGCTTTTTAAAATTACTTTTTAAGGTGCGAGAGATTCTAACTTAATCATAGATTGAAAAGAAGCATAGGAGACTAACTTCACATTAACATGTTGACGAGAGAGTGAAGTGACAGATGGACAAAGATTCTAGCTAAAAACTAAACGTTATCCTAGCAAAAACAGGAAAAAAAATTAAAATAACACTTAATATTAAATTCAATTCCGACTTTTTTCCTACTCATATTAATTACAATATTATTGCATTTTCCTCCAGCTTTTTACTTTTGTTTCCTTAACTACAGTATAAACCCCTCATGCAGCGGTGTGGCACGAATCACACCCCATTGATTCAACAAATCTTTGAAGCACATCCACTGAATACTAAACATTATGGTAGGCTCTGGAAAGGCCTTGGTTTTGAGGCACTTAGAAAAGTGGGAGGAATAATTGGAATCAATCATTCTAATACAATGTCATTTAGAGCTACTGAATGCATACCAGAGGCATAGAAGCCACATAGGAATGAATGTGTTACTGACTGTGTCTAGTTTTGCATCTTCTTAGATAAGTAGACAGGTGCTCTGAATCTGGAAGGCTCAGTCCAAGTTTTCTAAACAAAGCAAAATGTGGCACTTGGTCACTTTTCCCTAGCAAGGACCACAGTGCAAAGATCCACCAGCAGAGAGGCAGGCACTAGCCTGGTGTACATGCCAGAGATACAACCTTTAAGGAATAAAATTAAGAGGCAAGAGTTCAGAGGAAACGATGAGGTGCCAATTCTGTATTAAATTTTAGATAAGGATAATTTGGGGGAATCACAAAATCTTGTAATGTGGCTTTTTGCAAATTATTGAAATTCTCTTTGTTTTCCAGCTGTTAAGACCCTTTATAGTTCAGAGAAAGAGAACATTTTGTGTATTGTCTGCTTAATTTCTTGCAGGCCCTGGGCTTGGAGAAGTGTAAAGGTTTCTCTCTCTGTCACCTGATAAAGGGTAACTGGTCAAATATGACAACTCCCTTTATCCATAAAATTTCATATAATGACAAAGGAGTTTGTACTCAAAACTTGACCCTGACAACTGTAGCCTTTTATAGTATGGTTATAGTAAGAGGATACAGGAAAGGAGTGTTTTTTTTCTATATATATCTTATTATTCCTAGGGATGTTTATATCATTCCTTGGCCTGTCCACACCTCTTTCTAAACATGCCTCAGGAGACAGTGTAGGGATTCTCGTCCAAAAAATAAAACCACATTAAAGCCAAACCAAACTCATGCACCTCCTGGCTTATTTTTGTGAAAATCTCTCTCTTTATTTTAGGGTGGGAGTGGTCCCTAGAGAGAGGCTTCAGCATGATTAGGAACACTTGAGATAAAACTCAGGAACATTGGACTAACAGTTAGAAGAAAAACATTAGAGGGGAAAACAGCTTTGAAGGAAAAATGAAACGTTCAAGTTCATGGTCTTTCCATCATGGAAGCTTGGTTTCCTAGGACATGACCATGACTGGTGTAGAAATACCCCAAGGTAAGATTTCTCTGGGTCTTTAGATAAAACAGGGATGTATTATGAATATTGAGGAGGAAAGAAAGATTTCAAATGCAAAACTTGATCAGGTAAAGATGATTCCTTGGAAGGGATTTTTAAAAAACTGGTTCTTAGCAGAAGACATGTTATACTTTATTTTTCTATCCTAGAGGCAATTTCAGGAAGGATCATGTATTTGTTCTTTTCATGGATATATTATTAAATAATGCTCTAATATCTAAAGTCAAGGCTCTGACATTATTGTAAAGATTTAAGTTTACTCTTTTTGGTTCATTAGGCAGAAAATCAACACTTCCCTTGTCCATAATATTATCCAAGGGAAAGCATAAATAATTTGGTTGATTTTTATAGTTCTTCTCCTTTCCTTTTTTTTTAAATTTCTAGTTTTGTCCTGGGAAATATTATTCATAAAAAGGGATATAATTTTTAATTTTTATGACTTTGAGATATATATTCATAATAAGGTTTAGTAGGGGTATCCAGGCATATTATAGAGATACAGAATAGACATTCATTAATTCACTGAAATTATTTGAGCTATTTCAATTATTGGTCTAGTTGCCAGACTGCAATAGTGGCTATTTAAATTTTAATCTTTTCCAAGAAAGAGTTTACTTTAAAAAAAATGTTTACCTTTATTTTATTTATTTATATGGTGCTGAGGATCAAACCCAGTGCCCCATGCAGGTGAGGCAAGCGCTCTACCACAGAGCCATAACCCTAGCCCAAGAATTTACTTTCTAGTGGGGTAAGATAGATACAAAACAAAAGAAATAAATGAGTCATATATCTTTAAAGGTAATAAGAAATATGAAGGAAAAAAAAACATGAGGCACTTGGTACATCTGGAAGCTAGGAACATACATTTATTTTAGGGTGGGAGTGGTCCCCAGAGAGAGGCTTCAGCATGATTAGGAACACTTGAGATAAAATAAAATTTCTTGGACTATATTTAATTTAAAAATGTTTAGGGTTTTAGAGACATTTGGCCTAAGCTATGTTCTGCTTCTGATCTTGTTTTTTTTTTTTTTTTTTTTTTTCCCATTCTTTGAGCTGAAATTCTCTTAAAGTCAATGCCCTGAAGAAAGCATACTTTTCTAGGAAAATGTAGAATAAACCATATAGGTCAGCTGGTTGAAGGGCACCCAGAGGAAGTGCATCTTTTATATTTGTTCAGGACATAGAATCTCATGCAAGTCATTGTATAGAAACCTATAGGATTGGGACTTATATTTTGCTGACTCTGCCCTCTGCTGACAGAAATATTGCTAAAAAATAGCTTTTTGAAAATCAACCTGTCAAATTTAACTTTAGATAATACTCTCTTCTTCTGTATACTTACATAGTTTAGGGGCTATTTTTTCATTATTTCATTCTTTTTTTTAATCTAAACACCAAATATTTACTACCTTTATGGGATATATTCTAGTTTCAATATTGGAAATAATTAGTGAACAAGACAGATGAGATGGTTTTTTTTAATGGAATGCATATTTGGAGGAAAGGGAGACAGACAAAAACCAACCTGACATGAAAATGTTACCTAATATTTTATTAAACACACACACACACACACACACACACAACAAGGTGAGTACTGTACTAGAGATGGAGTCAGCCCCTTTTCTAGGGATGTGCCATTTACACTGAAAGCAGAGAAACAAGCAATAGGCTGCCAAGAATCAATCTGAGGAAGAACTAATGCAGTGGCAGAGGCTAGTGTAGCAGGAGGTACAAAGACAGGGGCAAGCTCATTCAGACCAAGAATAGAAGAGAAGGCTACCAGGAATAGAGCATTTGAGAAAGGGGAGAATGGTTTAGAAAAGAATAAAAGAACTAGGTAGGGTCTAGATGAAAAGACTGTATTGTAGGATTTTTGTTCCAAGTGCAATAAAACTATTAGAAGTTTTTAAGTCAGGAAATATTGTAATAAAATTGCCATTTTTTTTTTAAAGAGCAAACTGTAAAAAGTGATTTGCATTTTCAAAATATAATTCAAGCTATTTATGAAGAATACAAATATGAAGAGAGAATAAGATTCACGCTTTAAAATACAGCATGTTAGCAGTCAGAGAAATGCAAATCAAAACCACCCTAAGATACCATCTCATTCCAGTAAGATTGGCAGCCATTATGAAGTCAAACAACAACAAGTGCTGGCGAGGATGTGGGGAAAAGGGTACACTTGTACATTGCTGGTGGGACTGCAAATTGGTGCAGCCAATTTGGAAAGCAGTATGGAGATTTCTTGGAAAGCTGGGAATGGAACCACCATTTGACCCAGCTATTCCCCTTCTCGGTCTATTCCCTAAAGACCTAAAAAGAGCATGCTACAGGGACACTGCTACATCAATGTTCATAGCAGCACAATTCACAATAGCAAGACTGTGGAACCAACCTAGATGCCCTTCAATAGACGAATGGATAAAAAAAAAAAATGGCATTTATACACAATGGAATATTACTCTGCATTAAAAAATGACAAAATCATAGAATTTTCAGGGAAATGGATGGCATTAGAGCAGATTATGCTAAGTGAAGCTAGCCAATCCCTAAAAAACAAATGCCAAATGTCTTCTTTGATATAAGGAGAGTAACTAAGAACAGAGTAGGGACGAAGAGCATGAGAAGAAGATTAACATTAAACAGGGATGAGAGGTGGGAGGGAAAGGGAGAGAGAAGGGAAATTGCATGGAAATGGAAGGAGACCCTCAGGGTTATACAAAATTACATACAAGAGGAAGTGAGGGGAAAGGGAAAAAATAATACAAGGGTAGAAATGAATGACTGTACAGGGGGTAGAGAGAGAAGAGCGGAGGGGAGGGGAGGGGGGATAGTAGAGGATAGGAAAGGCAGCAGAATACAACAGACACTAGTATGGCAATATGTAAATCAATGGATGTGTAACTGATGTAATTCTGCAATCTGTATACGGGGTAAAAATGGGAGTTCATAACCCACTTGAATCAAAGTGTGAAATATGATATATCAAGAACTATGTAATGTTTTGAACAACCAACAATAAAAATTAAAAAAAATAAAAAAAATAAAATACAGCATGTCTTTTCTGTGATGTAAATATTTTCCTTCGTAGATTTTAAGAGATTAGTAATTGTATATCCTATTTCTAAACAGTCTTTACCACTTATCTTTCTCACTTTGGAAATAATATTTAGTGCAAATCTTTGTGCCTAGAATGTTTTATATAGAGGATCTTGTTAGATGGAAATGAATTTGTGTTTCTTTAGTCTTTCTGTTTTAGAACCTGAGTTGAATTCTCAATGAAGTAGAACTCAGAGATCACAAAAAGGTCAGAGTTTGAGGGTTTTCTTCTCCTTTTGTTTAATTTGACTCAGAATTCCAGATGCCAACTCCCTCTGAGTTGAAGTCCTCCCTGTTAGAGCTGTGATCATTCAGACCCACATAGATGACTTCACTAGGTGATAGGTCTACTCAGGACTTACATTGGCACTTCTGTAATTACAAGTCAAACTTCTAGAAATGGAAGCAGGGAATTTTCTCTTCTCCCCCTCCCCCTCTTCCTTTCTCTCCTCTTCCTCCTCTTCTTCCTCTCCCTCCTCCTCCTCCTCCTCCATTATTACTTACCTCCTGTAAAACTTGAGATAGTTCAGATCTGTCTTTGAGAAATTTGATAATTGTGTTTCTGTATACTCTATTTTAGAGGAAATATAAATGAAATGAATGAATAAAAAACATCCTTGCAAAAGAAGGACCAAGAAACCCCAAAGAAAAAGTGTAAAATGGTCATTTCTCATTACTGATATGTAATTTTTGCTTTTCAGAAGAAAGATACATGTGACATGTTGGGGGAGTCACATATTGCCGAAGTAAAATTAAATTAGTTTCATATGCACCTTGATGATGTTAAAAATTGTTCTTTAGTAGCTTCAGGTGTCTCAAACTCTGTTTCAGGCATTTTTTAGGAGAATTTTTCATCATTAAAATTTTGACAAGCAGGAGGTTATAAAAACAACCACATAAAGATAACAGTTGTATATACTGTGATTTGGAGCACAGTAGGACTTGGGGGAGGATAGGAAAGGGTGGTACTTGTGAACAACTCTAGCTGTGAAAAGTGAGGTTTAACTGAGCCTTGTGACCATGTTTCTGAGGACAAAGGGTAAGTTGTCTAGACCTGATGACCAGGTCCTGCATGGTTTTTCCTGTCCAGAACCACCTCCTCCTACTTGCTGGTTGCTGACTTAGATGGAAGAAGAGGAGAAGCTAAACCTTTCTTTCTCTTTTGTTCCCTACAGAGCAAAGGACTACCACTTCAGCTTGGCGCCCAGTGGCCCTCACACTACTGACTTTGTGCTTGGTGCTGCTCCTAGGCCTGGCAGCCCTGGGCTTTGTGTGTAAGTCTGGGCTCTGCCTTGGGGGAGGATCCTGGTTCCATGATCTCTCTAGGTGAAACACGGAACACTTGTTATGAATTTTTAAACTTTTAATTCTGGATCTTAGGGGGCAATTCAATGCTCCTTTTCTAATAGCAACCATTTAAAGATCAGTGGGGGAAGAAGTATTAAAATAGAACTATCATTTGCTAACTAGAATTAAACATTCTGTTTCAGTTCAGGATTTTGTATGCTTATATGTCAATATTTAAAACAATAACTTCATCTCTCTCCTGTTCCACAAGAGTGGGTTGGCAGTGGCTTTTGCTTTCAGTGTGTATGTCTCAGTGGGCTAGAGCAAAGGAAAGAGATTTTATTTATATTTATATTCTCAATACAAGGAAAATAGTTAAGGCCCTTAATCACTATATTTTCTATTAAGAAGACATTTTGCAAAAACTTGTGAAAAATCAAACACAGAAGAATGCATGTGTGAAAATCTTTACATTTAAATGAACAAGGACAAGTTCCTTAAAAAATAAAGTGGATAAATTTGCCTCATCAAGTTAAGATCCTGCAGTCATGTTCCCTGAACAGCTGAAGGTGATTCAAAGCAAAAGGTCATGAAAACAAGCAGATGTGTCAAAAAGTTGATTTTTATAGTAAAATTTAAAAAATTTGTTTATGATCTTAAATGTTTTTTATTTATATATGACAGCGAATGCATTACAATTCTTATTACACATATACAACACAACTTTTCATATCTCTGGCTGTATAAACAGTATATTCACACCAATTCATGTCTTCATACCTGTACTTGGGATAATAATGATCATCACTTTCCACCATCATTAATAACCCTATGACCCCTCCTTCCCCTCCAGCCCCTCTGCCCTATCTAGAGTTTGTCTATTCCTCCCATGCTCCCCCGCTCCCTATCCCACTATGAATCAGCCTCCTTATATCAAAGAAAACATTCATCATTTGGTTTTTTGGGATTGGCTAACTTCACTTAGCATTATATTCTCTAACTACATCTATTTACCTAAAATGCCATGATTTTATTCTCTTTTATTGCTCAATAATATTCCATTGTGTATATATGCCACATTTTTTTCATCCATTCAACTATTGAAGAGTATCTAGGTTGGTTCCATAGTTTAGCTATTGTGAATTGTGCTGCTTTAAACATTGATGTGGCTGTGTCCCTGTAGTATGCTGTTTTTAAGTCCTTTGGGTAGAGACCGAGAAGAGGAATAGCTGGGTCAAATGGTGGTTCTATTCCCAATTTTCCAAGAAATCTCCATACTGCTTTCCATATTGGCTGCACCAATTTACAGTCCCACCAGCAATAAGTGTACCTTTTTCCCCACATCCTCGCCAACACTTATTGTTGTTTGTATGCATAATAGCTGCCATTCTGACTAGAGTGAGATGAAATCCTGGAATGGTTTTAATTTGCATTTCTCTAATTGCTAGTGATGATGAACATTTTTTCATGTATTTGTTGATTGATTGTACATCATCTTCTGAGAACTGTCTTTTCAGAACCTTGGCCCATATTGATTGGGTTATTTGTGTTTTTTTGGTGTTTAGCTTTTTGAGTTCTTTATATACCCTAGAGATAGCACTCTATCTGATGTGTGAGGGGTAAAGATTTGCTCCCAAGATGCAGGCTCTGTATTCACCTCACAGACTGTTTCTTTTGCTGGTAAGAAACTTTTTAGTTTGAGTCCATCCCATTTATTGATTCTTGATTTTAATTCTTGCACCACAGGAGTCTTACTAAGGAAGCTGGGGCCTAAAAGTTCCACCAGAAAATTTCTAGAACTAGTAAATGAACTCAGCAAAGTAGCAGGTATAAAATCAACACCTATAAATCAAAGGCATTTTTGTATATCAATGACAAATCCTCAGAAGGGAAATGAGGAAAACTACCCCATTTTCAATAGTCTCAAAAAAAAAAAACACTTGGGAGTCAACTTAATGAAAGAGATGAAAGATCTTTATAATGAAAATTACAGAACCCTAAAGAAAGAAATCAAAGAAGACCTTAGAAGATGGAAAGATCTACCTTGCTCTTGGATAGGCAGAATTAATATTATCAAAATGACCATACTACCAAAAGCACTATACAGATTTAATGCAATTCCAATCAAAATACCAATGGCATTCCTTATAGAAATAGGAAAAGCAATCATGAAATTCATCTGGAAAAATAAGAGACCCAGAATAGCTAAAGCAATCCTTAGCAGGAAGAATGAAGCAGGTGGCATCACTATACCAGATCTTAAACTATACTACAGAGCAATGGTAACAAAAACAGCATGGTATTGGCACCACAGCAGACTGGTAGACCAATGGTACAGAACAGAGGACACAGAGACTAACCCACAAAACTACTGGTATCTTATATTAGACAAAGGTGTGAAGAACATGCATTGGAGAAAGATAGCCTATTCAACAAATGATGCTGGGAAAACTGGAAATCCACATGCAACAAAATAAAATTAAACCCCTATCTCTCACCATGCACAAAACTCAACTCAAAATGGATCAAGGACTTGGAATACAACAGAGACCCTGTTTCTATAGAAGAGAAAGTAGGCCCTAATCTCCATCATGTGGGATTAGGCCCCAGCTTCCCTAATAAGACTCCTGTGGTGCAAGAATTAAAATCAAGAATCGATAAATGGGATGGACTCAAACTAAAAAGTTTCTTATCAGCAAAAGAAACAATCTTTGAGGTGAATACAGAGCCTACATCTCAGGAGCAAATATTTACCTCTCACACATCTGATAGAGCACTAATCTCTAGGGTATATAAAGAACTCAAAAAGCTAAACACCAAAAAGACAAATAACCCAATCAATAAATGGGCCAGGGTTCTGAAGAGACACTTCTCAGAAGATGATGTACAATCAATCCGCACATATGTGATCTTAAATTTAAAAGTAAAAAAAAAAAATTCTTGTTTCTCCCTAAATCCAAAATTTGTATGATATAACTTTTAGTTTGCAATCACCATCACTCTTAGGAATATAAAGCAACTCTCATGATTCATAAGGGATTTCTCTATTTAGATTTAGAAAACCAAAGTTCAAACCTGCATTAAAATTTTATAGTTAAATTTTATTAGGGAAGTTTGTTGATCCCATTGATAATAATCATAAATCAATAAAAATATGGAAATGATAATTGACCATTTTAATAATCAGACAAACAAAAATATATGGAATATTGCCACTATTTAATGTAATGATCTATAGGTAAATGAATCGTGGTTTTAGATTGAGTAATCATTTGCATGAACAGAAACATATCTATTCAGTAGTAAAATAGTTTGAGAATTTACTTCTGAAGCTAGAAACTGTTATCATGACTCCACATTTTCAGAAAGACTTAGAGAAATTAATTTGTGCAGTATGATACAATTTGTTATGTATGTACTAGAGTCTCTACTTGGATATATGCAATGTGAGATCTCAGAACCTAAGATCTTAACTTATATACATGTTGCCTTCATCTTAAGTGGAAATTAGAAGTAAAATGAAGAAATGAACAGTCCAGTCTGACCTAGCCACTTGGGTTAGTTTTTCAGTTCTATCAGCTATCCAGTACTCAGCAAGACAGCATTTCTGAAAAGGAAGAAAGGTTGGCGAATCTCTCTCAACATCTGCAGTCTGTCCAAGCCCAGAAGAGGAAGCTTGCAGAAACCCTGCAGCATGTGGCTGAAAAACTCTGTCGTGAGCTTTATAACAAAAGTGGAGGTAAGCAGGTCTTTATCACTCTGCCCCCAGGATATTATCTGTCAATCTAAGTTGAATTTCTTATTAACATAACTGGGAACCAGTATTATTTAATTAGTTTTCTGGAAAACTTGATAAGGAGTTTGGATTGCAAGACCATGATAAGTTTAGGGGGTCATGCAGTCCATACATGTTTGTGTTACTGTGTATGAAAGAATTCTTTAAATGCAACACTTAAAACAATAACAAAGCAATTAGTTTGGAATAGCTAACGTAACATTACAAGTAAATAAAATGGAAATGTTTCAATTTACCTTGTCCCATAATTGAAAAATCATCCCTATTATAAGTCAATAAACTCATAATTTAAGAATCATAGAAGGATCAGATAAAGAAGGCAGATAACCTAAATCAAATCTGTTATTTTAATTCCATATGATTTGACTGATACCGAAAAAAATGTACATTTTAAGAAGTACCCTAGGAGACATCAATGTCAATGATAGGTGTACCACAGTTGTATAAATAAAAATAGTGTTGGAGAAGTCAGTGAGGGTGTGTGTGTGTGTGAGAGAGAGAGAGAGAGATGGGGGGGAGAGGGAGAGAGAGTGAGAGAGGGAGACTATTTCCTGTCCTATTTGTATTTCATTATCCATTTTATTCAAGTCAGTCCTCTCTTCTGGCTCTCTTTTTGTTTGAATTTTTAAATTTAATTTTTATTCTAATTTGTTATATATGACAGCAGAATGCATTACAATTTGTATTATACATGTAGAGCACAATTTTTCATATCTCTGGTTTTATACAAAGTATATTCACACCATTTGTGTCTTCATACAGGTACTTAGGGTAATGATGTCCATTTCATTCCACCATCTTTTCTATCCCCATGCCCCCTTCCTTCCTGTCCCACCCCTTTGCCCTAGCTAGAGTTTGTCTAATCCTCCCATATTCCCCCTCCCAAACCCACTATGAATCACCTTCCTTATATCAGAGAAAACATTCAGCAATTGGTTTTTTGGAATTGGCTAACTTCAATTGACATTATATTCTTTAACTCCATCCATTTATCTGCAAGTCCCATGATTTTATTCTCTTTTATTGATGAGTAATATTCCATTGTGTATATATAACACATTTTTTAATCCATTTATCTACTTCAGGGCATCTAGGTTGGTTCCACAATTTAGCTATTGTGAATTGTGTTGCTGTAAACATTGATGTGGCTGTGTCCCTGTAGTATGCCCTGACTTCCTTAATAAGACTCCTATAGTGCAAGAATTAAAATCAAGAATCAATAAATGGGATGGATTCAAACTAAAAAAGCTTCTTCTCAGCAAAAGAAACAATCAGTGAGGTAAAGATAGAGCCTACAGAATGGAAGCAAATTTTTACCACAAGTACATCAGATAGAGCACTAATCTCTAGGGTACATAAAGAACTCAAAAATCGAAACACCAAAAGAACAAATAACCTAGGATGTGGGGGAAAAGGCACACTCATACACTGCTGGTGGAACTGCAAACTGGTGCAGCCAATATAGAAAGCAGTATGGAGATTCCTTGGAAAACTGGGAATGGAATTACCATTTGACTCAGCTACCCACTCCTCGGTCTATATCTTCTGCTCTCTTTAACATATATACCTAAGAAGAAATATGTATTATCAATTCTTCAGTTTTTATTTATCTTTTGGGAACTCTAAAACAGGACAAAATCTCAGACTTCCAGACATACACTACTTCACACCCTAAGCAGACATCTTGATTATATAATCACCCAATAATATGAATAGGCATAAACAAATACTATGAATAGGCATACTTCCACTTCTCTAAATGATTTTTATTCACATGAATACTGATTTCACTGGTCATGTTATTCTTTCTTATTTTTCTAACAGCCCAGTGGGCATACTTCTCTTTGTTCGGTGCCCTATCTCAGCAAAAAGAGAATCCAGGTTTCTCTATAATTTTTATCTAGCTATATTAAAAAAAATAAAAAGAAAAGCTAGGCAAATAAACCACATTTAGTTTAAATATAAAATTGACATCCCAAAGTTAGGAACTAGGAAAAATGCTGTCTTGAGAGTTGAATATATGAAAAATAAAGTTTGGGTCTGAACCACCTATATAAACTTGCATTCCTGGGTGAAAGTCCTAGGAAAAATAAAGGAGAAACAGAAATAAAAAGGACTATAAGGAAAAAAATTGATAAGACTATGTTTGATGATATATTTTTAGGTTTTTATAAAACTGAATGTCCTTCCTAAGAATATTAGCCTTGGTAATATTTACATTCTTGCTTCACTGATCATGAACAATGTTAAATTTTTATCACTTTATTTCACACACACACACATAATTTATAGATGAGGAGAGTTCACAGAAATCACACATGTTCATCTTAGGAATCCAATGGTGTTTGTAATTTCCCTAGTCATACAGCCATGAATAAAATAGTTGAAAACAATCCATGTTCAGTACAGACATTAATTTCTCTCTCAAAATGTGCATTTCTCCTTAAATATATTTTCTTTCTTTCTATCTATCTATCTACCTATCTAGTGTGTGTGTATATATACATATACACACCATATACATGGCGTGCATGTGTGTGTTTGTATGTATACATGCGCGTTATGTATGTGCAAGTCCAGGGAAAATTAATTACTTCTGACTCGTTCTATTTTTCTAATTTTTTAATGTAATATTAAATAAAATATTAAAGTAGGTAAAGTTATATTGGTAAAGAGGTATCTATTGCTATCACTTCAGCTGCCTAGTATTTTTATTCACATAAGGCACTATATTTGAGTCTTTCTCCTTTCCATCTAATTGTATCTTGCTTTTTTCCTATACACTCATTGAAATTACACTTTCTATCAATTCTCATAGAAATATGGAACTTTACTTGTACAGAGAAAATCACTCACCATATGTGAAGATTAAAGGTATGCAAGAAATCTTATAACTGGAAAGGGGAGTAAGATATTAATATACTGTATCAACTGTATATCAACTGTATCAGTTACAGTTTATATCTACTGAAGCTAGAGCAGACATTACAATGAGCCAATATTCTCCTTCGTGTGGAGCTCAGATGCAGCTTCCTAATCTTTTCCTACAGAGTGCTCCAAGCAGGCATTACCAATCTAAATTGTCACAGTGACAGTCATGATTAGACTTGAAGCTAACATCCATTCAGCCTGTTGCATGTATAAGCTACTGTGCTAAGGAAACTATATTTTCCTATTTACACTTTACCACATTCCTTTTAGGGCCTGTGACTCTCAGGGCCTAACTCTTAAATGTACCGTCAGTACCTACTGTTCCATCTAAGAACATTCAACTTGTGTACGTACTTCTTTGGCATGGATGCCAATCTTAATTTTTGATACATGGAAATTTACCTTTCTAACTTCAAGGCTTGTCTCAGCATTTTTTCCCCTAAAATTTTATTTGTGTTTACAGTAAGAGCCCATCTCACATTGGTATACATTGTATTTTTTAAAAACCCCTTTGTCATAAGAATATGATTTTGAGAAAGAAAATTATGATCCTTTGTTTATTGAATATAATGCATTGTGCATTTCTGAACATATGAGCAGCTTCATGAATTGATTTTACTCTCCATGTGCTACTTTGCATAGCCAAGACACAAGGAAGTTTCCATCTAGACAAGGAAGTTTTCATTACTAGATTCTACACTCCATTAAGAGTGCCTATTTTAATTTCCACTGTATAATCAGCACCAATTATAATTCCTGGCATATTGTGGCCACTCAATACAGATTTGTATTTATCATTGCCTGGGAAATTTAAATATATGAGAGAAGGGAAATCAATTCTTATTTGGGACATAAACACTCTATAATTTCATGAGAAGAAATATAGCAAACATGAGTAGAAAACTTACAAATATTTTTCTTCTCTCAAGGACACAAGTGCAACCCATGCCCAGAAAAATGGAAGTGGCATGGGGACCAATGCTACCAATTCTATAAAGAGAGTAAAAGTTGGCAGGGCTGTGAATATTTCTGCACTGGTGAGAATGCCACCATGCTGAAGATAAACACACAAGAAGTGCTGGTAAGGCCCTGGATCTTTTCAATGTTTGAAGAATTCTTAAGAAGAGGCCTTGAAAGAGCTGGCCAAGAAAATTCAGAGGAGTGAATGATATTGACTCACAAATGTTCCCACTTATTCTGATCAAGGACTCTGTCTTATTCCTATTGCTTTGCATGATTCCCTCAACTACATAAAAAGGAGCTCCATTCTTCATAAATGCTTACTCCACAGAAACCACCCCTCAGCCAGGGAATAGATGGAGAATGCCTTAATTTTTTTTAACCTCTTTTAGTTTGGGTAAGAAGAGAAGAGTGTTTACACAATATCAGAAAGATGAAAATACCACTGACTGTACTTGATTTATGAGTGGCAAATATTTAATTAAATCATTACTATGATCCACAAATGTATATCTTGCTTTCCAGAACATTGGTCAACACAAATATGAAAATCACCCTACAAATTGACACATTTTGAATAAGTGCACTTTTAAAATGATGTAATTATTCCCCTCCCCCACTTCTTTCCACATTCATTATTGCTTTTGGATTGAACTCGTTCATCAATGTGATCATGTGATAACTTGTTTATCTTTCTCTATAATTGAGCAGTGGTCTTGATGCAGAGCAGATTGTCAACATATGGCTTTTTAATTAAATGTCCAGCTTTATATACAAAGTTTTAACATCCTTCCAGTCACATATTAATTTCTGTCCACTTCCTGAAATCTGTATGAATGAACCTTTGTAATACCTTTATTTAATATCTTTTACCCTCTATGGCTCCATTTATGCATAGAGGAAGGCAATTTCTTTCTTTCTGTGTTTTTTTTTTGGGGGGGTGGGTGGTAACTAGGAATTGAATGTACCCAGAGGCACTTAACCCCTAAGCCACACCCCCAGCCCTTTTTATTTTTTTGAGACAGGGTATCCCTAAGTTGCCTAGGGCCTCACTAAATTGCTGAGACTTTGAACTTGTGATCCTCCTGCCTCAGCCTCCTGAACCACTCGCTGGGATTATAGGTGTGTGCCTCTGCATCCGGCCCAATTTCTTTTACTAACATAATATGTCCTGGCAAAAACATTTTCTTATTAAATTTGTTTGCTTTACCTCCAGCCCATACTGAAGACTCAGTTATATAATTAAACTGTACTATATGGAATGTTAGGAAATTTTGCTATGAAAGTTACAAAGTTATTTTCTTTTATGCACTTTATAAATTTGTATATGTTTAAATCGCTTACACATGATTTATTTTCAGAAGTTTTAATTTAAAGTGATACCATTTAATTTGGAGAAAATATGTTCAAATACAGTTCTTTTCACCTGACTACTGTGTGACCATCACTTTGCAATAGTTTCCCTGATATTTCCTATGATCTCTTGTTGAACCAGCATGTACCACTAATTATCTGAGGCATTGAGAGTAGAACAATTGCTAAAACTAAGTATTTATCCCTAAAGAGTTTATAATATGTTGGAAAGGAAAGACATAAATGGATGATCATAATAATTATACTATATATAATAATAATAATTATATATAATTCCCATGTTAAATATATATGAATATAGAGTGAGAGTAGATGAAAGAAAGTAAATAACTTTTTGAAATTTCAATATACATATTAGAAATATGGACATACACATGACTGTGTGTGTGTATGTAAAATTTAAAATTTCTTTGTCCCCTATAGTTTGAAACATAGGTCATCCTTCCAAGTCCATTTTTCACTTCTTTGTGCATTGAAGTATATTCACATTTATTTTCTCATACCCAGTTATTTTTTTCCCAGATGTTTATAAAGGTTTCTTTTCCATTCCTGAACTTTTCCTTTTAAAATTTTCCATTTCCCATAGTCATTCCATATCTCTTTGTAAATCTTCTTCCCACTATGTTATATCACTCTTGATGTTTCATTTTGTGTCTTAAAAACAATGGATTATGTATAAATTTTGACTGATAAAATGTTTGGTTTCAAAATATCAATATATAAAATTGCAAACTTCAACTAAAGCAAAACAAGTTCTTTAACCTGGATGAATTTCTAATGGATCTCATGACAGATACTTTTATCTCCTAATCACACCCTCATCTATGTGAGGTAGGAATTCTTTGTTGATCTCCCATGAACAGTGTTGGCTGCCCCCACACTTATTTGAAAATAAATTACAACTTCTTTAAAGCTAAAGATTTTCTTGTATGTCTTTCACAGGAGTTTGCCATGCCTCAAAGCTACTCTGAGTTTTTCTACTCTTATTGGATAGGGCTCTCCCGCAACAGCAGTGGCAAAGCCTGGCTGTGGATGGATGGAGCACCTTACTCCTTTGAACTGTAAGATTTCAGAACATATTACAGGGAAGGCATCTAACAGAAAGAGTGATGGAGTTAGCAGTTTGGTTCAACAAACATCAATCAAACATTTGTTTTCTACTGGATGCTGTGTTCACAAGATGTCCAAAGATGTGTAGAATATAATTGCTTGCTTTTGAATGGCTTATAAAACAGGGAGACACATCTATAGTGCTAGTAAAATATCAGGGGACAGTTCCTGGGCTGTTTTCAACACTGGGTATCTAGGAGTAACTGTGAATTAGATAATTAGAATGTGAGAGAAAGAAATAGAAAATCTTTTATGTGTGTGTATGCTGAAGTCCAGGAGTCCAGGTTGTAAAAGTGGGTGTGTAAGGCCACAACTTGTCATACCTAGAAAAAAGGACAAAACCTAAGATTTCTTTTCTTTTTCCTCTCTCTCTCTCTCTCTCTCTCTCTCTCTCTCTCTCTCTCTCTCTCTCGTCTTAGTATAGTGAAATAGGGAGCACATCTTTAAAAAAATATGCTCACTTAGAGTAGACTTGCTGACAATATAAACAGACCATTATAAACACCAGCTTTATTTATAATGAGAAACATTTAGAAAGAAGAATGCATGAAAGTATTTGAATAGGAAAATGCAACCCTTATACCAAAATATATTACACTTAAAGCTATATCTGCTTTTCTTCCCTAAAGCTTCTCTAAAGCATTTATTCTCTCAGGAGACAGAATTGATTAATATGATCATTTGTATTTTACAGTTAAGCAAATGTATTAAAGAGACAGTAAATAAGTTTTTAAGTAGCAATAGAATCATATGATAAATTCAAATTAGAAACAGTTTTTGTTGTTCTGGGTTTCCTGCTGCATTGAAGAACAATAATCAAATTGATGGTCTGAAAATAAAGAAATAGGTGACCCCATCTTCTCAGTGAACTCATTCTGGGTGTATATTCTATAATTTTATCACCAGAGGAAGACTTTTAGGGACTTTATGGATACTTAATATCTTACTTGAAAAATAAACTGATTAACTCTTTCTTTCTTTTTTTAAGGTTTGAGATCATAATAGATGTTAGCAGCCTAAGAAGTAGGGACTGTGTGACCATCCTCAATGGAAAGGCTTTCTCAAAGGACTGTAGAGAGCTGAGACGATGTGCATGTCAGAGGATGGCAGCAAGAGTGGAGCCCGAAAATCTTCACTAGCCCACTTGAACCAGCAGATGAAGGGGACTGACCGTTCTGCTTCAGCTACCAACAAAAGAACTGAGCCAAGGGAGGCCAATGCAAGGCATATTTGAGACACTGGGAAATGGAAAATAATCAGGAAAGGCAAAATCTTCAACTGGTACTATCAGGATTCCCATTTTTCTTGTTTGGGATCACTAGCATTTCTGAATTTGGGGGTCATGCACATATTTACCAGTCACAAGAAGTCTTCATCTGTAGACCACCAACCAGTCCCAGAAACCCTTACAGTTTTTATCCACTTTCTTGACTTAGAAATAACCTTCTGGTTTTCTTCCTTCTCAACATCCAACATCATCTCCCTATTTCTATGTCTTCCTCATATGTAGAGAAGGGACACACTCACTAAAAGAGAGGAATTAAATGGAAGTCACATCCTTTGCTCCAGAGGCAGGTGGTCCAGGGGAAATTAACAGACCTTCCCATTCTGTGCTTCTAAGTGCATGACTAATTCTTTTTGTTCCTCTTCAGTTTACACTTTTCCTTTCCCAGTCTGTCAATCAAGACTGCATCTGAAACAGCTGAAACAACTCCTTTTATGAGAATCTTAACTTCTTATAAACATACCTCTGCATACCCATTAATACTCCAATAGTTGTTTCTTTTTCCTAAGAATTTCTCAAATCCCCTTTACATAGAATCACTGCCCTTGATACCCGCTTCAGAGAGATTGAAGATCAGTAAGAAAAAGAAAAAGAAAAAGAAAAAGAAAACAACCTCTCTTATGTGCACCAGAAATAATTTGGTATCAGTTCTTATTTTCTCCCATTTGATCCATTTTTATACCATTCAGGTACTGAAGAGTTAATAATAATAAATATAAATAATGTAAAGTGTGTGTGATTTTAGAATGGATTTGTGATTTGGGGAAAAATTAAGCATGAAAATTCTTTTCAGAGTATGATAATAATCATTGTTTTGATTGTGCCTTACTGAGAGTTTATGAGGACTCTGCGAATTGCTTATGTGATTATTTATGGAAAAATCCAAGCCTTTGAAATACATATTATCTTCAAGGAGAAGGTTTTAATATTTTCCTAAAATGAGATATTGAAGCAAAATTATGACATCAACACGACTGGTGAGTAAACTGCTTTGCAATAGACCACATGATTTCCAGTCAGGTCATGGAAAGTGAAAGAGACTGACAAACTACAGAGCTGAATTTTAGACTGGATAAGGTCTTTCTCAAGGTGGCTGTTATGCACAACCATAACAGGGATCTCTGTGAATAAAACTGTCATGACTACTGACTTTATTGGTTATAGATTCATCAGTTTTAGGGGTTTAATATTAGAAAGGATCATCCACGAAAGATTATAAATCTTCATTTTTCAACAGTGAAAACCAGGGTGCTTTGCTTTTATCTTCAGTAAACATGTATTTCATGGGGAAATTACATTCAGTTAGCAATCATGTGATGAAAAAAACTCTTGCAGTGTTCCTTTTTGTAAGACTGTATTTGGTAAGATTGTTACTTTATCTGTACTACTTGCAGATTCTTCCTTGAGGACTCTTCTTTTAATTTTCTTCTGGTTAGCTAGCTAGGAAATGTCTTCAGTGCTGCACAAATTTTGTGTTGATATCCTGTGTCATACAGAGAGAACTGCATTTGTGGTTAGAAAATGAGAGTTTTAGACTTATTATTCTGAATTATCTTATGGGCCAATCATTTTACTTCATGGAGCTGATTTCATTAAGTTTAAAGCAGAAATATTTATAAGTTCCTCATGATGCTACTGTTTGTCAAAATAAGGTAACTGCGAAATTAATTTCACAACCTAAATTGTAATATAAAATGGAAAGAAAATTTATAAAATATTTAAAAAGATTTAGTGATTCATTTTAAGCATAAGAGAGCACAAACATGCATAAACAACTTTATTTGGTGAACTAAATTCATAAACAAAAAGTAGAGATAACTACTTTGAGGATATTATCAAATATTTTATATGATAAGTGCAATGTTCAATGAAAGTGGCTAATATAATATGTATATAAGAAGAAATGAGGGGCTAAGGTTGTAGCTCAGTGGTAGAGCATTTCCCTAGCATGTGTGAGGCCCTGAGTTCAATCCTCAGCACCACATAAAGATATAGAAATAAAATACAGGTATTGTGTCCATCTACAACTACCAAAAAAAATTAAAAAAAGAAATGAGAATTAGGTGTGTTGTTAAGCAACCATTATTTAAACCTTACAGCTGCAAAGAAAATCCAGTTAAAATGAAAAAGTCAAATAAATTTATGGACTAAATTATAAAGTAGGGATATAATACTCATTTAAGTATTGACTCCTGGCATTCTGTGCTCAGGGAGGAATGATAATGTCTCTTTAACTGCCATTCTTTTGAAGAGTCTAGCTGCCTGAAGAGTGAAAGGTGACCAGTGTCTTCACTACCAATATTGGACCTAAAGGAGAGGTCTTTGTAGATAGTGAGGAGGAAAAAGAGAATTCTTTAGACATACTTTCTTTCCCTGAACTATTCTTCTTCATCTTTGCCCTCAATCCCCTGGTCTAACAAAAAACACAATATTGATTGCATTATGAATGAATATTTCAGAACAAAAACATTTTGGCACAATGTTTTCTCCACACACTTAAATTTTTTTTTAAGAGTAGCACATAATCACAAGATGAATTTGAAAATATGATTTGCAGAGAACAACTTTCAGTTGATAGTCAGATTGGGACCTCATCTTAATTGGTTTTTCAGCATAAGATGTTTTTCCTTCTAGGTTGTGAGTATGTAATTCTGAAGAAATTGCAGGAAAAGTCAAACAAGAACACAGCCTTTCCTGGTAGAGCTGAGTTCCCCAGGGTACACAATGAGCTATTCCTTTTCCTGAGGATATTGAACCAGTACTTAGAACTTATCAACAGGAAACAGGTCAGGAGCCCTGGAATAGCAGGAAGTTCAAGAAGGATGATGGGCAGATTTTATTTGGGGGATCCAAGAAGACTGTGAACCAAGCACAAGGGTTTAGCAGGTTGTCTCAGGAGCAGTCTTAAAATTCAGGAGTTACTTTCTCTGTAGAGAGATTCTTGTGGTTTCCAAAAGGTGCAAAAAGCAGAAAAATCTTACTTAAATGGTATATGACTTTTGTACAAGGCTCGTTTTATTAAGAGATTTTTTCAGACTCTAGGCGCACCTATTTATTATTCTACTAATTATTTCAATGTGTTTTTAAAAATATATTTAGTACACTTTATTAATACCTCGTGACAAAGCCTGTTCACATTTGTAGGACAGATATTTTTTCTTTTCCTTTAAAAAAAAAAAAAAAACTCCATGAGATGAATCAGTGACCCAATTCATCACTGGTGAACTAGGATATAAAACTGGTTATCTCCATGCTAACATCTTTAAAAAGCCTTGGTATCCTGGGCAAAAAGCAACCTGCAGGGAAAACTTTTCCACATCGCCATCTGTGTGGAAGCAGAGTTGCTACTGAGGAGACTTTTAGGAGTGTACGTCAACTGCAGTGTAGATAAAATTCTAACTTGTAAATACAGCATCATATACTAGCTGGATAACATCAGCTGGAGGATGTTTGCCTTTTGTTTCACTGTGCTTTTTCTAAGGAGAATTGTAAATGCTTCCTATCCTTTCTCTAAACGTAGCTCTGTGACAATACTTTGAAGATTCTTTAAGACAAACAGTCTTTACCACTGAAAATCGCTATTGTTTCTCCTTTATTCCAGGTTATTATATTTAGCGGCCAGCTGCCAGTTGTGATAACCAAACACAGGAGAAAACTTATATGGTTTTGGGGCATCAGCAGAAAACTAGAGAAAATTCCTTTTGTTGATACTTCTACCATTAAGCTCCAGGTCAAAGGTAAATAAAACAAACAAAAAACAAAACCAAAAAATGAGGACATGTTCTTCCCATTCTTCCAAGGCTTTCCCCATTGTAAAAAGACCTTTAAGTATCAGAAATTTTATTTTTATTTAAATGATTTCGACTGCCTCAGTGAATTAGGGTTTATTTTTACTTTATTTAAATAATGCCTTTATTTTAAGGAGAAAATATGAAAATTAAATGTATCTTGGCTACTTCTTATGAAAAAATGAAGGATTAGAAATTATATTGAATTTAGCAAATATTTAGTGAAAACCTCCTATGTGCCAAGGTGCTATTCTAGGGATGGTGAGTGGGAGAAAGATAATATACAAATAATTAATATTTCCTTCCTGAAGATGATGAGGTATTTACATATCAACAGTCTCTTGAAAATAAGACGGCTGTTTCAGGGAGCCCACGTGCCTAGCACAGGGGTTCAGATTGAATATAGAGGAGAATTTTATTTGAAGAGGATTAATTGACTTTAAAACAGATATTCTTTCCAAGTAGTTACTGACAATTTACAGACAAATTTTATTTTCTCAATGGCCCTGCAACATTAGCAGGAAAATAGACTGTTTTGCCCAGCATGCACATAGAGGTTGATATCTAGAAGTGGCTGGTGGCTTACTCCAGATAACAGTAGCAAGCACTGATACAGTATCCAACTCTATAGGACATCATTCGCAACAATTTACATATATTTTTGATTTAGTCTTCCAACAATTTTAAAAGTAAATCCAATTATTATTTTTTGATGGAGAATTTGGGGCATTGAGAAATACAGTTAAAAGTACTGGTATGTTAATCTGGGGGGTTCAGACATGAGCCCTTCGATTTGTGAGTGGTGAGAATGTACTCAGAGGGAGTCAGGAAGCTCACAGCTTTCCTTCACTGGGTAACCGATGCTGGCAAGTTCTAGGGGTTCACTTCTCCATGGAACTCTGCAGTCCTGACACAGAGAACAGTGACACTGCAGAGAAAAGCCTTTTCCCCTCAATTCCAATTTGGAAATCCATATCTCTTTCCTTTTACTCTGTCAATCCAACATAATGCCTGAAAGCTTAGAAAATGCATAGGAAGATTTGGCAGGCTGCAAGCTTTACATTTATTTATTTATTTAAAAAAATCAATCAGTTATAACTGGACCACCTCCTCCAATCACATATTGATTTCTGCGTGATATTTATACTTTCTCTGGACAAAAGAAGAGAGAGAGAGGGGGGGGGAGTCTCCTAGTTCTATCTGAAAGAGAGAGAGAGAAAGAGAGAGAGAAGAGGAGAGGAGAGGAGAGGAGAGGAGAGGAGATTGAATATAGAGGATAATTTTATTTGAAGAGGATTAATTGACTTTCAAACATATTCTCTCCAAGTAGTCACTGACAATTTACAGACAAATTTTATTTTCTCAATGGCCTTGAGAGGAGAGGAGAGGAGAGGAGAGGAAAAGAGAGGAGAAGGGAATGGAAGGGAAAGGAAGAAAAGAGAAAGAGGGAGGGAGGGAAGGAAATTATGTTCTTGTTTGTTCATAGAGCATCATTGTCTGGTCCTCTGTAATTCCAATCAAGTTATTGGCAATTTGAACAATGTCAACTGAAATCTTCAAATTGTTGAAGACATTTCCAAGTGAAAATATGAAAGTAAGCGTTGATTTCTAGGAAGCTGGTTTCAAAGCCCATACACTGGTGTACTTCTGTATTTGCTCTTAGTCTTTTTGTGGCAGGTTTTTCAATGGCCTGTTTCAAATACCAGCGTTATAGATCTTTTTGAGCAAATTCTTTCAGATAGAGCATCTTAATGAGCACTTCTCACAGATAAAATATTTCCAGTTGTTACAGTTATCTGACAAAAGGACATTGTCTTTGAGGAATCTGCAGAGCTGGTTGGTTGACTGGGGTCCCTTTGTTGGTAACCTGGAAAGGCAAGTCAGCATATCTGAGGTTAGATGGGAGTGTGACAAGGATGCTTTTGAGGTTAACACATGAGAGAGGCCTTTTTGTTTTAATATGGCACCCTCCTGTGGTGGTTTTATCCTCCTCCTTCAGCAGCAGCAGTTTTGTCTCCATAAAAATATGTTAATGTAATTTTAACAGTGTACGAAGAAAAGGAAGCCATGTATACACAAAGATAGGTGGTAGATAGTATATGTCTCCTGACTCTTAATTCTCAAGGTAGTAGGGTACTTGATTCTGCTCACCAGTCTCTCTAGTTCTATCTTAAAAGTTCAATATGATAATTGCTTAATAATTATTACAATCTGTTTCCCTTAGTGCTCTAAACATTAAGTGATACAGAGAAAATGCACTTGATAATTATGTTATATTGCTCATTTAGACACTCATATTTTGGTTTATTTTCTGTAGGATAATGTTTGGAGGGCTGAGAAGAAGATTTAGAAGCTGTGAAACTACCTCTTCATAACATTAGCTTTAATTTCAATCAGGAGCCTGTGATATTGAAATGCTGATATGTCTCCTGAAGGGAATCCAGTGTGCACAATAAAATTAACCTTTGAATTGCCTCATCTTTCTAGTTATTCTCACAACATTTTCCTCTGAGACTTACAGGTCGGGAGAAGGAGAGGAGCCATCTTGCCAAAGCAAAGGTGCCTGAAGTCCGTCCTGAGATATTTCCACCCAGTACGCATAGCCTGCTTTGAGCTTCTGCAAGTTTTTGGTGATAAAAACCTATGAGAGAAGATCTGAACATGAACCAAGAAAAAAATAAACCATGAATAAAACTATCATGAAGTATGAATTCTGACATTTTGCCTAGCTGGAAATAAATGGTAACTTTAGTGCTGAAGAAAAAGAGAGGGGGTTATTTAAAAAAAACAAAATGAAACAAAAAAGTGGGGATACATCTTATAGATTTTTCTTCTGTTTCTGTATGACCAATGTAGTATTAAAGACAATGGGAAAAAGGCATTTGATATTAAAGTAATTTTAATGAATGGATTCAGAGTCTGACAATAGATGTCAACAAAAAAAAAAAAAAAAGGAAGGGGGTAGGTTATACTGACCCCTCATAAGCAGAGGTAAAAAGATTTTTTATATCATATGACACGAGGATCACTCTTTCCTAGTATACTTCAATATTACCAATAGTTTAGGAGATTCCAGAAGCAATGTAACTGCAAATATATTTTGTTAAAAAACATTTATAACTTTCATCATCAAATTTACACAGAAAATAATTTTGTATACCCATAATTATAATAGTTCAAGCCTTCCTAGCTTACCATATATCCTTAACACATTGTTTTCTCACTATTCTTGTAGAAATGAGCTTCAACTAATTACTAAATATAGTCAGAATACGTTTTTAATGTAGTAAAAGATATGTTGTAATTATGCATTCTGTTTCATATATATTTATGTGTAGAATGATTTTAGAGAAATATCTTGTTCACTTGTTAAAATATTACTGAACTATGTTTAATATCAACTTAACATTTCATTTACCAAATACTTGGTTTTATTAGACCTATTCATTTCATGACATCACCTCAGTTTTTTTATACTTCTGGTTTTCCAGATTATTCTATTTCTCTATAGCATGGAGAAATACATTGGAAAATATATGCAATAAACATGTATGTGTATGTTGAAGTGGGCTACATGTCATGGAAGACTGTTTTTCTTGTGGTCTAGTCTTTTCCTTTTCTTTTTCATTAACCAAGGACATAGAACTAATATACTCTCCTTGACTTCTGTAAAAGCAACCTTATTTTTGCTTCTCCCATTAAAAGGAAAATAAAGCATAGTAATTCCTACTTTATATCTTTTAAGTAATTATTTTTATAAATTTATTTTTATAAGTATTTATTTTTATGAACTTTATAAACTATTAAAAACATTAAAGAATTCTATCTTAGGAGAATCTTCTTTCTTTTAATAAGTAACATAGTATTTTCAGAGTGACATGTAACCATAAAGCTGAATTTACCATTTCTTCTTTGCTGTCTATTTGTAGAAGACTGGAGCCCTCTTTCAAACAAGCCTCTTTGCTGGCTAGCCAACTTTTCCAAATATCAGAGACATAGTAACAACTCTTTCCATTCTGAATCCAGTTGTCCGAACAAGGACTGCAGTTACAGGCTTTGAATAGAAACATTTCACATTATTGTCACCACTGTAAAAATTAGTAGAATATCTCCCCAGACTAACCCTCTGTCACCTCCAGGAAAACTAAACACTATAACCATGTGCAGCACTTAGTCATTCCCATATGTAGCACTTAGCAATTCCAGTTTTTCTGATACTGAGAACCGTAAGATTTATATAATACTTTTGACCTACAATAGGTCTCTAAGAGTTGGTTTATTTAAAAGTAATTCGGAGACATTTTTACCCAAATATTTCCTCTTCTATAAAAATTTATATGATTTTCTCAGTTTTATCAATCTTTTCCTTTCTTTGAATTTACAATATTTACAATCTTTTCTTGTTCACTTATTATCTCAGGCCTGTTAATCTTACTGCTCAAATTTAACCTGAAGTGTACTGAATAACTAGATGAATTGAATAGTAAGCCTTGAGTTCATGTTCAGATTCTGAGAGTTAAGCAAGAAATATTTCATGTCTAGCAGACAGAACAAACAGTACAACTTCAGGAATGATTTGAAAACATGTAGGGGAAGAAAATGGAAGAAGGATGTAAATGAACAGTATGCTTATTTTAGGACTTCGACATAACTAAAAGGTAAGCATTAGTATTCAATGTTTGAAGGAATTTGTTTTAAGAAAGAATGTATTCACAAAAAGAAGATCAACTGCATAAAGTAGAACAAAGAGCAAAAATTTGACCAAGAGATCTGGCACAGTTTTACAGGAGAAAAGATACTTAAACTTCCAGAACTGTTGTTTAGCTGCATTTTCTTTTTAAAAACTTAGTGTTTTCCCTATACTATTGGAGTAGATAAGAGTAAAAAGCATCAAAATCATGTCCCCCTACTATAAAATTCTGAAGAACAATTTTGAAGAGAATAAAATATATCATTGTTTTTTTCTGAGGAGTTAGTGCATGCATTTGGATTTCTACTGAAAACAACTGATCTTATATCAATTACCCAAACTGAAAGAGTTTTGCATCAAGGTTTGACAATATTTCATCTGAATGTCATGGTTTCTCTTCCATTGCGTAAAGTTCAACAATGCTCTTTCCTGGTGGATGAGTTTTTCTTGCTGCTGCATTGAGATGGTAGATACCTGGAAAACTACAGACAAGAATACTCATTCCTACCAAAATACTGACATCTTATAACCAAGTAATCCTTCAACACAGACTAAAGAAAGCTCTAAATTACTGATAAGTTTTGAGACTTGAATATGCATTATTTTAGATTTTTGAAAAATTTAAAATTTACATTTTTCAAGCATCAAATGTTAAAATTAGCTTGACACACAAAGATTAAGTATACCATGTTTTCTCTCATATGTAGAAATGAAAAAAAATGACAAGAAAATAGAAGATAGATTATTGAAGAAGTGGAGGAATAGGGTAAAATGGAACAGAAGGAAGGAAAAGAAAGAATAGTAGGGAGGGTGAATATAATCAAAGCATAATACGTGTACTCATGGAAATGCCACAGTGAAACCCATTAATTACTACACTTACTATGATTAAGTAATTACTATAAAAAGAATCAAATGTTTCAAGGGATGCAGAGCAAAAAGCCATATTGGTATCCATGTTTTTTTTTTTTTTTTTCAAACTACCCAGTTTCACTAAGAGCAGATGAGTTTATCAATTTCTTCTTTATTTTTCCGAAGATATTTTTAATTTGACAAACCAATGAATATAAAATACTCTTCTCCCCTTTATACAAAGGGTGAAAATCTATTTACATGATATTGTACCTTTTATTACTTTAAATATATATTTTTAAAATTTATTTATTTTAATTAGGTACGTATACATATGAAAACCGAATGCATTTTGATTCATTGTACACAATTGCAGCACAACTTTTCATTTCTTTGTACACGATGTAGCAGCATCGCACTATATGTGCACTCATATATGTACCTAAGGTAAGAACTTATATACTTTGGTTCTAGTTCTATAATGACACATCAAAAACTTTCTGTTACTCTTTCATCATACCTGTAAGATTCCATCATGTGAATGTCCTATATTTTTCTATTGCCTTTTAGGTGATTTGTAATTTTTCTTGTATGGCAAAAAGCATTATTGCATAAAGAATCTTAGTCTTACATCACTTTACATGTGCTAGTGTATTTTTAAGATAAGGTCAAAATTTGTGGACATTTAAATTGTATTAGATATTTCCAAACTACCATCCATATTATGAATTTACAGATGTATAGTATAGAAATATGTAGATGTGCAATTATCTTTTTATGTTTGAAGTTAAAGTTCTTTTTACATGAATAAAGTCAGATGTATTTTCCTTTGTATGAAATGTATGATTATATCCTTTGTGATTTTCTCCCTGTTGAGTTTCTAGTCTTTTATTTTTTTATTGTGCTCTGAGAAATAGTTCCAGCAAGCCCCAAATCAGCCTGAGCAGTATTTTATAAGTTCACAATGGCACTGAACTTCAGAAAAGGCATGAGACATACTGATTAATAGTGTACTTTTATAACCAAGAGTCCAGGAATTAGGGGACCAGATTATACTATCTTGTCAGCATTGTTTATTGATGACAGTATAATATGTGATTTGTCCTTGGTTATAATGAGACCATGAAAGAATTGTGGTGCTGAGCCAGGTTACTTAGCCTCAGCAAAGTTTTGCCTTTGTGATCAGCAAAATATAATAATCCCCAAGTGAGGCTCCATTTTGAGCTCTTAGGACCAACATACCCTATATACATGTCATTGATTTCAGATCCAGGAGAGAAGCTGTGTCCTCACAGGACACTTTCAGAGTCAGGAAAAGGTGCTACCTCTCCAGGATCCTTCTGATGAGACAGACTTTGGCTAATATATATGTTTACTTTTATGATGTTGTTAAGTTGTGTCCTTACCTTATAATAAACTAGATTTATGAATGCTCTCATTCTGAGTCAGGCGAGTCTCTTTTAGCAACCGACCCTGTTATCTGATACTGTGTGCACAAACATGATGTGGAGGCAGATTTTGTATGATATGAGCTACAATTATGTGTTTCTAGTTTGTATGTTGGGTTTGTGGTAGTTTATGCCACATAGATTCAGTATTTTTGATTAATTTTTAGTAAAAGAGTTTTATATGTGAGATTATACTTCTATATTTTAATTTATATTTTGATGTATGTGGAATTTATTTGATTGTAAATTGTAAGGTATAACTTCAATGTTTCCCCCAGGTATCTACAGAGTTGTCTTAGTCATTTGTTGAATATCTTCCACCCCCATAACTCTTCAGTTGCTGCATTTAAATCACTGTAAATATCTAATAAACTACTCAGATTTAGTTTTGTTTTAATTATATTCAGCTCATCTATTTATTTATTCATATTTCAGCATGTCAGGGCCTTAATTACTTTAACTTTGTAATTTGTTTTAGTATCTGATACTTTAATACTGTATTAGTTTTTTTCCCTTACTATTCTGACTAGCTTACTAAGCCCATTTCTTTTAAAAAAATCACTTTATAAAGTAGCTGCCTGTTCCTATTACAGTAAACACTTCTCTTAACATGCATTGAGTATTTATCTTATTTGGTTGTAATATAATTTCTTGAACTTGCAGTTTAATGTTTTTAATCAATTTTGGAAATTTTTTATTCAAAAGCCTTATAATAGTACTTTTGTCCAACACTTCCTTTTCCACTTTTGGCTCTACTATAACACATATTCTAGTGTTTTTTGAGTTTTGTGTCTCTCTCTCACTTTTGTATATTTTGCTCTTTTTTTACAACTCCTTTTTTATTCTCTATATTATTTCTGCTTTATTTTCTAATCTATTAATTTGCCCTTCAGCTCAGGGGATATATTAAACTTTTTTTGCAGGGGAAGGGACCAATGGTAGAGCAGATCATTGCTGTTGAAATTGTTAATGTATTATTAAGATATGATTGAACATTTGATACATTTTCATGCATATATTCCTGCAACAGACTATCTTTACAATGGAAATAATGAACTTAACTATCACATAAAAGTTTCATCTTTATAACTCAAATTTTATTTTGAGGCAATGTGAATTCATATGCAGCTACAAAAAAATAATAAAGATTTCAGGTACCCCTGGCCCACTTTCAACCAAAGAGTAACATCTTGCAAAATTATAGGTCAATGACAATACCAGGATATTGAAATCGATATATTCAAGATGCACAGCTTCTCCATCACCATGTATGGCCATCATATTTCCTTTTATAAGTAAGCATACCCATTACCCTCTTGCCCCATCGCTCCCAACACTAATCTATGTTCTAGTTCTATAGTTTTGTCATTTCAGTGATGTCATAAGTGGGATCTTATAGTATGTAACACTTTGTAATTGGCCTTTTCCATTCACAATAATTTCTTGGTGATTCACCGGATTGTTGTCATAAGTAGATAGATAATTCATTTTTTATTGTTGATATGGATTACCACATCTGTTTAACCATTTGCCTTTATATTAAAGAAGATCTGTGTAGTTTTCTGGCTTTGCTCATTTCCAATAAAGCTGCTGTACACCTGCCTGTACAGCTTTTAGTAAATATAAGCTCTCATTTCTCTGAGGGAAATGCTCAGGAGTGCAATTGCTATGTTCTGTTGGGGTAATAAGTTTAGATTTTTAAAAGAAATCACTGTGAGATTTTCCAGAGTGATTGTTCCATTTTACTGAAGTGAGTAAGCCAGCTCTCTTTACTCTCATGAGCACTTGATGTTGTGATTACTTTTTATTTTTAGCTCTCTGAGAGGTGTATAGTGATATCTCACTGTGGCTTTAATTGCTTTTCGTGAATGTTAATCACATTGATCATCTTTTCTTATGCTTACTTAAGTATATATGCTTAAGTCTGTATATCTTCTTTGAAGAGATGTATTTTTATTTGTTTTTTTATTTTCTAGTTGAGTAGTTTGATCTTTCATTGTTGAGTTTGAAAGTTTTTATATACTTTTTATATTCTAGTCCATTATTGGATGTGAAGTTTGCAAGTATTTAGTTCATCTGTAAATGGTTTTTAATAGTGTCTTTTGTAAGGAAAACATTTTTAATGTTGAGGAACATGCAGCTTAACAGTGTTTTCTTTTTATTACTTATTCTTTTGATGTCAATTCCAATATCTCTGCCTACCCTTAGATACTGAAAAAAAATTCTCCATATTTTCTAAGAGTTTTATAGTGTTTGCTTTATAGTTGACACTGTGACACATTTTGAGTTGATTTTTGATATTTTTATAAGATGTGAGACTTAAGACTTTTTTTGCCAATGGATATGCAATTTATACATCAGTATTTGTTGAAAATGTTATTCTGCTTCATAGAGTTAATTTTGTATCTATATAAAAAATCAGCCGAGCATATTTGTGTGACACTATTACCAGGTTCTCTTGTATTTTGTTGCTGTATTGTTCAGTAATACACATAGCCCTCATTAATACTGCTATATGATGTTTTAAAATCAGGAAGATTGTTTCCTCCCTCATTATTCTTGCTTTAACTACTCTAGTTCTTTTGATGCTGCATATGAACTTTAGAATCACATTATCTACATCCACAAGAAATCTTGCTCATATCTTGAAAAGAATTGCATTAAACCTGCAACTCAGGAGGCTGAGGCAGGAGGGTTGCAAATTTCAGGCCAGCCTCAGCAATTTAGTGAAGCCCTGACAAACTTAGTGACATTCTGTCTCAAAATAAAAAATAATGACTGGGGATGAGGCTCAGTGATTAAGCACCCTGGATTCACTCTCTAGTACTTCAAATAAATCAAAACAGTAACAACAACCCCTCTGCCCCCCCCAAAAAGAAGGAGGCTCCAGAAAACCATAAAAAAGAATTTGTAATGGTGAACATTCAAATAAGAATTATTGAATATGCAGGAAAATGTCACACTTGAATATTAAAGATATACAATTTATACATCAGTATTTATTGAAAAGTTTTTTTTTTTTTTTTTTTTTTTTTTTGGTTTGTGTGTGTGATTGTTATTTCCCCCAGGGGGAGCAGTAATCTGCATATGAATTTGAGCAAAACTGACATTTTTCCTGTGTTGAGTCTTACAATTCATGAACATGCCCTGTATTTCCACTTAGTTTTTTTATTTCTTTCATCTAGTAGTTTTCAGCATATACATTCTGAACATGTTTTGTTAAGCATTTCATTGTTTAGAGTAAATACAATTAGTACTACATTTTTAATTTTGATGTTCATGTTCATTACTAAAGTATAAATATAAAATTGATTTTTGTGTATTTACTTTGTATTCTGACTTTGCTAAATGAACTTGTTAGTTCTGAGTAGAAGAGCTGTGCCAGCGCCATTTACTCTGTAGAGATAGTTTAATAGAGAGCTACAGAATTAGCTTCAAATAAGCTCATGACATATTAATAATTATTAACTGGCAGTCATTAAGTGCCTATGTTGTTAAATAGGAGAGAGAATGGCAATCTCTTAGTAAATTAATTAGTTAATTAATTGGTAAATTACTAATTAATTGGCAATCATTAGTAAATTAAAAATAATAAACGATACATGTCAGCCAAATCTAAAGGAGTAAAACTCAGATCTTCTAGAGAAAAATAGGGGAAAAGGAAGAAAATGAATAGAACTGTAAAATGATTTCTATTTTTTAACAAGAAAAAGGAGGTAAACAAGATCAAAAAAGGACTATCTGATAAAGATAGGATGATCTTACTTGTAATCAATGAAGTGGCCAAACTCTACTCTTCCTAGCTGCCATTTAGGTTCATGAATTATTAGAAAAATGAAAACATAGTAAATATTAATTAAGATTGGCCCACTTAAGATCTAGTTAACTCTGCCTTTTGGGGAAACAGGACACAATTTGGCTGTGCTCCTAATAGTGAATATTATAATGAAGGGGAAGATTATAATTTGTAAAATAAAGCAATTTGCATCATCATTACTTTGCCCATCTCCCCCTTACTGGCCAAGGCAGGACACACAATAGGACATTAAATCACATATTTCACATTCTGATTTGTTTTACTCACCAACATTGCTGCTAAAAAGAAAATATTGGAAATCAATAACCAGGAACTAGAGAAAGCAGGAGTTCATGCCCTGCTTCTCTGTGGATCAAGAAACTCTGGCTCAGCTGATTGGATTGTTTTTTCTCTTATCAAAGTTTGGGCCTAACCAGAGTGGGGGAATAGGACAATGGTGTTCTTTATTTTATCTTGTTAGCTATTTGGCAAACTTAGTAAAATGCAATAATTTAATTTTTAGGAACTTGAAATATAAGATGCTTTTTTTTTAGATTAGCTGTATTTTAGAAGCGATTGTTGCTCTGTTTATTACTCTCTGATTAGCTTGTACTATACAAAACTATTAAAACTGGAGAAAGGGAAATGAGACTTCTCTTTTTTATCCTAAATGGGAAGCAAAATACTTCACTTTTATTTGAGGTTGGAATTCATTTCCAACAAGTAAGGTTAACATTGTAATTACCTGGGGAAGCATAACAAAATACTTCTAAAACACCCCAAATAAAAATATGTGCTGTACAATGTACATTAAATCTAGCTAAGAATATATGAGAAGACCCAGGAAAATCATAAGGTTGATAACAACAAAAAATAAATGAAAGCTACTACATTGGGACAAAATTCAAAGGAAAAAGTATTACATCTGTGTAATACTTATTTACAGCTATAAGATAAAACAAAAAATCTTTTACTTGTAAGAATTTTCCAGAAATTACTGCTAGTCTTAAACATATTAGAGTCTAGCTAGTGTCTCATTATTTTTATCAAAGTAACTTTATTTTTTTCAAACAATTTTTGTCTAAAGATATAAAGGAAAATTGGCATATCCTACATTCATAGGATTAAAATATTTTTAAAAAACACAAGCAAGTATAACTGACATAGCTTGTTATCATCATCATTATCATCATCTATCATACTTATATACTCTATTGTTATTTTGTGTAAATTCAAGAAAATATTCTTTTTAAATCAAATTATAGCATAATATACAGTATTTTGAATGTTGCCCTTTTTTTTAACCTAATAGTGTATCATGGAGATATTTCTATAGCAGTGCATAAAAAGATTGCTTCTCTTTCTCTCTCCCTCCCCTTCATGGTACTCTATTGTATAGATGAAATATTAGTTATTTAAATGGTCTCTTATTGATATACCATTTGGATTTTTCCAGTTTTTATAAAAAAACTTCCTACTGCTGTGTGTACAAGTTTATCTATAAGAGAAATTTATAATGTGGTATTACTAGGACAAAATTAATTAGTATCATTTACAATAACTAACAATTCTTAGAAATATGATTGTCATAGTTTATCTAAACACATCTCATGCACTAGACAGAGAATAAGACAAAATTATATATATATACTGACATCAAGTATTATTAAAGACATTTAAAACGTCCAATGTACTTTTATAGACACATATTATATGATTTTTTTATCATCTGATTGTTGTAGTTGGACACTCTAGATTTTATTTTTATATATAACCAAATTTTATATTCCATTCACTTGACAATATTGCTATAAGATGTTATCTATTCAGTTAATTTTGTTCTTAATCAGATACAGCTTTTTAAATTTTTAAGTTTCTTTTATTCCCTTAATATTTATAAAGGAAACATTGAAATTTATTTTATAGAATTAATATTTAAACTACATCTGCAATGAGTTCAATATGGATTTTTGTGTTGTAAAGTTAGAAAAGAGGTTGGAACTATTTCATTAAACATCCCAAGTTTTGAAGGGGACCAAATTATATTCTATGCTTGTATGGTTATGTCAAAATGTACTACAATATTAAGTATAACTATAATAAACTAATAAAAAATAATAAAAAAGGTTCTCAGTTTTCACTGAAGAATATCAAGATGTTTACTGACTTACCATTAGTTCTATTTAAATGAATTTTTCTAGTGTGTTTGATAAACAGATATTTAACATATGAGCATCTTAATAGATGGACTAGAATTTACTTAAAATATTGAAAACAAAACAGAAGGAGGGTAGATGGAGAAGGGAAGCTTTCTGGAATTTCTAACATTTGTGTTGGGCTGTGTTATTTCATCTGAGGAGATACACAGGGTAACAAGAATGATTTGAGTTTTAAAATAGTTCTCTAAGAATCATTAGAAAATTCATCTTCTAGCACTATGTGAGCAAGTTCAAGCTTGTCAAAGAAAATCTAACACTTTCCTTTAGCCTTCTCAGAGCTCATTGTACTTCCTGTTCAGCAGATGCCTCTGAGATAGAGAAATGATTTGCCAAGGTCATCACAAAAATTATCCAAATATAACCTCCATCACTATCTTTCTAAGCGTATTTTTTCAGTGCTAGCAGAAGCCATATTAGAGGTTCTTAGTTTTTTTTTTTATGGATTTGGAAACTCCATAATTGTTCTATTTTATAAAAATTTCATGTGCTAGACATGGAAACATTTCTCTAATATGAATAAAAGGAATAAACCAGTGTGCTTAAGTATGGCTCAAATATAGCTCTTAGCTTTGCTTTAAACATTTGAAATTGTACCTTGCTTAATGTGCAGTGAAACACATTAAAATAATCTGAAAAAGTCATTTGGAATAACTGTATATTAGAAGAGTATATCCGAAATCTTTCAATCCTTTGGCATGCTAATGTGACTCACAAATAGAACCAGAATAATAGTAATGAGAGGGAGATTGTAGCTCAGTAGTAGAGTGTGCCTAGTGTATGTACAAGACCCTGGGCTTGATCCCTTGCACCATGAAATAAATAAAAGAAAGAAAGATGAAAGAAAAAAAGAAAGAAACAAAGAGTAAGAAACTATTCTCATTGTTTTTTTCTCAAGGAAATATATAAGATTAGATTTGAGTTAAATAATATGTAAGCCATCATTGATGTTATCAGTAATATCCAAGTGCACATAGATACATAATAAATAATTATCCTATAATTTAAATCAGAAAACCTTTATTTATATCATTTAGACACATTCAAATAGTTTTTAACTGGTTTTTCATTCACTTGGAAATCATGAAGTTTTTATGTAATGACATACATATAATTATATGAACGTGTAATTTATAACTTATATATGTTAATAGATTTTTTAAAAATATTCTTTTGTACTTACATTTGATGCCCAAGAAAATGGATGTTGTTAACAAGCCTATGCAGAAAATCCATGAAATCGCCATCACAACACAGTATGTTCCTAAACATGAAATTGGGACAACGAAATTGAATTAGAGAAAGTACCAGCAAGGGATGGGTCAGAGATAAGATGAGGCTGAGCAAAAGAAGGAATTTATACTGGTGCGTTCTCACTGGAAAATTATGGAGGCCTGGAATTTGTAATTATGTGTAATAGGAAAAAGAAAGCCTTTTTAAAAACTTTTTGAAATGAAAGTGATAATTTGGAATGCATCTGATTTGGAAAATGTCAAATAGATTTAATAGTACACCTCTCGGTCTTTATGCATAGTATCACAACCTTACTAATTAATTACATGTTTTATTTTTCAACAGTCTTTAGGAATTGTCACAAGCCAGGTAGCTGCCTTGAATTTTTGAGAGCAAGAATGCAGTTGTATCTCCCATACCTCTTTTAAGTATCACTTAAATATGACTGATTAAAATATATTTCTTTATAAGTTATATAATTTTGGATGAAGAATAAATTTTTCCAGATAATTTTATAATTCTTAGGAAGGAAAATTTAAGAATGTGTGATTTATTATATTAACACTACTCAAAGAAAAATAAATAAAATTTATCTTTAGATAGTGTGGTAGGGTTCCTTATCCTTGGTACCTGTAAATAGTATTTTATGTGGCAATAGACACTTTGAAGATGTTACTAAATTAAGGATTTGGAATGGGAGGTTTACACTGGCTTATTTGGATTCTTATAAGCAAGAATCAGATGATTAGAGACACAAAATGTGATGAAATGATAGAAGCAAAGAAACGTTAAGGTGTTATGCTATTGGATTTGCAGATGAAAGAAGAGAGCTTAGAGCCAAAGAAAGCAATAAATGCAAGTCTAGAAACTAGAAATGACAAGGGGATAGATTCTCCTGTATAACCCTACCAACATCTTGGTTTTGGCACAGTAAAATCCATTTCAAATTTTGATCTCTAAAATTTTAAAATGATAAATTTATGTTGCTAAATTTATGATGACTTGTTGCATCAACAGAAACACACTAATGCAAATATTAAATAAGAAGACATAACTGACTACTATAGCAGGCAGCTCCAGGATGATATTTTTTCACTTTTCCCATTTTTTATTTCTTAGTATTTATCAAATAATTTAGAGAGTGTTTGATACAAGAATTAAAATGATATAATTTATTTTACTTATTTTCTAAATCTTGAAATGCATCTTTCTTTCTTTCTTTCTTAAGAGAAAAGGAGACATATTTGTTAAGTCTCTCATTCTTTTCTTTTTTCACCTTTATTTACTCCACTTCATTTCATTTAGTATGTCAGGCATATGAAAATATTCTAAGTAGATTATCTCAGATTAGAAAAAAATAAATCTTAGACTCATCATAGAACAAGAAACAAAGCAGAAACTCAAGTCTTACCCTAAAAAATTAGAACTCATTACCTGAAAGTTTGGTGGAAGTCAGACATTTCTGAGAAGTTTCTGATGTTGGATTATCCCACTGAAGAGAGGTGTATATTTCTTCTTCGTGCATGGCTGAGAGGCTTTGATAGGTAAAGCAGCCAGTCCATGCAGGAGGCTGATACAAACAGCTCCATTTGTGGTTAGGAGCAAGTTGGTGAATGAAGTGAAACTGGCTACTTTTTTCGCAGTAGTGGGAAAATATGTTTGAGTTTAAGGAATAGAACTGATGCATTTTCATTTGAAAGTGGAAGTTTTTGAAGTGTAATTGGTAAAGAAGGAAATGAGATCGTATTGAACTTGATATGGCCAATGGTAGAACATGGTTCTGCTCTGGTTTCCAAAGTGTCACAAATACAGAAGGTGATGGCCCTGGGTTAGTTTAGAAAGGATATATGTGCAAACAATGTCCTTCTATTTGGCACAAGATATGAAGCAGAGAGATGGCTTAGACAATGGAGATACAAGGAAGATCACAATGGGCAAACCAGGATGTAGATCATCACTATGTGTCCTTAAGAAAGTTAGGAAGGGATTTCATTCCTAAAATAAATTTACATGCTGTATGTTAATTTGGGTAATACTAACAGCTGTGATAAGTAAACCTCAAATATCGGTTAACACTATAAATTTTTTTTTTTCTCACAAAACACCTTAGCTCCAGTAATCTTGAATGGTGGACAGCTTTTCTCCCAACGGGACCTGGATTTCTGGCACATTGTGAGACATTGATCCTCTACTTCTATCCACTGGAAAGGAAAAAGAGAAAGTGGTAGATTCACACTTCTTGAAAGCCAAAACCTAGAATTAAAATGTATCACAGCCACATCTACCAAGGGCATATCCATATATGGATATAAAGGTTAGGTTTGACAAGTATATATATATATATATATATATATATATATATTTTTTTTTTTTTTTTTTTTTTTTGCCTAGACAGCAAGCTTTCAATAGTAATTTCACTTTAGAAGGGAGGCACAAATTATTTAGAGCACAGATGGCCATTTGTGTTAATCCTGTGACTAGGGCATCAGTATTGAGAAATTCATTCCTTTAATCATTACTCATTTTTTAGCCACTTGTTCTTATGGCCAAAGGTCATGCCTTAGTAACTTCAGTGTTTCACTGTGTCACTGTTGTTTCAGTGTCTCACTAGATCGGTTGTTGCTCTCATAATAGGCTCCTAGAAGCAAACAAACAGCACATGTAAGGGATCAGGTAAGGGAATTCACTAAAGACTAAAGTTTTTGCAAAGGTTAAGAGAAGAAAAGCAGGATGGTGAGTTACACACTGGGAAGCTGTTATCAGTCCTAGGCTTATGGAGGGTGTTTATTGGAACTTTGTGGTTTCCTTCTTTACCAATTACACTTCATATAGAACAAACAGACTTTGCTAAACCAAGGCCCTGAAGGGAGAGAGTCAGTGGAATCAATATTCAACTTTTGATCATTGCCAGTGCCTCCCATTGGCTGGGGTAACTGGAAGCCAGAGGCCAAGCTTGTCTAGGTAATATGCTCATTTTTTGAGTTCAGCTTCCCAAGACACATGATGGGGCTGAGAGGGTCTCCACGGACAAATGAAAAAAATCCAGCACATTCTCTAAACATTTCATGCAATGTTTTTGTGACCTGAGATGCTAATCTGAATAAACCAGGTTACTAAAATCTATGTAACCTTTAAAATGTCCCAAGTTCTGTTTAGAGGAGAAAAAGAGGAAGAAGCCATAATCATACCAAATGTGAACTGACATGAATGACATGAACGAAGGTCCTATTAGCTATTATTCATTTCCAGTTTCTCTTCAGATTTTATTAGCACTAAGCATTGAGTTCAGAAAGACCTGATTTTATCAAATACACTGTATTTTTTGATAAATTTCTTTGGGAGGGTCATTGGTTTTCTCCAGTAAAAAATTAATATGCTTCTCATATTATATTTGATTATTTTAATCATATTTCCCATTATTTGCTGTTCATTGTGTATTGTACTATTTTAAATATCTTTCACATGAATTATTTTGATTCTTACAATAGATCCATGAAATAGGTACTACTATTAGTAAAGTGTAGCTGAATTGTAAATTAAAGCACAGTGAAGTCAAATTTTCTGAAATTCACTTAGTAAGTTTCACATTTAGTGGCCTGATCATAGCATAAGTTTTATTAATGTCTGTGTTAAGCTGTATAAGATGATTTAGCTGTGAGTACCAGAAAAAAATAGAATCTTTGTAGGCATAATTCAATTAGTTTACATATTTTATTTGTGTTTTAGGTATAAACTAAGATATCATTCTTCTAAATTTGAATGTGCTATAACTGTGTATAAATATATGCTTTTCCATATTGGAAATAAGAAACAGTAAAGTTCAGAGATATGGCTAATTTGGGAGAAATTTTCTGAATTATTATTTCCAATTTGTTTTATCTAAATAAACAATTAAAAATAATTTACCACATCTTCATCAGATAGAGAACTAATCTCAAGGATATATAAAGAACTAAAAAATATTAATACCAAAACCCCCAAATAACCCAAATAAATAAATGGGCCAAGGAACTGAATGGACACTTCCCAGAAGATGGTATACAATCAATAAATATATAAAAAATGTTCAACTTCTCTAGCAATTAGAGAAATACAAATCAAAATTACTCTAAGATGTCATCTCACTCCAGTCAGAAGGGCAGCTATTAAGAATATGAACAACAATAAGTGTTGGCAAGGATGTGGGGAAAAAGGCACACTCATACTTTGCTGGTGGGACTGAAAATTGGTGCAGCCAATATGGAAAGCAGTATGGAGATTCCTTGGAAAACTGGGACTGGAACCACCATTTGACCCAGCTATCCCTCTCCTTAGTCTATACCCAAAGGACTTAAAAACAGCATACTGAGGGACACATCCACATCAATGTTTATAGCAGCACAATTCACAATAGCTAAACTGTGGAACCAACTTAGATGCCCTTCAGTAGATGAATGGATGAAGAAAATTTGGCATATATACACAATGGACTATTACTCAGCAATAAAAGAGAATAAAATTATGGCATTTGCAGGTAAATAATGGAGTTGGAAAATATAATGCTAAGTGAAGTTAGCCAATCCCAAAAAACCAAATGCTGAATGTTTTCTCTGATATGAAGATGTTGATCCATGATGGGGATGGCGGGGGTGGGGGGGCATGAGAGGAATAGATGAACTCTAGATAGGGCAAAGGGGAGGGAGAGGTAGGGAGGGGGAATGGGGTAGGAAAGGCAGTAGAATGAGATGGATATCATTACCCTAATTACATATATGAAGACACGAATGGTGTGACTCTACATTGTGTACAACCAGAGATATAAAAAATTCTGCTAAATATGTGTAATATGAATTGATATGCACTCTGCTGTCATATACAACAAATTAGAATAAATTAAAAAAAAGAGAAAACAGAAAAAAATTAAAAACAAGACACATGAGGTGTTCAACAAACTCCACTCAAAAACCAAACCAGACAAACAAGCAACAATAATAAAACACACACACACACATGCACACACAAAGAAAAAAAAAACCAGGTTAAAGTAAAATAAGGAAGAAAGGAAAGAAAATAATACCCCACTCTACCAAATCCAATATCTCTAGACATTTGGAATGACAAACAGAATCTGGAGAATTTGTGATATTTTTCTTCAGTTTCCTAACACATTCTTGTTTATTGACAGTAAGATAAAGATTTGAGAATGCTTGGGAGTTAATGCATGAAGCTATAAATATAACCCATATTTATTAAGTAAGTATTGCATGCTTAAAACTCTGACCATTACTTTATATCATTATACTAACTAATCCACACAATTACCTTCTGGATAAGAAAATAACATTGAACCCATTTCATAGAAAACCGAGTTGTAAAGAGACTAAATTACTTACCCAAAGCCACATAAGCTTTAAAGCAATGTTTTTTTGGAATGTATTAAAGACTATCCATATCAGAATCATGTAGAGGTGTTTGTTTAAAACAGGGCTGTCTCCTCAGCCTTCAAACCAAGAACCATCAGTATTTGTGATGTAATATCTCCATGTTTTAACAAACTCATTTGGAAGGTGGAGAATTATGTTCATAAATTGTATGCCCACTAGTTAGAGAAAGGAAACTGTGGGAAAGAAGGGCAATTTTTTCTTGTTATCCTGTTAAATGGTACCTGACCACATACTCCATAAATACTTCCTGAGTTATTCAGCAAAAACCAAACATAGGCCTCTTATGGAGGGGGGAGGGATAGATAAAACACTTTCACGTGTTTCTTCTGCCTTCTAATCTCTGGGCCTTGTTAAGAAGCATTTCCTCATTTATGAACACCAGGGGATTTTGTGTCAACTTTGTTTTTTTGCATTGAGTCTGATCAGGAGTGGACTTAAAATAGTAACGATATTTGTACACTTGTTGTACTGATTAAAGAGTTTTCTGAATATCTATGTCACATAATGCAAAGCATACAGTTTCTTGTGAACTCTATTAAGTGAGATCCAGACTTCCCTGTTCACTGTATTTGGTACTAATTATAGAACAGTGAACAGGGAAGTCATGGTCTCTGCTTCATAGAGTTTCTGATATAGTTAACACTATTAAGCTCATCTTAGGTTGTAGAATGGTGAGGTATATTAGCTGGGTAATATCCCATTTTAAATATGAAAAAATGGAAATTAAGGAGGTTGCATGACTAGTTCATGGCTATACTTTAGTTAAGGGACCACATTATCTAAATTTTCTCCTTATTCCACATTTAGTATTTCTAATACCTTATGCTGTATTTCTAACCTAGATATTTTGTACAGCTTAAGTCAACTAAGAGCTAATTTTTCTTGTCCAAATTTCAATTAATATGTGTGTATCTGAAGATGCAGTGAGTCATGGTATGTTCAGATAATTAAGAATGCAATACAGGAAGAGAAAATTAGTGGAAAATAGAGCAACTGATATGCAGATGATCAACTCACATGTTGGCTTCTGGACATGCAAAGAAGGGACTAGGCAAGTGGTGTTGGAAGTAAAAATAATATAAAAATGACTCCAAGGGGAAGAAAAGGAGAAATGAGCAATTTTGTGGCTATAGATTCTTCATCCAAATCTTTTATTATACAACCACCACTTCTCTGATATCTGTCCATCATTTTACATTAAAGCAGTTGTTCCACCTTTGCCAAGCCAGCCTTCTTCTCACACATTAAATAATGTCTGTCCTTACAGAAGGCAGGGCGGATTTTCCCATTGTGAAAATAAGCACAATTCATGTTTTCTGTTTCATCTCCAGAAAGATCAAGCCTGTGAATAAAAAAGGGTAGAGTGCATGCCTTTGAAAAATGAATAAATAATCAAGAGTCAAACCCTGGGTGCAAAACACTGTTGCACAAACTGGAGACGACAGGAAAAATGTAAAAACAAAAGCAGCAGCAGCAACAAAGCCCCCAACATTATCACCATTGAGAAACTTCACCTCTGCTTGAGAATACAAGGTATGTACATTTGAAAAGCCCAGTAGAAATTTTATAATGCATAAGATAAAGAAGAAGTGAACACTAACTATAATGGCAGTGCAGAGAAACGATGGGTATGGTTCTGATATGATGAGCAAAGGCTTTACCTATCAGATCAGTACTGAAGGAAGGCTAGGATTCAGATAAGCAGGGAGGACATGGGAGATCCTAGAGTACAAGCTGCACAAGATGGGAATAGGCTCAGGGAAAAGAAAGTTGATTGAATATTTTTGAACTGAGGACTTAGTTATTGAGTAATAGATCTACAAGAGCACACTGCATTGTATTTGCCCTTTAACTTGTCTATACCCCTTGCTAGACTGCTTATTATGAGGAGATGAGGAATATATATTTACTAGTTTATTTGCCAAATATCTATGGATATGTCAGGTGTCAAAGTTGTTCAAGATACTGAGGATAGAGTGGTAAATAAAAACAAAGACCCTCTCTTCTCTTGGGCTCTTATATGACACAATGGAACATTGGTAAAAAGCCTACAAACAGGTAGACAAGAAAATTGGACAGTGACAAGAATTATGAAGATACACAACAATGAAGGTATGATGGACTGTGTGGACATGGGTTGGAGGGAGACTAAATTAGTTCAGGTAATTAGAATTGATTTCACCAAACAAGTTATGCTGATTGTCGACTCAAAAGGGGTACCCAAACCTGAACTTGTGGAGGAAGAGCATTCTAGAAGAAAAACCAGCAGATACAATGGCCTTCAGTCATTTCCTCAAAGAAATCAAACTAACAAAACAAAAAAAACCTAAAACAAAACCAAGTTTGACTTGTTGGAAGAATAGAGAGAATGCTACTTTGCCCATGAAATTGTGACTGAGGCAGCCAGTAACAGGAGATAAAACCCAAGGTCTTGAAGAGGCTTGTTGTAGTTATGATGTTCTGGTCTCCTTCCCAAAGTAAAGACTTAATAAATATATGTTAAAAACTTGATTAATAATTTAAATAATGATCAGATTGCAAAAGCTTTTGTTATCAGTTTAAATTTGAATTGGAGAGAGACTTCAATATGTATACACAGGATGAACAAAATGTGCTGAAATTAGACATTGGAGAACCAAGATGTTCACTCATCTTTCAATGTAATTAGGCCATTTGCCTGGATTTTCTGTGGAAGGATGGCACCTCATTACATGAACATGAGAATTGCTTGTGACCCACAGTGTACCTGATTCTTGGAGGCTCCTAGGATACAGACTAAGCGAAATGACACTGAAAATCAACAGAATCATCAAGTTAATAACTGTCAACTATAAAATAATGAGGGTGATTATTTGGGTCTAAAAATATGTGAAGAGAATCAGATCAAGCTTAACACACACACACACACACAGACACACACACACACTGTTCCAAAGGTAAAGTCAGACAGAAATAAATGAGGAAAATACTGAGAATACAGGTGAACTATGACTTAGATAAAAATAGAATGAGAGGGAAGGAAAAATAGAATTGTCTTATTATCAGTGTTCTTTGGTTAAGAGTAAGTAGGTTATCAATGACTCAGCTGAATTCTAGGTACTAAGAATGAGAAAACTCATAGTAGGGTATAGAGACATATCTCAATTTTCAATAACTTGTATTCAAGAGGAAATGGTTTCCCAGAATGAATGTTTCTAGTAGTGCCTTCTGTTCAAGTGTCTAGTGACTTACATATTTTTGGAGAATATGGAACCATCTTCCCACATCCACACCTTGTTAGAATTCTGATTGGATAATCCAACCCAACGAATTAAAACGGTCCTAGTTTTGATGTACTCCTATTGTAAACACAAATAAATATAAAATGTTCAGAATATGTCCACAACTCTTCATAATAACAGAGACAAAGCTTAATAATAAGACCTTGCACAAAATGTTAGATTATATGTCTGTGTTAGTATGAATGGATTCTATTTAGCATTTAGAATTGTACCAAATTGAGTTGTTTCATAATATGAAAAAACTTCTAGGACATAGGAAAACTAGTCACTGAATAGTGATGTTCTAGTCTTCCTATGTCTTTATAATCTATGGTTATATTTTCCATCAATTGAAGATTGGAGTTCCAAATGGACTAGAACATATGATTCAAATGTGAAGAATGGCAAACAGCTAGAGGAAGAACACAAAAATAAATGCATTGTTGATGAGATTTTTAGTACCTAGAATTCAACTCTACCTGCTTTGGTTTTACCACTTATCATACATAAAGAATTTTAATTTGTTTTAGTTGGCTGGGAGAATCAAATGTTTATGACATCTTTCTAAAAGGGATTTATAAATTGCATGCATCAAACCTTTCCTGATTTACTTTTCTCTACTCAATAATTTTTACTATCATTCTATATACTGAATATATTTGTTTTATTCACTTTCTATTGTTCCAACTAGAATACATACTCCTGGAGATTAGGGATATTTTTGTCTCTTTTTAAAAAATTCATGGGTCAAGGTCCTGGAACAGTTCCAGTATATATTTGTTGAACCAATGGATGAATGGGCAGTCAATCAATTGAACCAAATTAAAAGGTGAATACTCTCATGCCTCCCAGAATATCAGGTGGGAATTCATTTTTGGAAAAAAGAAAGTAATTTGAGTTTCTTGAAAGATATGTGACTCATTTTGACATTCCATGGAGATATTGTGTAAATTTCCCTTCTTATTGTTTATTTCTGAAAGTATGAGCCATCCATAAACTTTCTGCTGATACCTGTTTTTTTTTTCTTTAAAATATATCCACAGTAGCTGCTTCACTATAGGACCTGATGGGTAATTCTACCTCAAATTCAGTATTTCTTTTTTCTCATAAGTTATATTACTTCTTTTAGGTATAAATATTCACCCTCACATCACCCTAGAGTAGTAAGATTCAGTACACATATATCTCCAATTAATCTCTTTAGAAGTTGAGATTCGGGGGCATTCTCCTATTTTGCCTGAATGGAAGTAAAAGTTTATTTAGTTGATTATATTCTCTGTGAGTCTGAACAGTAAGTAGATGGTGCAACAAGTTAGAGTAACAGGGAACACTAGTGGTGGGGAACATCCCTGGCTGACTTCTAGTTAGATCCACTGTGCACTTTAGTCCTCAGGAAGGTACAAGTCAATTTCACTGACCAACTATAGTGATTCTGAGGAACATGACTAAATTGAATATTTGAACTCTGTAACTTTTACTGAGATTGACAAGTTTCTTTGATTATTACAAACATGAGAAAATGTTAAAAAGAAAGAAACAGGTCATATATTACAGTTTTTTCCCCTTTATGCTTCCAACATACTTAACATCAGAATTTTCTTACCAGAATGTTCTGGCTGGCAATCTTCACAAGAGTTGCATTCATATCCATGCAGTACTGTTTACTCTCTTCCCACGTCAAGTTTTGCCTGAAGAATCCATAGCAGCTATTTCCGTAATACCTCCATTTTGTGTCACAAGGGCTGCATTTATGGTCTGAAGGAGAAACCAAGTATAGGGACCTCATCATTCTACATGTCACTTACATATTCCCCATGTTCATTGTTTACTGTCTATCTCATGACTCCCTTTGGTTACCATCACAGATATGTTCTAGGAGTTGGGGAGAGGAAGAGGTTTTCAAATCATACTTACAGAAACTGCCCTTTTGCTTTTGTTCCAATTGTTTTATTAAATTTTGACAGAAGTTCTTTGCTAATTGTTGTAGAGTTCCAGAGAGATTTTCTTTTTCAGCTTGTAGGTAATTTTGCTGTGTGACAGCTAGATTTAAAAAAAATTACATAAAATTATAATTTGTAGTCAGGATCATAAAGGTGATGCAAGGATCTTTCCATTAATTTCCACTTCTATAGAATGACCAGTATATGAAGAGATTATTTGATACATATGAATATATGAAAAAGGATAAGAGTAAAGGAGAATATAAAGAACAAAGTAAGAAATATGCAAAAGATATGTCAGTGCTATCCAGAAGAATAAGTTAATTATTTGAAGGAGATAGTCACAAAGAAGAAAATCCCATGATCAGATAATAAGCCAAAGCAGTTGTCTGACATTTCCTTGAATACAAATTTCAGAGCAGACATCATAGAGGTGAGTGACCCCATTTATTTTCTGTTCTTCATGTAATACCAAAATATTAACTTATTTAAGGATGTATATTTATTTATTATTATGCTTAAAATAACTGTGGGTATTAACATAGATAAAACATGATAAATGAAAACTTTTAAAACCACTTATAAAAATAAATACACAAATAAGTAATAACTACACAACCTACAATGTGACATTGTAGGGCCATTAGATTTACAGGAAGAGAAAGCCAATTATTTCAGTAAGTGAAATAGCAAGGAAGACATTTCAGGAAGGGGGAATAGATAGAACAAACTTTCAAACAGGGAGAATTCAGATTTATTTATGAAATTAAGAAAATTCTGGGTTGGCTGGGTCTTAGGATATGTATGATAGGAAAGCTGAAAGTTTCAAAATATAGTTTGGATCCACACTAAGGAAGATCTTAAGGACCAGTTTTGAATTCTGAAAGTAATTATGATTAATAGAAGAATTTTAAAAAGTAATTTTAATCAGAAGTAAAAGTCAAAGTTCTCCTTCATTTGGAATATAGTGGCAGCTACGTATAGGCAGATAGGAGTGTAACAAATAGACAATAGTGACAAGAAGTTGAGCAGCATAAACCAGAACCCTTAGGTATTGCCTTTCTCAGATCAGATCTTTGGCAAAATTCAATACTTACACATGATCCCCAAAGCCACCAGCCCAACAACCATCCCCACGGACAAGATCATCAGAACCAAAGCCATCACACGCCACCAAGGAGAGGAAGTGGGGTCAGCTGTAGGCAAACAACAAAGACATCAGGGAGCAGATGGTCCTTCCACCCCCACATGCCTTCTCAGGATTTTCCAGTCTCACAAAGGGCCAAGACAGAACTTGCCTTTGTTCCTTTCGTGATCATGGATAATAAGCACAACCCACTCCACACCACACATCCATCTGCATTCCCAATGGATTCTCTCTTTCTAAGCCAAAACATATCTGGCTGTTAAGATCTCATGTAGTTTGTCTTTTTGTTGTTGTTGTTGTTGTTGTGTGCCACCCACATAAATAGTTACTTTAATAAGCAACAACCATACTGACATTCAGAAAATGGAATTTTCAAACATTACGTTTCTTTATCTCCTTGGTTTCTGTGCCTTCCAGTACCAAATTCTAGAGCCTTAAAATAATGTTCCCTGCTTGTATCTTTGCTGTTTATATTCTAAATATGTCCATATAAGCCTTTGTAGACATTATTCAAACACCTCAGAGAAAGAACATCATTCAGGAAAAGATGAAGTACAACTATACATACTATCACAGGTAGCAAAGAGAAAATAGGATTGACCTGTTTCACTAATTAATTTCCTTGTGGAGGGCTGCCTACATTCTTACCTGAGGAGAGAGGTGGCTTTCTAGATTTAATATTCAAAGTGATGTAGCCGTCTTCATCCTGCATTGTTGCCCCTGGACTGCAAGTGAGCTCAGAGTTTCAATGACTTTGTGAAATGCAGCGTTCCCTTTTTTTACAATCCCAGAGTCTGCAGGCTGTGATCCTCCTCTCCTTGGTCGGGTAGAACCATGTGAGTTGGGACACATGGTTTTTGTTTTGGTTTGGTTTGTTTTCCAGGAAGCCCTTTCATGGCTGTTCTGAGATACATGGACCTTGAACATAAAAACACAAAAAATAATAACAACTGTGGTAAAGGAGTAGATGTAGTATTTGTTTCCTGTTTCCTTATCTTCAATCCTGAATGAAGAGAGATTCCCTCATGTGTATCCTTTCAAAGAACAAAAGTTTATGTTTCATCTTAACCCTATGAAACCTTAAATCATATTGCTTAAATGAACCAATTTTTGATGAAAATTCATAGGTAAAAATATCCCCAGATATATAGTCTATCCCACTGTGAGAAGCAAGTCTAATATTATTTGAAATTATATGGAGCTAAATTAGATGTTCATAGTCTTATGTTGGAAGGAAGCCTGACTAATTATGACTAGAATTCATCTAAATTCTTGCATATTTTATAAATAGGTTTTTCAAAAATTTGAGGACTCTGTAGGCCTCATATTACTTAGATTTAGACATTGAAGGAAAATAACAAAGTGAAATAACACAAAGTTAGTGACTTGATATAATTCCCTTTACTAATGTTTATACTTTAAAGTGAATTTCCTGGAATAAAAATAATCTGAATTCAATGACATCATTTCATTTCTATCATGGTAGTGCTTAGATAAACACATTTGGGAAAGTATGGTTTCCTAATGCCCTTTACATCATAATATAATATTCATTCCTCACATTTAACTTCATAGATAGACTTTTAAATGATTATTTAGCTTATGTTGAAAGTAGTTATAAGAACAAATATACAAAATTGGCTGATATATTGCAGGAATATTCTTGAGAATGTTGTCTGTTTTGCCATTAGGGTAGCTCTTACATAATTTAAAAACTGATGCTTTTGTTAACTCCACTGCTAGTAAAGTGTTCCTTTAGAGTTGACGAGTAGCATTTATCTTATAAATGATCTTATTTTTATTTTTCTCCTTAGTTAATAAACTCTTAGACTTTATTTTTTAGTGCAACAATGACATGGGATCTTGTGGCAGGTCAAATTTTCATTGCTAATGTTACCTTTAATATATCTTAGTATCCACTTCACTTTGAAATCTTCACCAATTCACTTAAATTCATTTATCTCCCTATACATCTCAAATTATTTTAAGAATGATGTGAAGACTATACAAAACAAATATGAAAGGCATTCCTGATTTTGGAAAACCAAATTTGGTATAATCCAATATTTTTACCATAAACCAATCCTTCATTAAAAAAAAACCCTCATTTGCTTTAATTAAATGTGAAATTTGATAAAAGTACTATAAATTGAATTTCTTATATCCCCAATATGGTGTTTGTTAATGAGTTCTTAGTTAAAATATTCAATGATTTCCAACCATAAGAAGGATAAATTCAGACTGTCATCTCAGCAAATACCTACAGCTATTTCTGTTTGTGTGACTTTTGTTTCACCTAAAGTGGCTCCTCCTCTTCCTGACAGTGCCTGGTGAGCTGGACTCCCAGAAAAGCCTAAGAAGAGCTGGACCCTTCTGGTTTCTTCTGCCCACATATACTAATGCACCAACGCTCAAAGCTGCTTTTATTTTGTTTCACTTTTTTAAAAATATAAACCTCCTTTTATGTTCTTTCGTTTATTGCCTTACTTTAGTGCTTTTTCTTAACCATGTATAGAAATATTAAAAAACATTTGAATAAATAATCTAACTTAGAGAATAGAATGGGGATGGAGGTAATAATTCAAAGGATACATTTTCAGTAAAGTTTTACATGTTCTCTTAGTAACCAAATAGGTAACTTCTGAAAATTTAATCATTTTAATTTAATTGAATGTATAACTGTGGCATCAGAGGATATTTATGAAACATTTTAGATTGTCATACACATTTTCTTCTTCATTAATATAAACTTTAAGAAAGAATTAAACATAACAATTGTTTGCTTTGTTGAGATTTCTTATTTGCTGAGTCCTAGGCAATTGGTTTAAGGTGAAAGTGACTCGTTTATTCTTGGAAACCACCAGGACTGTATCAGTCTTACTTCTTTCTTCTTGATCCATTAGTGTATGGAACTATATATTTAGCATCAGAAGAAGGTATATCTGAAATATGTTAACAGATTATAATAAAGTTTCTTTCTTTCTTTTTTGCTCCGGATTTTCCTATTGTTCCCTTTTTTTCTTTCTTTTTCATTGAATTTGTCATTTTTTTTTTGGCCTTTGATAATTCCAGCTGTGGTCTGAAAATCTTCTATCTAGATCTAATTTTCTATAAAATAAATATGCCTTTATTTGCAATCCCTGCCCCCTCACCATCATGACTCTGGGTGTTAGAAACACAGAGCATAATTACAGGGTCAAAAAAGCCTCTGATAACATTTAGTCTTAATTTTTCTCTACCCTGTCACATATCCTATTAATAGAAGCTGAGTTACTCAGCAAAAATTAAGCAGAGACATGCAGGAAAAAGATATAGGTATGATAAATTTTTCTTCTTCCTTTTACAAGTCCAGAGGCTTTGGTAGATATCTCTTAACCATCCTACAAAGTCTTTTCTTAGTATATTTTATTTCGGGTTGAATATTTATCTTTTTTCTATTTTCTTTGTTTAGAAGACAGTACCTTAAAAAAAGTGTTCTTCATTCCAAATTTCCTGATGAGTCTTAAATTTGGAAGAAAGTATTTTAATCTATTTTACGTAGTTTAGAGATTGAGGAACTTTAGCATGAATTATCCTTTATATTTAAATCAAATATTTAACGAATATTGATTAGGTTCCTGACACTGAAACAGGTGCTAAATAGTCATGGAAAAAAGCCATGATATTGATCATGGAGCACAGTCTTGAAATTTAAATATGTAATCTTCATTTTTTAACATTTAGAACATCTTCCTCCAGCCCAATACACACAAGCTCATATTCTTTTACCTCTTTTTTATAACACTGTCACACACACACAGTAATTTTAAATATTTAATTCTTTTTCTTTTTTTGCAGTGCTCTGGATTGAATTCATGGTATGTGCATGCTAGGAAAGTACTCTACCACTGACTTACATCCCCACTCACATATTTAAATTTTTTTTTTTAAATCCCTGGAATGATATATACTCTATGGCTCTAAACTAGTAACTGACATTCAATTACCACCCAATAAATACTTATTAAGACACTGGGATCAGAACAAGGAAATATTGGTGTAATAACAAAGTGAAATATTTGAATGGATAGCATTGTGGATAGGACTAATCAATATTCAAGGAAGGCTAGTGGATGTGGAAAAGAGACAGTCAAGAAAATGATGTTGATTACTATAAGAATTGTTTATTGTCTCTAAACTGAAAAATAAAAGGAACATTTTACAATTGGTTCTCTCTCTATATAGACTTTTTCGTGTATACCCCTTTTAAGCTGAGTTTGGGGTCCTTTTATCAGTGATATCCTATTTCCTCTCTCAGCCCTCTGCATTACATTTGTTTTTCTTTGTGTGTGTGGGTACTGGGAATTGAACCTAAGGGTGCTCTATCACTGAGCTACATCCCCAGTCCTGTTTATTCTGAGAAAGAATTTGGCTAAATTGCTCAAGTAGCCTTGAACTTGTGATCCTCCTAAAAAAATAGAATGAGCTTCATTAAAAATTATTGAATTGAATAGTAACTAATAGACAACTATGGCAGAGTGTTTTGTTAGACATAGTTGAGAAAATGAAGAAAAAATGTATTAGACTGCATCCATATCACTAAAATTGTGATGCATATGCATAGAAAACACACATAAGTAAAAAGTTAAATGACAATCAAATGGAATAAAGTGTATATAAGGAAAGGTAAAGATTTGAATACAAATAAAAAGGAGAGGGGAATGTTTATCAAGCAAGGAAAATAGCTGAGTAAAAAAGCTGGGAAATTTGAGTAAACATGGTGTAATTGATGAAAAGCATATCTGAACTGAGGGTTCATATCCCAGTATATTGAGATATAAAACATTGCACTTTTCTATCAAAATTGCCATAAAACTTAAGTGGCAGGGATAATTGGTCAATTATTTGAACATAAATTTTTTCATCACTGTGAATGTCTCAGGCACTGCTGTTTTCAGCGGATCAAGTGGTCACTGATACATGATTTGTGCTCTTCTTAGAGGGTAATGAGTACAGACAGTAAAAAAGTAAAGAAAGCAAAGAGCAAGATAATGTGACATCATGCTAAGTGCTATGCTTTGAAGGAAAAACAATTGATCTAATAGAGCTTGACTGGTAAGGCTGCAGGAAGACCCTGGTTGGGCTTACTTGGAGGGTTCATTTGGGAAATTACACAGGTTTCTTCCATTTTAAAAGTCTTACAGAATAAACCAGATTTGCTTCTGCTATAATAATTAGATAGATACTTCTAGAAGCAAAGTATGCATATTAAACAATTACCTTTGCAGGTATTTATATAAATTTCACTAATAAGAAAAATAAACACAGAGGATTAGTAATTTTCCTTTAGTCACAGAGCAAGTGTTGATTATGATTTGAATCAATCAGTGCATTTTTATAGACCTTTATTTGAATCAGGACATCTTTTCCTATTTGGTAAAGACACATTTCCAAAAAAATTCCATCTTGTGTTCATCCTCTGTCTCCTCCTTGTGGCCACTTTTTTTCTTTCTGCTTTTAATTTATCTTTTGTTTTCTTTGGGTTTTAACATCTCTGCCTTTCATTTCTCCCAATCCTTTTTTTCAATACTTATGAATTAATTCCAATTCTAGCTATTCTCTGGGTACTGATCAATGTAGGCCATTCTTTTTAAAAGTTTTCTCTGAAACAGGCATAACACGTGGGAATGGGAGACTGTTACAGAACAGAGTGAGGATACAACTTCCCATGGTATAAACTCAGTATTTTTAATGTATTCTGAATCATCAATACTTCTATATTTCATATCTGTGTTCTGTTCTTCAGTGAACAGTATTCTGATGGATTTAATTCAAATGAGACAATCAAAAAAGTCAAAGGTGATTCCAAGCTTTTGGGTGAGGGACCACAAGCATGAAGTTCTCATTTACTGAGACTAAATATATTGAGAGGGATCATTCACTTTTTGATGTGCTAAACTTAAAATTCTATAAAAATATCTAAGCAGATATGCAAAAAATACAGGGAGATATGGGGTCCTAAAGATCAAGCACAGACTTGGGGATAAACATTTAGATATCATCAAGATATGGCTCTTTCATCAAGCCATGCCCCTAGATGGGCTCATTTAGGTGAGTGTAACCAAGTGTTGGGACAAAATATTTTGAAATCAGTTAAGGAGGAGTCAGTGAATCTAAAGAGGAAGATAAGAAAATGGTGTCCTGGGGTATAAAATGGTTTAGAGAAGACAGTGTTTTAAGAAAATTTAATAAAATTGTTATGTCAAATACTGCTTACAGGGTGGGTAAGATAACTGCCAAGAAATACCCATTGGATATTAACAGGGAGGTTAATCCTGACTTTAACAGGACAGTTTTACAGAAATAGTGAGGGGGAAATCCTGATTAGAAAGGGTTCAGGACAGCAGAATAAAATAGACATTATTATTGCTGTGGGTATATATGTAACTGCATGACCAATGTAATTTTGCAACCTGTACACTCAGAAAAATGAGAAATTATATCCCATCTGATTCAAATGTATGATATGTCAAGATCATTGTACTGTCATGTGTAACTAATTAAAACAAAAAAATATTTTAAGGGATTAAAAAAAAAAAGAAATGGTTCAGGAAAAATAGGAAGAGAAAGCAGTAAAGTAGGAAGAGAAAGCAGGGCTAGAACCCTTTTGTTGTTAAAAGCATTAGAAAAATGGGGTGGTAGTGTGTGTTGAGGGAGGATATACATGAGGGTTTTTTTTTAATTTGTTGGCTTTTTGTTTTTAAAATGGGAGATATTTTATTATATATGTACATTAAAATAAGTGAACCAGTAGAAATGGAAAAATCAATGATTCCAGAGAGAGAAAGAAAGAGAATTATAAATTCAAAAATTTTAAATAGGCAGATAGGATGAATTTTAAAATACAGCTGAAGACAGATGGTAAATAAGAGATGGTTCAACTTAACCATTGTTGAAAAGGATAATGCCTTACACACAGACATAAGACAGTTTTTGTGTATTTGGTTGGCAGAGTAGAGGAAACTCTTCTAATTATTTTTCCCCCAAGATAATATTACAACAGGTCATCAGTTGAATTTGAGGAAAGAGAAAAGAAAGTTGAGAAAGGAAGAGAATTTGTGAATAATCTTCCTGGAGATTAGACCAGTTACTGTGGTCACAATCACCACTTTCAAAAAAGTGTGGTGCACATAGGCGTAGACTAAACCAGGCTGCAATTTCTAGATGCTTGTGATGAATGAAGAGATAAGCAACAAGTGGTAGCTGTATGTAAGGAAATGATTATTATAATTGATCCTTATGTGGTCTAAGTCAGGTTAAATAGTCAATAAGTTATGAGGGATTGATGACACTGAAAAGGTTATATATGTACAACAATGATGTATATATGTACATCAGTGGATTTGACATCCCAGAGGGTATTAAAGGAGTATGGACTGTCTAGAAGGAGTGGGTTGGAAAGACAGGAGTTGGGGGTCAGAGAGTTGAATACCTAAAACTGAGATAATGAAGAAGGGGTTCTTGTGGGAAATGAAATTTTCTAGAGTCAGTGCAGCCCTATCCCATAGGACCTTCTTAATGATGGAGACATTATATATCTGTGCTGTATAATTTCATAATAAATAGCATCTGTAGCTACTGAGCACTCAAGATATGACTAATGTGACTAGGAAAAATAATTTTAAGTTTTAAAAATTTTGATAAATTTAAATTTAAATAGTCATCTGTGCCTATTGGACAGTGTAGCTCTAAAGTGTAATCAACTGTGGGTGGTTGATTTGTGGGTATGGATGAGGTTATTGGAGGTAAGTACAAGAACTAAGAACCCATGGTATTGAATTATCATCTACATGGATATTAAAATTACTAAGATAATGAGAGCAATAGAGGTGAGCAGGAGATTTAAGATGGTTGGAAAAAAAATAAGGGGATAAGGAAGATTGTCTGAGCATTTGATAGATGATTGTATCGAGGTGTTTTTTTTTTTTTGAGAATATAACTGATGAAATGAGCTATAGAGATGCTTTAAAAACATACAGTGATTTCCAAAATAATAAAATCATAAAATAATAATAGATTATTTATCCTTTTAGTACCACAATAGTAGAAAGTATGTAGAGGTATGACTAATTTTTTTTCCTTTTAGAAATAATTAGGAGTCAGGTGTGATTATATATCACTCTTTCATCCAAGCATCATTTTCTGTACCATAGAAAGAGGTTGCATACATTCTCAGGGAAATTTAAGGTACATGAAAAATCAGATAAAATGAGAATAAAATAGTTTGCAAAATTTGGTGAAAATGGAGGCGCAGAGCAGAGACAGATGAACAACTTTCATTTCTTATTTTTATAATCACCTACTTGGTTTAACTGTTTCTCATGTTAATTTTCTCTGTCATTATTTAATTTACCTAGAATGGTAAATAAGAGGATAGATTTATTATTCATTTCCATATATTTTGACAGCAAAGTTCAGTTAACGTATAACATAGAGCCTCCAAACACCTTTTGATTCAACACTCCATCGGTTAAAAAAAATGAACATGAGCAAGATATGTAAGTACATCAATACCATTGGAGAGCATGTGCAAATGTACTTGAAGAATGTTCCTGTATCTCTTTCCCACATTGGTAGTGGTTGCTCCTCATTCTGGAGATCTTTTGAGATCATCTTCACGCAGATAGGAACCCTGTGTGGACCACATCACACAGATATAGACCTGGGACATCTTGGGACATGATGGAGCAGAGACTGCTCTGTCTGCAGTTAATAATGAATCTAAAATCTTTGTAACTTTCCAATATATATCTTATTTCAGTGAAAATATTTATGATTGCTACTCTGACTCTCAATACAACAAAATGGGGAAATATGTTGAACTACAGAATCCAGAAAGAAGTTTCCTTGGAGCCAGATGAGGATTAAAAGACCCACATTTGATGAAGATATTTTAAATACCCTCTGTTAAAGTCAATGTTCCTCACTAATCCATAATAACTCTGTAATGAAACATCTTGTTTCTCCACAAGGTCATTATCATAACCTTTATCATTTTGCATGATGTCTATTTAGTTTCTGTCCCACCTAAATGATCACAGAACTCTTAAGGTTGATAACAATGCCATTTTTATTATAAGCTCAGAATTTATCATGCTGTTTAGTAAGTAGTGAACAGTAAAGATTTGCTGAATGTTTAGCCAAAGTCAACTCACTAGAACATTAGAACCAGACCTAGATTTTATCATGTGACTCTAGATTCAGAGCTCTTTCCAAAAACAACCTCCTAATTGGATCTGTTAAAAGTGAGATAAAAGGAAATAAAGATTTAGTTCATCAAGAACTTTCTGTTTGTATTTATGTGTTCAGTTTTAAGTACTTTTATCTTGATGTGCACATGAGATGTTCTGAATAATATTTCTAATTAAATACTTTAGAGTAAATAGATATCTTGATTTCCATTTCCCTTGGACTTTACCAATAACCAGTACGATGAAAGCCAAGTTAATTGTCTTGTCTAACTAAGTAGATGGATTTCCTGCAGATGAGCATTAATGAAAAAATACTCCATCTTTTTTTCCTGTTTATAAACATAAAGGAGAAGGTCTTCCCCTTCCTTTCCCTGAAAGAATCTCTTCCTTGATTAGCACTTTTATATGAAATGAAATTTTTTCAGGAGTCCTATAGCCCTATAGCCAGAAGAGTCTGGTTTTTTAGGATACAGGTGACTCATCCTCTTTGAAAGGTAAACCCCAAGCCATAAGCTCTTCTAGTTCTCTGGACACATTGTGGGTTTTACCAATGAACCTGTTACAGTCCAGGCTGTAACCATTTACCTTGTTGGGAAGAGACAAGTTCTGTTATAACTTATCAGAGCAATTAGCTAGACAAATGGCTCTAGATCTAATTCTTCTGATAAGTCAAGAGTCTTAGAAAATCTAGATTTGTTTGTTTGTTTAATAAGAACTCAGATGAATACAGGAGAGCTTTGTTTTCCCTGCAAAGTAAAAGTAAGCTTCTTTGAAGGAGATGGAGTACAATGAAAAAGAGAAAGAAGAAAGAAAAGAGGGGAAAAACAGGAATAAGATCAGAGAAAGAGAAAGAAAAGGAAGGAGAGGAGAAAGAAGAAAACAAATACCATATGGTGACTGACTTGCTTAATATTGTTTTAACTAGTCAGAAAAGCAAAGATTGTTAAAAACAATTCTAACAGAGTACAGTTGATATGGAAACCCAAGTCTTCTCATGTCCAAGATTCAATGGCTCAGAATTCTCTCAAGAGAGATGTTGCTTTGTGATACCTTTTATGAAAGCATTTCTCTTATTTATTGGATGGATATGGTATAATCAGAAAAAAATAATCTAGAAAAAAATTGTTTTTCTAAGTCTAGAGATTATATTTTCATTTTTTTATGATTGTTCAGAAGGGAAATTAGTTATTGGTTACTAATTTCAGAAAACTGTGGTTATTATTAATAATATCCATATAAACACCTAGAATAAAATTATATTTTACAACATTCATTTTGGGATAATTTCACACCCTGTTTATAAGATATGTTCATATTTTATTTAATAATTATAAAATTGTCTGGAGAAGGTAAAACCTGAGCAAACCATTCAGATTTATGATTATGATTACTTTAGGACAATATTCTACCTCATTTTTTATTTGACAGAGAAATTAACATAAAAAACAGATTTTCAGTCAAGGTCACATTCTCAAAATTTGCACTTGATGAACAAAGTCCATTCATATTTTTCCATAGGTTAAAACTGTAAAATGTGAATTGGATTTGTAAACTTTTATAGCATTTAAATAAAACCTTAAGATCTGTGAATGCCTTCTATATTCATTATTAAAATTTTCTCCTGAATTAATAATACATTTCCTGGAAGTAAGTACAGTTCAAAGACAGATTGTTAAGCTATAAATTATTCATCAACATCTTACTAGGAAAAGTATGTGTATATAAAATAAAACTGTAAGCAGATGACTGTTGGCTGCCCTGAATTATTTTTATGAAAGCATTTCTCTTATTTATTAATTAAAATTAATTCTCACAAAATTTTATTCATGTATTTTAATATGAGCAGATAAGGAAAACTGGGCACCCATCATGGAATTTAAAATATTTCTGGCCTAGAAATCAATTTTAATAAGTAAAAATATCCCCCCCAAAATTGATTAAGTTGTACCAGTAACTAAGAAATTGTTAACTAAAACCACATTGAAATACAAATATTTTACCTATATGACAAGAATTTACTTTTGATCACTAGAGGGAAAAGCAGTCTCTGGCCACTTAAATTTTGGTCCTACCAGTTTGGAGAAATAATATTAGTACCTCTGTAGTACCCCTGAAAACTAGGACAAGAGAAAATCCTTTCTATAGAGGTAAGAATTTTCTAGCATGTAACCTACACTAGATCCACCCTGTGTAAGCTTAAAATGAGGCTTCACCAAGATTTTTATGGGGGAACAAAATTATCCTGACTACCTTTCATGATGTCTTGGGCTTTGCATAGATTCACACTAAGAAACTCTAAAGCTATGCTTACACAAATTTAAAATAATCAGTCAATAAATGAAATGTCACTTAAATAAGATAAAAATATGCTCCAAGAAAGTTTATAGAATCCAGAGCCTCTACACTGTTCAGTGTTCAAGAAAAATACATACATAACAAAGAAAATCTAATCATAGTCAATTAAATACAGACAGTAGAAAATAAAATTGAGATGTTCCCTGAATATAATGTTACAGACATGGGAAAGCCTCATATTCTCACTTCTTCCCTCATTTGAAAATTTATCATAAGTGTCCCTTGCACATTTCCTTACTCCTCTGCCCCCTCACCCCTGCTGGGTCAAAAAAACTCTTAAGAGAGCTTAAAACAAAGCTCGATGGAATGCAAATTGTCACTTACTCCAAATGTGTTTCCATGAAACTGAATGTGGCTAGAGAAGAACAGAGAACTGCATCTGCAGCATCCATAAGACTTATCACTGCCTGGCACATACATTTCTCTACTCAGTCATTTCTGCCTTTCTAGATGATTAATTCAGACTTACTCTCTCCTCAGGCTACCAACACCTCTCCTGTTCTCCTTCTATATTAGTAATCTTGCTTCATTTTTTTTCAGCAAGAAAAGAGAAAAAATCAGAAGAGAATATCCCCACTCATCCTCATCATATCTACTGAATTAAATCCACTCTTTAACCCTTCTGTTCAGTTCCCTTTATTCTCTAAGAATGTGTGGTTCTTGCTCAAGAGACCACTCAAACCCCTCCAATTATGAGCCAGATCATATTTCTTCTACCTACTTATTTATGTTAATTATTCCAGAACTCTAAATCCTGCATAATCTATCTTTCTGTCTACTAGGTAATTTCCATCAGTTTCCATCTTTTATCTTTTGTCTTGAATAATCTGTCCCATCAGTCTGTTTGCCCTTCAGCATCTACTCCCTTTCTGTTTCCCTTTACAATGAAACACTGAAATTAATTGCCTACAATCTTTATACAGAAATGATCTCCTCTTTTTCTCTTACAATAAGCCTACTTTGATCAGGCATTCACTAGTATTGAAACAGAATCTGCTGATGTTGTACTCAACAAAGACTTCAGAATGCTAAATCCCATTCCTTATTTTATTTGAACTATCACCAACATTTGAAACCATGTTTTATTCTATTGTCACGGAAACACTTCCTGCAATTGATTTCTGTTATGGTATGCTATGGCTCTTCTTCTTGCTATTCTCTGTTTAATAGTAGAGTTTCCTAATGCTCGACACCTGAGCATTTTCTCCATCTGTGCATTCTCCTGTCTACTGATTATACCTTCTAGACCATGTCTTTAAGTGCAGTTTATATGCTGACATCCAGACTTCTGTTGAAAACACTCCATGAAAACTCCACTTGCAAGTTTAACTATAACATATATCCATGGCAGGACACCTCATCTTCTCATATGCTCCCTGTGATCTTCCACACTGCCACAAAGTCTACTCTACCTGCGAGTTACCAAGGCCAATAAAGTCATTCTTGTCAACTCATTCTCTTATCTCCCCTATTTAGTCCATCAGAAAATAAAATGGTTTGACTTTCAAACTATTCAGAATTCGAGATTTTTAAAATTGCCTCTCCTGCAATAACTCGGAGTTAAGCCTTCTTGATGCTTCACATGATTATTTTGAGACTTCTTTGGGGGTTGTCCTGTTTCTGACCTTGATCCTATGACCTCATATTTTATCAACAGAGCAGCAGTTGGGATGAACCTATAAATTATAAACAGATCATCCCCAACCTTTGCTCAGGACCTTCCATTTCCTCTCCATCTCATTCATGGTAACACTATCCTTATAACAAGAATGCTAACACCAGAGCTACCTCTGTAACCTAATCTACTGTGCTTACCATATGCGATCCATTCTTGCAAATCTGCCTTCCTTGCTTTTCTCTGGCTTCTCCAGGCATAGTCCTACATTATACTTCTGCCCTTGCTGTTGCTTCAAACTACAGCATTCACTTTCTTCTAGTCTTTGTGTAATACTTTCTCTTTAGTGAGTAATTATATAAAATGCTGTTTAAAATTACGGTGTCCTTAGCCTAGCTCTTCTTATCCTTTGCTTTGTATCTCTGCATAGTAATTATTACCTTCTCATATACTATATTAATTAGCTACTTATTTTGTCAGTTTCTAAAGAAACTTTGGGAGGGGAGGGAGGTACCAGGGATTGAACTCAGGGGCACTAGGCCACTGAGCCACATCCCAGTCCTATTTTGTATTTTTATGTAGAAACAGGGTCTCACTGAGTTGTTTAGTGCTTCACTTTTGCTGAGGCTGGCTTTGAACTGCCATTCCTCCTGTTTCAGCCTCCCAAGCCTCTGAGATTACAGGCATGTACCACTGTGCCTGGCAGAAATAAGATTAAGTATCTTCAAATAGGCCAGGAACAGAACTGTTTGTGGACATATGGAAAAGAACAAATAAAAAAAATCTACTTATGTTCTTTTCCATATGTCCACAAATAGTTCTGTTCCTAGCCTATTTGAAGGCACTTAATATTATCTTTGTGATAAATAAAGGTTCTGATGTTAGACTTTTCTTACATCTTCTCCTCCTTTTTCTTTTATGTTTTTTAGTAGACTACCCAGAGTGAGTTTTGATTGCTTCAAATTAATGCCTTCAAGTTTATAGATTATCTAAAATCGGTTACCATTTCAATTCTTTTCTCCATCACATTTCATTTTTTAGTTCATTCTTAGAGTTAGAAGCTTAGATTACAGAAGTTTAGAACAAAAAAATCTGTAACATTGCTCCTTCAACCCTATATTTCCTATTTTTCTGCAATTTGAAACTCCATTGACATTTAGCTCTTTTTTTCCCTCTAGAGTTGAACAAGTTTAGCTGAGAGTCTAATAACTATAGTAGTGGTCCTTAATGGGAATAAAGGCAGTTTTGCCCCAGTAGAGACACTAGAGGCATTTTTGATTGTCATATGTGCTGTGAGTGCTATCATTTAATGGATTGGGGTCAGGGATATTGCTAAACATCCTCTAATGCATGAGCTGGCCTTCCTCGACAAAGAATTTATGGTCCAAAATGTCAGTGGTGCCAAGGTTGAAAAGCCCTGTAAAATAAGCACCTAAAAATAGAATAGTTCAAAAATAATGTTTGCAATTATCTACTTTTTAAAATATAAGCCATTTAACAATAAATGAAGAATTCACTGGACTGCAAATTATCTGTTTGCAATGCTGTAGTGTCCTAAATTCAAATAGCTTAGAAAGAATAGCACAGATTATAATAAAGAAGTTCAGCAAAATCATATTGTTCTTAGAAGGAATTCCATTTTGACCTGAGTCATTTCTATGATTTGTCAGGTAAGAACTGTTTTAAAGTAGTGAATCACAATTGCTGAGATAAGAATTACTTCATGACAAAATATCTTCAGTCAAGCATTGTGTTTCTTTTAACCTTTTTAGACTTAGGTTTTTAAATTCCAAAAGTATCATTAATTTGGACTAGGTCAGATTCTGAATGTGCTGATAATTTGTCATATTTTTCTTACTTATTTGTGATCAGCTGCAAAAGTCTTACTGTGATTTTTCTTTCTTTCTTTTTTTTTTTTTTTGCTACTGGGGATGGAACTCAGGGGCACTGAGCCATATTTTGTATTTTATTTAGAGACAGGGTGTCACTGAGTTGCCTAGCACCTCACTTTTGCTGAGACTGGCTTTGAACTCACAATCCTCTTGTCTCAATTCTCTCAGGACGCTGAGATTACAGGCATGTGCCACTACGCCCAGCTTACTTTGGACTTTTGAAGAGACTTTATTAGTAACTATAACTTGGATATAATATTAAATTCATCCCTTTGTGAAACATATTTTTTTAAAAAATGTTTATTCCCCTTCCAATTGCTTTCATATTCTTTTCCCTCGTAGTGATTTAATCATATTTCTTTTGTAGCTTCCATGGAACTCAGATAAACAGAATAGAATGAATCACAATTACTGCCAACAGTTTAGTCCTCTCCTCCAAAGACTAAAATATTGGCAATCTTGGACACATTGTTTCTTCTCCTTTTGTGGTATTCTGTCCCCCATCTCTCCACACATAAGCACAATCCAAAATTGATTATGTTCTTTTTTCACTTACTTTAATTTTTGTAGTTGAATCAGATTATTGACTGAACCATATCTAGCTTAGCATTATTTTTTTGGATATTATATAAAACAGTAACATGCCACATATAATTTTCTGACTCTTATTTATTTTTGCCTATATAAATTTATCATACCAGTATTCATATTTTGGTAATTTTCACAATTCAAATAATGATAATATATGACATAGGATTTACTATGTGTCAGACAGTGTCTTCATCATCCTTCTACGAATTACCTATTTCATGTATTATGAAAATGATTCAAGTACCAATTTTAAGAACTTTCTTCATCAAGTGCATTTCATAGCTCCAGTTATTTCTGTTCCTATTTGTTATGCACAGATCTGTGCAAATTCTAGAACTCCAGGAGGTAGAACTCTCCTTCAGTTCTGCTAACTACAGCTGCTCGTAAATACCAAGGAACTTATGAATCTAAATGCCTGCTGTTGTGGGAGGGCTTATATAAGATTCTCTAGCTCTTGGTGGAAAGAGAACAGTCTCTAATTTGAGAAGAAAAGAATTACTCTGCTGTCTCCACTTTATGTAGCTACAGTATACTTAGAAGTTATTTAAACTATAATCTTCCTTGTGGTTGGGGGTTATAAACTTTATTATTTTCATATTATTCATTATTCTTATTATTTATTATTAATTTTGTTTTATAGTTTAAATAGTTCCAGTTCATTTGAAATATATGACCCCACAATCAACTTTTTCTAAATATCCTGAAATAAAGAATATAGTTGTTTTCAAATTTTTTAGTGGCTGTCTGAAAAGTTTTTAAAATAAATCATACAAAAATAAACATAGCTAGGGTTGAGATTGTAGCTCAGTGATAAAGTGCATGTCTGGCACATGAAAGACACTGAGTTCACTCTTCAGCACCACATAAAAATAAATAAAAATAAAAGTATTGTGTTCATCTATAACTAAAAAAATTAAACACAAACATAGCATGTATACTGTACATATTCTATATTTTAATTTACTATATTGTGTATGTTATTATCTCATTTTATTCTAGGTTTACAAGGCCTGATTGATTACTTTTCTAATTACTAGTATTCATTCTAGTAATTAGAAAAGTAATCTAATTAGTACAAACAGATATAAACTATAGAGAGTATTCATTCATTAGGAAATATTTTTTTGAATATTCAGTAGTAGTTAAATCTTGTTTTTGACATTTGGACATTGTGATGCAATATATTGCATAGTTACCATTAAATCAGCTACAGGTACCCAGAGGAGGAAATACCTAACTGCTAGACAGGTATAGTCAAGAGGGTATGACTGTTATATGGTTTTAAAGTATCCATGAGCTGAGCTAAAACATAATTCTTATTTTTATAAGAACAATAAAGAACAAACAAAAAAAATTAAAGCAGAATTGAATACTCTAATTTGAGAGATAGTGTCTCAGTAAATGTATAAAACTGGGACATCAGCTATGAAACCAATGTCTTTCAAGCTGAGAAAAATCTGCTAAACCATATGCCCATCAGGTACTTTATATAAGAGTAGTGATCTTATCAAGTCCCAGAAGGAGAGAAGCATCACTCTGTTTTCCCAAACATTCCTAAACTTAAAAGGTATTACTTGTACTTTGGGTCCTGACATCAGTGGCCACAGGTCTAGCACTTGTTCAGTTACATTTTTAATCACTTTATTAATATAGGGATATACAAAAAGGAGTTAGCTTAGAAGGTCTGACTGCTATTTGTTGAAAGGTCCACTTATAAGATGTTATGGTTTGAATATGGAATGTCCTTTTAAAGCTTGTATGTCAAAGGCTTGGTCCCCAGTACACCAATGAACAGAGGCGAGCTTTCAGGAAATTATTGGCTTATAAGAATTCAATGGATTCATTCATTGATGGTGTCATAATTAGAAAGTAGTGTCGAATGATGGTGAAAACTAGGAGGTGGGATCTTATTGAAGCCAGTGGGTCCTTGGGGACATGCACATGGAGACTACATCTTATCTCCAGGGCCACCCTTTTCCTCTCTCTCTCTCTCTCTCTCTCTCTCTCTCTCTCTCTTTCTCTCTCTGTCTCCTGCCAAACTGCCAGGAGGTACGCATTTTTGCTCTGCCACACATACCCCATCATGATGATTTATCTTACCACAGGACCAGAAACAAAGGAGCAAAGGGACCGTGTGCTGAAACTTTTGTAACAGCCAAAATGAAGTTTTGTTCCTCTAAGCTGATTTTCTCAGGTATTTTGTCACAACAATGAAATGATGACTGCTATTGTTTGGATGTGGAATGTCCCCTAAAAACTCATGCGTGAGTGCAGGAAAGTTTAGAAGTGACATAATTGTGTTATGAGAGCCTTACCCTAATCAATGCATTTATCTTCTGTTATGGCTTAGATATGTGGTATTCATCAAAAGCTAATGTGTGAGACAATACAAGAAGGTTTGGAGGTGAAATTATTAGATTATAATCAGTGCATTAATCTGTTGATAGGAATTAACTTGGTGGTAATTATTGGCGGGCAGGGTATGTCTGGAGGAGGTGGGTCCCTGGGGGCATGTCTTTGGGATATACATTTTGTCTGTGGTGAGGGAGCTAGCCCTCTCTTCTTACTGGACATGTTCTGCCACACTCTTCTGCCATGATATTCTGCCTCACCTCAAGCCCCAAGGAAAGGGGCCAGTTATCTATGGACTGAGACCTTTGAAAGCATGAGCCTCAAAATAAACTTTTCATCCTCTAAAATTGTTCTTGTCCGGATTTTTGGTAACAGTAATGAAAAAGCTGAATAAAATGTCTCCTGATAGGATTGAGCTGTGTGGTAATTGTAGACAAATGGAGCTTGGCTGAGGAGCTGGATCCCTGGGGGCAAGGCTTTGGGGTGTATACTGTGTCCTTGTTGAGTAGGCTCTTTCTACTTCTTGGTGCTGAGTCCCCAGCTGTTTTTTCCACCACACTCAATTGCCTTGAACTTCTGCCTTACTTCAGGCACCAAAGATTGAAGTCAGCTATCTGTGTACTAAAACCTCTGAAACTGTGAGCCCCCAAATAATTTTTTCTCCTCTAATTGTTCTTGGCAAGTATTTTAGTCACACCAGTGAAAAAGCTGACTAACACACTGACCAATACACAATATTAGCTCTTGACGGGCACTTGGGAACTTAGATTTTAGCAGGGTTTCTAGTGCTGATTTATGAGTGCTTCACTGGGTCTAACCTATTCAAATAAACAATATCATTTATGCTGAGTGCCTGCTTTCCTTGTCATAGTTTGGAATTTGGGTACTCCCCAAGCAGGAGTGCCTCTGTGATCAGCTCCAGGAAACACCCTGGGCACTGAGTCCCTAAGGAATAACCCTAGTTGGTAACAGTTCACATTTGTTTTCACACACTGCTGGGGTAATTGTATCCAGTGTGACTCTTCTGAAAGAGGATCCTTGGAGGATGAATTCTGTATTCCCCCCAGACATCACCCCTTAGATTTTTCCCCTTGTTGATTGTTCTTGGTGTTCCAACACTTTAATAATTAATAGGTGTAAGTATGACTATACCCTGATATCTATGAGTCTTCCTAGGGAATTGCCAAACCCAGGGGTGATCTTCAAGATGCTTGACAATAAAGTATATATTAAATTGAAATAATTGTATTTTGAGGATCTTTCTTAATTCTTGCACAATGGAAACTCAAAATGGAAAATCTGCATGCAATAGGAAAAAGTTCTTGCTTCAGAGAATATAAAGGAATTAAAGTAATCACATACTAGTTTTACAATAGCAGCTAGACTTCTAGCAAAGTCACATACTCAAACAATATATATGTACATATACATATATGTATATATAAATACACACACATTTACATATACATAATTATACATGTGTGTTGTTGAGAGCCACAGCCGAGTTGGAATGGCCGTGGTTGAGAGGCAAGCCATTAAGATGATGCTGGATTGATTCAATTGTATATAGACCCCTGCTGTCCGCCTGGGGCGCCCCCTACTTTGGAGTTCTCTCAGGAATTCCTGGGGAGTTGCGTTGGTTGGTGAAGTTCCTGTGGAGAGAGTTCCGGTTGGTGTGGTGTGCCAGAGAGGAGCCGTGTGGGTGGCGTTCCGGAGAGTTCCAGGGGAGTGTGCTTGGAGTGCTGTTGGAGTTCAGGCAATAAAGTTTCCTGTTTGAACATACAAGTGCTTGGTGGCGGCTCGGTGATTTGTGCCCAGCCAGACTGCGACAGTATGTTCACATTCCACCTTTGTGCTTAAAACTCATAAAGGAAAAAGTATAATTCTGACTTCTTAAACCACTGCCAATAGAGTGTATATTCATCTTAGTAGGGAGGAGTGTACCAGGGATTTAACTCAGCCCTATTTTGTATTTTATTTAGAGACAGAGTCTCATGCTTAGTGCCTCATTTTTTCTGAGGCTGGCTTTGAACTTGTTATCTTCCTGCCTTAGCCTCCAAAGGCATTGAGATTACAGGTATGTGCCACCATGGCTGGCAAGAGTGTGTATTCTTTAAGCACAGGGATTATCACCTCAGCCCCATGCCACTCTTAACCTACTGAATGAACTGAACACAATCCATTTATTTACTTTAAGTAAAGAAAGTCATTTCACTTGCTACATTTGGATGTAAAGTTTAAGGTATTGGAACAGAAAATATTTTGTATACTTTTCCTTTTTGAAATTCTATTTATGTGAATAAAAGGTACCTTGAACATTAACTGTGTTTTCTGTTTCATCAAAAAGGCTGATTTGACTTACCCAGCTGACAAATAGGTGATCCATACTCCCTGAAAGCATGTGTGTGTCCTTCCATGTTGTCCATCTTTCACAGATGAGGAATATCCCAGTTAGATGAAGAATGAATCCTCTTTGGGTGATGTATTAATCTGGGTCCAGTCTAAGAGTGCTACTATAGGTATTAGAGAAATTAAACAGTTTATAAAAAAAGAATTAGAGCTTATTTATACATAACAACAGTTGGGGAGGAACCATGGTAAAGACGGTCTGGAAGGAAACATTGGGAAAATGGCAGGAAGAGTCATGAAGGACTATAGTCTGAAAGACAGAGGAATCGGAGGAAGTAGTGCAACTGTGAAATAAGAGCTTTGCAGATATCTGTGAAGCATGGCCTCTGGCCATTTTGCCCTCCTGAAACTAATGCCTTCTAATTGTCTTTTTGTTCAAAATCAGCCACTTCCTCAATAAGGAAGGAAATTATAGGACACTCAATTTTCCTACTTAGGAGGAATGTTGGGTTAACCTTGTTGACAAGTGACAGTCTAGTCTAGAGGTTACGTTGATTTTAGGGAAGCTTTGCAAGTCTCTAAACATGTGAAAGACTTCTGGAAATTCATGAATATGTATCTCAGACTGCATAATAAGTCTATAAATTTCTACTGATATATGTGATATTTTCTATCTTTAAGAAAAAGAGAAATCTAAGTTTTCTAAGATTTATTGAAAACCTATCTAAAAACCATGATTTCAATTTTATTTGACCTGCATATATACAATAAAAAGTGACCTGCAATCCTATATTTCATAGGACAAAGGTAATGACATATTTAATTATCTTAAAATTGAAAAAAACACTTGTAAAAATATTTTTAGCAGAAAAAACTGAACTATCACTTATTCAACTATCTGCTGTCTGCAACATAGCAGAAGATTAACTGACATTATGCCTCTATTTAACTTATCTGAAATTTAGGTAATCTCCATTGAAAAGTTTACTTGGCACACATTTTTCTTTAGCTCTTCTTATATTTATCTGTCTTAAAGCTTATGGGTGAATTATCAATGTTTTATAGAATTGTGGTATAAAGAAGTGATATTTTCAAGTTCTATAAAATTAATTTTCCATGAATGATTTTTCTAGGTTCTGGAGTTGCAAGACTATACTTATATTTTATTATATTTATCAATAGAAATTTGGAAGGAAGTATTATTAATCATGTTTATGTTCTAAACATTCTTCCAAATGTCTCTAACCATATTAAATTTCTAACAGAACAAAGATGCTGTAGACTGAACAAGAACTATATGCAAAACAAAACTATAAACTAAAATGAGCCACTGATAACCTCAGTCAAGTAACCTATCAACAGGAAGAAATATGAAGGTCTAGATTTGTAATATAAGTACACTAAGGTGGAAATGCTTTGCTGTGACCCAGCCAAAGTAAAAACACTATATATATTAGTAAATATGCACATTGTAACAGTCACATCCTGGCTCACAGACTAGTGAAGCTAGTCAAAGTAACAGTCTAAAGTATTGGATACATGCAAATTGTAAATACATGGTGAAACCTCAAGTTCTCCTTTCATTTACACTTGGTTCCCTTGATAAGTTCTCTGAGAAACATGCATACTGTTCTTTTTGTCTTCAAGTTTCATATCCTCATTGCTATAGTTTTTGGATCTGTATTATCTTTTGAAATTAAATAGCTCATCCATCAAAGGAATTTATCTTATATTGAATATAGTACCATAAATTTGGCCAAAATTCAGTCCAGATTGTGATATTTTAATTACCTGATATATTCTCTTAACACTCTTCTTCTATTCATTTTGAACAGTTTCCTAGTCAATATAGAAGATGATCATAATAGAGCACAATAGTTTCATTAAATACCATGTATGCAAAGGAGAACCAAGGTACAAAACAGAGGGACATCTGTAGGAGAAAAATACAGCAGGTAAGAGTTCCTCGATATCTATAACTATTAAGAGATCCACCAAGTGATGAAATTTGTGCCAAGCACAGTACAGCTTTCAGAGTGTGGAGGGCTCAGTCATCTACAAGTGCCTCAACTTTATGGAACTCAGACACTAACAGTGTAAGGACTTATCCCTAATTTCTTTGTTTGTATGTGGTGCTGAGGTTCGAACCCGGGCCGCACGCATGCCAGGCAAGCGCGCTACCACTTGAGCCACAATATTTTTATTTATCCCTAATTTCTTAAGAAAGCCTTGAATTTTATTTTGAGAAGCTTATATTTCTTTTTTTAAATGGTGGACGACTATTTTTAAGGCTATTACATAAAACAATATAATAAGTATTTACAATTAAAAATATTTAACCATTTTACTGAGATTACATTTAAAATCAGTAAAAAATAATTCTTAAAAAACTATGAAAGTAATCTACTTGAAAAATACTAATATGACCTTAAACTAAAGTCAAAGGAGAAGATACAGTAAATATTTAGGATATAAAGTACTAGGGTTTGATTGGGTAGGAAATGAGAAAGAGATGAAAGATGACTTTTTAAGTTTGAACTTCTTATTTAGTTGATTGGATAACTCATGGTATTAGCACAAAGATCTAGCCTAGGAATTGATTTGAAGAAAGAAGGGTAGGTTATGGTGTGTGATAAATTTGGGATGCCCACATGGACATCAGATAGTTATGTAAATAGGCCTGGTACTCAAGAGGTTTTCCTGTAGAATGTTAATTTGGGAATTATCAACGTATTGATAAAGTAATGCTTCTATATTAATTGACTTTAAGCAACGTCTTTTATAACTACCTGGGTAGACAGTAATAATTTTGTAACTTTTCACAATTCAGTAAAAAATTATAGTCCTCCTCCTACATCCACTCATATCCAAGCGTATGTCCCATATCTACATATAGAGCCTTACATCTCACCCACTCGTCAAAACTCACACCACTCGATAGGATATATATGATTTTCAAGAGTTATATAAAACTCAAGAGTCATTAGCAAATTTTGCTTTAAAAATTCTTTTCTGAAAAAAAAAAAAGAAATGGGTCATAGTGCTGAACATCTCAGAATTGCAAAATACTAAAATGTCCAAAGGCAGACAGGTATAACATCAATTGAAAAGCATGGCGTTTTAATATTAGATCTGTGTTCCACAAAGGACAATTTACTTAACTAATAAGAGACTTTCAAATTCATATATAAAGTGTGGTAACAAGATTAGTTCAACTCTAAGATTCATTCCTACCACTAAATTTCAAAATTAAATTAGAGAAATATTTAAATAATTCATTTCTCATTCTCTGAGTAATGCTGTTGATGTGGATTTTGAATAAAGTATGTGCATTTTTCTGTGTTATATTTATAGACATAACAATATAGTCATGTGCAGAAATTGACTTACTAAAATCTACAAAACTGTTGTTGAATTAGTATATCTAGATTTTACAGCAGCCCATTATGAATAAGGATATCTCATTATTAATTATACTTACACTAAGGACTGAGCATGTAGTTTAATTTTAATATAATGGAAATGGCATATTTTATAATAATAGAAATTTGTTGCACATGGAAAGAGAATACTTTTACAAATTCACTGATCAATTCCCTGTACTTTAAATTCATGTATCATTTATGTTATAATAGGATTATGGATTCAAAATGTATTTGGTCTTAAAACAAATGCATAATTTAAGTTCAGTAATTATTGTAACAAAAGGAGTAAATATGTAACATTTTTTTATTCAAAAAAATCTATCTTTTAAACTCACATTTGGTTTCCTTCAACATTATCACAGTTGTTTGATTTTTATTTTACTTAAATTTTATACTTTCATTCAGGATCACTCACACATAATCACATATTCACAACCACACTCACATGCACATACACACTCCCATTAATTTTCTCTCTCCCTCCCTCCCCTCCCTGCCACAATTACTATTTTCTCCCTTCTGCCATTGCATTCAAACGTATATATCTGAAACATTTAACAGAGTGAGTGGCCCAATCCCAATAATTATTTAAAACAAATAGCAACTGTCTTCAATTCTTGAATCTTATTTTATGCTGCCAAAATAAGCTTGATAACTTCAAAGAGTATTAAATGATCTTATTAGCTATCCATAACTTTTTGAATAAGATCAAATGCATCACAAATATTTTTTGATTCTCTTTGCAAAGTTTAGTTTGTTTTGTTTTGTACCATGGATTAAACTCAGGGGCACTCAACTACTGAGCCACATCCCCAGCCCTATTTTGTATGTTATTTAGAGACAGGGTCTCGCTGAGTTGCTTAGCACCTCGCCATTGCTGCAGCTGACTTTGAAGTCAAGATCCTCCTGCCTCAGACTCCAAAGTCACTGGGATTACAGCCGTGTACCACCATGCTCCACCACGCTCCACCATGCTCTCTCAGCATTACACAAAGTAAAAGATAATTTGAACCCAATATATATTTTGAATATATATTTTGTGCCCAACAATAGTTTCATATAAATCAACAATAAACTTATCTTTCACACAGCCTTAATTTAGATGGAGATTCCTTAGAATCCACAAACTGCCCAAAGCTTTAAAGCATTTCTTGCTGGGTTGTATTTTTTTTTCCTTTTTTCTACTGAGAAAAAATTGTCAAACATCCAATGTCATTGACATTGTCTTTATCAAAATAAATATAGAAAAGGTAAGAAACATAATCTGAAATGTTGCCTGACACCTATCTCACCAAAAGATAAGCTGTACTCTATAGCAGTTGTTTTTCAATAATTATCCCTCAAAATAGTTCTGTTTACATGTAGAGTTTGTTAATTTATAAGCTAAGTGAACTATGGAACGATTTTTTTTCTGTTTAATGTCATTTATCTAAAATATGACATTAGAAAATGGAGTGAATATATCGTTCTTAAGTTCAGAGATCTTTTTGTACCTCATGAGAGAAAGGAGAATATGCAATAATCAGATTTTTTTTAATATCATGGATAAAAATCCACCTAATCCAAACACTTTTATAGCTGTTTAAATATAGAAATTCAAAACTATTCCCCAATGGTTCAGGAATATTCTGTTCTAACTGTCTTACCTAGCTCAGGAGAATAATTAGCCATAATTTACCTTGGGGAGACATACGGAGTACACTTCAATTTGAGGGACTTTTTAATTCAATAACAAAATGTTACAAAATTTTTTTACTTGCTTCGAGACATGTATTGAAAATACATGTCTCATTGTCCCCTGGTGTCTTTATAGGCACTGTATATATTCTTTGGTAGCTAATATCCAGACTTCTCATTGTATCATACTCCAGTTAACCCAAATGATAAATTCTATTAATTTTAGTTTTCCTTAGGTATTTCAAAATGATTTTTTTACATATTTTATTACCTAACTTCTATTCCCAATCAGAATACCCCCAGAAATGCCTTCTCATTTTATGAAACATTTACTTAGCAAATTATATTTAATGTTAATACAAAAAAACAGAAACTGTATTGAAATACACTAAAAAGAACATGATCTCTAACATGTATGTTTATTAGTAGCAGAATATCAGTCTAAATTTGGGCCTGTTGATGCCTCAACAAGCCACTTATTTTTACTGATCTTAAGTATAGTGGTTCCATGATCATGATAACTTTAACCTACCTGTACTACTTCTTCAGAAAAGTCTTCAAAGTTCCAGCTATGAATCCATTTGCTTTTTTCAGACTATATTAATGTCTTAAACATTTTCTTTTAGCATCAGTTTCTATGCTCTGCTTATCTCTCTGGATTTATGGAATCAGGTTATTTCTTGCTTTCTAAATGCATCTTAGCTAAGAGCACAAACTCAGGTCCACTTTGATTCAGGAATATCATCACGGATAACACTAACTTATCACTTTTCCTTATCATTTCCATCTCCACACTTTGTCCTTATACCTCACTTACTCAGGATCAGTGGGAAATTATCTACTAACTGCCCCAAATCTTAGTGTCAATCTCATGAGGTCTGTCTTCAGGATAAAATTCTAGATTCATCCTATTTGATTGTTCAAACCTGTCTTCATCTTTAATTAATTTATGAACAGTAAAAATTCATAAATAAAAGAGATGCCTGTATTATCAGTCCTGGGTTTGACAGTCTTAGATTCTGATACTCTAAACAGGGTTTTCTGTTTCCCCTATACTTCTTTTAAGAGTAGCTGCTCTAGCAGTAATCTAAGCAAGCAGAAGAAAAATGTAGCTGGTTTCTGCTGAAACCAACAAAATCTTTTCTCACTTTTTTTTTTTTTTGCAAGAAAATCAACCTGTTATCTTGTTTATGCAGAGGTGCTCCTTCTTAGGATGATGTGATTTACTCAGGATGCACTGAAGTCTAGTTTTGTGGAAGCTGAAGATGAGAGAGCTAAATAGAAGTTGTTTACTCATTTTGGAGCAAGTTAAGAAAAATGGCAATGAAGCAGTCTCCCAAAAGAAGCAAGTATATTTATAACTTTTACCTCAAGATTAACAGAAGAAATATATAAAACTCTATGAACTTAGTTCCTAGAAAGAATCAATAAATTATTTCCACCTCTCTTAGCTGATTAGAATTGTCAATGTTTTCATGCCTTCTTAAGCCCATTGAAGTGATTTTGAGTGTTCTGTCAAAATTGAGAGGTTGACCCAGATCTGTTACTCTCTAGAGTGTTCCATTGAAGTTTCTGAAATCTTTTCACTATAAACTGTCCTTACAAAATTAATAGTTCAGGAGGTGGTGTTGTGCAAATGATCCAAAGTACACAGTTTTCAGTCAAATAAATTTGAGTTCAAATATTATCCTCATCCAATTATTTTGGTTAATTTTACTTAACTCCTATAAAATTAGCCTCTTAAGCTATAAAATGTGGATAGTGATTTCTAATTCATAGGGGGTGATTTGATTTGGCTATGAAATGTTCCCCCAAAACTCATAAACTTGAAGACTTGTTTGCCAGTGCAGCAATGTCCAGAGAGCTTTGGAGAAGTGACTGGATCATGAGGTCTCTGAACTCATCAGTGGATTAATGCATTGGTAGCTGAATGGACTACTGGGACATGGGGAAAACTGAAGTCAAGTGGGACATGGTTGGAGATAGTAGGTCAGTAGGGTCTTTCCTTTTGTGGACTACAGCTTTTTCCTGGTTCCTCCCTCACTTTCCCTTTGTACTGCCTTGTTGCTATGAGCTGAGCAGCTTTCTTCCTCCATGCCCTTCCACCATGATATTCTGCCTCACCTCAGGCCCAAAACAATGGAGCCAGCAGGCATGGACTGAGATGGGTGAAATCATGAGCCATAATAACTCCTTCCTCCTGTCAGTTGTGTCTGTTAATATTATGGTCACAGCAATGAAAAGCCAATTAAGTTAAATAATATAATAAAAAGATTAAGTTAAATAATATACTGAAGTACTTGGTACTATTCTTAAAAGATAGCAAATGATGACCATGTTATAATAATTTTTATGGGAAAGGTAATTTATATCATATTGTTTTCTAGATCATTGTTGGCCTGTTTGAGTGTACAAAAATGCTTTTGAATCTGCCCAAGGTCATTACCATTTACAAAGCTTGCAGTAGACTCTCAAATCATAGTAGCGTGGATCACATGCCTTGGGATAAAACTTGAGTTATTCCCTTGGTATTTTATCTCACAAACCTTTAGTTCCATCCGTGTAAAGCTGCTTGTGGCAATAATGCCTTTATGTCAACTCTGAAGACTATAATTCTGAGAGTTGATTCATCCCAGCCAAGGGATGTCTGATATCACCAGATCTGAGATTCTAGTCCTTCTAAATCATCCAAAAGTAAGAAACTCCAGAATACTAATAGTTGCTTTTTCCCCACTTTCTTGCTCGAACAGTACCATATGTTTCTTTAATAAAAATAAAGAATTTGATCAGTCTGTAACTGTTATGGTTTGGATATAAGGTGTCCCTCAAAAGCTCACATGTGAGACAATGCAAGAAGGTTCAGGGGAGAAATGATTCAGTTGTAACAGTTTTAACCCAATCAGTAATTTAATCCCTGATAGGGATTAACTGAATGGCAGCTGAATTGGTAGGATGTGGCTGGAGGAGGTAGGAATTGGGGTGTGGTTTGGGGGTATATATTTGTATCTGACAGAGTCACTCGCTCTGCTCTCTGATACCATGTAAGACATTTCCCTCTACCATGCTCTTCCGCCATGTTGTTTCTGTCTCACCCAGAGCCCTGAGGAATGGAGCTGGCTGTCTATGGATTGAGCCCACCAAAACTGTGAGCCTTCAAATAAACTTTTCCTCCTCTATAATTGTTCTTTTTGGGTTATTTTAGTCACAACAGTGAAAAAGCTTACTAAAATAAATATTTGTGCTCTTTTTAAACATAAGAAAATATAATTTACATCTGAGAACTAATTTATAAACTTCTTAGAACTTTATCACAAAGACCACTGACTGATGATGCTTCTTGTCCAACATTTGAAAACTTATGTTTTATATATTTATTTATTTGGTTTACTATTATCTAAAGTGAGAAAATTTAGCACCCTTTTCCCATGAAAAAAATTCAAGCCTTCTATGCCAACATGGTAAATAAATAAAGAATAATTAATAAAATGTCTACTTAATGTTAAAATATGTTCATTGGGAGAATCACTGTTATTAGGATGATTATCTCTCAAAATTTGATATATAGATTAAAGATCATCCTTTGAGCATGTAATTAGATGCTTTTGAAACAAATGACAAAACTAAAATAATGTGAAAATTCAGAGGATCTACAATAGACAATGAAACAGCTATATGATTTCAATTCTTTTTAAAATAAAACTAGAAATTAAGATTCTCTGGTGTTTGTGTGATGTCACACAAAAAATGTCAAGAGAAGAGGATAAAGGGTATAGGTCATAGTAACCAAATATGCATACATGCATGTGTAGGTGATTTAATAGGAGGATAACAGCTTTTATAATGTATGGTTCTGAGACACCTTAATATCCCCTTACGGGAAAGAGAAGCTTTTATTTTCTAACTCAAGTCACATTTAAAAATTAGTTCAAGAAGGAACTTAAACATAAAATCTAAAATAATAAAACTTTTAGACACAAATTTACGGAAACAATCTTGTGTTTTAGACAAAGTTTTTGGGTAGGTAGAGCAAAAATAAAACATACAAGAAAATGTGGTTTATTGAATTAAAAAAAAATCTGATGTTTTAAAGCAGAAGTTTGCATTTTTTTTCTACAGAGTGCCACAGAATAAATATTATAGGTTTTGTGGAACACATGTCACATTATTTACTCTGCTGTTGTAGAGTGCAAGCAGTCATAAATCATAAGTAAGTGACTGGTTGAGGCTGTGTTCTAACTCAAACTTACTACAAAAGCAAGGAACAAGTTGGATATAGTCTATAGGTTGTAATTTGCAGGGTTATCTTTTAAAGGCATATTTATAAAAGCGAGGAAACAAGTTTTACTAAAAGAAAATATTTAATATACATGCTTAGAAAACATTGATAAACATAATGTATATATCTCTCCCACAAGATAATCAAAAGATAAATAACCTGATAAAATGGAGGGAGAGACTTGGATGTATACTTCACATACAAGCAAATAAATAAATAAATATTAAAATAAGCTTATGAAAATGTGATTGACTTCATAGTCATCAGGAATGAATGTTAAACCATTCTGAATTAAAATGCCACGCCAACCATAATAGACATAATTAAAAAGACTAACAACAACAAATGTTGATGTAGCTGTAGAGTAATTAGAACTCTCATTCATTGCTACTGAGATGGGAAATGATGCTGTTTAGAAAACAGTCCAGCACAGGGCTATCTAGAATTCCTCTTTGAGTTGTTTCACAATACAATGAAAATTTATGACCACAAGATACTTACATAAAATGTTTATAATAGTCCCAGATGGGATATCCCAAATATCTCTTGCCAGCTAAATGGATGAAAAAATATGATATATTATTACAATCTTAAACAATTGAGAAATATAGAGCACATAACAAAGATTGTTGGTAACATAAATATATTTTAAAATAGTAGGCTGAGCTATAGAAGACAGAAAAGAGTGATACATATTTTTAATACATTAAATGTCCTAAAACAGGCAAAAATATATACCCCTCTTTTCTATCTGTCCTCCTTAACTCAGCCTACTATTTTAAAATATATTTTGTGACATATATTTTTTTTAGGGTAAGTTGAATGTCATGGTTACTAAGGAACTAGGAATAGTTTTGGAACTTTCTGAACTAAGGAATATTGACTGAATCTTGGGATTTGTATAATAAAAAGGAAGTGTAGGACTGGCCTTTGTTAAACTCTAGATAATGAACACTAATCTTTCTGATCCTCTATTCTCCTATTTATCTCCATCACTAAGTTTTGTTTTGTAACATAGTGTTTTATATTTTGCCTTTCCTCATTCATAACCAAAATCTGTATCAAGAAAATAATCAATCATTTTATCTTATCATCCTCTGATTGAAATATGTATACTCTCTCTCTCAAAAAAAAAGTAATGCTACTTTCACCTCTCCCTCACCTTGCAATGAAAATTGACTCCTGTTAAAGTACATCTGTCTATATTCTGAGACATAAAAGATGATGTCTTCCCAGATATTTGCTGATAAGATAAGGAACACCAGGTCTTCCTTAGGTCTTAAGAAACCACTCCCGACTTCAGTGAACATTAAAATTACCAGACTAATAAGTGGTGAGTTATTGAATGACACTAAACATTCCTTGAGGGCAATGTGACATTTTGTCCTAGCCCTCAATGAATTTAAGTGCAATCATGAAACAATTTCACAGAAAAATGCCTGCATTTGAAATAAATTATAAATTCAGTTCTCTATCTTATTTTTACCAGTACACTTATGAAAAATGAATGAAAAAAAAGCTTATCCTAATCTCTCTAGCAGAACATATTCGACCTATCTTTTAAATGCTAGTGATAGTCTTTGCAAAAAAGAGATGAAATATTGGGTCATAAGCTGTCTCAAACTTTTTTTCCCTCAATACCACAAGTCTGTCTTTTGGTTTGGACTTTTGTTTCCAGTATAGAATTCAGTTTAAAACACATGTTTTTAAAAATAATAAATTTTAATTTTATGATAGTATATTAATGCTAAAAATACCATAAGAATGATTCACTTCAATCCATTTATTAAGAATTGGTGACCTACTTATATTAACATCCTCACATTCAAATTATTTAGGCTATTTATACTGGAGATTGTTCAGTTTAAGATTTAGCATGGGTATTTTTGGTAAATAGCCAATTTTTCTCACCCCATGAGTCTATTCCCTTTGTGAACAGAATAGATGCATCTGTATTGGCTTTGCTTCACTAACTGAAATTCAGGCTCAGGAGAACAATACCTTAGGTAATGTACTTAGAATTTAGTTCATTTCCATTGAGAATTGAATCTTGTAATTCTACAAAAAGCATATTAACAGGCAGAGTATAACTAATGCTTTACTTTTGTTCAGGAGAGAATAAAATCTGTATGAGGCATTCTTTTTTATAGTAAGTATTAATAGGCAGCAGGAAATGGCTTTATTTTTCTAAGTGGATAGAAGAACTATTCTTACTGAAAATGTTGTCTACTGTGTATTTATGAAATATGAGTTTGGCAATCATAAAATAATAGAGTTATTTTTAAACGTACTCTTTGAGTATTTTTTAATGTTAATTTTTTTGTTGGTTGACTTATAACTCCAAGGGCCAGTTCTTCCTTAAGACTCTTAGGACTCTTGAGATGAAGAAAATGCTATAAATAACCATGACAATACATATTGCTTCAGTGTTTATTTATAAATAATTCAATACCAAAAGGCAGAATTCTTCTCATGAGAAATCAACCAGCAGGATTAAAAAGAAATTAATATTTAAGCATAATTCTTTGTATTTTATTTTTCACATTTCACTTATATGAATTGTAATCTGTAGGCTAAAACATCCAAATTTAAGGAAAAAATGTATATAACTTGCAGAAAAGGACTATATTCATGATCATGTTGCCGGAAGATATATGATTTTACTGCACGCACTTTAAATTGTTTTGACTGAATCAAAACACCAAAATAGCATAACTCATTATAAGAAGAAAATAAAATGTAGATTCTCTCATTTTCTCTAACAAATAGAAAGTAGTTAATACCACCTGGGATCTAAATTCTTAAAGGAAAACATAAGGTAACTTTAAAAGATTTGTAATTTTACAGAAGCAAAGGTAACTTGCCACCAGCAAAAATAAAACATTTCTTTGAGAGAAAATAATGTGATCAGAGAGAATTATTTTAATTGAAATTATTGATCTTCACATTCTGGAAGAGTAAGAAAATCTAAAAACTCATCAACTCTAAACCATTAACTTTGCAGTGTTTTAGACAGAATATCATTAATTTAGCTATACGTGTGCAGTTTTGTCAATTTCATAGTATTTAAACTAATTATTACCTTCAACTTTATTTCATACCACTGCTTAGTAATCTGTCTCCCCAATACAGCTTTTAAAGCACGGTACTCAACCTTAGTGTTAATGAAAATAAAATTGAAAGTATTTACTGAAAGGAATGATACACATACATTGATTTGCACATGTACAGATTAATTATAAATAAAGGGATTACTATGTGTTGGAATATTAATGTGTGTTGGAATACGTAAATTGTAACATTATTCAATAAACATAAGCAACATCTGGCTTTCTATCACCTTTTATCAGAGGCATTAATGCAAAACATATTAGAGCGTATGTTGTCACCTTCCTATGAATCACATGTATTGCAAAATTTTGGTTTAGTCATGGACCTTTAAATTAGGAAAGAATTTATTGGTAGTATGTATGTTTGTGTAAATATCTGAAGTGATTTCATGTGTAAAGGAATTCACTTGTGGCAACTACTAGGGAATATTTGCTTTGAGAGCCTAAAACATCTTCCTCCTGGGAGTGAAGAAGCAAAACATTATAAAGTAATACAATTTTGTCTTGGGAGCATTTGGTATTTGCAGCCATGTCATTTCACTGGTATTTTGTTTGTTTCTTTGTCTCTGACTTATTCATGTTGTTTTAACAAAATGTCATAAACTGGGTAACTGATGAAATCCAGACATTTACTTCTCACATTGTAAAGGCTAAGAAATTCAAGATCAAGACACTTATAGATTTGGTTTCTGGTGAGGGTCCACTTTCTGGTTGGTAGATAATGACTTTTCACTGTGTGTTCACATGGTGATAGCAGCAAGGGTTCTCTCTGTGGTCTTTTATTAAGGACACTAACCCCATTCTTGAGGGCTATGCTTCATGACCCAATCAGCTCTCAAAAGCCCCACCTCCTAATATCATGATGTCAAGTGTTAGAATTTCAGTACAATTTTTTTAGTAGACCCAGACATTTAGATAATAGCAAAAAGTCTTACTAAGACTTTGTCAATGAAGAAAGTAGTACATTATGTACTGACATAGCTTCTTATATTTACAGCAATTATCCCTTGCATCATTTCATATAATATATAACATTAACTTTTTAAAAATATTCTTTTAGTTGCGGATGGACATAATACCTTTATTTTTTTTATTAATTTTATGTGTTGCTGAGGATTAATCCAGTGCCTCACACATGCAAGGCAAGTCCTCTACTGCTGAGCCACAACCACAACCCAACATTAACTTTTTTCTTTGTATTTTAACACAAGATTTCAAGAGTTAGATAGATATCTACAGTAATTACTGAACCTCTCATTATTATATCATTTTGTTTTGATATATGATAAATGTATTAAAAATAGCATAGTTCCATTATTTCAGTGGATATTTGATCCAGCAAGATTATTCATACCACACTACATAATACCATTTCTGACCAAAGAAGCTACATTATGACAAAGAGAAATGGTGATTGACATAGATATAGAGTTTAGTAATCATATCACCCTCTGTAAGTATTAGAAGCTTCTGGACTAATAGACTAGTCCATACAGGGCTCTCCAACTTCTGCAATATTGACATTTGGGGCCAAATAATATTTTCTTGTGTGTAGGCTCTATAGTGTATTATAGTATATATATTTGCAACTTGACGATACTTACAAGATACCAATGAGTATAGTCTCTCTCTCCCACCCAGAGATTGCTAGATAGCTTATTTGGTGGGGGAATGTTAAAGTCAAACTCTGGTAAGAATACTTCAATTAAAATAATATTAAATATAAAATAATATTAATATTAAAATATTAGAGTTTTACTTCTATTAAAATGTAAAATTCCATTAAACTTTTTTTATTTTTATTTTTTTTATTAGCTACCCATAACCATACATTGATCTTGACAATTCATACATTTGAATCAAATGGGGTATAATTTCTCATTTTTCTGATTGTACAGGTTGCAGAATCACATTGGGCATACAGTCACCTATATACATACAGCAATAATAATGTCTATTCTATTCTGCTGTCCTTCCTATACCCACTTCCCCTCCCTTCCCCTCCCATCACTTCTCTCTACCCAATCTAATGTGACACACTTTTTTTTCTCCTCACAACATCATACATGTATTCTGTATAACGATGAGGGTCTCCTTCCATCTTCCATGCAATTCCCCTTCTTCCTCCTTTTTCCTCCCACCTCTCTTCCCTATTTAGTGGTAATCTTTTTCTCATGCTCTTCCTCCCTATCCCATTTTGAATAACCCCCCTTATATCAGAGAAGACATTCAGCATTTGTTTTTTAGGGATTGGCTAACTTCACTTAGAATAATCTGCTCTAATGCCATCCATTTCCCTGCAAATGCCATGATCTTGTTATTTTTTAGTGCTCAATAATATTCCATTGTGTATAAATACCACATTTTTTAATCCATTCATCTATTGAAGGGTATATAGGTTGGTTCCACAGTCTAGCTATTGTGAATTGTGCTGCTATAAACATTGATGTGGCTGTGTCCCTATAGTATGCTTTTTTTTAGGTCTTTTGGGTAGAAGGGGAATAGCTGGGTCAAACGGTTGTTCCATTCCCAGCTTTCCAAGGAATCTCCATATTGCTTTCCAAATTGGCTGCACCAATTTGCAGTCCCACCAGCAATGTATGAGTATACCTTTTCCCTCGAATCCTCGCCAGCACTTACAGTTGTTTGATTTCATAATGGCTGCCATTCTTATTGGAGTGAGATGGTATCTTAGAGTAGTTTTAATTTGCATTTCTCTGATTACTAGAGATGGTGAGCACTTTTTCATGTATTTGTTGATTGATTGTATATCCTCTTCTGAGAAGTGTCTGTTCAGGTCCTTGGCCCATTTGTTAAAGTTCCATTAAACGTTAAGCTACAGCTAGTCCTGGCTACGCTGAATTCCTTGTGCCAAAAGATCTCAAGAAAGGAAAGGAGTTACCAAAGGAATGGCATGATTAACTGATCATTAAGAGAAGATGGGGCTGCTATTATAACACAGGAAGAATGAATTTATAACTAGGTAATGTATTTGGAACTCTCTTGGTAATCTTTGGCCCCATTTTGATGATAAAAAGATAAATTTAATGGAACAAGTCTCAGACCCCCTGAGGGAGAGAGTCTGGGTTGTCCTATATAGTAAGCCACCTATACCAGAAGATGAGTTAACCAAGAGTGAGGGGATTCTAGTATAAGATATAGAGGAATTAGATGATGAAGATCCTCTGAGTTTTAGAGCAGGTCTGAAATTCATCCCACTAATTTGCTTATATGCTTCTTAGGAAAAAAGAAACAAGAAAATTCTAAATGAACTTCTCCCTGATCCAATGAAATTACTGTGAGCAAGTGGATGTGAGAAACAGCCCTGTGTGGTGGACTGTAGTGGATGACAAAACCCACCTTGAGTTCTGCTTCAGGACCAAAGCACTCAAATTTTGGGCATTTGAACTAGCAATAGTTCACAGAGGAGACCCTCAAAGGAAATTGCATTTAGTTAAAGGGGCAGGCCACATCCAGTAATTGGTCAGTGTAGGGATAGGAAGAATGTTTTCCTTGCCTGCACTTCCAACAAGCCTTAAGGGTCATCTCAGCTCCAGGGCTTCTCTGAAGATTGATGTGAACTCTCTTCCAAATGCTGAGGAGTCCAACTTCTGCTCAATTCAACTTTCCTCCCTCCCTAGCAGAGCTTTTCCCAAAAGCACTCCCAATAATCTTCCTGTGTAGATTCTTCTCCCCAAGTCTTTTCCATAGAAACTTGACCTAAGACGTGGCACACATCAGAATATTTATCTTAAGCTATATTGAATAGTTTATCTGTGTGGATAAAATAGGAATGAATTTTATATAAACTGTTGGAATTAGATCTGATTGTTCAAACTAATTACAGTTGTAGTTAAAAGTTTCTCTATAAAAATAGAAATAATTGTATCTTTATAATTTGATATAAATATTGCATGAATCATTGAAATTTAAAGACAGAGGGTTAATTGAAATAATTTCCTCTGAAATCTAACTAAAATGAGGTAGAAATTATGAATTAGTAATTTTTACAACAATTTCATTCATTACTTTAATGATGTTTAGTAGATACTGTCTCCATTTGTACTCTGTGTTGAGTCCCTGGAAATAGGGAGACTAGACAAAAATATATAAATAGAAAACTGTGGATAAGAAAGGATTGAGAATCTTTCTTGTGTCAATAATAGAGTATCTTTTATATACATTGACCTGTAATTTTTCTTAGATTGAATATATATTTATAGTTCTGGATATTTTAAAATTGGAGATGTTATAGTTTGATGTGAGGTATCCCCTAAAAGCTCACATGTGAGACAACACAGAAAGGTTCAGAGGAGAAATGATTGAGTTATAAGAGTTTTAACCCAATCAGGGAATTAATCCCCTGATAGGGATTAACTGAGTGGTAACTGAAGTGGCAGGGTATGCCTTGAGGAAGTGGGAATTAGGGTGTGGCTTTGGGGTATATATTTGTATCTGGAGAGTGGAGTCTCTCTGTTTGGTTCCTGATCTTATGTGAGCTGCTTCCCTCTGCCACACTCTTCACCATGATGTTCAGCCTCACCTGAAGCCTCAAGAAATGGAGCCAGACTTCTATGGACTAAGACCTCTGAAACCCTGAGCCCTCAAATAAACCTTCCTTCCTCTACAATTGTTCTGGCCAGGTCCTTAGTCACAGAAGAGAAAAGCTGACTAACACAGGAGATAAAACATGTTATTTTCAGGATCATTTTTATAATGAGGGGGAATTTCATTATACAAACTTTATGTTCAGTTTTGAACTGCATGTTCCCCCTTCAACCCCTACATTTTGCTGGGAAAATGAGTTTTGAAACCTGTAGATAATACCAAACTCAACTGTCTTAACTTTGACTGAAAACACAGATGGCTAATATCTTTTATTGTGAGCTCAGTGCAAGAAGTTTTAGATGTTGGTTAAGTGACTCAAAATTCTTCCCAGCAGAGAAATGGCCTATGAGGCTTTTGGACGTCTTTGGAATGTTTATAAATGATGAAAATTCTATATTATTACACATAACTAATATGTGGAATATAGTTAATGTCACAATAGAATTTCTCAAGTTTATCTCAATAATCTATTATTAAATCTAAATTATGATTCTAACACCTCACCTTCTTTTCAAGATTTTAAAAATACACTTAAAGTTCAACAATAAAGGAAATTTAAATAGGATTGAACATACACACATTCCAAGAAGTAACTGAGCATAGGAACTCAGCCCATTATCTGAAGTTGGCAAGGATATTTCATTTCATACATCATTTAGAGGCTAATTCACCACAGTGATTCTATAAATGTAGTTTCTCTTAAAATGTTAACGGAATGAGGAAAAAAAAAAACAACATTTGTTTTCAACGAGTGTCTGTGCCAATGTGCACAGAGCTGGTGAACCCTCTAGACCTGACTGGCTAATATTGCTAACTACTAACAGACACAAAAGTGGGATAATACAAACAACAACAAAAATATATACTGTATTCCTAAATAATGAATTAACTTTCATTTCATTTGAAGTCTTCATCAAATATTTAAACAGCATGTAAATTACGTTACTAGAATGTAATAGAACATTTCTCACTAATATTTTAACACATAATTACATTGCCTTTGGGGCCAATTTAAAGATGAGGTATCCTAGGGAAAAAAGTCAATGTCAAATTCTGGTCACAAACAAGAATTTGTAAATTAAATAAGATAAATAGGAAAGATATCATAATGTACATTAATTGCTTCTAACAATATGATAATCCCTACAGAACTCACCTTGAGGCTATAATTTAGGGCAAAAGTAAAATAACTGTCACTAAAGGAAAATAGATAACATCACAGTGAATTAATTCCACTTTTATTTGAACCCCAAACAGCTTCAATCTGAGTGAATAGAGATAAGCCATTCAAATGATGTAATCTTTGAAATCAGAAGCTAGTTTTTATGGATTTTCTCACTTACATAATTCCCACTATAGCTATTGAGTCTGCCCTCACCTTCTCTTCAGGATGCTAGCAGCTAATTTTTTAAAACATGTTTGTTTTGAGATAATTTTAGATTTATATGCAGCTGCAAGAATTAGTACAGAGAAATCCCATACACATCTTGCATAATTGAGTACAAAATCGCAACCATAAAACTGACCTCCATATAATCCACTGACCTCATTCAAATTTCATCAATTTTATATGCACTCATTTGTCTGTGTGTGTATTTAGTTGTGTGAAATTTTATTTCATGTATAGATTTTTGGACCAATATCACAGCTGCAAAGTAGTTTCATCACAATTGTATTATCATGCTTATGTGATTATATAATCATGTATACAATTATGCCACATCAAACCCTTTATGACCACAACCATCTCCTTTGCTATCTTCTTCCATTATCTCCAACATTCACTAGTCTGTTCTCCATCTCTGTAATTTTGCTGTAACCTTTTGAAATTGGCTTTGTTCACTTAGCATAATTCCCTTGAAATTCAACCAAATTGCTGCTTGTATCAATAATTTCTTTTTGTCTTTTTAAATGTTTTTTAAAATTTTAATTGAAATATAAAATTTATGCATTTATGGTGTGCAACATGTTTATATATATATATATATATATATATATATATATATATACATACACACATTGTGATGACTAAAGCTAACCAATTAATCAATGCATTACCTCCCATGGTTATAATTTTTGTGGTGCAAAAATCCAATAGTTCAGAACACCTATTATACAGCATTAATAGTTACTGTTATTAATATCTAACAATATCTTACATTATTTTTATTGAGCAGTATACCATAATATGTAACCAGTCACCTCATTGAAAGATATTTAAATTGTTTTTTTTTTAATTTGGTATGATTACAAATAAATCTGCTGTTAACATTAACATATAGTTTTCTGTAGGGGGTGGTCTAAGTTTTCATTTTTTTGGTTTTTAATGTCCAATATAACCATGTTGGGTCTAAGGGCATTTTCAAGTTTATTTTATTTTGTTTTTAGTGAATGCCAAACTGTCTTCCAGAGAAGCTATACCTTTTACACAATGCCAGCCATGTCTCAGGGATCCACTGCTCCTGAATGCTCTCACGTGTTTGGTGTCTTATTATGTATGTAGTGATGATACATTGTGGTTTTAATTTGCATTTCCTTAAGAGGTAAGGAAATGTGGAACACTCTCTCACGTACTTATTTGCCATTAATTTAGTGAAACGTCTTTTTGCATATTTTCCCATTATTTGAATTATTGATGTCTCTACTCTTGAGCTATAAGAGAGTTTTTAAATATTCCAGATACAAATCTATCAGGTATATGTGATCTGCAAATATTTGCAGTCCATTACTTGATTTTCATCCTTTTCACAGGGTCATTCCAACAGTAAGTGTTTAATTTTTATAAGGTCCAATTTTTTCCCTTTAATGGATTTGCCAGCAACTTGTTTTATTTCTTGGGTCAATATTCCTAGGGTGAGGGATGACCTTATGCCAAACATTATCCTTGCTGATGTGGAAACTGGGCAATCATATTGTTTGTTATCAGCAATAGTTTTCTGCTAATCATACCTGTGTCACAAAATTTTATAATAGCATTGTGATTTTGAAAAGGGCCCTCACAACATTTCCCTGGTACACTGTTCTATAGTGATTTATAACTCGTGCTAGTTATAAATATGCATAACAAAACTTTACTCATTGACATGTACCCATGTTCATTGTGAATGTCTGCCTTATATATTATTTTCTCTACATCTTCATGCCCAAAAAATTAAAGTACCTAACTAGAATTTTTATAAGTAGGTAACTTCAATAGCCCTTAATTAACTGAGTCATTTATATTTTGGAGGAATTAAAGCTAATTATTTCTGAATTATTAACTGTATTTCTGTATATTACCCCCATTTCTTTATTTAGGACATATAAAATCAGGCAACATCTGGGAGTTTTATGCTTCTTGAATATATTTTTGACATTATGCTATGTGTTGTCCTTTACACTAGTTTTTCCTACATTTTCTACAGTCTTACCAATGCTCATAAAAATTAGAGCTGAGCCAGGAATATAATCCTAGCTATTTGGAAGGCTGAGGCAGAAGGATCACAAGTATTAGGCCAACCTATGCAACTTAGCTAGACCCTATCATAAAATAAAGTAACATAAAATAAAATGGATGGGTAATGTTAGCTCAGTGGTAGATCACTCGCCTAGCACATGTGAGACCCTGGGTTCAATCACTAGTACTGATAAAAAAAATGCATCTGATCATGTTACTTCCCTAGTTATCCATTTATTTCTGTTGATATCTCTTTGAGACAGAATGAAATAAATTCCACAAAACAACAAGTAGGTCCTCTGCATTTCAGGGGAAAGGCACCATATTTACCTAATGTCTGTCATCAAAAGCCAAGAAGTATCATTCATACATTTTTGTTACCTCAATTTCTAAATTGCAATAACAGAGTTTTTTAGCAGCACAAATATATTTGGAATCTTTCCACTTTTATCTTCATGATATACATAGTCTCTTTACTGGTGTACAGCCACAAATCTTTCAATTATCATCTTTTGTCTCCCTCTAATCCACAGAGACTGATCTCTTTAAAACACAAATCAGGTCAAAATACACCCCTGCTGAATTTCTTACAATATCTTTTCACTCTACAAACAATTGAAGCCATTCTTTTTTATTAACTTCTATTTTCTGTCTTCTTTCAGAAACTTCATCCTTATCCTCTGTCAGTAAGATATAGTAGCAACATGGTCTTTTTCTCTTTCCTAAACTCATTTTTTAAAAAATTTTTTAGAGCCTTTGCAAGTGCCTCAGTATCTTCCAGCCTTAATTATACTTGGTGAACACAAATGTCACCTTCTCAGGTCTTTCTCTCCTCTGTCTATTGCTGGTCACATCCCTTCCTCTTGTTCACTGGGAGCATGTGTCAATTACTTTTCAGGATATAATAGTCTAATGTGTTTATTATGAATCATCCACACAAAAGTTGAGCCCCTTATAGCATAAAACTTATCTCTCTTATTTACTACTGTTTTTCCATAACTTGAGTGGTACTTGAAATATAGTGTGTACTTTTTAAACCATGTGTTTAATAAAGAAGTATATTTATTTGTCTATGTATTTGTTGAATTTTTTTAAAAAAATATGAATTAATGTAGACACTTTTTTCTATAAAAAAGTAATGTATTACATGCTTAAAAGCAGAATTTCTCATTATTTCCTAAGTGTGTTATGTCTTTCTCCATTTCCTTTCCTTCTGATATAACTTCTTATTACCTTGGCCCCACCATCCCTCTTTCTTTAAGGAACTCTTGCACTATCTGAAAAAGAAGTATTCCCTGATCTCACAGAAAGTTTCTTAATGCTAAGCAAAAAGAAATGACATCTGGATTTTGTAACCATCAGTATTTCAGTTCTTTTGCTGCTTAAGAGTCAAAAAGTGCACCATTATATTATTATACACTTTTGTTCATCAGGGAGAGATTTATTTGTTATATTGTGACATGTCTTTAAAACTTATATTTGAAGAAGTTTCAAAAGTCAGGATTTAGTTGAGGAAGGGGTGAAGACATTTGAAAAGAGTTTGTAAGCTCTGAAGTTCTTCTTAGTCACGGCTCATTGCTTGTAACCTTATTTCTTGCTCTGCATGCTTTTACTTCCCTCTCTTTCTATTTTGGTGCCAGCGTGCTGGGCCAGCTGTCCCCCCATCATTTCAAATAAGCTACCACTGTCATTGCAGTAGGGACTTTCACATAGAAAAAGCATTTTTTTCTGATCTTAAATAACACAAGTAGAAAGACCAAGATATTTATAAAAATGGGTAAGAGAGCAAAGAAATTGAGTTAAAAAATCTAAGTGTATAAATACATTTTTGATAGCAGAGCACCTGATGTCAGCAGCCTGCTTCCCTTAGAGGAAACCTTTGACAGTCTCATGCTTTGGTTGCCTAATAGTATTCTGTCAGGAGTAAATTGCGTTTCTGGTAATACATTTACTCTAAAACAGCATAAAAACTAATGACCCTGTCAAGCAATGTACACTGCCGGCAGCTACAGTATGCCAGGATAATTGCTTAAATCTGGATTTCTGATGCCCTTGCTCAGTCAAAGGCCCTGTGTTGAATGTTGGCAGACCAGAGAATGAATTCATTTTGGATTTTATGGATAGACACAAACTCAGAAACATGCTTTTCTCCTCCTTAGAACTCCAGTTATTTCAGTGGTGATAATGACTGCTGCATTTTCCAGCTTGGAATTCCACTACAAAATCTTTCAAACTTTTGATGATTTCAATGCTGGGAAAAGACCAATATGAAGATGATTTTCTTGGGAATAAAAGACATTATATATGTCTGTTGTATTCCTATTTTTAAGTAAAAACTATTATGTCTTAGAGGAAAAAAAATGTTTCACTTGGATGCTACTTCATGACTATGTGTGGACCTCATTGACCTCACCTCCTATAGAGGTATCATTTTTCTTCTTGCATTTACTCTGGATTTTAAGTTTTAATAATTTCCTTGTACATTCTCTTATATCTGTTCCTATGTCTTCTATTTTATTAAATGTCTCTTCAGCATCATTTATATTTGGTATTGGAATGTGCACTTACAAACTCTAATATTCAATCATGATTCTGGTTTAAGGAAGCATTATTTAAAGACAACTTAAAAAGATTTTAGATATTTTTCAATTACATTTCTGTCATTGTGCCTTTGTATTTTTTTCTTCTACACTTATAGGCTTATAGAATTTATTTCCTTTCCTGGGGTTGAACGTGATGTTGTATGATAGATAACTCCCATATAGGGTTTACAAATATGTGATGGAATGTCATGTCCCCAAACTTTCTCTTCAATTGGTTAATTTTAAATCATCCATTATCTATACTCATAAGCGATCACCTGCTCCATCTCAAACACTAGCAGGTAGCCTTTCGCAACCAGTCATTTCCATTCATTCCAACTGAAACAATGTTTGATTTTTTCTCCTTTCACTCTAATGCATCATCTCCCATCATATTTTGATGATTTTATCTTTTAATAATTTCATTTTCAGAAGTTCCACCACTGGGAGTAAGTGTATTTTTTCAAATTAAAATTGTAAGGAAACAGGTAGATAAAATGAAAATAAGTAGAGCTCAGAATCACATTCATAGAAATTTAATGTCTTAAAATCTGCTTATTTAGCATAACAGTGACTTATATCTACATTCTCATAATGGCTAACTTCTTGCTAATATTTCTCATTTATCATGTCTTACTAAATTAAAAGAAGAAGAAAAAAATTATATTTATCAGGGAGAGAAGTCTGTAACTTATCAGGGCTTCAGATTGATTCCTAAAATTTGAAGATTCTAAATCTTAATGATGCATCAGGAAGATGGAAGATATTGAGTTTACTGAATATGAACATTTACTGATTTATAAAACCTTGATATTGACTAGATACCTAGCTCTGCCTCTATAAATTTGGTTAACAGTGACTGCACCACAAAACCTAAAGCTTGGGACTGTTGAAAGTCCTCTCTTTGTTTCTTTGAAATTACTTCACTGATTTCCACAGCTTTTCTGTTTTCTTAAATATGTGAGTAGTGCCTTCATTCCACCTGTATTAATTCAATCATTTCTTCTTTTCTACTATTTCACAAACACTTCCAATATCTTGAGGGCTTGGTAGACATGATCTCAGGGTGAAGTGCTCATGAATACTGCAGGAGTGAGGATATAAATGTCATGAGGAAGCTGTACACTTCCCAGTCTTCTCCTTCTCTCTAGTCTCACCCTTTCCTTCTTACATTCTCTCTTGGCCTCTTATTTCAGTCCACACCTGGGCTCTCTCAGGTTTTAGACTAAGCCCAAGTCACTAATTATTTTCCTACAAAAATGAAAAAAAAATCGAGGAATTTCAGTAAGGATGAAAAATAATCTTTCTAGACAAAAAGGAGTTACAAGAAAAAAGAAGGAATTTGATGGCATTGAGATATTTACTTTTGCAATAGATCAATCTCATGAATACCCCTCCTTCTAGTGACACTAAGGTCTACCACATAGCATTTCTCTCCTTTTTTTAGTTTTCCTGAAAATTATACATATTTAATTCCTGATATTGTAGAATGTGTATATTCCTCAGCATATGTCTCTACCTCTTTTCTCTCTTCACACGTTCTTTTTCCAGAAACATTGAGCTGTGTTCAAACCAAGAGATTACACTCTTTTTGTCTTAATATTTTCCAATTCTCTTCATTTTCATAATTATATACATTGTTTTATGATATATGACTTATACAAACAGCAACATTCCTCTATTGCATATTATTATTCATTTAAATATCACTAGGCATTGTAGTTTGAAGCTCTAGAGCAAATTTTAATAATTCTTTCTGTGCTGATAATATCATAGGCTCTTCAGCCATTATATTAAAATTTATTCTGCAGGAAACATCCTAATAGTCACTCTTTACAGCTTTTTATATCAAATCGCAGTAACATGAGTTCACAATAATATGCAGAATGTATTCCAAAAGTGTTTTCTTAAGGAAATACAAGGAACATGTCTCCAATGTTATTGGGAATTGAAGGGAAAATTTCACATAATTTGATTGCTATTTGACATATATGGGTCTATTCTATATACAAATTTAGGTAAATATTTATAGTCCACATTATTTTTTCTAAGTGCATTTACATATTCAATTGAAAACTAAATAGTTTGCATTATTAATTTTTTACCTTCAGCTCTGGGAAACAAGTTACAAAGGTCTATATTATGGATTTTACTGGTTGATTTTAGATCACTGAAACATTTTACCAAGAAAAGAGTAGCAATCCAATACTCATCTTCTAATCTTTCTTTGGAACTTTGCTTGGTACATAAGTCTTTCTTTGAAATGACTGCAAAGGATAAAAGGTTAAGAAGAGACAGAAAACCTAATTCTTTAAAGTTCACTGGTCATTTATCCAACATAATTTCCAAAAGGAAGACAGTTTACTGAATTCTTATCAGTCCTTCCTATTGTTTGATATCTTGACACCCAATTAAGTGGGACTTCAAGAGTTTATCTGAACTTCCCAAAGGTTAAAAAAAAAAAAATTATTAATTTTTACTTTTCTTGAAATACCATCCTAGAAAGTTCTATTTTATAGCACCATATTTATACATTTTTAAACTTTCAATTTTACTGGTTTTGTGAGAATTAAATGTCTGAACTAATGCTATCTAACAATCCTTAAAGTAGCCTCAAGTTAAAAGTGAAGTATTGGCAATAGAGGCCACTCTGGGCAACTCAGCTTATGTGAATAAGTTCAATTACTAAAATCTCCAATGCCATGAGCCTTGAGGTCTAATTAATATCTGTGAGAAATGAATATTTCCTAGAGATACACTCTTTTGAAATAATTCAATTCCTTAAAGCTATTAAGAATGGATATTTCAAATGGAGCAATGGATCAAGTGGCCACAAAGTCAGTTTTTAATGTCCAATGCAATTAATTTTGGAGTCGTATACATGTTGAGAAAACTACTGGGTAAAGAGTAATTAGTTGCAATACTCATTATTCTTTTGTGTTTTATTTACTTTGGGCTTTACTATGTTCCCTGTGCATGAGAGGCCTGATTTTTCTTTCTTATGCCTTTCCTCTAATGAACCTGGCTGACTCCATCTTGGGACTATCCTTATGAGGAGTTTTCTAGCCAGATTTTTAAAAAGAGGATGCACAAGGTGTGACATATATCAATGAAAAGTTTATTAATGAATATTTCTTATTTTCAGTTTTCAGCACTTTTTTTACTGGAAACTTTATTATGGCAAGGAATCATGATAATAGCCAGTATTCTTGGATCTTGGATAACCACAGAGTTATCACTTTCTGAGTTGAAATATATCAACTCAGATTCTATACAAGTTGTATTTATCTTCTTTAGTGTCCTGTAATTCTCCCTAGGTCCCAGAAAAAAAACTAACAATAATTCCAAATTATATACTAATTTATGTACTAAGCCCAAGAATAATTTCATGACTAGGGGCTGCATTCAATTATAAGCAATGTTTTCCTATTTTTCTTATTAGCTGCTAAGAAAGGAGAGAGAGAGAGAGAGATAGAGAGAGAGAGAGAATTGATTGAAATCCATTCAACATTACAATTATATTGACACTCAGGTGAAATTTTGAATAAAACGTTTCAAACTGTTTGCTTTAAAATGAAGGATATTTGAACAGAACATGAAGCAATCCTTAACATAGTACACTGATAATTATAGTAGTTTCATTTAATTTATATTAAAGAAATTTAAATTCTAGCAAATGGAAAGCATTTTTCCAAAAGCAATTTCTCCAGTTACTTAGTTCTGAGATTGGCAAATAAGATAATCCTTTGCAAATAGAATATTCAAAATATATATGTATGTTTTGCATATTTTAATTTCTTCTAAGTTATATAAGCTGATTATTTCTTTTGTAACTAAATAGCTGGTTTTAACCTGAATAATATCTGAACTTAGGACGGAGTATATAGGAAAATTCTTATATTTAAGTTAGGTGTTAGAATACATAGCAAAAGAAATTTGCAAAAAAAAAAATTTAAAAAAAGAGTTGAAAACTTAGTAAACTTAGCTATTAAACTTCATTAAATATCTTAAAGCTTTAATTATGCTTTATCTTTCAATATTTTGTCATTGCATCTGTGTAAAAATCCCAAGTAAGCACTTAGCAGTAAAGGTATTTAAATATTGAAATGCTAGAGCAAGACTATGTACAAGGACCCCTTTTAATTGTCCTTATACAGCTTACACCTCTAGTATGAAGTTTAAAGGAAAAGCTATTAAAATAATAATAAATTGATTAGATGATCTTTTAAAAAATTTGTTAAAGATTTAAAGTTTTTTAGCTATATTTCAATCCAGTTTTTTAAATTTTATTGATTTTATTTTTTTAAATACATGACAGCAAAATGCTCTTATTATTACACATATGTTCTTATTGTACAATTTTTCAATTTAAGAAAGTTTCCTTCTGAGGCTGATAATTTTACCATGGATATGTGTTGAATTTGGTGAATGCTTTCTCTATATCTACTGACTATTCTACTTCTATATAAGGGTTTTCTTATTTCATGTGATAGTATGGTGAATGACATTTGTTAGTTTTTGTGGTTTTTTTTGTGTTTTTTTGTGAGAGAGAGAGAATTTTAATATTTATTTTTTAGTTTTAGGCAGACACAACATCTTTGTTTGTATGTGGTGCTGAGGATCAAACCCGGGCCGCACGCATGCCAGGCGAGCACGCTATCGCTTGAGCCACATCCCCAGTCCATTTGTTGGTTTTTGAATTTTGAGTTAGCAATGCATTCCCAGGACAGATTTAATTTGATTGTGCTGCATGAATCTTCACTATACATTGTTGTGTCAATTTACTAATATTTATTGAGGGTGTTTTACAAATTTTCATGTGAGGTTTTTTTTTTTTTTTTTGTGTGTGTGTGTGGTTCTCTTTCTTTGTTAGGAATGTCTTCATTTTGTTTTAAATTAGAGCACAGCTGACTTCATAGAAGGAGTTGGGGAGTGCTTTCCCTTCTGGAAAAGATTTGTAAGATTGGCATTATGTGTCCTTCAAAAGTTTGGTAGTTTTGCCAAGGACAGCAAAAACACTTGGATACATAGTTTTGTTTTTATTTTTATTTTTTATGCAGAATGTTTCTGACTATATGCTAAATGTCTTTAATGCATTTGTAGATTAAAGACTCATTTGGTAGACTATTAAAAATAAAATAAAATAATATCTGTAAAAACTTGTTGAGGGATTGCCAATATAATAAGAAATACGTAAATTGTGAATCAAAATGTGAGGGAGAGGACATTTTGTGTAGAATTTTATGACCAAAGTTAAGTTGTTATGAGCATGAAATAGGCGGTTATATAGTATAAGCTTCATGATAGCCACAAAGACAAAGCCTACACTAGTTACATAAAAATAAATTCCAAGAAAAATTATCACCACAGAAAATCACTTAGCCACAAAGGAAGACAGGGACGAATAAACAAACAAAGGAAAAAACAAAAAAAGTTGGAAACAAGAAAATGGCATGTTCTTATCTATTAATAGTTATCTTGAGTTCAGGTGGATTAAATTTGTCAGCAAAATAACATAGAGTAGCTAGATGGATTAAAAGAGAAGCAAGACCCAACTATATGCTTCCTACAAGAGAATTCTTTCATTTGGATACAGCTTGTCTAAAAGTCAAGGAATGAAAATGAAATTTCCAGGCAAATGACAGCAAAAAATGGCATTTCTTTCTGTTCTTATATAAGTCTATAATATAGACTTAAGTAAAAGAAAGAAAAAAATAGAGAAAATTATCATATAATGATAAAGTACTCATTTCAAGAGGATGAAACAATTTTATAAATATATACCCAACATTGAAATAGCTTATTATATAAAGAAAATATTAAGAGACCTGAGGCAGAGATAGACTGTAATACATTAATATCAGGGTATGTCAACCCTTTACTTTTGGCAATGGATAGATCAATCAGATGGAAAATTTATAAGGAAATCTTGGACAACAACATACTAGATCAAATTGTACTAACAGATAAATACAGAATGTAACACCCCAAACTGTAGAATAAACTTTTTTGTTTTTTTAATTTATTCTTTTTAGATATACATGGCAATAGAGTATATTTTGACATATTATACATACGTGGAGTATATCTTATTCTAATTAGTATCCCATTCTTGTGGTTGTACATGATGTGGAGTTTCACTGGTGGTGTATTCATATATGAACATAGGAAAATTATGTCAGATTTATTCTACTCTCTTTCCTATTCCTATCCCCGCCTCCTTTCCCTTCATTCCCCTTTGTCTAGAATACACATTCTTTTCAACTGCACATCTAACTTTTTCCAAGACAGATCATGTATTAGGCCACAAAGCAAATCTTATCATATTTAAGAAGACTGAAATTACATCAAATACCTTTTCTGACCAAAATAGTATAAAATTAGAAATCAATAACAAGGGAGTATTTAGAGAATTCACAAATACATGCAAATTAAACAACACACTCCTGAACAAACAATGGGTTAATTAATTTTTTGAGACAGACAAAAATGGAAACACAACACACCAAAAACTATTGGATATAGTAAAAGCATCAGTGAAAACAAAGTCTGTAGGAATAAACACCTATATCAAAAAGAACAATATATTTCAAATAAAACTAATGTATTTTAGAAAATTAGAAAAACAATAATTAACCAAGCCCAATTTTTGGAGAAGAAAGGGAATAATAATAGGCAGAGCAGTAATAAATGAAAGATAAACTAGGAAAAACAACAGAAGAGATTAATCAAATAGTTGTCTTTTTGAAAAGATAAATAAAATGAACATACTTCAGCAAGGCAATTAAGAAAAAAAAAATAACACTCAAATAAGAAAAATTGGGTAAGGAGACATGACAACTGACCCAATATAAATACAAAAGATCTTAAGAGGAGAAAAGTTTGTGAATTAGAGAAAGGATCACTTCCCAGCAGTTCCTCAGCACCAGACTTAAAAGGCAAGAAGACTGCTTCTCAGTGAGGTGTGTAATCACTGAAACTTAATACTGGACTGCAAAAGAAATCATAAAGAAAGTCAGAAACTTGAATATGAGAAATAGTACATTAGAGAGATGTTAATTTAGTTGACAGCAGCAGCAACAGAGGGGAGGGTGAACAAAGATAAAGAAAATTGTATAGCTGGTAGATAAATAAATTAAAGAAATAAGTGCTTGGGGATACCTGTGGATTCAAGAGAAGTTTGATTGTAATGGACACAGAGTTCATAGGGAAAATGGTTCCATTAAAAAAAAATAGCAGACCTAGGGGTGGGAAGCATTATATTGGCACAAAAAGCAATCCCCCTGGTGCAGGAAACATCTACAAGTGCTGCAAAGCAGTGAGCAGAGACAGGAAATCAGGAGTTTATAAAGGAAGTTACCAGGAGTCACAATGACTTTTAAAATTCCCAGAGGATGCCTGAACCAGAGAGACTGAAATAGGCAAAAAGAAAATTATACCTGGACCATTCAGACTCTGGATACCAAGAGGAGAGTGTTCCCTTTATTTCTAGTCCCATAAGAGCTATTGGTAATATGCCAGTGATAGCCACACAGGAGCATCTGCACTCCAGTGCAGATACCTGGTATTTCCTATTCCTAGCTGTGAAGGTGAACCTGTAGTGGTTTATTCCCTATGCCCTAAAAGTGTATTTTACTAGAAGCCCTAGAGATGTAGCTGTCTTGCAGAGACCAGCATCTCTCCATCAATTTGGGGGTGTGTATCAAATCTCAAATACCTTTGCACAGAGTTAAAAAATTCAGTCAAGTTTAACCCTCAAGTACTGGAACTTCCTGTTTAGAGCACTGCAATGCCTCCACTACAGAAATGCACACAGCCATATCAATGTTTATAGCAGCACAATTCACAGTATCTAAATTGTGGAACCAACCCAGATGCCCTTGAATAGATGAATGGGTAGGGAAACTTTGGCCCAATGTTTTCTTTTATATGAGGATCCTGACTCATAATGGCAATGGAGGGGGAGCATGGGAGAAATGGAGAAACTTTAGGCAGGGTATAGGGGAGGGAGGGGAAAGGAGGGAACAAGGGACAAGGGGATAGGAATGATGGTGAAATGAGTTAGACATCATTATTCTAAGTACATGTATTAAGACACTACTGGTGTGAAAATAATTTGTGTAAAATCAGTGACTTGAAAAATTGTACTCTATATGTGTAATATGAAATGAATCGATTGCATTCTGCTATCAGGTACAACAAAGTAGAATAAATAAATAATAAAAATAGATAAATAAATACATAATTTGTCAGCACCCTTCATTCTATCCCACCAGATACTGGGGGAAGGGAAACTGAGAACTATTCAACCAGCTTTGGCCCCTTGCCACAATGCCTGGCAGCAAAGTGCAGAACACAAAGGATTTTGATATAACAACTCTATCCATTGACCCAGAGGTTACAAAGCCAAAAATAAATTCAAAGAATGAAAATCCATCACTGCCAACAGTTTTGACGCTCTCATCAGGAAAAAAATCCTTGGTTTCTCAATAAGATTTTCCCTTTCTTCTTTTAATGTTTATATGTTCTTTTTTCTTTTTTTCTTTTCTCTGCATTCTCCCATTTTGAAAAATATATTCTTATCTTTTTCCACTTCTTTTTAAAATTTTAGCTTTTAAAATTTTCTAAAATATCATTTCATAGTATTTTAACTTTTTACTTTTTTTATTCTTCTAGATTGCATGATATATATGTATTTATATGTACACACATATAGTGTGTTTTTACTGTGTGAATAGTTTTGAATATTATTTTGAATAGTTTTTAATATACTTTTGAATGATTTTGAATATTATTGTGTGAATATCCTTGAAAGCACTCCCTCTAAAAATTGGAAAAATTCAGGGATGCCCTCTTTCATCATTTCTATTTAACATAGTTCTTGAACAATTAAGCAAATGAAAGAAATTCAAAGGATACAGATAGGAAAAGATAAACTATCACTATGTGCTTATGACATGATTATACCTAGAGGATCCAAAAAATTTCACCAGAAAATTTCTAGAACTAATAAATAAATTCAGCTATGTAGCAGGATATAAAATCATCACCCATAAATCAAAGAAATTGCTGTGCATCAGTGGCAAATCCTCTGAAAGAGAAACTAGGAAAACTACCCCATTTACAATAATCTAAAAAAAAAAAAAACTTGGGAATCAACAAAAGAGGTGAAAGACTTCTACAATGAAAACTACAGAATGCTAAAGAAAGAAATTATAGAAGACCGTAGAAGATGGAAAGATTGCCCTTGTTCTTGGATAGGCAGAATTAATATTGTCAAAGTGACCATACTGCCAAAAGCACTGTAAATATTTAATGCAATTCCAATCAAAAACCCAATGATATTTCTCATAGAAATAGAAAAACCAATCATGAAATTCATCTGGAAAAACAAGACAACCATAATAGCCAAAGCAATCCTTACCAAGAAGAGTGAAGCAGGTAGCATCACAATAACAGACCATAAACTGTACGACAAAGCAATAGTAACAAAAACAGCATGGTCTTGGCACCAAAATAGACTTGTAGATCAATGGAACAGAATAGAAGACACAGAGACAAATCCACATAAATACAGTTATCTCATAGTAGATAAAGGTACCAAAAACTTATGTTTGAGAAAAGATAGCCTCTTCAACAAGTGGTACTGGGAAAACTGGAAATCCATATGCATCAAAATGAAATTAAGCCCCTATCTCTCATAATGCATAAAACTCAACTCAAAGTGGATCAAGAACATAGGGATTAGACCAGAGATCCAGCACCTAATAGATGAAAAAGTTGGCCCAAATCTTCATCATGTCATATTAGGCCCCAAATTCCTTCACAAGATTCCTGTAGTACAATAAATAAAATCAAGAATACATGGGATGGATTCAAACTGAAAAGTGTCTTCTCAGCAAAGGAAACCACGCAGTAAGGTGAAGAGAGAGCCTACAGAATGGGCAAACTTATTTACCACATGCACATCATATAGAGCACTAATATCTAGGATATACAAAGAACTCAAAAAACTTAACACACACACACACACAAAAACCCCAAATAACCCAATCAATAAATGGGCTGAGGAACTGAACAGATGCTTCTCAGAAGATAATATACAATTGATCAACAAACATATGAAAAATGTTCAATATTTCTAGCAAATAGAGAAATGCAAATCAAAACTATTCTAAGATTTCATCTCACTCCAGTTAGAATGGTGGCTATTAGGAATAAAAACAACAATAAGTATTGGCGAGAATGTGGGGGAAAAGGCACACTCATATATTGCTGGTCGGATGGCAAGCTGGTGCAACCAATCTAGAAAGCAGTATGGAAATTCCTTGGAAAATATGGAATGGGACCACAATTTGACCCAGCTATCCTGTTCCTTGGTTTAAACCCAAGGGACTAAAAAACAGCATACTCTAGTGACACAGCCACAGCAATGTTTGTAGAAGCACAATAACTAAATTGTGGAACCAGCCTAGATGCCCTTCAATAAATGAACAGATAAAGAAACTGTGGCATATACACACAATGGAATATTACTCAGCATTGAAAGAGAATAAAATCATGGTATTTTCAGGTAAATGGATGGAGTTGGAGAATATCATGCTAAGTGAAGTAAGCCAATCCCAAAAACTCAAAAGCCGAATCTTTTCTCTGATATGTGAATGCTGATCTATAAAGGGGGTGGGAGGAAGCATAGAAGGAACGGAGGAACTTTAGATAGGGCAAAAGGAAGGGAGGAGAAGGGAGGAGGCATGGGGTTAGGAAAGCTGGTGGAATGAAATGGACATCATTAACCTATGTACATGTATGAAGATACAAATGGTGTGACTCGACTTTGTGTACCACTGGAGACATGAAAAAAATGTGCTCTATATGTGTACTATGAATTGAAATACCTTCTGCTGTCATGTATAAAAAATTAGAACAAATACATTTTTAAAAAATCCTTTTATTTTAATTTTTTACTTTTAATTTTTTTTTACTTCAAGATTTTGTTATAGGAGTCTTATTAAGGAAGTTGGGGCCTAATCCCACATGATGAAGATTAGGGCCTACTTTTTCTTCTATTAGACATAGAGTTTCTGGTTTAATTCCTAGGTCCTTGATCCATTTTGAGTTAAGTTTTGAGCATGGTGAGAGATAGGGATTTAATTTCATTTTGTTGCATATGGATTTCCAGTTTTCCCAGCACCATTTGTTGAAGAGGCTATCTCTTCTCCAGTCATGTTTTTGGCACCTTTGTCTAATATAAGATAATAATAATTTTGTAGGTTAGTCTCTATGTCTTCTGGTAGACCATTGATCTACCATTCTGTTTTGGTACCAATACTATGCTGTTTTTGTTACTATTGCTCTGTAGTATAACTTAAGTTCTGGTATAGCCATGCTACCTGCTTCACTCTTCCTGCTAAGGATTGCTTTAGCTATTCTGGGTCTCTGATTTATCCAGATAAATTTCATGATTGCTTTTTCTATTTCTACATGGAATGCTGTTGGGATTTTGATCAGAATTATGTTAAATCTGCATAGTGCTTTTGGTAGTATGGTCATTTTAATAATATTAGTTCTGCCTATCCAAGATCATGGTACATCTTTCCATCTTGTAAGGTCTTCTTTGATTTCTCTCTTTAGGATTCTGTAGATTTCATCATATAGATCTTTCACCTCTCTTGTTAAGTTGATTCCCAATATATATAAAGACATGAATTGTGTGTCAACATACTTTATATACAAACAGAGATAAGAAAAATTGTGGTATATATGTGTAATAAGAATTATAATGCAAAAAACAAAGTACATGTATAAAGACATGAGTTGGCATGAACATACTTTATATACAAAGATATGAAAAATTGTGCTCTATATGCATAATAAGAATTGTACTGCTTTCTGCTGTCATGTATTTAAAAAATAAAATCAATAAAAAGAATTAGCGCTCTAGTAAAACTAAAGAAAATTAAATCAAAATTGCTCTTTGAGATCAATAAAATTCATAAAATTGCAACCATACTGTTGATGAACAAAAGGGAGAACAAACAAACTGCCAACATGAGAAATGAGAGAATTGATATCACTTCTTATTTCATATGATTTATTGAGATTGAGGTGGCCTATGTAATGCTTCTATCTTGTGGAGTTACTGCTTCCTCTTTTCTACTTCATTTAAAGAGAGACTAACTTATGGTAACTGTAATAAAATGTAAACATTATTTGAATATATGTTCATGTATCACCAAATGTGTTACTTTTTGTACAGAGACTTCAAGCACAAGTTACTGCTGCTCAGGAAATGGTCATCAGATTCTGATAGGTTTGAAAGTGGCTAGAAATTAGAAAAAAGAAGCCTTGTCAGTGATGGAAAATCTACTCTCCTATATTTATATTCTCTCTCTTAGTACTACTTATGCATCTTGATGTTATTAATGGCTTCTTTTTTTAAGTTTAATGACACTATTCCAAGGGAAGGTGCAGGTTATCACACTTAATATACCATTAAGCCTGCCCTAAACATGATAACTTGATCTTAAAATTTTTGTCTGACTGGATTTGATGAATTGATGTCTTCCAATTTAAAGGTTATGAAAAGCTTATGGAATAAGGGCACCTTTGTAATCAAATAGATTTTATTAAAGCCTGGTCTTTTATGGTTTCATTATAGGTGTATTTAATTTCATTGGCTAGATGCCAAACTTGGAGTTTGATGAGGAAAGTGACTGACAAAGCATGCTTCAGCTTTTGTAAAACACAAATGCTCGATCACACACTTAGTGATGCTTAGCTGGTGAGAAACACATTTTGTTTTCTTCATGCTTGCATATTCTGCTTTGAGGATTATTTTTCACCTTTATCATGAACTGAATTTCTATGTTTGATGTGGTGATCCCAAGTGAACAAGTTCTTTCTGGGTAGAAGTTTGAGGACTTAATATTTCCTGGATTTAAGTTTGATTATTTCTCCTTGTTAAGCTCAACAAAAAAGAACATCTTCCCACAGTCTCAAAATGAGAGGTGAGCACAGGTATTCTTTATAGCCAAATAAAAGATATATGCCCAGTTTTTTCTTTAGGACAACTTTTACTACTTATGTAGACATGAAGACTCAGGTCAGAGAGAACTTACACCAGCTTGCTTTATAACTAATGTTATGTGGACCTCAGTGTTATCATAACTTACCTTGTTGGGGGACTATGCTTTAAGTAAAAAAATGCTGCATTATAGATGTTCCCCTAATACAGCAAGTTCAAATCTGCCATCTGTATCTACACTATGTTGTAAATCTACCCGGTAGTAAAAGGACTAGTTAGAAAGATGCTATCCATTATGGAAAATACAAAAGGAATAATTTCCCTGTAGATTGGAAGTTGAAGGTAGTTGGTTAAATGTTAAATCTTCTGGAAAAGTTTTACAGGAAAGCAATGTTTTTTTGTATGCTTGCATCCTATATGGTCACTATATAATTTTTTCTTTTTTATTCTTGGAATTTTTACTTTATCTTGCTTTTGTATAAATGTTATTATATTCCTGCAAATAACTTACCTTTTTTTTCCAAAATTTGTACCTCATGGTGTCATGTCTTAACTGATGCATTGCCCTTTACTTCTAGAAGTGCTAAATACTAAGCTGCTGTTGGCACTCTGACTTCAATGTGCTGCTTCCAGTATTTAATTTTGTAGTACAGTGTTGCTATTCAGTAACTGATATCCTTAATTAAGTTTAGAGTTTGCTAAGGTTCTTTTTTGTTAGTGGATTGGATGTTTGGCTTTAGAAATGAATGTTCAATTATTGTTTTTAATCAGAAACATTGATATTAAATTTTTTAAAATGTTGGCAATATTGATATATTTTAATATGACATCTAATACTATACTAAATAGCTATGTATAAATTTTTAGGACCCCCCACCTATTTTATGATGAATAATCCATTTAATGTATTATTTATTTCTGTTTTGTGTACTTTATTTATAAATTTTCATCAAGTTTTTGTTTAGATTGAGCTAAGTTTTTTTTTTTTTCATGCTGAATTGTAATTTATATATTAGTTTCTGGATTCTTGTATTTTTACCAAATTAGTTGGGAATCTTCCCATTTTCTAAAATGCTCTGAAAGAATTTAAATCAAATTATCTATTATAGAAAACTGGAAGCAAGATACAATTATTTCTTATCTTACTCCTTGTTCTGAGCTAGGACAAAACTTCAAGATTGAAGAAAAGTAAAAAGAGGAGATACTAAGATCATTCTAAGCTCAGGCCAAATCATTCTAGGCACTAGGGGAGAGACCCATTTTCTTTCCTCGTTCTTACAGTGTCCATGAAGCAAGAACAAGTGAAGTAAAATTAATTATAACTCTGATTTCCAAAGTATTCTTCTCTGGCCAGAGTCAATGGGAAAAGCAACAAGTTGGCAGTATCCCATACATTCTCAAACATGTGTGCTTTGACTTACATGTTTATGCTAAGAGCCAGATTCCTCCTTCTCATACTTTTTTGACCCTAACTTTTGTTTAACTTTTGTACCCCTCTCTGGGTTGTCTATGGTGTACCTGATGTTGGCCCATAAAACTGCCTTTTTTTCTTTCCATAGGCATGTGGATGGGATTGGATATCCAGCTTATTTTAACTTGTCATTATAACACAGCAGTGGTTTAGTGGTTCCTGGTAATCCCATCGGATACCTGTACAGACTTTATATGGTGATAATCCTGAAGTTAATATTGGTTTTCTTCAAGGAATATGTAAGTCATATTAATTTTTTGTGATTAAATTATACAAAGTTCCAGATGCTTATTTTCCATTATTTATTACAGTAAACCAATTAGTCTTAAATTGATCTTTCCACTTTTCATCATTGTTGTAGTTTTATGTACTCTTAAATTTTTCATTTTTAAAACATCTTATTGTGAGAGGAAGAGTGCAAACCTGATATTTCTCCATTGAATTCTACTCTTTACTACTTTACAAATTAAACTTGATTTCTTGTACATTTTATAGTCAGTTTTAATTCTGAAGAGTTGTTTATAAATCCATCTGGAATTGAAAATTATTTTAGAGGTAACTCCATGCAGACTTCCAGAGTGGCAGCTAGCACTGCCCATATGAAGTGCTGGGACAGATAACTAAATAGGAAAATTAGCACTTTCACAGAATTTTTCTATGGCATAAATACCACATATAATAATGCTTTCAATCTTTCATACTTTCACAGACTTTTGGTGTATGAGCCAATATCATCTCAATTTCAAAGTTGAGGAAACAGATCCAAATAAGTTAAATATCTTGCTCCAACCATACAGTAAGCAGGTGAGTCTGGCTGCAGAGTTTATTGACTTCACTGCTGTGATGCTTCTCTAGACCTGAGTAAGATCCACAAATCCCTATGGGTCCAGCACATGTACATTATCTGAAAGAGAATTATCCCAGTGATTTTTCAAGGGGTTTGGAGCTGATATTATGCAAATCCCAATATAGAATATAAGTGAAACATCCTGCCAGAATAAGCAAAATGTGTTTACAGTTCAAATTACTAATGGGTTATGGGAGAATCAAAGAGAGGAGTTAGATTACATTGTAGAATGTGCCAGCATAAAAGTGAGACAGATGAACACTAAGACCTGGGTAATACATTTCTAGTAGTAAGGAGGAGACTGGAGAATCAATCTGGAATTCTTCTAAATTTTCAACTTGAGTTACTTGTGGAATATCTTCCCTGTGCCATGAACTGATCCAAAATAAAGATTCTGGGCTTCTTGAAGCAACCCATTTATCTATCTTTAAAGTCAATGAGTTTTCATTATTTTATAGAAAAGACAAGACTGAGTTTTCTGAGGCAGGAAGATGAGTGCAAAATATCTGAACTCATTGGAGGTGTAAAGAAGAAAATCATACGCATACAAGCACAACACTTAGAAATTATATTTGTGCATATATATGTGTACCATTTGACACAGTACCTCTCATATAGTACCTTGAATTCTATTTAATGGTATTTCATCTTCCAAAACAATAATTAAACCCAGGCTTAATAATTTTATTCTTTTTATTTTTTATAATTCAATAGTCTTTACTTTTTGTTTTATTAGTCAGCTTAATTTCCTTTTTAAAATTTTTAATATTATTTTATTAGGACTTTATTATTTTTTGATTCATCATTAGCCATTTAAGGTTAATAATTCCTTCTGGTGGGACTTGTTCTGTACCTTATATGTTTGAATATATAGAATTCTACTATAATCAAGAATTATAGTTTTATTCTTATTTTACCTATTACTTGTTTGTGGGTAGCTAAAAAATCCTCATTTTTAAAAAATAATGGAGTTGTTCTTTTCATTTAAAAAAATATTGATATTTCTTTGAAATTCATTGATATTTTTCTTCTACACTAATTCACATTTCAAATTTGGTGCCATTTGATGGACACTTGAAAATAAATATTATTTCTATCTTTAAGATATTGTTATATTTCAAACATTTATTTCACTATTTTAATCTTCCTTTTCTCCTGCCCTAAGCACTATTCATCAAGCTGATGAGAAATTCTGTTTTGTGTTAGCCTATCCTCCAGACAACTTATAAAAACAAAGAACAAACACAAATACTGTAAAATAATTTTTTAAAAAGGTAGAGTGAAGAGATTGGATTATTATTAATTATTAATAATTATCCATAATTATTAATTATGGATAGAAGGGAGGGTTGTGGGCAAAGGAAATATGTATGTATTGTTTAGCTTTACTGATCCACAAATACAGACAATAAAAATCATTCATTTAAGTAAATAGCGTGAAGCATTGTAGTCATGATAGACAAAGAAATGTAATCTTAAATTTCATTAATATTGCACAGAATTGTGAAAACAGTGTCTTTTATCTCACATCTAAATGGATATGCTGCAATACTTTACTCAGTTGAGAATTCCACATGATAAAAGTTCTAGTTATTATGTCATAAAACTGTTTTGAAGGAAATGGCTATGTTATTACATAAATATAGAAAATTGAATGAGGACAGATAGTTTTCTTCAAAAAATAAAACAAGGGATTCATTATGGTTTTAAGTTCCAACAATAGACATAAGGATAATGAATATAATATTTTAAGTACATCTCAGCTCAATAGAAATACTTTAACAAAAATAGTGGAATTGAATATGGGAATGAGTGTGCCTAGGAGGTGGTATGCTATATACCACAGGAAGAGTTCAGGCTATGGATGGAGTAGCACAAAGGAAACAGCCCTACTAATGAGCAAATTGAGTTAGATGTTTTCCAGGCTCCCTCCAACTATTGGTTTCTATTATTTGTTGGAAAGGGAAAAGGAGGCAAAATAGAGAAAAGTACTTCTCTCTGCATTCATGTTACTCTCATAAAAATTGTGACATATATGGTGCAACAATTTATTATTAACTTTAAAACTTCAGCAACTAATTTGGTAAGAAGTTATACATTATTTAAACTAAGATGTTTTCTACTTCATTTGATACCTGATTAAAATTGTGCTTTTTTGGTTGGCGTTCCACGAGTGGGGTGTTTGAGCCATTTACCCATGATGCTTCTCAGCAAATGAGGTGGTGTTAGCAAATGATGAGTTATTTTGGATTGTTTGAAAAATCTATTTAAACTAAAAAATAGTCAAGAAAAGAAGTGAACATTCTTCAGTTCTGCCTTTGGATTTTTGTTTATACTTTTGTTTAAATGATACACTTTTCTCAGTGAAAGCTAAAGAAAACCATAGACAAGGTTTGGAATGAAATAAAATTGTGAAAGATTGTTAAACTCTATTTAATCTTTACCTTACAATGTAAATGTTTTAGAGAAGACTTTGGATATATATATATATATATATATATATATATATATATATATATATATATATTTTAATTGTAAGGAGTTAAAGGCACTTAAGAGAACAATTCCCCAATAGGTATATTCTTTCTTTTTCAATTTTTATAGCCTTGATTTCAGTTGTAATAAGATCCAAATGGTTTTGAAAAATATAATTATTTTTGAAAACTGGGACATGCATAAATGAACACTAGAACTTTTATCTTTTGTAATCTTAGCTATAGTACTCTTGTAAATGAAGGAGATGCATGTAAAGTCCTGAATCATTTTGGATTTATGGATTTAAAATTGTTAGCAATAAACAATTAGAAATTAGAAACCATCCCAAGAAGACATCTCTTTGAATCCATTTATTAAACACTTTTTCTGGCTCAAATTTATTTAAAGTCATTTCATCAAAATATCACTATAAACAATTCCATGTCCATAAATTATATTTGTTTGTTAATATTGGTGAGGAGAAAAATTAGTAACCTGAAAATTATTGTCATTTCCTGATAATGAACTTACATGTATACATACATACATTTAACATTCTATCAATGATTATGGTTGCTCATAAAGTTATAGGAAAAAGAAAAGCAAGTCGAGACACTAAAGTCTGTTTGCTAGAAATGTATATAAAATGTGTGTAACACAAATCACAGGCCAGTTCAAGAATATTGAGTATAAAATAAAAAATGTATTTAGCTGTAGGAAATATTAATATTGGTTTAAAATGCAAAAATACCAATTAGTATTTCTTCATATATTATCTTAGTCAATTAAATAAAACCTGGATAATTCAGATATCTGGAAATCTGAAGTCTTCTAGATGCTTCAGATAATTGAAATGTCCCAAATGTGTATATGATAGAGGACAAGGTAGAAGGAGAAAAGGCTGTAGTCTGCCTTTAAAAAGTAAAACACAAGGGGCTGGGGATATTGCTCAAGTAGCGTGCTTGCCTGGCATGCATGAGGCACTGGGTTTGATCCTCAGCACCACATAAAAGTAAAATAAAGATATTGTGTCCACCTAAAGCTAAAAAAAAGTAATCAAATAAATAAAGTAAAACACAAATAAATAGAAAAATCCATATTCTACTTTTCAAGAAACAATTTGTTGTCAAAAGGAAACAATTTGTTGGTTTTTCCTTGGAGAGCAAATATGCAAAAGCAAATTTTTTTTAAAAAGTCATAAAGTAAGCAAATATAGAAGTAGGGTAAGGAAGATAAAGGTAAAAAGGAAGAGGAAAGGAGGAGGAAAAGAGAGGCAAAAAAGGAAGAGTTTGATGGTAAGGAGAAAGGGAACTAAAAATAGAGAAAACAGAACAATTCTGGGGAAAAATTCAATTATTTTCAATAAAACCAGACATATGCAGGATTGGGGGGTAGGGGAAGGAGTTTAGGGTTTCCAAATGAACCAATGCTACAAAAATAAAAATGATGCTAGAAGCTGAGTGTGATGGTGTATGCTTGTAATCCCAGCTACTTAGGGAAGCCAAGGCAAGAGGATCTTTCAAGTTCAAGGCCAGTAACCTGAACTCTGGACAATGTAGAGAGACCCAAGACTTGTCTCAGAAAAATAAATAAATAAATAAGTTCTGGAGTGTAGCTCAGTGGTAAAGTCTCTGGCTTCAATCCCCTTTTAATATATTTTTCTGTTCATTGAGAAGGTATCTTCACATTTGTTATGAAATTATTTTAATAATTTCAGTACTTGAAAATTCATAAGAATTATAGACATAAATGGATATCTAGCAATCAGAGTCAGACATAGCCC